>NW_027273867.1:22372500-23572500 GCF_046630095.1 Trachinotus anak | reverse complement strand
GAGAGGTGGATTTCAGCACAACAGTGAACCACACTGACACCAAACATGGATAATTAACTGCAAACACTGGTCTTAGATGGTAAACAGAATTACTATATGCACACTTTGATGCGTTAACGCCAGCATTTCTGCCTTAACACACTGTCCTCTTGTGTTTATGTAACTTATATCTGAAACTGCACGCTAGCTTATTAACACTCCCACCTCTGGTCTTTGTTTCCCGGGCTGAGAAGGTTGGCAGGGCCGACTACTGTATGATTTGTTTACCAGAAAACATTTGATCTTTGCTGCTTCTATGGAAAAGGGAAAGTCCGCAGCATTTACAGAGCAAAGGGGGGGGCTGATGTCAGAGGGAGTGCGGGAGCAGCGGAGGCCGCAGAATGCTGAACCACTGCCCAGTCTAATAAAAACCAGAGGAGGCGTAAATAACAAGCCGAGGTGAAAACAAAAACAAAGAAACATAACTGCAGCAGATAAATCTACTCGGCCTATGTAAGGATGTAAAAGCTACACTTACCCCCACATCAGCTTATAAATATAGAATCATGGCAGGAAAACCCGACAGGTCTTTATTTCCTGTTAATTTTTTCTCAGGACTGTTATAGGACTGTCAGATGTGGGGCGGTTAACCAGATGTGCTGAACATCCCACAAAGGAACCAGTGAGTCCTCGTTGTTAAAGTCCTCTGTCTTGGAGACCAAACAATGTATTCAAAACAGCATAAAAGTAACTTTTTCACCTGTTTGTGGTGCACCACGGAGTCATCGGCTCATCAGCGGAAAACACCCACTGGGACCCACTGGATGGTTGGTGAGAACTGCAGCTGTACTGGGTGCTCGCCACACCTTTGACAAGAGACACAAAGGTGGGTTTTCAAACACTTCTGATTGGTCTGAACCGACCTCCCAAGTGCTGCAGGGATTATGTATATTTGTTGTCCAGCCCGGAAGTTAGTGTCACCCTGGTTCCCTCGACAAAAAGTTAACAGGATGTTTCCTCTGGCTTGTGGATCACTGCAGGAAATAAACTGTGGCATACAAAAGTGAGGATCATCATCTGATCTTCTCTAATGAGCATCACTTTATGATGTTAGGCTATAAACGAACTACACCGCTGTCACATGACTTCAAAGTTAGTAAGTTAGCATCAGTGTAAACACAACAAGGCTGATAAGGTGGACTGTCAGTGGGTCAGCTTTTGTGTTTGGCCTGATGAAGTTTAACATCCCAACAACCTCTGTAGTCTCATTTAGCTACTTGTTAGCAACTGACGGAAAAGCTTAAAGAAATCCTGACTGTGGTGTTTGAGCTTGTGCTGTGTGATGTGCTAAAATGCTAACTGATTTCCAGGTTTTGGGACTCACTCCTACAGCACTCTATTATCTGCCCTAATGATCCTGTAGTGTGAGGGGTTTACAGGAATAATCTTGACATTACTGCCTGGATCAGAGTCTCTCTAGACTTTTGAAATCCTCTGATGTGCACCACAGAAGTGGGAGATGGGAGATGCATTTAACTTTGGTAAAGTCACCAAGGTTTCATCTTCTAGAACTGCTGCAGTTGATGCTTATTTGTCTTAGAATAATTCAAGGAAACCCCAGAAAGACTGATAAAAGAAAAGCTGAAGGAGAAATAGTTTTGACCTTGTGATTTATCTTGGCAGTGCTAAACACCTACTATAAAAGGAGAGCTGTGATCAAAGGCATCTCAGGGAGTTTAAATAGTAAATCCAGTGCTGAGGAAAGATGAAGCCTGGGACCAGATCCAGTTCCCGCTCTGAGGCCTCAGTGACGACTCTGCATATATTATGTCTCCATACATACAGAAACATATCATGTTTTACTCAACGAAACCTTGTAAATCCATTTTTAGTCACATATCAAGTTGGATAACCTCAGACATTCATGGTTGTAAAGATAAAAACAAGGCTGGCTGCTTTAGTTCCTCAAAAGCTGACACGGTGGAGATACAAGGTTTTAACCCACAATCAATAACCTCTAATCTATAAGTATGAACCACTGGACGCATAAAACCAAACCTGGGTTTTTACAGCTTGGTTTAGTCAAACAGAGGAGACACAGGTGTGACAGGACAGTAATGTTGTTATGTAGTCAGACACACACCTGCACAAGCCCATTACCTACAGGTAATGACACACACTGATCCACTGCCCCTCAGCCCTCCTGACACACACACACACACACACACCTCCACCTCAAGGCGTTGGTTCAGGTTTCACTGAAAACTTCAGAGCAGAAAGTCACCATGAGTGAGTCTAACCTTTGACCTCTGAACCCTTCATTTGTTTCACTACTCCCTGCCTGTCCCAACAGCACCTAAATCATCCAAGGACCCAGTGTCATGTGTTACATCAGCTCCTGGTTTTAACCATAAACTGTCTGGAGTTAAAATGAAGAGATCATCTGTGAGGACGAACACCTCCACGTTATCTCCCAAACCGCTCTGAGCCAAAACTCATGAATTACTGAGCTTGTTAAAGTGAGACAGTTTGATTATTGCATCACATGTAGAAAGTGAGTCCGGTGGGGGGAAGGGGGGGGTGACCCGTGCCCTGCAAACTATTCTGATCCAAATTCCTCTCCTGACATTTCACCTGATATGTTGCATTAACACTATGTGTCTTAAGTGTGCCAGGGTTGGACAGGTTGAGTGTGTGTGAGAAAGTGAGAAAAAGAAAACCTAGAAGTTGACAAGAGGACACATCATGTCAATATATCATAGTGTTACTACTAGAACCTTAACATAGTATTAAATAAAAAACAATGACATCACAGATTGTAATATAAAGTCATATCTTTGACACGTTATGTTGCTACAACAGTATCTGAGCTGTTTTCAGTTATTGCCGGAAACCTCATGACTACAATAATCAAATGTACCAAATTTAAAAAATGATTGTTTCTTGCCTGGAGGATCGTATTGAGAGGTCAGTGACCTCAACGATGAGTGTGACAATCATTACGTTTTTCTGAACAAAGCAGGGCTGTCACTTTGTAATTGAAATTGAAATTAGAATTTTCATTTGAATGTGAAGAAAAAAATTAAATGTTAGAACTGTAATGACCTATAAGTCAAACGTAAGTGGTTGATGTAGTTTCCCTGTGGTTCAGCAGAGGGCGCACTTAAAATCTTGTCTTGTGGATGCTTTACCCGTTTTTGGTTTTTTTTTTGTGCATTTTCAGTTTGCACATAAACTTGAGCAGAAACGCCAAAAGTTTGAAATCAAAACCCTGAAATATCTAAAGTTAAAATATTTTTACACCTGGCTGAGGTGGAAAAGCAACAAGACTGCAAATGAATACAGGACCATGTAAATGCCACGTCTCACATTTTCCACATCGTTTTCATTTGTTTTATGTTTTACTGATGCTCTTTTAATTCCATCATCTCATTTCACCCTGTTCTTCTGAATGAGCATAACCTGTAGAAGTGATAGCGAAAACTTTAAAGTAAAATCTGAGTCTTAATAAACAGGAATTATTCTTGAAGCTTCTGCTGTTTAGTTTCATGACGGTGAATTAAAGATGTGTCTTCTTTTATCCACAGTGACCTAACTGAGATCATGTTGAGACCAGTAGTTAAATTTGTCTTAAAACATCCATCTAGATACTATTCACTGATTTTATATGATAAAATTTTAATCTTGACCGAATGCGACCGACCAAGCGATATTGTCATTTCTAGAGCTTTTCTACAGCTGTTGCTAAAAGTCACATCAGTCCTGTTTGGTACCTGACTTGAACTCTGAGTTCTGCTGGGGTTGGAGTTTTCCAACAGCTCGTGAACATGCACCGGCATCTCGTCTGGATCTGAGGGAGGCAAACAGATCTCCTGTAATGGGGACATGTCGTTTTCTGACTGCGGCTCTGAGTTCTTCTCATCACAGACTCGAGCCAATTAAAAAATTTACTTGTCTGTTCAGTTTATGACGTGTTGATGTATGTAGCTTTGAAAGTGATGCTAAGCTAAGATTAGATATTGTGACCTAAGTCCTCCAGGAGTGTGTTGGCCACGTAGTCTATCTGTCTGTCTGGCCAGACAGACAGATAGACTGACTGACTCTGCGATGAAACCACAATCCTTAATTTTGCAGACATCAGCGAGCAGTTGACGCCAGTTTCATGATATATGTTGTTTTTTTTATCACTTACTGAGCAAAATACATCAAAACATCAAACAATAACAAAGCACAATGATATAATTTCTAACAATGTTTGTGGACCTAAGACGTCCATGGGTCAGTCAGGACATTGCTCTTTGGTGCATACATGCATTCATGGTGCCCAGAAGATAAATCCTAATCCACCAGTACATCTTTGCATGCTGACACGCTAACATGTTCAACATGCTAAAGGTGACACCTGCAAAACATCAGCATGTTAGCATCATTAATGTGAACATGTTAGCAAGCTGGAGTTAACATTTAGTCAAAAACACCACTTAAGTAAAGCTAAAGCCTTTTGAAGACAAAAATAGTGACTGGACTTTTGTACAGTTTGTATCTGAGTTGAAGCTGAACCTTTAAATTTGATCTCTCATGAAACCGATGAAGGCCGGGGCACAGATCCAGATGAATCCATCAAAACGTCACGTGTGATGGTGTTTTGGAGAGATGTTCTGCTCAGTGTGGGTTACAGAGCAGGAGGTGACGTGACCCAGATCCAAAGAGGAGTGGAGGTTACACATAGTTATGGTCACATATGGCACATTCAGAACAAGTCTACACTCTTCACACAAATCTCACAGTCATGCATCCTCACATACACAGAGTTCAGACCCATGATCAGACGTCTGTGGCGCTGTCACGACTTCAGTTAAGGTTGACAAATACCAAAACGCTAAAACAGCCTCAGAGGTGAAAAGAGGAAAATCAGAGGAAGATGAATCATGTTCCTGATGAGGCTCAGAGGAGGCCACTGTCTGTCCGTCCAGCTGTCTGCCGCTCTCTTTTTCTGACCGTCAGCAGAGCTAAAAGTTACTGCTCAGTGTGACCATGTCCTGACCTCACGCAATATTTCTCACTTCTGCTGCAACTGCCTCTCTTTCCTCCCTAACTGGCTCCCTGCAGAGTCTGCAATGGTGGGATCTCTCTACGTTACAACATCCAGGGACGGTGGAGAAGTATTTCAATCTTTAATTTATGTTAGAAGAACACTGCACACATCTATTTGGTGAGAAGCAGGATGAATGGATCCAAGGTAGCAATTAAAAAAATCCTGCACACTGTGCAAACAATTCATTTGCAATTTATTTATCGTTCATTTCAAGTATTGTAAATAAATTGTTTATTGCATGTGTAATTGTTAATCCTTAAAAGCAATAGTAACACAATGTAAAAATAAATGCTCTCATTTGAGAAGCAGCCTTGAGACTGAAAGGTCACAGGTTTGATCCCCAGATGAGAAAAGTGTGAGATCACTGATTTCCACTGAGGGATGCCCCTAAACAATCCTCAACACAGTTCAGTTATTCAGTCTACATGAATATAATCAAAATAATCCTTTTTAAACAAAAACAATCTGTCTTTTCTCACCACTGACTGTTCTGTGTCAAAGGTCAAATCACCACCTACTCCTCCGATGACTCTTCTCCGGTGGCCATGGCCTCCCAGTGACCCTGTTATGTCACATTTTTGGTGTCTCATCTTCCTCTTGACCTTCAGTTAACAACAGGAATATAATCTATTATCCATTTTATTGTCTAGCAGAAGTGAAATAATTCAGATTGTACCAGAATGAAATACAATTTCTCCTACAGCAGTGTGAACTGAATGAATTTTAATGTGAATTTATTATTGATCTCCTTAACAATAATACTGTGTAAGATCTCTCAGTATTTACATGAAGAAGACGTCACCACTCGTCCTTTGAAAGGATTTATTGCCTCTTTCTCATTAAATTGGTCATAAATCAAAAGTGTTAGTCCAGTGATTTTACAGCCAAAGTGGAATGAGTGAGAAATGGGAGACATTTTTATATTTTAGCCAGCAACATGAGCAATGTAAACACAACACACATATCAACATCTCTTAATGCCAATTAAATACAGTCAATGTGATCTGATCACAGCAAACCTTTAAATTCTATGCAAACAAAATGAATTCACAGTCGAGAAACGTTCACGTCCTGTAAAAACCATCAAAGGTCACAATCAGCCAAAGCCTTAGTTTAACATATCTTTTGCTGCCATTAAAACATTCATCAGAGGAAGTAACAATCATCAGATTTAGTTTTTCCCGCCTTCAGTCCTGAGACCAGTGTGTGTGAATCTCTAACGGTGCACATGGGTTCAGGAAAAGAGCATTTTTACAGTCTGAAATAAACCATAACATTTAGTCAGCCATGTCATAAATTAAAGGAACACATCAACTTTATAATATAAACAAACAAAACACAATATGTGAATTAGGGAGATTTAGAGGTGCTGGTTGGCGGATTTCGTTACCTTTAGACAGAGCCAGGCTAATGGTTTCCAGTGTTTATGCTAAGTTATGCTAAGCATCTGCTAGCTCCAGCTTTATATTAAATGCACAGATATGAAAGCGGTGTTGATCTTCACATCTAACTCTGGAGAAACCTCTTGTGAATAAAAGGAATAAAGTTTGATGCTGAACTCACAACGTTTCTTCTGGTAAGTAAACAGCCGTTAATGCTAACGTTAGCTACGTAGCAATAGCAGAACTTACAAAGAGCTCCTTTAAGTTCCAAATATTTTTCTCAGATTGTCCAAATCTTCTGTCACTTCTGTTTGGGACTCGTCTCATATATAATCTATAATTCCTGCATTGTATATAAACATTTGTTCTTATTTCACATAAAACATAAAGTACAGTTTGCTTTCCAGAAACATTTAGCCTCTTTTAAAACCTCATGATCATTTCACAAACATGAAAAAAGCAGGTACATTGCAGGTCCACTTCTGTAGCAGAAAATTGATCTGTCTGTAAACATCACGTTACAATGAGATGGTAAACCTCCTCATTTTCCTCTGTAACATAAAACTGGACATATGTGGAAGAATGTCTGGGAGGTGTTGGCGGAGCAGCAACACAACTTTCTTAACATTCAACATTAAATCTGGGTGATATTAATATTTAATACAGAAAGTGAAGCTAAGATTTTACCCACCGACCCCCACGTCGGCGCTTCCCTCCAGATGTCACAAACAGGATTGAAATAACTGGTTTTCAAGGCAAAAATAGGACTTTCTGATCAGGAGTCCTACACTCCTGTTCTGATAGAAGTTAATTGGCTGATTGAGGTGAAGAAGGCCACTAAGTATTTAAGTCATTTTAATTTACTGCCAGCAGACAAACACCCGTCGTCAAATTCAGCAGAATATATGTTATATTTCATTCTTAATTCTTTAATAATTAAATACAAGTATGAAAGTAAAGAATGTATGTCTAGATTTGGCCACTGATTTTAGTGTTGCAACAAAGAAAACTTGCTAATAATAAGCACCCAGTAGTAAACGCAAACATGATTTTTTACACTGTAAACAGAAATTCATAGATTTGATATGTCAGGGAGGAATGTTAATGTAATATTCCTGTGAACACACTTTAAAACATTTTTTCTATCATCTGTCAGCCCACTTTTCAGTCGGCTCAGTGATTCTAGACACGCACTAAAATACTATACAATTGGCATTTCCTGATTCCTGTGTTGATAAATATGTGGATTCATTTTCATAAAAGAAACCCTAATCTGAAGGTTTGGAAGTTGCATCTTTAAATCCACTTACACTATCATTATGTAATCAAACCACACTTTAGACCAACAGCAGCTATTTTAAATACAGACATTTTGAGACATTTGATTTAGATTGATAGATTTTCTCCAGCCTGAGGACACAGCTACACAACTCCACTATTCACAGTGTGAGGATGGGAATGAATGACTCATTTATTCCCCTGTTCAGTCTAAAGAAAATCTTTGTTTTCTTAGAGGAAAAACTGCAAATGAGGTAAAAGAGCATAATGTGTCTCAAACTGTTCTTATATTAGGATTCATACTGAAACAAGTTGTAATTATTCAACAAAAACTCAACTTCAATAGAAGCATAAAGTTGATTTACAAAAATAAAATCTAAGTGCCAATTGTTAAAGAAATTGTCAAAATGGCCAACACTGATTCCTCTGCACTTGATTCACAGTGGGTCACAGACAGCACTGGTGTCTTTTCTGGAGGTGTAGTGCTCTGCAGTGCCTGCAGGGGGAGCTGCTGCTGTGACAAAAACATTCCAGATCAAAGCTAAAGCTCTGTTCAGAGAGCCATCTGCTGGGGAGGCGACGCAGACACATAACAGAGGAACACCTGCTGCTCAGGACGTCACACGTAGCCCTTGAATATCATTGGAAATGGCTCATATCATGTAATGGCTTTAACACATTAATGCTTCAATTCCTGTCAGGAAAATGTGAAAAGAACTATGACTCTTTCTGTCATGAGTTGACTCTACAGCTGTGTGGTGTTTCACGCCTCTGCTTTGGGATCAGGGTGAGGGAGTTACGCTCAGTGTGATGCACAGGAAGCTACGGACACAGATGCAGGTGAGATGGAAATCGCGACCGACGGAACCGCCAGCGACTCAGAACTGGATCCAGTTTGCGGTGTTCTGTGGTCGAGATGGAGGCGGAACAGAGCTGAAAACACACAACCTGACGTCAGTCTTTTTTCTCCACACTGATGACATTATATCAGTTAATAAAGGACAATTCCAGTGTTTTGTATGTTCACATTTCTTACTACAAATTACAAATAGTTAACTGTCAGTTATATATGCTGTGAAAATGATTGACAGTAATGTAGAGTATAGTTTATATTTTCTAAACAATAGTCATGTATAATGTCATTTATTAGATGAGGTAATAAAAATGTCTCCTATAAAGTCTATCTTTATTCTAACCATAATTAACTATAAAGAGAAAATAAAAAAAACACACTAGACTACAACAACACACAAAAGAAAAACTCAAAATACGTTCAATTTTAAATCTAGTTCCTTCTAAGCCCTATGAGTTGTGTTATTATAATGAATGAGTATCAGTGCTGCTGTTCATATGGAGGTTTAAAATAATGCCATGTAGCAGGTACATTCACATTACATGGCCAAAAGTATATGGACACCTATTTCCACACTTTCTCCTGCTCCTCTGTCACTGACAGATCTATCACCATTTCAAATCCCTTTTTAACATCTACTTTTTGCAAGTGCATTAATTAATTTATTGACTGATTCATTTTGATCATGTAATTATGTTTTAAATTCCTCTGTAAAAAACTTTGTTTTGTGGAGAATAACTCATCACCTAACATCTGCCCTGGACACCACCAAAGCCACTAGTGGCCAACTTGGAGCAAATCCCTGCAGCCAGGTTCCAAAACCTTCTGTTAAGTCCTCCCAGTGTGCAATATGTGGCTGTCCACATGCTTCTGGCCACGGAGTGTACTCTACAGAAGATTAGCGGTCTACCTTGCAGGAGCAGAGAAGTCTCCCCAGAGATCTGAACTAGGGTTTGGCTGAACCACTGTGTTGGAGTTACTGCTGTCCAGCTCCAGCAGGCAGCCTGACAGAGAGGAAGAGAGACACACACAGGAGGAATCATGGGGCTTGTTAAAAGTAGCTCACAAACTGACACACATTCTGCTGATTTTCTGCAGCCTGAAGCTCAAAGATGTACGAGTCATTTTAACAGCCGCTAATTAACACAGTGACGAAGAAAATAGGTCACTTCTGTAGGTTAAAGCTGCACAAGGCGAGATTCTTATGAGAAATACAGTCGCATTAGCTTGAAAAACAAAGTGGGGCTGAAACAGATACAAGCCTCCCATGTGACAGATTGGAAAGACATCAACTTCCATCTAATTTGCTCAGTTTCTCCACAGTAAATTCTCTAGTTGGCTCGATCACTGGTATGAAGACACAGAAAAGTGATTCACGTCAATGTTTACAGCCTGGTGCAGCTTTAAAGTACAACAGGTGCCTGTAGCGCCACCTACCTGTTGCCGTGCCTCCCGTCTGGGGGACTATGTTGTGATTAGATGAGCCTGATGAAGGGGGAGGGGCTATTTTGCCTCCAGGTGGTGGTGGGAGGAGTCCAAAGCCACCTGAGCTTTGTGGGCGGGGCTTATCCCTCTTTTTACCTTGCTGGAGATGGAGAGAAGTTGTATTAAGCAAATGAGACTACATGAACATCATGTCAGACATTTATCTGATATATTTGAGTTTTGTTGTTGTTGTTATCGTTTCTTCACAACATTTATCTTTATCCCTTTTAACACTAAAATACAACATGAGTCGGTATAGTTCTATGTAGAACTAGATAGATGGTTATATACATATAGATTTTTTTTTTTTTTTTTACTTACAAAAGTCAGCTCCAAGTGGTCTCAGACTTTTGGACCTCACTGTATATACTTATGTATACACTTATATTATTTATATATTTTTAATTTTTTTATTCCATTACCATTGCTTTGGATGCCCAGTTGCACTTGAGCTCCATTTAAAGATTTACAGGCATAAAGTTATTTTTAAAGAGCAACTAAAGTCATTCACATTTATGATTTATTACAACCATTTGCAGACTAATCCAAACCCCACATTAAAATACTTGCTAATTTTCTCATCTCAGTTTATTTAAATACATTTTGAGAAATTAGGAAACGTCTGATGTCGTGATGCTTGACAAACTGATTCTCACCCCTATGTTGAGTGTGATGGTCTGTCCCTCTTTAAAGCCCAAGTCCAGTTTAGGTCCTGAATCCCCGAGCTGGGCGCTTTTACTGATTTCATTCTCCTGTTTCACCCATCTGCAGGGAGGGGAAGACGCATACACACACACCATTAGCGCTGGTACAGAAATAAACAATGCATCTCAGCAGTTTTTAAGGACGACTACAGCACGCAGCCTACAAGCAGCTCTCAACAACAACCTTGCTTTGAGACAGACCGCAGGGTTATGCTGCAGACGGTCATGGTTGAGCAAATGTTTATGGAGGATGGATCTCAAAAGGAAATACCACAGCTATGAATGTACTACACATCACTGTGAGAGTCTGGACATCCATTAATCATCTGGGTGGAGCAAGCAAGGTTTCAAAGAAATGACTAAAAGTACAGTGCCCTGCCTCTACATCACAGGTTGATCATGAAACCACACTCCCACTGCTTACTTGAAATGGTCCTGTAAAGCCACATTAAAGTCAAAGGCGTCCCCTCGGTCGCCAAAGCCAACTCCGATGAAAGCACTGCGCCCTGCGGACAAGACACGAGCATTAAACACCTCAAACCCACCTGCTTAAAGGGCATTTAACAGCAAAACAGACAGAAAATAATCCATAGTCGTTTTTGTAACTTTCTCATCCTCACCGTTGTCATCCTGTATCCGCAGGACAAAGTATCGGCTGGAGTCGCTCACTGTTTCCACGGCAACACCGGGATACTCCTTTACTGGTGCCTGGGCAAACAGCTCACCTGCAGGAGCGGAGGGAAGGTAAAGCAATAAGTGACAATAGGGAACCATGTGTCAGAACAGAGAACAAAGCGCTGCGTCATCTAATCCTCCCGTTTTCAGCTTATCTGGGTTGGAGCTGAGGGCTGGGGCCTATTCAGGAGTCACCTCTGACAGACTGAATGCACACTCAGCTCAGTGCTGGGATCAGGTGTCCTCTGATGTGTGGCAGTTTAGTTTTTATAGTCTGGAAAACCAAAAGAACGAGCAGCAGCGACTGGCAGAACTGTCAGTGGCAAGACTTTCACATTACAGAGAGTCTGAGTCTGGTTTATTATAAAACATAAGTTGAAGTATAATAAACCATCATACCTGAGACTTTGTCCTCCAGTTTGATGTACGCCACTTTGCCCTTGGCTGTGATCCTCATCCGACCGGACCAGTCTGGAGTGTCCAGCTTCCAGTCAGCAGCCCTGCAGAAATGGTTTAATTTTAGCACTGCAAGTATCAGCTACTTTCTTTATTGATTAAGAGCTGATTATTTTCTCTGTTAATTGTTTGGTCTCTAAAATCTCAGAAAGTTGTGAAAATGCCTGTTACAAGTTCCCAGAGTTGATGTCTTTAGACAAAGACGAGTAAAACATCCTCACAACTGAGAACCAAAGATTGTTTTCTTTTTTTTTTAAACTGTTTTGGTTGAAATTACTTTAAAATTTGATTTACTAACGTGTACAATTACAAGAAATTGAGATATAAATATAGAATTAGAATAGAAATTATGATATTTACAAACCTCAGTTATACTTTTGTATGAAATACTCCCAATCCTTTTGGCTTGTAACCCTTTAAAATAAAGTAAGATCTACTTGTTAAGTAGATTTAATTTTCATTATCCGTATTGTGGTGATTATTTTCTGATTCTGATTCAACAGATCAATCATTTGGTCTTGGAATCTCAGAAAAAAAAGTGAAAAAGCCTATTATAATTTCATTAAGCCCAATGTTATGTCATCAAAAGTCATATTTTGTCCGACCCCAGTCAAAAACATAAAGATATTTATTTTATTATCATATAAGATCTTACATGAGGCAAATCCTCACAGCTGTGAAGCTGGAAGATGGAGATGTTTGGGATTTGAGCTTGAAAATTTACTAAAATGATTAATCAGTCATTTAAATTACTTCAGGACCCCACAGGTCCTGACCTGCAGGTTGGGAACCACTGACTCACACTAGTGTTATGATACATACTATTTATTTATTTCTATATATTATACTATTGGGCTACAATTAATACAGATTTTCACCATCAGTTAATCTAAATATTATTTTCATCTTGTCTATAAAATGTCCTGAAATTATGAAAAATGTCTGTTATAATTCCACAACCATCCCCACCATTAATTTTACTCTCGTTTCTTATGAGTAGCAGTTCCCACTTAAGTATTCTGGCAATCAGCTAATTGATTAATCAATCATTGCAGCTCTAATATTAGAGTTTCGACATTAATTTAAAAAGTGGCTCAACACACACACACACACACACTAACCTCTCTAAAATCCAGATTTAGTAATAAATTATATCTAAAATGGGCTAAAATGTAAACTTTGGGGTGATAATTTATTCAGTCCGTGGTGTGATTTCTCTCCCCGCTTTATCCAGACAGTGTTTACAGACTGTCTCAGATGTGACCTACAGGGTGGGCATAAGTTTTAACTCTGAAATGATCGATCTCAATCAAAAAGCAGACAAGCCTCTCGATGCATCAGTGTATAATAAGGAGGAGATCCGAGCTGTCACCCAGTGGGACCGTCCTGGCAGACCGCCCGCAGGATGACAAGCCCCGCCGTCACATCTCTGACAGCTCGGCGGCTCTGAGCAACAAAGCGGCGCAGAAAACTCCCGAACAACCGCGCGTCTCTTTGCGGCCGAAGCTGGAACCGCAGCCCCGTCCCCCGGTGCCTCCGGCGGCACCGCGCAGCCCCGGCGCTGCCTCTTTGTACTTTGAAAGCATGTAACTACTGACAGCGAGCGGTGCCACAGAAATGCCCGCACCGAGCGACACCCAGCACCGTTACAGCAAACCGGGCGGCGCCGGGAGCGGCCGGCGGTCGCGTCTTTACCTGTATGCGCGGTTTGAAGCCCGGGGCGGGATGCGATAAACGCTGACATCGGGTTTAACGCACAGGATGGACTCGTACTCGCCCTCAGCCGCCATCTTGACTCAACTGTTATTGATGTGGGAGTTGTGGTTGTGACTCATTTATTCAGTTCTGTGTGTGTGTGTGTGTGTGTGTGTGTGTGTGTTTAAGCTCACGTTTTATCCCATTGCTTCAAAAATAAATGCTTTAAATGCTGCTTTCCTCGGCTGATATTTTTTATTCACTATGTTTTATGACATGGAAAAAATAATTTATTTCCCAGGATCAGAATAAAAGATGAAGGACTGGTCGAAAGAAACTGGCATTTATCCGAGAAGAAATAAATAATAAAATGAAATCGTGAGGGTTCGTAGATTTGCAGGCAGTGTTGCCAGATTGGTCTTTTTCTTTTTTTTCTGTAATTAGGCAAGTAAATGAGCAGCACTGGTCATCGCAATTAAGTCAAAAATAAAAGCAAAAGCGTGGTAACGACTTTTAAATTAGGTGTGACTTCATATCATAGGATATCATTATTTCTCATTTCTATCGTGGATTATCAGCCTTAGAAATCGTAGGGGGGGAAAAACAGCTTCAGAACTTGCCTGAGAATCATTGTGTTTTAAAGTTTTGTTCAGTTTTAAAGTAATTCGTTGGAAGCTGTTATTACATATAAATATTCATAGCAAACAGCTGATGATAATAGCTAATTCGGCGTAGTTAATTTTTCAAAATGTAAACAAATACAGACAAAAAATTAAGTTTGTATCCCACAGCTAACCGACTGAATACATGGCAACACATACTTCCTGTTAAAGTTACACCTGTCATATGAGGTTAATATTTTATATATAACAAAATCCAAAAGACTTGGGGGGAAAACATATAATTATTGCGGTATTCTGTCTATCTGTGCGAGTTGTGGGCTCTGATTTGGCTTCTTGTCCGCCAGCACTGACAACTGCGGAACCGGAAGCCGTCTCGTCGTGTCGTCTCCTCGAAGGTTCCTGAAGATCCACTCGAGGGTTAGTGCACTGTTTCTTGCTATAAATACGCTTTTTAATACAGAAAAATACACACGATGTCACTGGGCGGTATGGTGAGCTAAAAGCAGCGTGTGTTTCTTGAGGTGTAACTCGTGCTGCGGTGGCTTTAGTCAGATATTGAAGCGGGCTCCCGCCGGCCGACAGCGCCGCTCGGCCGTTAGCCATGTTGACGGCTGCCGGCCGCCTTCAGTCGCTCTCCGAGGTCCTGAAAACACGAAGCCTGGCTCCGGACAGATGCGTTACTCATAAGCACGTCGACTTACAGAAGCTGCGGCTCACACTTATCATCCTTGTGCTCACTAAATTAGCTTTTAGCTCATATTTTCTCACAGCGGCCCCATGATGCTGGAAGCTAACTAGCTTGTAGCCTAGCCTAGCCACACAGCTAACCCAGTCTGAGGATCTGTGCTTGTCGCAGTGATTATGACAAACTGACACACGGACACAAGCCTTGCATTGCAGTCACGCATTCTTGATTGTGTGCTTGCCATTGTTGCCTCAGCTCTTTTTTTATGTTGACTGGTTCCTCCCTGCTGCGCTAGGATCTGGTTTCTGACATCCTGGGACAAGCCAGTGCAGTCAGGGGGAGACACCAGCAGGATGAATGCTCACTGAGCCAGCAGCTGCACACAAGCAACTGGAAAATTACAGTTTCACAGCGAGTCCAGTCTTTATAGAAAGGTATGAGAGTTTATATGTGCATGTGTTATTTGATTTTTATGTGTGGATGTTCTGTCTGCCGACTCTTTGAGTATACAGCATTGTTCACAAGTTTTCTCTGAATCAGATTGCGGTGGTTTGATTACCCACCTCCCACCTAGACACCATGACGTCCTCTATGCTCCGCCGACAGTTGAAGAACCTGGTCCAGAACTACTCTGAGGCTGAGGTCAAGGTAAGGGAAACTAGATTCAAGTGGTGGGTGGCTTTGTGAACTGTAATCTTTCTGTTTAGTGATAACCAGATTAACCGGAGTAACCTAACCAGTAAATTAAATATTAATTTTTGTTGTGTTCTCTAAGTTTGGTTCAAGATTACATATAGGCATTTTTGCATTTACTTGAGAGGGAAAGAAATTAACAAATGTATTGTGCATCACACTTTGATATTGAACAGTAGATACGTGGCATGTCTGGAAACATATTTTGAGCAAAATGTGAATGCAGCCCTGTGGTGTGGAACATTGTTGAGATGCTTGTGAGGAGAATTTGCTACCCTGCTGCCAATCCCTCAATGTCCAGCTGTCAGCGTTCTTCTCATCTCATACGCTGCCATATCCAACAGTATGGATGCCACCACCATATACTTCCTGTATATGTATTCTATATACCCTGTATTCCTGCTGTGTTAAACATTGCCACTTCCCTCTCTGATTCTTTTGCAGGTTAGAGAGGCTACATCTAATGACCCATGGGGACCATCCAGCTCACAGATGGCTGACATCTCCGACCTGACCTACAATGTGGTGGCCTGCAACGAGATCATGACAATGCTCTGGAAACGCTTGAAAGACGACAAGAACTGGAGACACATCCACAAGGTGGGGAACAGGAGGAGGAGGAATAACACTGAAGCAAATCAATGCTCAATACTTTGTGTTCAGACCACGTTTTAACAGCCATTTCACTGTCACTGTATTTATAGAAACCAGACATTTTCAAAAACACCTGTTGCCAATCTCATACTATTACCTTGCATTATATACATGGAGTATTTAGTGCTGAGGCTGCCACTAGTCAATATTTTTATACTGGCTTTCAGTAGTCTCAGTATATTATTTGTTTAACCAACCGGTCAAAGTATGTCCCTACACTTTTGTTTCTTGTGCAAACATTACAGATGTTTGCCAGACAAATGTTTTTTTAGCATTAGCAGCACTGTTGTAACCCATGATAGGCAAATGCTGGAATAAAATTGGCTTTATAAATGAAATACAGATGCAATAGAAAGCATAAGTGAACATTAACATGAGGACATAAAGTGGAGACATTAAAATTTCAATGGAGGTTTGCTCAGCTGTAGCCCAGGAAGATCACATCTGACGGTGAAGGACTCTGAATGGCCAGTGTCCAAAAAGGAATAAAAGCTCAGTGTCAGCTATCTGCTATGTCACTATAACTCCATAGACATTTAATATAGTAGCCATCATCTTTTGATTTAGAATCAAATGTGTATTGTTGACCAGTCCAGCAGCAGTTAAAATGTCAGAGCAGAGTTGAAATGTATTGGCATCTCTCAAAGCCTCAGCAAAATATATCAAAATAATACATATCACATGATATGACTGGATACACTGACATCACAAAGTTTGTACCAGATCAGATCACCATAACTTTGCCAGCCATGTGTGTTCTTTTCATTGTTGTATGGTGATGTGAATTCCACAATTTAAAAAAACACAAAAAAAGTTAAACTTTATGGATTGTCAGTTTGTTTTATTGTCAACCATACACATTTTGTCTCACATAAATTTGTCTCCTGTCATGCTTTTTCCACACTAGTCCCTGACACTGCTGGAGTACCTGTTAAAGACCGGTGATGATCGTGTGCTTCTGAAAATGAAAGACAACATCTACATCGTCAAAGCCCTCACAGAGTACCGCTTTGTAGAGAAGGACGGCAAAGATCAGGTTATACATGCTTCCAGATGATGTACAAAGCATGCAACCTTTTAGTATCCATTAAATGGTTGCAGAGTATGCATTAAAGTTATCTATTATTGGCACTATAATATCCATGTCATCATAAACGTTTCTAACCTCTAAGCTAGGTTCACAATTAAAGATTTCACTTACAGGCTTGACTATACTCAAATTTATCTGCAGCGTGAATATAATTCTTGTTTTTTCTTATTTGCAAGAATTCAGGTAAATTTAGATTTACATGACCTACACAATTTTTGAATTTTGTTTTTAGGTTTAATTCTATCAGACTTAGATAGGATTGGGATCAAATGGTCGGAGCCAAATCAAAGTCTAATGCAAGCATATCTGTCCCAGGGTGTGAATGTGAGAGAGAAGGCTAAGGTTGTCCTTGTTCTAATGGAGGACGACGAAAAGCTAAAGGAGGAAAGAGACTTTGCCTTCAAAACCAGAGAGAAGACGTCAAAAAGTTCTGCTGGTGAGCAGTTATGTCCTAAAGTATCACTGCTAAATACCCACTGCTTCAACAGTGTAATACAACTCATTTTACTTGTCTGTGTCCCTCACACAAATCTCATTCAACCTCTTTTTCATCCCTTCTAACCAGCTTCATCCACGGATACCATCAAGGATCCTAACTACAAGCCATGCTATGTTCCCGGGGCCTCAGGGCTTCCATCCTTAGACAACATACCCTCAGTGGCTGACTTGACTGCTTCCTTCGCTGCCCGCAAAGAGGAACGTCTCAAACAGGAAGCTGAGAAGAAAGAAGCAGAGAGAAGGGTGAGTGTATAGTATCATCTTGGCCTTTCCAACCTAGACATGAGCTAGTTCAAATAAAACAGGATGCAAAAAAGTGTAGATATTTTTAGGCCCACTGCCAGACACAGCAAAGACTCTGGAACCAAATTCTTGGGCAGGGGTTAGACCTTTTCCAGAGATGCCTTGAGTGAGATGCACCAGGTATAGTTACGATTAACAAAAACTGTAAGCCAAGCACCAGTTGATGGTGCAGTTGATTACTTGACTCAAATAAACCAATTAAATCAGTAAGTGTTTATGTTTACTTTACTTATGTGTAATTCTAATGTCCTAGGCTAAGATGAGTGAAGACGAGCTGAAATGGGAGGATGCAGGAAAAGACACTGACCTTGAAGGTAATGTTTGGGGAGGAGAAAAGGCAGAAGAGGAGGAAGTGAAACCAGACCCATGGGGAGCCCCCAAAGAACCTAAAGAGGCTACAGATCCATGGGGCACACCCACAAGACCTGACACAAGTGACACTGCAGCTAGCAGTGATCCTTGGGTGGCTCCAACTACAGCTGACAAAGATCCATTTGCTGCACCAAAAACTGACGAAGATCCATTTGCAGCGCCAAAGAATGGAGAAGATCCCTTTGCAGCACCAAAAGATGGACCTGATCCATTTAGTGCCTCAAAAGATGACGCTTTCAACACCCCAAAAGACAGTTCAGACCCTTTCAATGCACCGAAAGACAAAGAAGATCCATTTGCAGCTCCAAAAGATAAAGCAGATCCCTTTAGTTCATCCAACAATGATCCCTTTAATACACCTAAAGATGATCCATTCAGTGCTCCAAAGGATGATCCTTTCAACACCCCAAAAGATGATCCTTTTAATGCCCCAAAAGAAGATCCATTTAACACCCCAAAAGATGATCCTTTTAATGCCCCAAAAGAAGATCCATTTACCACCCCAAAAGATGATCCTTTTAATGCCCCAAAAGAAGATCCATTTAACACCCCAAAAGATGATCCTTTTAATGCCCCAAAAGAAGATCCATTTACCACCCCAAAAGATGATCCTTTTAATGCTCCAAAAGATGACCCATTTAACACCCCTAAAAATGATCCTTTTAATACCCAAAAAGACGACCCATTCAGTTCCCCAAAAGATGACCCCTTCACGGCACCAGCATCAACACCCCCTAAAGAAGACCCTTTTGCAACACCAACATCAGATGACCCCTTTAATGCTCCCACAACACTGTCAAAAGAAGATCCTTTCTCTGCACCGACCAAACCTGCTCCAGATGACCCTTTTGCTGCACCAATAACACCACCCAAAGAGGATCCTTTCTCTGCACCATCCAAACCTCTAGAAGACGACCCCTTTGTTGCTCCAACAACACCACCTAAAGAGGATCCTTTCTCTGCATCATCCAAACCTACTGAAAATGACCCCTTCTCTGCACCCACAACACCCCCTAAAGAGGACCCATTTGCAGTGCCATCCAGTGCACCAAAAGATGACACCTCAGATCCTTTCAGTGCCCCTCTAGTGAAATCGCCCCAAGGCAGTGCAGATGCGTGGGGAGCCCCTGCCAGCTCTCCACCCGCCACTGGGTCAGATCCCTGGGGGACATCATCACCACCAAAGGAAACAAAGGGGGGAGATCCCTGGGGAGGTGGGGCAGGTGCCTCCTCACCTGCTGAAACTTCTGATCCATTCGGGGATGCTTCCAAACCAGACAATGACCCATGGGGAGCCCCAGGTAAGACACAAACAAATAAATGGTTTCAAATTTACTCATGAAACTATAGGACACATTTATAAATATATATATATATATATATATATATATAAATATCTTCAATATCTGACTAAAGCCACCGCAGCACGAGTTACACCTCAAGAAACACACGCTGCTTTTAGCTCACCATACCGCCCAGTGACATCGTAAATATATATATAAATATTCCAAACTCAAGATTCTCTTCTTAGTTTTTTCCTACAACCATCTTTCAGTGAATGAGACTTGCTGAGGTGTAACCATAGGGCTTCTGTGATAACAAGTGGTCATATATCTGGAAGAGGGAAATGTAATCTCTGCTGTGCTGAAATCATTCCTGTGGAACATCTCGCGAAAGTCTGTAACAAACAAGGAGTCAACAACTACCATAAACCATTTAGCATCAACAACTGGCATCTGTGGCTCAGCTGGGAGAATGTGTTGTCCACTTATTGCAAGGCTGGTCTCCAGCACCCCCTGTGTCCTTAGGCAAGACACTGAACCCCCAAATAAGTGATTGAAAGAGCCTGTCAGTGGGAAGGGCTCAACCACATTGTCCAGGAGTCGGTGGACAGTTGGAGGAAGATAAAGGGGCACATTCACATCTTCACACCACGCCAGTGACCAGCTTTGAACAGAGATGGGGTTACAATCTTCCCTTCACAGATGACCACTTGTTAACCAGTCACTAAAATTCTGTACGCGGGTCACATGATGACACCTAGTTCTATTCACTGAAGAGGGTTGCATGATATGGCAGAAAGCTGTGGAAAAAGCTAGGACATGAATTTATCACAGAAATAACAAAGTCATTAGACTGAAAAATTTGTCTTACAGTTTATTACTGTTGTGTCCTGTTTGACCTGTTTTATTTACCCACTTAGCTTCAGCTCCAGCCAGTACTGATGATGCATGGGGTTCAGCTGCTCCACCCTCAGACTCCTCCCCATCTAGTGACCCCTTTGGAGACGGAGCATCTAAAACTAATGATGCCTGGGGTGCGCCGAGCAATGCAACTAGCAATGCCACAGGTAAAACACAATTTACACTCTGTCTAACCTGAATTTCTGCGAGCCATCCATTACTCATAACAATGAACCCTAATTCTCTGCTTTGAAATTCTCCTCTCTGATTTAATCAACTAAAGTCTGCTGAGTGCCAGCTGCTTAGTGCTCGGCTGAGAATATTGACTCTAAAAACTAAACTTCATTTTCTCCATTTCACCTCCATCTTTCCACCAGTCAGTTGGCTAACAATCTTAATCAACTAACCTTCTCTTCCACTTTGCTCTCTCTTCCTCCCTGACCTGTCCCCTAAAGAAAACACCTTTTAGAGTAGAATTGGACCTTTATTTTATTGCAGGAAAGCAAACAGCGCAAGAAGAGATGTATAGAAAGACTGCTTCATTCTTGGGTTCAGCGGGGGCGTCGCTGGTTGACTTGGACGATCTGTTTTCTTCTAACCCCAAACCCAAACATCGCCCCCTCATCAACACACTTGCTTCCCAAACACAAGCCATCGGTAAGGACAGAAAAAACGCTTCACTCTGGCTGAAAATTAGCATTTTTGACAAAGGCTTCATGTGTAATTATTTGTGGTGCACTTGATTCAAATGGATGTAAGCTCAGCCTTCAAGACTTACAAATCACAAAGTGATGTTAAAAATGCATTCCACTACTGTTCAGCTGAAGTGTACAGTTCAAAGAGACACAGAGAGAGGGGGGGCAGCATGACTGATAAATAAATATTTACCAACAGGTTTGTATGGAAAAGATTATTGTGATTATGTGTTTTGCCTATCCACCCTTCCCATGTGATCTTGCTGTAGTGTATAGATGTTATGTATGTGTGTGTGTGTGTGTGTGTGTGTGTGTGTGTGTAAGCATTAGTGACCTACTGACATTACTCTGTATAGTGCATTTTAACCAGCAGATATATAATTCTTCTCACCCCTCTCTCTGCTCTGCTTTGGTGCATTTTCTCTTTGCTTGAATACTTCAAACTGTATATCCCTCCTTCCCTCCCTTCCTCCTTTCCTTCATCCCTCCATCCTCCCATTACTTTTCCTAATTTCCCAGGCGCTTTCAGAGCCAGGGGCATGTCATCTGGCCCTGTGGTCAGATCAGGGGCTGTTGCAGGAGTGTCCCTTCCTGAAACATCACCCATACCTGGCAGTCCTTTTGGTTCCATCCTTGCCCCCCCCCATGGCGCACCTACTCCCACTTTTGGAGCTGCTAATTCCTCCAGTGAAACTGCCCTTTTTCAGCTACCGTCCCATACTTTAGGAGTGTCTTATTCTGGCTTCAGTCTTCCTCAGGCAGCTCAGGTTGCTCCAGAAACTGGAATAGTACAACCCCTTTCTGTCGGAGGGAGTCCACAAATGGGGCTTCACATGAACCCCCCCTGTGGAGGAGTGGGAGTGGTGCAGGCTGGGTACCCTGTCGGGAATCCTTTGGCAGACTCCCTTTTGTTGGGAACAGGAATGGGTCAGTCTAGTTTCTTTGCAGGGAGAGTGGGTCAAGTGGGTGGGTCCACTCCACGGGCCGAGGGTGGAGTCCCGACGCAGCCACAGTGGCTGTCGAGCAGTGGGTTAGATGAGACAGTGAGCAAAAACAACAACCCATTCCTGTTCTGACAACTCTTTCATATGTCCAAATCAAAAGATGTTTTTGGACCAACAGTTGAAAAGTGGTAGTTTCACATGTTTTAGCTCTCTAAAAGTATACACTTCATCATCATCATCACCGTTTATAAGCCATTAGGTAACAGATCGTGTTAATGTGTGTCTGTCAGGTAGCCCCTGGTTTTTGCATTGAAAAGGTGACGTTCAGCAGGTGCTGTGTGTCCTTGAATGCACCAAGAGTTTCAGAAAATACAGTAATTCAGTTTGATTCAACCAGTATAACATTCAATAACACTGTTACTTTACTTTTCACAATAAAGCCACCTAAATACTAAGAGCAGTGGACTGAAATCAGAGGCTAGCTGGAAGCTACGAAAAATAGACAATGATACACTTTTATACTTCAACAAGGGCAACAACATGCACAACCCCTCAGCTCCTCAGCTCTCACTTGCCTCCTCTGCAGTACTAGAAATATAGACCGATCCAACAGCCATTGATTCAGTGTATACAGCATAATATATAAACAGAATAATATGTGTGTGAAACTGTGCACTTCTTATTTGAAACAAATCTATGGGATCAGCCAGTTAATTTGTTTTTCATGCACAAGTCAGAGAAACAAAAAGCACCTGAGTGTGACTGTGGAATTACTGAAGAGTTTCTATGTGTCTGAATGTTGTTTTCTGTGACCGGACCTGTAAAACATTAACAGCACTGATCTGGAAAATGCGTCACTGTAGGTTTTCATTCAGGGTGCATGTGTTTGTACAGGGCAGAGTGTGTGTGTGTGTGTGTGTGTGTGTGTGTGTGTGTGTGTGTGTGTGTGTGTGTGTGTGTGTGTGTGTGTGTGTCTGTATGACACCTGTATGCACGCAGTGTGTGTGCAGTATATTGTGCTGATGTAAATATTCAAAGTAATCACAGATAAACCTTGAAATATACTGTATATCAGAGTGTTACAATCATGAGTAACTATTTATTGATCTATTTATTGATTGATTGATTTATTGCTTGATTATTTATTGATACATCAATGGCCTCCAACAAAGACAAGTTCAGTTTGATTACAGTGTCACTATGAGACAGGTTGATCGGATGCTATTGATCACGTGCGATACCAAGCATGATTGGCTTTATTCTGATTGGCTGTTCAAACACTGCATTATCAATCAACTCAGTAACCAATGATGGCTTTATCTTCCCTGTAGTCGTTCCTGATTCATCGTGTAATTGAATACGTCCTCTGTGTATCTCCTGCCATTAGACAAGAAGCAGAAATGTGTTGTTGTATGATGTTTAGCTGCAGTGTTGGCTAAATAAAAACCGAATTTGAACATATCAGCCTGCATGCTGTCTGAGCAGATCCTCCTCTAAGCGTATGTTTGTGTATGTGTCATCTATTGGGTGTGCGTGTGATTCATTAAATATTTTACCACACACCTGAACTGGAAAAGAAGGTAAATATGTACAGAAGGCTCTTGTTCCCCCTTTTTGCATCACTTTATGTTGCTCTGCAGACTGCTGCTTCCTGAAGATTCTGAGACGTTTAACAGGATCAGTGGTAGTTTATGAGATCATGGTTCAGTAAATCAAAGCCACCCTGAAAGCAGACACAAACAGTGACTTTTAAGAGGTCACATAGTTTTGATTTATTAGCTTTCTTTGTGTTTCATGGGCCTGTACATGTCCTTCATGTATTCTTGATTCCTATCAATGTGAACTTTGCTGAGAAAATGGACTGAAAGACTTTAGATAGTTTGGTGTCAAGGAGAGTTTGGGAAAAAAACTAGTCCATAACACTATTATTATTTCTCAAATTTAATTTTGTATGAAATGAATTTATTTTGCATTGTATTTAAATTTAAAGTTGTGTTGTAAACTGTGACAGTATACAGTACATTTGAGAAATAAAATGATACAATAAGTGACATGTTTACAGTTCTCATGCTTACTGTCTGATTTACCAATGAGGTTTTAACCTGGATTGCGTCTTGTTCATTGCAGATTTCCTTGCGCCTGAGTTTGTCTCCTAACCTATAAACAACTTGCTCTCTGTCGCCACCAGAGGGCCTTAAAGACATATTTCTGCATTTCTCTGGGCACTGAGGCTTTGGTGCTTTCACAATATTAATATAGAACCTAGACCTGCTTTAAATCTCAATTTCTACAATTTGGGACCTTTAAGACGTGAACATATAATCAGGATTTTGAACATCACACATACAGATGTGCTGATTACTTTTATGTGCAGCTGGGACATCTTGAGTACAGCAGCTTCATTTTTGAAACTAGAAATCTTTTAATATACATATATTTTTTATTTATATTTTTGTGCTTATTTTAAAGAAATTTAAGGAGTTGATTAAGCTTTGTGTTTGTATATGTCGTAAAACATATCTATAGGGGACCTTTAACCATTTATTTCTCTATTTAATTTCTTAATTAATTTATCTCCTGATTAATTATAATAGTAGGGTGAGTGGAGTCAGTTAAGGCCATTACAGAATTTGTTAAGAAGGAGGGGAAATGTAGGATTGACGTGCTGAGCCGGATGTAAGTCTCGCCATTCATGGAGAGTGAGGGCTTAGTGTCTAAAAACAGCAGGGGGGAGATTGGGAATTTGACAGTTACTCAGCATGTGTTATATTAGGACACGATGGTTAGTTGAGTCCTTGTGTTGCCTTTTTTTTACACAAGCAAGGCCGGCGGTGTAATCCACACCGAAAAATTCTTATTTACAGCAGTGTAGTAGTAACACAAGTGCTGTAGATATTTCTTCCTGCTGATCTAAATGTACCGTGATGTTTCTCCACCTTGTCCATCTTTGTTTCAGCACCTTTACAGGTCCTGATCCTGTTTAAAATTTTGAGCCCATTATCTTTGGACAGCAATTGTAGCTACCAGTAGCACAGTTTTGTCCTAATTATGACTAAAATGTCTCATTCACATGGTATAAAGTTGTATCTAAATCAGTTTGATCATGGAGTCAAGAGGCAAGCCGTCAATTAGCATTGTTAGCGATTAACATGTCAGCAATAATGCAGTTATATGAGATAATGAAACCATTGTCACTCATAGATGTCTTGAGATAAAGAGATGATTAATAGTCTTCAAAGGAGCACCACAAAAACAAAACCTGTCTTTTTCATTTCGAGAACAAATGATTCCTCTAAAGAAAATGTTCGTTTGCTGATCGCTGGAAGTTACTGGTTGTAAAGGAGTAAAAGCAGGAGGAGCCTAAAAAGCTTGAGTTGGTCAAAGTGTAGTAAGTGGTAAAAAGTAGTGACCATGAAAGACTGTGTTTAGCAGGTGCAGTGCAGATGGGGACTGACTGCTGAGACTGTTCAGGACTACGAACCTACTCGACTCGACTCCACTCGACCCAGCTGCTGCTGATCTTCTATGGATTCGTTTGGATTCAGCCAAACTGGAGCCTGTAAGCTGGGGGCTGCAAAAGTGTCCACTTCAGATTTTCAGAACTCAGCAGATTGGTTCATTTCCCAGAGTGACAGTAAACTCACCGCTTGTTAGCCTGTTAGCTTGTTAGCCTGTGGATATTGCTTCTCATTCCTGCTGCCTGCAAACTTTGCAGAGACTCTGCAGTTTGGTTAAGTTACACAACTTTTAGAGGCTATAAGTGGTTCATGTTAATAGTTGTGTTGTATTTTGATTTAAATACTTTAATCATCTCCAGGTTATTTCTTATTTCTGCGACTGTCATGATACAACAAACCTACATGTTTGTAGATTTTTCCCGTAAAAATAATAAACATGTATAATCAACACAGTGAAAATTACCTATTGATTTCATAACTTAACAGCTTTGTGTAGTCAGTTATGCATGTTGTTTTACTTCCTCTCCGTACCTTTAGTGGCCTCTTGTGGCCTAAAAGGTGAACAACACCCAATACTGGAAAAAGTACTCAAAATACTCAAAATGATGAATACATTTATAGGTCAACATCCGTCAACACTAGTCTCTAACTTTGTCTGTCTGCTGTTTAGTGCTGAAAACGTAGCGTACAATGGATTTATCCGAGGTTTTTCAGCTTCCTGCAACTGATGTAAGCAGGTGTGAAGAGAGTGGAAGCCAGGAAGTCAAAACAATGATCCAAAACAGACTAAAAGACCCTGCAGAGCTGAGGGCATTGCAGAGCCTGGTGATAGTTCCCGTTGTGTTTGTAACGACAAGCGACCCCTTTTATGTTAGATTTGTGCAATGTTTTAGTACCTCAGTTGTTTTCATTGTGCCAAACAAACCCCAGTGAAGCAGGAAAACCTAGAGTTTGAGCAAAGTGTCCACGATCACAGAGTCAAACCAATGCCTCCCCTCTCATGAGATTGTTTAAAGCCAGCTCTGTACAGCTGCACTGGTTTGTGTTAAGAAGGGTCGAAGTTTAGAGAGCAGCATGTACTGCATGAAACCACTGTCACACTCATCTCAGTCCAAGCTGTTCCATACCATCCTGTCAAATTAATCACTATAGGAGCAAAGGTCAGGAGAGTTATGAGTGAGAGAGGAGGAGAGATGAAGACAACCAGAGAGAGTGAGAGAGAGCTGTGAGGATGGATGAATAGACACAGTATAGGGAGCAAAGGCGAGGGAAAGTAACAGATGGACTTGTGAGGATTAGAGTAAAATCTGGGTGGGTTTCTGATGGAAACTCACCCAAGACAAAGGGAGTGACGAGTGAGCGCAGAGTAAAGGTGGAGGAAGCTGAAATCCATGTCCGAGGAGAGGCGAAGAAAACGCAAGAGAGAGAGCCTCTCCTGGGGTCCCAAACATGGTGAGTTGACTTGCTCATTGAATTTTTGTTTTGTTGCACGAGGATAAGCTGATCAAAAGCTGAGCGTGAACAGCAAGCTGGATTTTCCAATCACATACACGAGGGGAAGATTTCAGCTCATCATAATTGTCTCTGACACAAGGGAAGTGTTTGACCAGTCGCGAACCTTGTGCTGTTGTAACGTGTTGAATGTATTGATGGTTTCTTGTCTACCAACATTTATGCACCTACTGAAATGACTCAGTGATTGCTCTGTAGGCTTCCTGTATGCTGACAATAGACTGAGTTCATGTCTCAAAGCTTTGCCTGGATCAGTTAATCTGTAAGCCTACAGATGTTGTCAACACAGACAGGTATGTTATGTTACTTCTGCACATGTACTATAAGTAAAGGTCAAGCAGAACAATATCTGTGTCAGTTATAGGCACCATATGGATTATAGTTTCACACTGAGCTGATTTGATGGACTAAATTGAACCTTGACGCCTCGCTGGTTGATCATAAGTTACAACCACAGTGATTTGATTAAAATGATGTTACATGTGCAGGAAGAATGAGCTTCCTCATTCAGGAAATCTGTTAAAGTACAAAAAAAAATCCCTTAAACCTCCCTGACCTCCCAGTGGGTCAGTCACACTGTGCAGCCAAGCTTTGTTCAAACGTGGAGTATTTCCTTCTGATGGACTGATATTCTCTGGCAGTGTGGAGTAAAACTATAAAGCTACTTAAGGAGGAAATAGGAGTAAACTGTTTAAGGTTGAAATTATGTTTCTGATGGGGACCTCATGTTGCACCACATGATAACAGGAACATTTTGGTCATGTTTGGTAACGGCAGTGTTAAGATGGCATTATGATAGACTGAATTCTACACACAAAGGCCCGCTTTTTCTGTACTGATTATTTATTTAGTTGAAGTCTAGTAGACATCTGTGGTGTGTTGGCAGACTGAGTGGTTTAACTGCTCACCTTGCCCGAGCAAGGACACCGTGACATCCCTGCTTGGTGCAGTTACAGGTGCAACAAAGCACAAAGATCATAAATGATAGATATTGGTTTCTTCCTCAGCCTTACAACTCAGTCAGTCAGTCAGTCAGTCATTACTCCATTGTATTCAAAGCCATTGTCACCAGAACTTCACTTTTGTTTGCTTGGTTTACAGCTAAGGGAAAACCACCAAGGTGAGATGACAAAGTGGCACTTTTACTGGAAATTTCTGGTTTTACTGGATCTCACGTCATATGCACTCAGCTATTCAGACTTTACTTCAGTTGTTATCTAAATGTAAAGATAAGTCTAAATTCTTCTTCTTAAAATCGGGGTCATTTTTGTGCCCTATTAGACAACAATGCAACTACAGTAACCAGCTGGACTCAAACATTGTAGTTCATGGTTGACATTTTAACCTTAAGAGGAGCAACCAGTCTTTATATAAAGAAACAATTCAGTGACAGCAACACTGATACAGCTACAGCACCAAGTCGAGTTTGTTTGTCTAGTCCTTAATCACAAATAGAATCTCCAACATACAACCTGAGAACAGAAGAAGTAAGAAGTTGCGTTTTAATGAGTAGCCCAGATAAAAAACTGTGTAAAACAATGGAACCTGGCAGGAATGACATGCAACATAAATTACTTGTGCAAAGGCTTCAGTTGTAGACATGACCCAATCTTTGCTTATGACTCTTAATCCAGATGTTTGCCTCTGTGTCCCATCTTTCCTCTTAGGTGGTCCTCCAGACAAAGGGAGCACAAAAACCAGTGGGCATTAATCTCATCCACCTAACTCTGCAAGATTAACACAGATTACCAGGCCTGACCAGAGGTAGGCCTGAGATTCTGGACTAATCACTCCTTTGCGAACTCAATCCCTCCCAGAGAGGTGGAGGAACAGGTTGAAGAACGAGTTGTGCCCTGAGAGCGGGACTGATTAGTCGCAAAATCCGGGGGATAAGATTTAGATATTATCTTCATCTGGGAGGAAACAAACAGAAACGGACCCGAGGTGTGAGTTGTGATGGCAGCAGAAGCATGGGGTAGAGCGGCAGCGTCGTGAGAGGAAATGTGTGGAGTCATACATCTCGCCTGGCTCGCATCGTAACATCGAGAAGACAGGAAGGTCCCTAATTTAAATCTGATGAACTACTTTTCCTCGTGATGCTGATTTTCTTTGGAGGAGAGCTGGAGTTCCTCCTACAACCTCTGGCCTACACATCTGTCTCTCTTTCTTTTCCACTCGCTGGATGTGATTAAATCCCAGCACTTTATCTTCCTCCACTCCACTGTCCTCTGACCTCCACTCATCGACTGTTTGTCTTCCTTAAACCCCACCCTTCCTCTATCTCTAGACCCAACTTCTTTTTTTTTTTATCTTCCTCTCTGACCTTTGTTCTACTTCTCAAACATCCCTAATCCCCTTTCCTCGCTTTCTCTCCCTCCTTTCTCCTCTCTACCATCCTCCATGAATCAGTCTCAATCACCACAACAACCTTTCACACCCAACACCCAACATCAACTTGTTAAGACTTGTTGTTGCTGTCTCACGGAATCCCTCTTGCTCATCTGATCCTCGTCCTGATTGGTCAACTGGTTCTCTGAGTTTCTCTGAGTTTCTCTGAGTCGAGAGGCAGCCATGCTGGAGAAAATGTCCAGACGTAACCGCTCCCTGCTGTCCCTGTCCCTCACCTCTCTGGCCCTCACCCTGTCCGTCTCGGCCTTCTGCACCTCCTACTGGTGTGAGGGGACGCACAAGGTGGTGAAGCCGCTCTGCCTGTCGCCGGTCAAGTTGAAGAACTGTGGGCAGAACAACAGCCAACCATACACCACAGGTGAGGGCGGGAAGTGCGGTCAGCATAAGTGTTATTCTCCAGGTGGCTCCCCCTGGTGTACGTCTACAGACTCAAAGATCTTTCGATCATAGAATGACAAACAATAAACCAACAACCACTGAAAAAACAAATTGACATTGATTTGGTAATTTTCTAAATCAAAACATCTAGTTCTCTTAGTTAAAACAATTTGATCACAAAGCGTAACTGTTGTTTAAACAGAGTTTAAACAGCAACAATAAGCCTATGAATTTATCGCATTAGAAATGTCATTGAAACAACACATACATGTAACCTAAAACTTAATGTCAAATTTCCATCAAATATAGAAATGTAGCCCAGTATTTAACTTGATACATACACAATTTTAACCAGCAAATATCTGATTATCTAAGAGGCTGGTTCATAACAACTTTGAAATTTTACTAGTTTGGCCAGTTGTTCATTAACTACTTTATTTGTTTGCATATTAAAAAATAGAATTACTACAAATATATGATGTGTAGACGAAGAATCTCACATAGACAGACTTTTATCTATACATGCTGTCAGCTGTCCAACTGTCAACTCTGTAATTGGGAAGTTGCCAGTGTTTGTTTCAGATGTTTCTGAACAAAGGTGATGAATGATAGTGACAACATGTAAGTTTGAATTACACAAAACAGCAGGTTTATTCATTCACACATTCACACACATTCACACACCAGTGGCAGGAGGCTGCATGCAAGGTGCTGATCTGACTATCAGGAGATATTCGGGGCTTAGTGTCTTGCAGGAGGAGGGTTTGAACCAACTCTACAGTAACTGGGAAACTCAATATAAAAAATAAAGAAAACAATTCTCTGGCTCATTTGTGTGTTTTTGTTAGCAGGGGAACACTTTTGATTTGCTGAGAAACGTGATTAGTTTCAGATGCAAATCTGGGAATTTTTAAAGAACTTATTAACATTGTACATTCAGACATTTCTGACCATTGTCTCTTCTTTTTTGTCAAATGTACTATCATAATGACAGAGATTCATGATTCATAGTTACTATAGAAACAAATAAATAACAAATCAACATCTTTTTTTTTTTAATAATTTTTTTCGGCTTTTTATGCTTTTATTATAGCTTAGTGGAGACTGACAGGAAAGGGGGTAGAGAGAGGGGAATGACATGCAGGAAAGAGTCGGACCGGTCGGGAGTCAAACCGGTGACTGCCTGCTAAGAGCGTCTTGCACTCAACATGGTACGCACCCTAACCACTCGACCACTGGGCCGCCCCAACAAATCAAGATCTAATTAATTCAGAAATAAGAAGAATATCTCTGAGTCATATACTGCAGCAGATAAAAAAGGTTACCTTAGACATGCTGTTAAATACTGTTAATAAACATCAGTGTCTATAATTTACTTGCTGACTCAATGGATCGTGTCTGATGAATTATCAGTCAGCTTTTAATTGGCACATAAACCGTTAACTAATCAATACCTCTTTATGACATGTTAGTCTTTTTATATCATATTTATGAAAAGTGTAACTAAAAGAAAAAGAGTCAAGTCTAAAACAAAAAATGCCGCCATCATCTTTTATACAAATAACATGCATTTTAAACATGTATAATATACAGTACATATCACTGTCCTGGTCAGACTTGGTTGATATTTCATTAAGGCAACATACAGAGATAATGGAAGAATAACTATTAATATTTTTAAAATACACTTAATAAATAGTTATTTAGTGCAGGATTTTATGGCATCCACAATATTTTTCTTGCACCTGATATTGAAGCATTTTACACTTGACTTGACAGGCAGAGATTCACATAATCCCGGCTTTCTTGCAAATCTCCGAACTTTGTATCAGCAGCTGCATGTTATCTGGACTCCAACCCACATAGTTATCTTTCAGCACTAAGCCTATTTGTTTCTGTGTAGTATTCAATTTTCACAACATCGAAAAACCACATATTATCCACAGAACCGTGTTTCAGGGCTGGATTGTGTTACACGCTGTGACACAGGATTTACGTCAGTGTTTCTTGGCATAAAGACAAACCCACACTGCGATGTAGTGTTCACTGAGGCATGTGTTTTATCAGCAAATGTCCCTTTTCTGCATCTCTACTCTCTTTACTCTGGATTTACCCCCTTCTCTGTCTTATTTCTTTCATCACTCGTTGTCCCACCTTTCTCCGTTCAGAGGCTCCCACCCCGGACCCCAAGAACCCAGCCTCCAATGTGACGCTGTCTCCGCAGCAGAAGGAGGAGCTGGCCAGGATAAAGAGGAAGCAGCTGGCCAACGCTGTCCACTACATCTGGGAGACGGGCGAGGACAAGTACATGCTGCGTTACTTCCACACCGGTTTCTGGCTCTCCTGTGAGAAACACAATGAAGGTTGGTTTTAATGACAACAGGAGCCCAGTGGTGACACAATTGAGTTTCAACTAGAAGATTTGTGTTTGGAAAACTCAAAGTTTTTAGTTACTTTCTCTAATAATTTGTAAAAACATTAAATGATTAATGAATGTGTGAGAAATAAGTCTTCAAAGTATCATAAAATCACTTTTGAAGTTATTGTGAATAAGTTTGGACACTGGTGTTGGGTCATTACAGGGGAAATGTAATATTGAAACAGAGGAGGGTCTTCCCCAAACTGTTGCCAAAACGTTGGAACATTATTGTCTAAAATATCATATTATTATTAGAACTGAAGGACAGGACCTCATCCAGACCAAAGGGACAAAAATGATCTGTCCAAAACCTCGGCCTCAGTGATGATGTGAATATAGGTAAACATGGAACAACTGAATGGCGAACCAGTGTCGATGAATTACTGTGTTTAAGTCAACATGTATGTGTTTTAGTCAACATGGATTATTTACAGTTAAGCCTCCTCCTTAATCTCTAACTAAGGAGAATCATTTGTTCAAGCCTGGATTATTGTAGACACAGGCCAGGAAAAAGTCAGATGGTTCAGAGTAAAAACAAAGTTATACTACTGTAAACTAAAGGTTTTTGTTCCAGATATTCTTTTTGCTATTGCATTTTATTTATACCAGACAGCACAGATATAAACAAATAAGACAAATACACTTGCTTGTATATCTTTCTCTTGGATTGGTACTTCATCAAATACTTCTTCATGATTTTCAAAAGTTCAGTTAAAAAAGGAAAAATACTGCCAGAAACTGGTAAACCATCATCCTCAAGAGCAAATGCAGATGCACTGAGGTATTCTGCCAACTGGAAGTAATCCCTGTCCTGTAAAGACTCATCTCAAAGCAGATTTCTAGATTTCAACCTCAAATTCTTGCTCCTATAGGAAAGTGAACTACTGGGCTTAAAGCAACTCTTTCTATTACGTTGTCAGGATTTATAACAAGTACAGACTGTAAGTACACAGCATTTGCAGCAGATTATTACTGTCATCCTCCCCCAAAAGACAACGTATTACATTTGTAGCAAAACAGTAAAGGATGGTTGACATTCAGATATTAAAGAATCAAAGACTTGAAGACAAAAATGAAGTATCTGTGATCTGATCTATTTGACTCGGATGAGCTGATGAACCATGTTTATCCCTGTCAGGATTAAAATCTGTTGTGTTTGTTCTTTCAGGTGATGATCAGGAAGAAAAGTGTCGCAGCTTCATTGAGCTGACGCCGGGAGAGACACAAGGTTGGTGCAAGTTCAAAGCAATTACAGTTCCACAAAGTTGCGTGAGGATAAATCACTCCCACCTTTTGTTCTTTGCTGAAAAGATGAAATGGATACAGTTTTATGTTTCTTTTTCTCTCTCTTTCTCTTTTCTGCTCCTGCCTCCAGGCGTCCTCTGGCTCTCCGTCATCAGTGAGTTCATGTACATCGGTCTTCTGGCCATGGGCTTCCTGCTGATGTGCGTAGAAGCGATTTGCCTCTGTGCCAAGAGGGAGATGAACGCCCTCAAGATCAACGCCTTCGCCGCCATGTGCACCGTCCTCTCAGGTGAAGACAGGGGACACTTTCTGCTGTGTTCTTAATGTCTCTCTTTAACTTATTTGATCTGGCCTTTAGAAACCCTTAAAACCCACTGAACAGCTACAATGGCAGTAGTTCTATGAATTGTGTGAACCACCAATGTGATGTCTAGATTTTCAAATGTCGTTTGTTCATGTCTCCACCTTTGCTCTTTCTAAATTATTCAACTCACTCTATCTCTTTGTCTCTTCCTGTATCAGGTATGATGGGGATGGTAGCACACATGATGTACACCACAGTGTTTCAGATGACTGTCAGCATCGGGCCCAAAGACTGGAGGCCACAGACCTGGGACTACGGATGGTCCTTTGCGTAAGTTTGGTTCGGTTCAAACCAAATAACTGATTTAGGGTTTGGTCTCACCCATAATTTCAACAGTAATATTTGCCCAGTGGTTCTAAATACTGCAATACCCATGAGCCTCAGCCTCCTTTGATATGGAGAAGAGAGGGGCCAATCAGAGGCATGTAACTAGAACAGTAGCAAATTCAAAACCCTTTGTTTGTGAAGTTGTTAAAAAAAATGTTTCACCGTAGCTTCTTAACTCAAGAACTGTTTTTTAATTTATTAATGCAGTTGTTCATCTTTTGAATTCCTGATTTAAGTGGGAGATTTTCATGCTGATTCATAGAAGAGCTTCAACTGTGAGTCACATAAACAATAGAAAATGGGACTTTTACCTGCGGAACCAGCTGAGCCTGGAAGCTGTTATGGCTTATTAGTTGTGCTTCAACATCCATTAACTCTTTAACTCTCTGTGGTACTAATGCATATTTTGAACAAACAGTGTGAACAGCAAAGGCCACAGCCTTGCTAACAGATGATTAGCAAGGTAGCAAGCTCAAAGAGCTGTTGTCAATTGCGAGTTACTAACTAGCATGTCCTTATCTGGATACTGTATTAGCCATTAGCTCACCAGCCTACCAGCAGTTGGCTTTAGCCTCTAGCGCCAAATATTTTGGAGACATGCGGATGGGCGTTGCCACTTCATGGTGTTAAGTACTTTTAACAAATACTTAGCCTGTGGTCTGACAGTAAGGTCGAACTATTTCTTTCCTGTACTCTGCAGCATGGCGTGGCTGTCGTTCAGTTGTTGCATGGCGGCCGCCGTGGCCACACTCAACTCCTACACAAAGACCTTAATTGAGATGAAGCACCGGGCCCGGGTGAGGCTGGAGGAAGCCCGAGCTGCTGCCCATGCCCCCTCCTATGAGGAGGTCGTTCGAGCTGGTGGCGGAGGGGTTTACTCCGTCAGCCAGCTGATTCAACTTGGCCAGCAGGGGGCACTCATGGATCCACTGTGGCCCAGAGGAGTGGGACCAGCTGTCGGACCTCTGGCATGTGGAGCTGGGGGAGCGCTGCTCATTGGTGGAGGAGGAATCGGAGTTGGAGGGATGGGAATGGGAGAAGTTGGAGTGGGAGGGATGGCGGCCATGGGTGGAGTTGGAGGAATGGGTGTTGGAGGAAATGGGGTTGGAATGGGAGTGGAAGCAGTAGGAGGAGTTGGGGGAATGGTTGTTGGAACAATGAGCACAATAGGAGGAGTGGGAGGAGTTGGGGGAATGGGTGTGGGAAGGCTAATGGACCCTCATGGTGTGGTGGTGCTGGAGGGATGTGGTGCTGAAGGATGTGAAGACTGTGAACGAGAAATGGACGAGATAGATTACGCTCTGCAGGAGGAGAGAGAGGACTCACTCTGCTAAGATTTTGGACAACAGAGAACTGTGACGAACATCTCATGGGGACTGGGTCCACTACAGTCCAAGACTATGAGACTTGAACACATACCACACCTACCTTTGTATATGTGCTGTTTCAAATCATTTTCAACTGTATTACAGTGCATTTTTAGACTGACCACTAGGAGGCATAAAGACTCCAAAACAAACTGACAAACCCACAGCTCTGATACACTGTTAGTTTATCATGTTGTTATGGTTCACAAGTTAGGAGAGAATCACCTGCTTACACATGCAGAGCAACAGTATTATCCTATTGCAGTTTTGTTTCTGGCCACCTGGTGAGTTTAAGCCCAATAATCATTCTCCTTTTAGCTCTGGTTTGGTCTCTACCACAAGAAAAATCTTAGGCCAGGTAGCACAGATCTGGCTTGGTTTGTTAGAGCTTGTTTGATTGTTACAGTGATCTAGCTTTTATAAGGAGGGTTTGTGAAAGCAGTGAGACTCTACAGTCTATGTGCACCAGAAGAACCAAAACAACTGGCTGAAAGAAGCTAAAAGCTGCAGAGTTGGGTGTTGAGTCTCGGCGGGGTAAGCACTACTACTGACTCAGCTGTGCAAACGACTTTGCCAGTCAAGTTGTCGTAAAAATATAGTTTAAAATATGCAATGGTGCCCTCAAACGCCACAGAGTTCACCTAGCTGCAGTGATGATGTTTTAAACTTCATTTTTTTAGGACATTGCAACAAGTTGGAAAAGATGGAACCATCAACAGTGTGTTCAAAAAATGTATGAAATATAAGAAACTATTTGCTTCTTTTTTTAATGACAGTGTAGTTATAAGTGTAAAACATTTTTTAAGTATGTTAAAAGGCCCAGAAGGCAATATGCCTGTGTCATGCCAATAGAAGGCGGTGTCTACTCAAATTTTATATTCTGTTGAAATCCTGATGATATTTGTACAGTACATTTGAGGAATTTTTTTTAACACGGTTATAAGAAATTTGCTGACTACTGCTATTGTTATTTTAGGTCAGATGTAAACAGAACATTAGGAAATGAAACAACAAGCAATATGGTTTATGTGATGCTATGCAATGAAAGTCACCTTTATTATACGACAATATCAAATATCAATCAGAAAAACAAGTCTCAGATTTCTTTCCTTGAGTAAATCCAGCCTTGAAATGACAAATCCATGGATGATGTGTTGTGATTAAAGTGAGTTTCACAAGATAAATTTTGGTACAACTGTGGAAATGACTGGAATACAATATTATTTACACTTTTGTTTTTTTTTTTTCAGTGTTTGCATGAATGGATAGAAATCCCCCTCAGTATGGTGATTAATAAAAACAAACCACACACACTGCATGTTTTATCCATACAAATTAGCTTTATTGTAGAAAAAGTCTGATTTCACTCCTACATCACTGGTGACACATAATATCAAGCTACTTACAAATAGACCATTAATTTTAGACTGAGTTACAGTATGTTCATATTCTTCAAGGTTTTGTCTTTTAAATGAAAAAATGTGTTACCTGTGGGTGGAAATTAAGCAGCACAAATTTGTATTGAGGTGATTTTTTTTTTTATTCTGAAGAAATTAAAAGAGACAAATAATTATATTAATACATAAACGTGAGGGACTTACTTATCATTTGAAAACACTTGTTACCAATTCATCAGAAATATTTAGCCATCTATTCCCCACAGTTATCAAACTTCAAGGCTTCAGTTCCATCTGACTTAAAGCACAGAAGCTTGCCTTCCATGAAACTTACAATGTCAGACTTTTGTCAGACCTTTCTGTTTATTATTCAGATCTTCTAATCTTCTCCACCAAATCCTGAATGTGTTTCTCTCATTTTTAATGTACAAAGTGAATATTTGCATGTTCAGAAACTTCACTGCCAGACCAGATTAATATGTTTGCAACTATTGGAATTAGAGCTTTACAATATTATTTCTAACCCAACATAGCTGACTTGCATAGGACATTTGCTTCCACTTATTTGTGTGTTTTTCCGCTACCTAGAGTTCATGTACATCTCTGAAAAAAAGAGAAAGCAAGAATCAAAGATTACAGCAACAGAGAGATTTGGATGTAGAGACAGATGCCTTCAAATGCTGGACAGAAGATTATGTCAATAATCTCCCCAGTCAGGGGAATAAGGCTGAAAGAGCGAAAGAGACAGAGAGAGAGAGAGAGACTGACATAATATAGGCAGTGAAGCAGAGATAAACAGGGTTGTCGGGTCGCTGAACAGTATGTGGAAAGTAATTAAAAATGTAAATTACAACGGTTTATGTAAGATGAGCCTCTCACACCACTCGAAACCTAGATAATTTATTTTCCTTTGTGCCTGTTTTTCCTCAAAAACAACCCAATGTAAGGAAAGACAGAGGGTTAATTAATTCACTGTAAAACTGTGCATCTATCACCATGTTTTTATTAGCAGCAGAAACACAGATTTTTTAAAATTTTGTTGTGAGCAATTTTGAGGATGTTACAATTTTTATCTTTCATCTTTTAGTCTTATTCCATAGTTTTGATTCATTTTATTTCTATACTTCTACATAATTTAATATAGTACATAAAATAATAAGAATAAGTCATCATTTTTTAAAAGAGGTGGTTATTTTATTTTGGAATGAACCCTCCATTTCCTCTTGTGTAAAATAGAAAAAGATGTTTTGAAATCAATTTGACTTCATAATGAATCAAGCAGCATGTGTGTTCTTTGAAAAGATAACAGATGTCTCCCAGGATGTGGAGCAAGAAAGTGAAGTAGGTCTTCTCATTATGAAACAATATTGATCTTTTTTATACAGGCTATTATCTGCACTTGTCTACAGTGGGACAGCTGTGAGCTCCTGGAGGTCTTGGGAGGAATGAAGGGTTGGCCTCTTAACTTTAGAAACCCAAACCTAAAGTGAAATATATCAGAGAAATAAATGAAGCAGAGGCAGATAACCATTGATGAGATTTCCTCTGCCACCACAATATGATAAAGGTAAATAGAAATTCATTATGATGCTGACGTACACTTAAAAGTCTTGGCGGTGACATCTTTCCTGGATACTCTGGATAATCCACAGACCTCAGTGGGAACAGGCAAAATTGTTCCTAATCAAAACTATTCACAGTGGGCTATGTGGATTATCCTGTGGATATGAGTTTTCCAAAAGTAATTTCTCTGTTTTATTTGCAGTAATGGAAGTACAGCCGCAGACAATTAGAGATGAACCTGTGACAGCAGTTTTGTCCCAGTCAGAAAGTGAGTTGCACTTATACACAACATCACCTCATTTGCACTTGGAAAAGGGTCATATACTGTATCTCAGTACATTCATTTTTTGGTCGCTTCAACACTTTGGTCCAGACTTAAATATCTACAATGGGATAGACTGCAAGAAATTTTTCTGGTTCCCAGAGGATAAATCCTACTGACTAGTCTTTTAGTACCATCATCAGGCTGCCATTTGTGGTTTTGAGTCAAATGCCTGAACAGCTATTGGTTAATTGCCATTAAATCATCTGTGCCATCATTAGGTCAAAATTTTAATTAGTTGAATATTTCGTTTTATGTCCCAATATCTGCAAAAATTATAACATTGCTATCAGCCTCATATGCTCTGTAAGCTTAGTGTTTAGTAGCAAATGCTATCATGCTAACATGCTAAACAAATATGACTAGCATTGTCATTTTCAGCACGAAAGTGTTGATCCCAAAATGCTGAGATTTTTGCTGGATCTAAACTTCTTAAAGGAGTTAAAGGAGCATCCTTTATTCACCAAGAGCTGTCTCCAGTGGTGGAAAGAAACCCCTTGTTTTTATTTATTGCTTCTTTTTCTCAAATGAAATTAGCATGCTAACCACCTAGCTCCGGCCCATTTAGCCCATCTTGTCACTTTCCAATACCGAGTCACTGTAGCATCCAAGCTGCCCTGAAGAACTACTGTTGCTCAGACGACATGTTATAACCTCTTGTATTGGAAAGGGTGAGTAAAGAGGTGGTAAGAAAAGAGATGTTAATGCTAATGCTGGCTATGTAGCGGTAGCAAAACTTACAAAATAGCTCCTTCAAGACAGTGATGTATCAGACAGCCCAACAATCTTAGATCTTTCTTGACATTAACATAATACATTAAAAAAGAGACAGAGGAAAGAAACAACTTAAGTCTTATTCCAATTTAATGGTTTCAATTTATTGAGTTTATTGTAAAGAGAAATCCAGGGCCAACACTTAGTTTCACATGGTGTTTAACATTGACAAACCTATTCTCCAATATGCACCACCTAACTAGAACATCGAGGATGTAGGAGTGTGTCACATGAATGAATTGAACACTGTAAAAGTCACAAAATTACACAATAATAATGGAAACCCCCTGCACTTATCAAACATCCCGGGGTAAGGTTAGAAACTACAGAGAGGATTGGCTGCCCAGTTGAGAAAAAAGATCTTTCATGGTAATGATTCTTTAACTAATGCACATAACATGTTATCATATTAAAATGTGTCTTTGAGTTGCTATAACACACCTTTACAATTCACTTTTTGTCTGAGATGTGAACTAAAAACTGACACTTTCAGAAATTCTGTATATGCTTTGTCTATTGCAATTGGAGTGAGGAAGCTAATCTTAGCAGAAAATTGTGTTTTTATATGTGGGAAAGTGTCAGTAAGGTTGCAAATTAATTAGGGAATCTTTTTATCTTATTGGTAGACAGATACATAAGATATCTTATGGTAGACAGATACAGATGAACTGGAATTTCCTGTGAAACATTTATTTTAAGCATTGGTGACAAATGTTAATAAAACCCTGCAGGAATTTTGGGCTAGATAGGGTAGGATAGGGAGATATCATCACACCTGTTCTGTGTTCACATTCTGCGAAGGTGCTGTCAAGTGTCATTGCATGAGAAGAATGAGGGGTAAAGCTGAACACCAAGAAATGGAGAGAGAGAGGGGTACAGTGAATCTGCTTGATAGAACAGTTACTTTAAAGGCTGATACTGAATCAAACGAAGGGCATCCTCATTGTCCATCACTCCCTCGATGAACTCCCCTTCTGCCACTCGGTCTGGATGGAGAAAAGACGGAAATTATGTTTAGTTTGTATGACTGAAATAAGCAGAACATAGAAATATGTCTTAATAGAATATTTGTGATGCTGATCTTAAACGATTCCATATTAAAAACACATTTAATAATGAGGTGTTTAGACATTTTGAGGTTTTTGCAATCAGTTGGGTTCATTTTGCTAAACCAACTCTAGGACTGAGCAATGCAGTCAAATGAGGCAGATATTCCATTACTGGGTATTTTATTTTGACAGATGTTACGTGCAAATGCACTAAAGACTTAAGGTGCAAAAAAGTGCTTCACAATTGAATAATTGAGTTTCTGTTTTAAAGAAAGCTCCATTTGGCCAATAGACACAGTCTTGTGTTTTTTTGTTTGAAAATCAAGAAGCTGTATCCCATTTTAGCAGGATATTGTTGATGTTATCATTTACTTTCCTTATACTGGTTTATTCAAACCAGTGGCCAGAACAAACTGAGAGAGAAAGACATCAAGATTCTTGGTCTCATATTCATCAATTCATGTCTCCATTACCACTGTTTGATCTCACCATTTTCACCCTTTTCAAAGAACTTCCAGAGTTTATCTGCCCTCTTATCAGCTGTGTTTTCATCTTCAGGCAGATTGGCCAGTTCATCCTCAGGAATCAGCTTGAAAATTGCCTATTGTGATAAAAAAAAAACAAAAAAAAACATAGAAGACATTGGTCATAAAGAGAAAATGATTTATTTTTTATATTTTAGGTAGGACGTAAATGCATTGCAATCTTTTATTTGTTCCATTTGCTTTTTGTCACATTTTACTTAAAGCATCCCCTCTGATGTTCTCATCATTATTTCCTTTTGTCTCAGGTATCATAGCTGAAATTAAAATGAATTCCAACACCATAGACTGTGCATTAGTAGCTGCAAATGGAGTGGAACCGTTACTCCCAAATCCTCCTTTCATCTTAACCATTTTGTCACTTCTTTGAGTTGATCATGAGTCTACTGACAAAAACAACAAGCAACTGCTGTGGTGCCACAGATTAACAGATTGACAAGCTCTTGGGCCTCTCTGGCTTCATTCTGTGATTATATGAACTCTAATCTGTTAAATTGAAATGTAGTGGCTATAAATAGGCCTGCGGTGGAAGTTATGATTTCAAAACACCCATAAAATAGGGTATTGTTGTCACTGAGTTTTATACTGGCACAGAAATGTTTAACAGCGCTTTGATGGTTTCTATTCTTTTGGGTTCCTGTCGCTCATTTTAATGTTTTTAAGAGTGACTGCTACATAACTTACTGGAACACCAATAAGCTGGATCAGTATCCAAATCATTTAACATTTCAACATATACACTGAATAATATCATCATATATGGAGTATTGGCAGTGCTATGAAAACCAAAACTACTAACTCACATTTCACGAGGAAGTAAAAGGCTTACAGAAAAGGTTACTGAAAAAAAGCAATGACCGGGCTTTCAAATCGGAGACAAATTGTCTGATTCAAGTGAGACTGAGGTGGGACTATTTTCAAAGTCTCTTACTAATAGCCACATTTAGTCTTTTCTTGCTATTTTTTTTTCTTCAGTGCACAATAATGAAAGTAGGTATTTTTATTCTGCCAATATTCTCTCTGAAAACTATGCAATAATTTAGAGAAGGCCATGTAAGGAAGTAGCCAAATAAGTGGTATTAGTGGTGTATTATTATCAAGTGAAACGTGTTAACATTAAATAAGATTTCAGTGCTGAAGCTAAATCTGGTGACTGAGAAATTGTGAGTGGGTGCTGATTGATATAGTGTCCTTCAGAGTTTGCTGTACAACAAATCTCAATTATTGATCTTTCTTCTACTTATATCTTGTACTAAATCATAACTTTTACTTTTCGCCAATGACTTCATCTATTAATCAATTTAACAGTCTGTTCCACCAAAGTTTTTTAATACATTGCTTACCAAAAGTATACAGAGGAACCTAAGGCCAGTTTATCCACTGATGAGCAAAAACTGCCAGTGTCAGCCAGTCTGATATGAACGTGTATGCAGATGATACTCTTGTCTGCATTCATGTTGCTTCTAAAAATGCAGAATCTCTGATCAAAACAGTTCAGGTAGGCAATTACACTTGCATCGGTAGTATTTTCTAATTTGAGTTTTTAGTAGTTTCTTACCATCATATTAATCTTCAAAATCCTCAAAGATAAAAAAAGGAAGAATAGAAAATTTGGTTGAATACAAACTTCTATGATGATACTGTTGTCTGTGTGTCATTTTGCTGCTGATGTTGCTAATGGAGAGACACTTGACAATACATTTTCCAGTAAGCAGCACTGTACTTTGAAAATGTGATTTGTGGTTCCAGTGGAACACCTGAAAAGCTAGTGCTCAGTGTTGCACGTACATGCCTTGCGCTCTTTGCAGAGAAAAATTAAGGAAAAATATGAATGTGACGTTTCTATAGAGTTCTGCATCACTGCCCTTTTTTCAAACTCACCGTGCAGATTTCCTTGACCTCTGACTTGGTGATGTATCCATTCTTGTCCACATCAAACAGTGAGAAGGCCCACTCTAGTTTCCTGGTGGTCTTTCCTGTTGACGTCATGTGGAGGGCGATGATATACTCTTTGAAGTCCAGTGTGCCATCATCGTTTGTGTCGAAGGAGCGGAAGACATGTTGGGCATACGTATTGGCTTCACTCTCTGGGAAGAACTTACTGTATATTGCCTGAAACTCTTCTTTCGAGATGCGCCCTGTTGGACACTGTCTCTTGAAGTTTTCGTACCACTGCACAATCTCAGTCTCTGAGAACTTAGTGTTGAGCTTCAGGTCCTCAAGGATCTCCTTGGACACAGCACCGCTCTTGCTGTTACCCATTGCTGTTGATGATGTTTTTGAGCTATATCACAGTGTGAATCTATGGCCCTACTGCTTTTCTAGGGCAATTAATGCACAACTTCAACCTAGGGAATTGCCTCCTCTACTTTGCCAGAAGACTATTCCTGTGATATGGCTGCAGTATCTCTCTTGATCCTGGTGCTGGCCTGAAATTCTGACCAAAGAAGTAAATGCTGTGAACAGAGCAAAAGTCAATTAAGCTCATTAATCCAATCAGCCAACAGTAATACCAGTAAGAGGTGTCACATACAAAGTTCAACACGGGTCAACACTGCAGTTAAATTGAGGTCCTTCAGACAGTTTTGGCAATTCTCTACCCATCTGCTATAATAAAATATAATAAGCAGCAAGCCAGGTTGTAAATAGTCCAAGACACATTTTGACAGATGCAAAACACCAAAATTGTGAAGAAAACTGTTGCACTCTGACAATCCAGCTCTGAGGACTTATATGAAGCAATATGAAGATGAGAAAAGTTATTGGCCGACACTTAAAAATACTGATCCTCCAGGCCTGTTCAGCTTCCATTTTATGATGTGTTTTTCCTCATTATCAATGTGGAGTGAATCATGGTTTGTTATCCCCATTGACCAACAGTTACATCACTACACTTACACGACATAAAAAATTAAGATATATTACACAATAGATAGGAGCAATCAGAAATTAACTGAAGTAATTTGAAATATGAAGTAATTTTGTGTAACTTATGTGAATAATACACACACTAACAAAAAACATTTTGTAAGTTGGGAGTAATAGGCGTTTAATTTTAACAGTAAAAACATAAAGCTCCACAGAGTACATTGCTGTGCGTCGCTTGCAGTTCAAGCAGCATGTCATCCAGCAAAAAGCTACACAAAATCTAAGTAAACTTTTTGTGTCGGTCCTCTACCTGATATCCAGTTAACTAATGTGTTTTTCCTCAGGGAGAATCTCACCTAATCTTAGCATAAATAAAAAGCACTAACAGCACCAAAAGTCTAAGAACACCAAAAGCTCCAACAGTTAGATCATAAGTCTTAAGGATTGTGATATTTCACATTCGGCGCAGTTCTGTCTCTTACCTGTGTGAGCAGCTGAGGAGTCCAGGACAAACAGCAGAGGAGCAGCAGAGGAAATCAGCCTCCACCTGCTGGGATAAGTCAATTAAACTGGATCACCCTGAGGCGGAGCCACAGCAACGCCCATGTGAACCCCTGAGCTCCCTGAGCTGCTGCTGTCTATTTTTTCCCCCCCTCATGAGGTAAAGTGATCAAATCACATTTATTTATCACGTGTTTTTCACACACTGAGCTGCAGTAACACACATGCAACAATAATATAAGAAGCAGATGCACTGCAGTACAATCTCAGTTTAACAGGTAGTAACCCATATACACATGTAAGAAAACGACAAATATATATATATCTATATTTTTTTTTGACGAAAAAAAAAAAAAAAAAAAAAAATATATATATATATATATATATATATATATATATATTTATATTGAGGAAATGTATTGTATGTGACTTTAGATTTGGGGTGTATTAAAAAGCCCTATATGCATAGGGGTCTCTAATATTCTGCCTGCCTCACATAAGAAAGAGAGAAAAACATTAGATACACAAGTATAAAACCAGTTACCAGTTACTTTTAATATGACAATAATACACAATGGATAAAATAACAAGCTTTTAAAATAAAAAACATTGTTGAAGATTAAACCAGTTGTTTCCAGCTTTTTTGGCTTCTTACATCTTACAAAAAGCTGTGTGTAGCTGATATTACATTTCAGATGTCTGAGTCATTTTGAGGAAAAGTCCCAAACCAAAAAACTGATTTGTGTATCAGAACTTTTCCTCCTCTTTCCTCCCCCATTAACCATGTCACAACCCCTCAGATTTATCTGGTGTCCCTTTATAGCACTGGAGTTTAAACTGGCTCCACCTTCAGCAGCCACAACAGTAACATGCTGCTGACACACTGAATGTATCAGTACTAATCATCTAATAATGTCATGTATAATAATAGATCAGAGGGATCAGACCTCTACTTTTACTTTAATACTTTAACTACATTTGGTTACTCGATATCCACATGTATTTTACATTGCAGTATTGGTTCTTACTCAAGTAAAGGATCTGAATTCGTCTTCGTCCACCATTGGATCTCCTGCAGCCTGACTCCCTGCCGCTGAAAACAAGTCAGCTGACTGAACCTGGCACAGACATGTTGGCTGATTACAAGCACAGCACCAGTTTTATCAGCTGTAAAAATAAACCTGATCAAGTGGAGTAACAAAGTAAAAGCAGACGTTTCCAAAACTACCTTGGACCTTCCCGCAGGTGAAGACTTAGCAGTTTAAATCCAGAGAGTGGTGGCTCTGTGCCGTTCAGCAGGGGATTTAAATGCTCTTAGCTGAGTTTTGACTGCAAATCCACCATCTGCTGTTCTGTAAACCAGTCTGCACAAAAAAACACATCCACTCCCAACACTGTGCGTCTGCATCAGAAGGAAACCCTCCTGTAAACATGGTGGGAAGGCAGCGGGAATGAAATGAGTCTGAACTCCTCTGAGCTCTAAGGTCATGACCTTTGTGGCCTTGGTTACCCTGCTCCCTGCCAGCTCACTATAATGTATAATAGTCATAAAGCTAATTCACTGCTACCAAGAAATGTAGTAGGAACATAGTTAGCATCTGCTAGCATCTGCAAGCCTACCAGTGGCTCCATACAATACACAAGAGATCCCTGCATCATCGTTTATCATCGTATATGTGTGTATTTTGTATGACTTGAACTCAGCTGACCTCTGTTTGCATTTTGTTGTGTTGGTTTTCAAGAGTTTTGCATAGTCCTGTCCTACTGTAACCACGTAGTTTTTGTGTCTAAACTGAGCCAGAGCTTAACCACAGAGGTGTCAGATCAGAAAATGATCGGACAGGAGCTCCGCTGGCCTCAGGGTTTCAGGGAGGAAACAATATTGTCCCTCATCTTTCTCTCTTCCCTTACTTCCTATCCGCTCTGTACTGTTAGCTCATGAATAAATACCCAAAATACATTAAAAAAAGAAACTAATATCAATCATTTTGGAAAGTTTGGGAAGATGCTGACCAATGTTTATCAACTCAAATCAGAAAACACTGGAAAACATTAATGAACAAAGACTTTCTATTTAATTTCTATTTAGATTTGTCATTGTGATGAAGTATTGACCTAAGTGTTAAATGCTGTTTTTTTCTTTTATATTTTATCTCCATGATAACAGCAAATAGTCTACATGAGATATTCAGCCCCAGAGTGTCATATTCTGGTGCCGATGGGAAATTATTTAATCTGTGAATTATAATCATAATATTATGTTTGTGGTTGACAGGTAAAATTATTTCTTTTGATTAGTTTATCATATTCATTTTCCAAAATAGCTGACTACGGGTTGTTACATAATCATGATGTAACACAGTTGTAAAGTTTTCCATCATGTTGTGATGTTTTGTGTGTATTTAGAGAGGGGGTGTGATGTGGTGGGTCTCGCCCGGGGTCTCAGAGACTTTTGTTTATGTAGTTTTGTTTAATGAGCAAAGCTGAACCGTATGGCTGCTGCAGACTGACATGGAGCCCTGTGTCACCAAACAGCCCAGCAACAGCAGCCACAACATCGACCTGCGAGCATGTGCAGTCGGTCTGTTGATAAAACTACACGACCTAAGCAGACCTCCTCTCCCGCCCACTGTTTTCACCTCAGACGGAGCTGCATGGATTCTCTGTGGCAGGACAGGTATAGAGCAGCATCTACAGTAAGCTCTCCTGGCAAAATGCTGATCTCTCTTCTGCATTAATTCCTCTGCTGACCTGCTGAGGCCTGCCTTCAGACGCCGCCTCCCTCTTGGCGCCGTCGACCGCGGCTCCACAGGTGATTTGGATTTTGCCATCTGGAGGCCGAGGCTTTGGGGAGCTCTGCCAGACGAGCAGGCGAGGACATGTAGACCCAATGTCATCTGTTACGCCAAAAAGTTTCTTCAAGTGAGACAAATGTAAATTTTGAAAGATGACGAAACACAACCTTCCTCATACAAATAGAAAGTTGTATTCATAAATACACCTGCTCAGCTCACTACTCTGTGGTTTCCTGCTACAGCCTTGATTCTGCTATGACCACTAGATAACAGAGGCTAATGTTAGCAAATTTTTAACAGGTACAGCTGCTGTGTATTGTCATTGCACGACCATGAGGTATTGCATTCAGTGATTTTGCAGAATCGAACTTTTTGTTGGGGAAATCCACTGAAACGGGACAAGATGTAGTCCAGATCAAAACCATGTTTCCCCACCAGCTCAAAGTGCAGCAGACAGAATCACTGGTCTCACCCAGACTCAACCAGACTTTGTGATTACATGGTCACTGTTAACAAGCTTTTATTCAGACAGCTCTGACCTCAAGAAGTTTTCCATTTATCACTTAAAGTAAGGAAGAAATTTTAAAAACTGCTGGGGAAAACTGCCCTTCCTCTTCCTGTTTTATTTGTTCTGTGTTTCTGTCATTTTTTTCTCCACAGAGATTCATATTCAGTTTAAACCTTTAGGCCACAACTAAGTGCACACTGATGTTCTCATGCTTCCATTTTACCAGCACAAAATCTGTTTTCCTTTAGTTCTGGATTTAGATTTTTACTGTTCAGTGCAATTTCGTCTCAGCGACTCTCAGATTCTCCAACTGAAGTTTAAGTTCATAAATACATTTTATCTGCCGAAAAGCATACAGGCTTTTCATCTTTTTTTACTATTTTAATTTCTGTCCTGTTTTTTGAGCTGAAACAGCACCAAAAAATTGAGAGGCACTCCGTTTGGGACTCATCATCCAGGACTTTCCTCTTTTAGAACAGGGATTTTCCTTCAGGCTACAAAGACTAATAAATAAATTTATTTAATTAGAGGCTTTTTTTATTTTTGCTTGGGTCTTGAGACGAGCCTTTCCCTCTCACAACCCCACCTTTAACCCACAACCTGGTTTAGACTGGTTTCCAGGAAGGGGAATCCTTTGATTTTAAGGAGAGAGGGATTAAAATGGACGAGTAGAAGGGGATGGGGACAGAGAGAGAGAGAGAGAGAGAGAGAGAGAGAGAGAGACAGGTATGGTAGTGATGTTCAGCAATGTAAGGAGGATTTGGCAGCAATGCCAAGCAGACAGAGACTTGATACAGGTAATGGAAAATCGGTGGTTAAAAAAATGCCACTGATAAGTATTGTCAAAGCTGTTTGGCCCAACCTTTAGGAATCTATTCTCAGCTACATTTAATCTAGACACCGTAATGGGCATCATGACCTCCAGTGATACTCTGTGGATCAGCTTGACGATAAAAGAAAGTGAACATCTGACGAGGAGGGAGAACTTTATCATATGAACATGAACTGATAAAACTAATATTATTATCTTTGGACACCTTTATTTTGAAAAATGTATGGTCTGGACATCCATGATGTGGAAACAGATGAAGCAATTAAAACATAGACAAAGTGACACTTTCAACATTTACAACTTTGGTCATTTTCCTATTAAATTAACAAGAACAAGAGGTCGCTGAGGACAGCTTGAATATGAGACTAGTCATTTCTGACGTCAACGGCCTGACTTCACCTTCCACTATTGAAAACAAGGCCCAGGGAAACCATGCTAACTGCCCCCTAATCCTATTACTACTACTAACACTGTCTGCGGGGGAATACCCTGCTCACAGGAAGAGGTTGTAATGGTGGGGGGGGTTTACATATACATGGTCACAGAGCTGTTGAGTAACACAGGCAACACCAGAGTCTTCGTAACTGCAGCCTTGAATAACCTGGAAACCACAGGTGAGTTCAGGCGGCATCTGGGTCAAATAATAGTTTTTCTGAAGCTGTTGTCCAGATTTAATCCATTTGGGCAATTTAAGGGAAGATAAAGAATAAAAATAAAATGACATTATCTAAAAAATGTCAAAAATTATATATATATATATATATATATATATATATATATATACATATATACACAAACTCACACACACACACACATACACATATACTATAAATGCAAAAGATAAATAAAGACACACCTTAAAATATTTACAAAAGAACATGAACAAAAATGTGAAAATAAATGAAAATACTTGTATTTTTTATCTTTTATATTTGGTTACATGTCTTTACATTTCCACATTTATTTTCTTATTCTTTCACAGATTTATTCTTTTTTTTTATGGCACTCCTATGACTCCATAGTGTCAGCTGAAGGAAAACACATTAAACTGGATCTCAAACAGAGATTCAAAATCTGAACCAAACCCAACAGTAATCTTTATAGACAGAGGCAGACCAGGGAGAATTTGTAAAATAGTTTAATCTAATATCAGCTTCCATTTATTTGTCAGGCATCAAAAAATGTCTGAAATTAGATTTCAGACTCGCTGACCAGATTCATTGAGCTTTTTTTTTTCTTTTTCTATTTATTCCTGGTGAGTTCAGGAGGAGTTCATTAATCAGCCTTTGTCGAAAAAAACAAACAAAAAAACCCTACTTTTTTCTAATCCATTTTAAAAGAGCAGTAAAGAAGATTGGAGATTTCTGGCAAAATTCACTTTGCACTTAGTTCACTGTTTTAGAGCAAACCCCCAGTTGTCCTCTGATGGAACATCAGTCTTATTGCAGTAATTTGTGTTGCATCATATTTTAGCCTCATTTTCAAGTAAAATAAATGGTAAGTTTATATATATGATCATTAATGTTGTGTCTCTGCTAAAACCTTTGATGCCCTGTCCACAGATAAGAGGATGTCCCACTGATGTTGCTGTAATTTCCATTTGTCACCAGTAGATGTCAGTACTGGTTATAGATATACAGCTGCACGCAAAAGTTTGGGAACCTCTGGAAAAATTACATATTGTCTTGATTTCTGAAGTGAAATAAAGTAAATACAACAACTAAAAAAAAGAACCTCTCTTAATACACTGTTACCTTTAGAATAAATAAACAACATGTACAAAAATTTAAGTTACTGACTTCTGCACTTGCCAAAAAGTTTGTTTGCTTCATTCTTTAATGTAACTGTGATGACTTGCTGCTAAATCAATATCACAATTCTCATTATTTTTTTTCCATCTTTAATCAAAATGTATAAAAGTTTAAACTTGGTTGTGAACAGAAATATGATATTTTATTATTAATAAAGCAGACATGTCCATGATGTACAAAAAGGCTTTTATTGAAATCCATAAAGAGACCACTGTTGCATTTAATGAGTCACATTCAAATACAAAAACAATAAAAATTACTCATATTACTCATAATAAAACACTAACATTGTGATTTTGTAACAGAACAAAACACCTGCAGCTGAAATGTTTGTAACAACAGAGTCTTTAGTAGCACATAGTTTGAGCCAGTGTCTGTTTCTCATGTTAATACTGACAAACACAGGTGCCTATGACCAGACGTTTAAAGTGAAATGTATCCATGACTTCCTCCCCGGGGCTCAGTGGTGGCTCCTGTAGGTGCGGATCTTGCGGCTGAGGTTGCGAGCGAGTCGGTCGACGGCGCTGCCGATGTGTCCCAGCTCCTTCTTGGCCGTCAGCCCCTCGATGTTGCCGCTGTACCACAACACCCACCCGGCCAGAGACATCAGCACGAACAGGGCCCCTGAACAGAGGTCGCATCAGTCACCACCAGCACTGTCAACCAATTATCATTAGGCCTGCAAATAATGATTATTTTAAATACTGATCAGCCTGAAGATTTTTTATTGTATTAATTAATTAACTGAAATAATAAAAAGTGTCTTGTTGAAATGAAGGTGTTAAGTTTTACAGCTGCAGGAGCAAAGTCAGTGAAATTTACAACTCAGTCCTTGTCTCATGAAGAAGTTTCATTAGAATTAGAAAACTAATATTCAGAAAAAAATACTATACCTATAAAAACATAGGCAATGTGTTATTATCATTATTTTATTTACATGTAAATGCTTTGTTCTATCACTGTATTCTCTTTTATCTGCATTTCTTTCCTACTGATCTGCAGTTTATTCTGTGATATAATTATGAAACATGCCCTTCACAATTTCCTTAAGCCAAAGACGTCCTCACATTGCTCCTTTTGTCTGACCAGCAGTCGAAAACTCAAAGATATTCAGTTAATTATCACAGAAGACAAAGAAAAATAGAAAGTCCTCACAGCCGAGAAGCTGTGAGATAACAGTCATATTTTTGTTTAAAAATGGCTGAATGGAGAAACCAAGTCTGAAAACTGTTTCTGTTGATTGACTTGATTTATTAACAAACTATTGTATCTACTACTCTTTTAATTTATGCTTTATTTAACACAGATGCAGTTTGATAAAGTAAATATGCAACATCGTTGTTAATGGGATTAAAACCCACTTCTAGTTTTGATTCCAACCTGAGACGGAGACAAACATACCAGTATAGACCAGTAAGTCTCCAAAGTCCTGTCCTTTGATTTCCAGACGGGCGAAGACTCCCACCAGCAGAGCGGCTCCCCCCAGTAAATCCATCAACACGGCAAAGGCCAGAGCCAGTTTACAGTGGGACAGGCCGTTACACAGGCCCATGGTGAGAGGACCTGAACACAGACACACGAAAACTTCAGCTGCTCAGGAACAGTAAAGGTCAGATTTACACTTAGATTCGCTGCAATATCAATACGCTTATTGAAACATTGAATGATGCTCATTTAGTGCCATCAGAATTACATTAGTTAACTTATATGACTGTGTAACCTGCTTTATCCTGATGTTAACGGTTGCTAGCACACGTTTTAGTCTCCATTACAGCTAAATATGTATGTTTCCCCTGACGTGGGTTAAAACTCAGAGAGAAACACATTAAACACTCACATGACTGACAGCTTTTTAAACGTCTGACATTTGTGACACCTGCCATATTATCATATCATCATAAAGTGATGCTGAGACTGTATTATAAAGCTGAAAAAACAGGTTCACAATGTAAAGCATAACATTAGGGGAGAGAGGAAGGAAGGAAGGGAGGAAGGAAGGAAGGAAGGAAGGAAGGGAGGAAGGATTTGTGGAAGAAAAGTATCTGTTGTATTTTTTTTAGTTTTGTGATGAACTGAGTTTTTCTTTCTTCTCCAATCAACGGTGTGTGCATCTGTTCAGCTCAAGAATATAATATAATTATAATATAATTGAATTTCTCGGTGCAGTTTTTTCTCACTTCTGTTGATGCGGAAGCCGCAGAGCCCGCGCCGGTGAAGCAGGTAAAACCCTCTTCCTCAGATGATCCTGTCACTTACTCAAACCAAAAGTTTCATTTCACTCACGGTTTATTGTTCTTCCCTCGGCAGCATATAAATCTCCAGTTTCACGGGTTCCTGAAGTTTCCACCGAGATTTTCTGCTTCCGCGTTTCCCGGCGTCCTCACCTGCCTGCGCCCCGCCCTCAGGTGCGAAGCTTCCGGTCGGAAATTCTTCTTCTTCTGTTCTTTACAAGTCTCTGAAATTCCATGTAGATAAATAAATAAACATGAAATATTGTCACATTGTCGTTGTCCTTCTTGTCGTTGTTAAATACTGATGTAATTTCCATTTACAGAGTTAAACTCTTTGATTGTGAAAAAATGCCTGATGATCTGTTTTAAAATAAGTTTTACCGAAAAAAAAAAAAAAAAAATCTTGTTCTTCATTTCCTCCATGGTTTCACAGCTTTTTATAAAGTCTTATCGTAAAAAGAAAAACTGAACATGCACAATGAAATATTATAATTGCATTGTTGACAGTAGTATGAACTGTATTCATTAATATATTTAATTTATTTATATATTTATTTTATTGTCGTGGATGGAAATCTGTTTTACATTAATACAGCATTGTGAGGAGGACTGGGGGCCTAGCCTTTGGTGTAGCCTTTAGAAGAGATGCAGCTGCACTCAGAAAAGCTTTTACTTTCCACAGACCCGCTGTAAAAACATTAAAGAGGCTGATTTAAATGATCCCAAACATCTGTTCTGTCAGGGTGAGGGTTGTCCTGAGGCGGATGGAGCTGCTGTTTCATTCTGGCCTTTTGTTTGGCGGTTCTGGGCTGATGCATGGCTTCACTTCCAGATCACAGACATCCTGTGGAGCATCCTACAACAGCCCAATGAATTACAGTTTAATGGTATTGGATAGAGATTACAGTGGGTGCAAATGGAAAGAAACAAAGGGGCTCAGGTTAAAAACATCCCCTTATATCTCAGTTATTATTCTTAGCGTGTCCTGTGTGATCTGAGCACTTGTGTCGCTGTCCTGAAGCTTCTTCATGTTCGTGTTCATAAAGTCTTTTACTTTATCTCTTTTCTCTGTTTCTCTGTTATGCGCTCAGAGGTTTATTCTGTGTCCGTGTCTGTGCTCCCCAGTCTGCGCTGTTCTTTGTGAATAAAGTTAAGAAAAAAAAAAAACTTGACACCTTGAAACGATGTTTGGTCAAAGGTGAGGGGGACAGCTCCGCTCTGCGCATGTGTGGACCAAACACACCTGAGCGCTGCACCTGTTGACGCCACTTATAATCAGGTAATTGCAGCGGATCCCGCGGCCCGTCGGCTCCGCGCCAGCAGCTGTGGCTGGTTTCCCGCCGTATTACAGGAGTATAACTGAGCACAGAGGCGCCAGGCTTCATCCCAACACCTGAGCGGACCGTGCAGCCATGAACCCTCCGAGCAGCAGGGACGAGGCGACCCCGCCAGGTAACCGCGGCGTCGGCGCGGCGCATCCACCTTGTGCATCACACGCACGAAATGACTCTTTGCGCATTTAAATGACGTCCGTGTGCAGTCACGAGCTAAGGCAGTGTTCGTGCGGAGACTCGTGGATGTGCTTCTGTGTGGACAGTGTCTGCAGCTCACTGTGACGGAGGGTGAGGTCGTGGAGGTCACGGGCACTGAATGAATTAAACCACTTCATGTTAACGCTCATCTTCATCGATCAGCCAATCAGCGTCAAGCTTCGTTTTTATGGCCTAATGTCTCGTTTAGTTTTAAGTCCTTTCTATGTTATGACTATTTTACTGATGTTCCTTTTTGTTGACTCATTTCCATGTATTTTCATTTCTGTTTTCTATTTCTGTTGTCTATTCTACGTGAAGCAGAAGTGCTATATAGTTTACTGTATAAATAACTTTATTCACTCTATTATTAGCAATTATTAGAGCTGAAACAGTCACTGAGTCAGCTGGACTTAATCTACAGCACTTGAGATATTGATTGATTGTTGCTTCATTAATTTACCAAGAAAATATCCCAAAGTTCTTTGATCCCACGTTCTCAAAAGTGTCGTTTTTCTACTTTACTCTGTTTTATCTCACCGTGAATGTAATATCGCCGGGTTCTGGACTGTGGGGAGGACAAAACAAAACATCTGAAGACGTCACCTCAGGCTCTGGGGAAGCGTGACGGATAGTTCCCACCACAATGTTTGGACATTTCCAGGGTGCAGAGGTGGTAGCTGTGTCACCCCTCTCCCACAACTGTTCAACCAACAGATCAAGACTAAAACGTTTCATTTATATGATAGATAGATAGATAGATAGATAGATAGATAGATAGAATACCTCATTAATCCCTAGGGTAAATTCAGAATGATGAAGACAAGCAGCAGATCCTTGTGTACAAGAGGCTGGAAGCAGAAAATATTTGGCATTTTTGCATCAAAATGGCTGAAAGTTGCTGATTCATTTTTCTAATTTTCATTTAAAAATTTTAATGATGGTAGTGGACGCGTCTGTATATGAGGCAAATTTACCCACATCTGCTGTAAACACTGTTTCAAAGACTTCACTTTAAATCAACTGAAAAGATTAATCAGACGACTCAACGGTGAAAATAATCATCAGTTGTGTTAGATGTAGTTGCTTTGCAGAATTTAATTTGCGGTTGTCTTGTTTGTCAGAGCACTACATGCCACAGTCGTCGTCATCATCATCATCATCTGCAGCCGCAGCAGCAGGAGGAGGAAGAGGAGGGAGTTTGTATCTGGACGCCTATGAGGTCTCCTTTCCCCTGGAGGAGAGTATAGAGAGACCACCTGCCTATCACATCAACCAGGGCCAGCAGATGATGGACGGTACGCTGCATCTACTACACCTATTTATTATGTGTCAGTAACTAAATGGGAAGATTTCACTGTGATGTGGACGACGCAGCATCAGCAGGTCACACTTTTCATGTGAATCTGGAAATTCTGTCCCGTAATGAACTTAGTTAGTAGGCTGATTGATAATTCAGTGTTATTATTTATTGACTTTGTGAGGAATATTTCTGTGATCATATGACAATTTGTTGTTCAAATTAACAATTCCAAGCAAATTGTAATAAAAAGACTAACAAAATGGTAAATTTTTTTATTTCCTGTGTAAGTAAAGTAGTTGGTTTGCAGACAAATGATTCAGTCATTCAATGTGAAACATAAGTTTCAGCCTCTTACAGGCAATTTTTCATGCGTTTGTCATGCAGTTGTATGACAGTTGTACTCACTTTTCTGTTCTTTAAGTTCATGAAATTAAACAGTGCATCAACATCTGAAGAAAGCCTGATTTTAAACATCTGTTTGCTGCAGGGTTTGAATTTACTTCATTTTTACTTCAAACATAAAATCAAAATTCGCCTGAACTGTAATCGAGATGCAAAATTTGCTACATTAAATACAAGTGTGATGTTTTCATACAGTAGACCAGGTTTTTTGGGGATGTTCAAGTTTCTTTCATCACACTTTCCGTTCTCTCTTTCATGTTTCTGAATACTTTCATCCTTCTCTTTTCTCCTCCTCCTCTTCCTCTTCCTCTTCCTCCTTCAGAGCTGGTGGCGCCGGAGCTTCCTCACTCCCAGTACAGTCCTTTCATCCTGGTCTCTAACCTGCGGGCTCACCTGTACGTCGCTCTGGAGAAGAACGCCTGGCTGCAGAAGCGCATCGAGGAGCTGGAGGAGGAACGCAACTTCCTGCGCTGTCAGCTGGACCGCTTCATCGTCAGCATGAGGACTCCGGAGGGTGAGGCGTCAGGAAACTATCGTGTCATGTGAGAGAAGAATGTGAGGGGGAAACACATAAAATCCTCCAAAGCAACATGAGGCACGATGAAAAGATTGACATGTAGTGGGCGTGTGCAGTAAACTGGATTAATATCAGCAGTAATAGGTGAGAGAAGATGGGATTGGACTGATCTGATTGATGCAGTAGGTTCAATGTTTGAAAGATAAAACTGATAAAGTGATGAAAACGATTATAAATAACATGAATGCAGTGGGAGATGATGAGGGGACGGACCAGCGGTTACATAAGTCACAGCAACGTCATAGTAAAGTCAAAAGCTCTTCACTGAGCATATTGCTTCAATAGTAAAGATGAAGGTAAAGATAAAAAATGCTTTATTGATCCCTCAGGAAATTCAAAATGTAAATGTCTTAACAGTCAAATCTAATAATGTATCAGAAGCAGCACATTCCTCTGAAGAATGTTAAATTATTGATGTTCTAACCTGTATCAGTATAAAGCCTGAAGTCACAGCCAACAGATGCATGTAAATCTTACAGGACTGTGCTCCTCCTCTGGCCTCATCATCCCTGCACACAAGACAATCACAGTCCAGACTCTTCACGTCTGTGGTTCCCCGATGGTGGAACAAGCTCAGAGCGGAGGCGTCTCTCTCTGTGTTCAAGAATCTGATCTCTGCAGAGACCACCTCCTCTCCTAACACCAACACCATAACAGACACTTACTGCGGTCTTTATGTTCACGACTTTACCTGATCTCCTTGCATTTATTAAACAGATGTAGTACTTTGTTTCCTGCTGCACTGAAGCTTTAGTGGTGTCCCTCAGTGTCTGCCAAATGAGTAAATATAAAAATACAGTCTGTCCTTCAGTGACACAGTAAAGTAAACTGGTCTGAAGTACAGAACCTGAGTAAATCTACTGAGTTAGTTTCCAGTTGAAGCTCCTGTTGTCTCTGGTTTAAATCTCTGAATTGTTCTTTATGTGAAACACAAACCTTTTCTCCTCCTCAGACATTTAAGTGTAAATGTGTTCAGGTCTTTCTCAAAACAGCTGTTGTTACATGTAAAAAACTGTAATGAGAATTTACTACTATATGTCCAGACTTCATGTTTCAGAGCAAAACTGCACTGGTCATTTCTGTCGCACTCAATGACACTGAAATTGAAATAAAGATAGATTTATATTTTTTCTTTTTAGGTTTTATTTAATCCTAAAGACCGTTTTCTAGGCTTCAGGAGGCTCAGAGAGGAGGGTTTTACTACACTGTGAATTAAAGCTAACATTGTTTTAGGTTTGCACAGTTTAGTTTTTAGAATAGAAATATCAGTTTGGACCTCACACTGTTTTCTCTCATCTAATTTTTGTCCTTGTTTCAGCTTTTGTTTATTATTTACAGAGTATTTCAATGTGGTTATTGTCAGAGTGGTGTGCAGACGCCCAGCGGAGTGTGAAGGTGCAGCCTGCCAGCTCTCCCTCGCCCCCCTCCCCCATGACCACCAGGTCTGGAATGACCCTCAAACGCCTGCAGGGACCAGGACCTCGGTCCCGCCGCAGCTCTGCCATCCCTGGTGAGGAAGCCAGAGACACGATCATTATCGTTTCTACGTCATTCTGTCAGAAGTATTTAACTCTAAGTCTCCTTCCACACCTGTTTTCACACATCACACTGTAAACCAACATTTCTCTCCTGACTTTTCACGGCTGCAGTAAAACAGGAGTTTCATCTGGAAGAAGATAATTACTACACCGAGGATGAATATGTGGAGGAAGAGGAGGACGAGGAGGAAGATGATGACTCGTCAGTAGAGAAGGGGTCAAAGAAGAAGGGGCGAGGACGAGCCGGCGGAGAGCCGAGGATGAAGATGAGGAGGATCTTCAGGATCACCCATGGGAGGGAGAGACAGAGGGGTGAGGGCTGAAGTATTCAAAGAACTGTTTTATACACAAAAATACTGCATTTTGTTGTAATGTAGTAAACCATGCAGACAGAGTCCAAAAGCAGAGAGGGATGCTTAAAATGACGTGATGGAGACATTTAGAAAAAGGAGGAAACAGTAGAAATCCCACTGAGGAGCTGAGCTTTATTCCCTGTGACCCTCGGTCCACTCGTCTGTTTGTTGTTTTCCTCACCCTCTGTTTCCCCTCCACTCTTCCCTCTCTCTCCCCAGTTAAAGACCCAGACGGAGTTCTGATTCGCTATAAGAAGATCCTGTCCACCTACCAGCGGGTGAGGAGCATGTCCCGAGCCTTCCAGATCCACGGGGTCGACAGAAACACCATGGCCTCCACCTCCCCGATCGCAGAGCTGCTGCTGGTGGCTCCAGAGAAGGTCTGAATTATTTCTTATAAAGCCACCAAACATGTCTTATTTTTTTATACATGCATGTGTTTGTATATAATAATACACACTGACAAGTACACATTCTTTTAGTTTTCTGTTGGGGAGCAGATCTGCTGCTGGTGTGTTAACAGGGTTAAAAACAGATGGTGAGCCTTCTGGAGCTTTTATTATGTTGAAGGCATTTAGTTGATCCAGCCACATGATTTTTTAAAAGAATAACATTTTTAAAAGTTTCCAAATAAGATGCTGTGTCTCTGGTTGACCTGATAATCTACAGCAGTGGTTCTCAAAGTGGGGTCCAGGGATCTTCAGAGGTCCCTGAGGGGGTTTCTAGGGGTCCCCAGCAAAAAGGGGAATCATTTATTTTTACAATAATTCCCTCCAAGTAACACGTTGACAGAATAAATGATTATTTCAAAGATTTTCTATAATAAAACCTCTGAAAACAAAAATCTTATTGATGGGGGACCTGCAAAAAAAATCTCATCGGGGGGGGTCCTGATGCACTTATTCTTTGCTCCATGCCTGACCTGTGTCCTGGCTTGTGCCCAGTTTGTACACTTGTTTTCACAAAGGAACAGATGTGTTAGTAAGTTCAATACGGTTCAGTTCAGGTCGACACAGTTCAACTCTGTTCAAGAGTTCATTAAAAAAAACTCATTTTAAGACTCAATGTTTTTTTTCTCACAAAAATTGTTGCCTTTTGTCTCTTTTGCAATTCAGAGCTTATTATACACAATGAAGAAATGATCACAGTGTGGGGATTCGTCCATATTTATTTATAACGTAGTGCAGTGAGGGATTTCTTTGACCACCAAGTGGCAGCAGAGACATGTGACCGTTCAGAAACATTTTAAAGGTGGATCAGTATCATCTGCCCGTCTCAGGACAACAGCTGATCTGATTTAACTTTCCACACTGACGAACTGCGCTGTTGTTCCTGTAGGTGACCGAGGTCGGAGAGTTCGAGGCATCAAAGGAGAAGCTTCTGGATTACGCCCGGCGGTGCTACAAGACCATGGACGACCAGACGCACGCCAAGGTCCAGAACATGAAGAAGACGCACAAGCTGCTCCCCATCTCCTACAGGTTCAGAAACTGAGCCGGGCCGGAGGCTTCTATACCGAACATGCAGAGTGGTTATTTAATAATCATTGCCTCAAAGTGAGGAGATTAGATGCGAAATTGCAGGATTGACTTAGTTTGAATACAGAAAAGGATTTTTGCCAACAAGCTGCTTGACTTATTGAAATATTTGTGATTATTCTTTTTTTTTGTGTGTGTCTTTTCAGTTGTAAAACAGACTCGAGTTTAGTGATAAATTAGTACATTTGTTATTTTGGACTAAAACTGTAGAATTTGTATTTACAGAATCTACACATGACTGGCCTTGACTTGTTTTCATTTTTGTTTTCTATTAAATGAAAGAAAGAGGAATATTTATTATTTATGTAGTTTTTGACACAGTGTTTTTTAGTTTATAAATTATTATTTTGTAAAACATGTACATGTAATATGTATCATTGAGAGAGATATTTGTTTGTTCATACATCTCGTGCCTAAGTTATTTATTTAATTTAAGTTTGCCAGGCTGTTGTTGTGTTTTGAATTGTATGATATCAGAGAGTTAAAAATGTCATATAATGCAAGAAAGTAAATGACTTAAAACGTACGATTGTTTTTGTGGTTTTGTGCGATCAGGACGGTGACAATGTCCAGCATTCAAATGAGAACATGAGAAATAACGACACAGACTATACACAAATCTCTGTTTTACATGTCAAGCCTTTAGTTTATGTTCCCATCGAGAAAATCATGAAATAAGTTGACTGTAACAATATGATTCAATTCTTTAACAGACAGGCATTTAAACAACTGATTTATTCAAACTCTTTACATCCTTAAGTATTTGTTTATGATCAAGAGACAGAGAAACGAATTAGACAGATTTTAGCTGAAAAGGTCTCATTTATTCCACAAACCCTGGTGTTCAGTTTATATCCTGGACTGTGCAGTGGATTGCAGACTACAGCGCCCTCCAGTGGGAGAAAGGAGGAACGTAAGATGTCAGTTCAGACAAACTGCAGTGATTGATACAGGATCAATAAAACCTGATGGATGGCCTCTGAACACTATGAATCTTTGGAAGGGCTATATTTTTTTATTTAATGTAAATATATTTTTAACATTTATTTTGTTTTTTATTTTTATTATTTTTTTAATTGGGCCTTTATAAAAATACACTAAACACAATAATCCAATAAAATTACCTTTACATGTGCTTCCAGACATTTTAACCCATAATTATTTCCTGTGCTTGACACTGCAGGAAAGCTTTTCAAAGAAATATATTCATGTATAAATATATGTGTAAAAATTTTTCCACTAGATTCATTCAGTGGCCAAATCTTCGTGGACGTCCCTGTCCCAATACTTTTAGTCATTTTTTTTGCTGGTTTGGTCGAGGTCCGTTGATTTCAGTGAAGAGAAATCTAAATATTTTCTTCATCTTATATGTTAGACAATAGTCTTCTTCCAACTTGGTGGCAACAGTCTGTGTTTGTCTCTTCCTCATCTCAACATGATATTGCCCCTGTGAGCAAAGCCGGGTTCATGAAGACATGGTTTTCCCAGTTTAGTGTTTGAACAACTCAGAGACCCCTGACCTTCACCCCCCATCCTGTGAGCCAGGACTTATCACCTAACATCAGTGCTGGACCTCACTAATGCTCATGTGGCTGAATGGGAGCAAATCCCTGCAGCCAGGATCCAATCAGAAGAGTGGAGGCTGTTGTGGCAGCAGATTAATGCTGATGGCTTTGTAATGAAATGTTCAACAATCACATCAGGGTGTAATCTTCAGGTGTCCTCATACTTTTGGCCATATGGTGCGAATAATGCTGTTTAAATAATACTTGAAATGCATTTGGTCTGTATTTGAAAATGAGGCTGATTTCATGTAAATGCATTAAAACAGACAAAGCTGCCATCTGTGTTGTGTATGCATTAGAAATACATTGATGATTGGAAAACATTTTCTCCACGCTGGGTCAACATGACTGTGGGGGGTGGGGGTGGTCAGTGGACCATCTGTCAGCACAGTGAAGCCTTTAAAATCTGATCAATAACTGACCGTTTTCATCAATCACAGTAACATCCACCTGGCAGCCGCAGCCTAACGGGTCGACTATGAAGTGGTGATTTTCATGAAACATAATGAGGGTCAGTGACTGCAGGTTCAAAACCAAATTGCCAAAGCCAATTATGAAACTTATTTTCTTCCTTCACCTCATTATGACTCCTCAGGGGAATAGTGACATCAGTCTTCCCGAGGAGGATGAGAGGACGCTGGAGACATCACAGGCATCAGGAGTGGAGGTCACAGGTCACAGGTCACAGGTCACTGGACGACTTATTCATTTATCCATTCTTTACAAATTTAGGCAAGTCTGGTTTAAGGTTAAGGTAAAATGTGAAAAAAAACAAAAGAAAAAAAACTACATAAATTCCATATAGAATTTTTAAACACCATAAATGGATGCTTTTGCTCTTATAAAAAAAAACACTGATAAATGTTGACCTCCAAACAATCAATTCATTTTAAGATAAAAAAAATTTCACTTTAATTTACCTTAAAATCTCTTCTGGAACGGGGCACTGTTATGTCATGATGTGTCATATTGTAGTGTATTTACTGTTTTCCTGTTTTTAATTCGTGTGTTTATAGTTCTATTGTCTGCACCTTGGCCCTGGGGAAATGTCTTTTCATCCTGCCATATGTGTGACAATGTATGGTTGAAATGACAATAAAGCTTGATTTGATTTGATTTGATTTGATTTGATTTGATTTGATTTGAAAACAAACAGTCAAGTAAATAATGAAGATTTTTGAATAATTAACAGGGCATTTCTGTCATGTAGTAAAAACGAAAAAGAAAAAGAAGCCATAATATACTCAAATAAACAAATATTACGCTGCTTAACTCGATTTCCCAGAACCCATTGCGGCCACCAGAGGAGGTCGGGGTCGGGTGGAGGGGGGGGCTTTCACCTTTACAATCTGTCCAATCCTAGCACGAGTTGTACGGGAAGTAGTAAAACCAGCCTCCCTTGATGGACATCTACATTTATCGAATAGGAGCGCTGGAGCGGCCGCTCTCGACCAATCACAGGCGGTGTGGGCGGGACTCGTGTCCAACAGGGCATCGGAGGAGGAGGAGGTGTTCCTGGTAGCCATCTTGGATGTGCGGAGTGATTGTTTAGCGAGAAGAATTGTGAAAATTTTTAGAAAATAAGCCTTTATACTGAACCGCTGAAGATTTACCGGAGTGTGGCGACTGAGGAAAGGAATCGTACCCCGGAAACATCCAGGTAAGTGGGCTGCAGAGCCAAAGGTGATGGATTTCTGTGCCGTCCCCCCCTTTCTCTCTCCGCCTCTCTCCCCTTTCCAGATTGTGTCTCCCACATCAAACCGGTGGGAAGCTGCGGCTCTCCACGCCGCTGTGCTCCGTGTTTTTGCTCCTAAAACCGAGAAACACAAGTTGTTCTGCGGAGCCGCGGTGCGTTAGCGGAGCTCGGAGTTTGTTTTTGAAGTGTATCCGCTCGGAGGTCGGTGCCCACCGGCTGCCGTTGGCACCGACGATGCCCGCGTTGTTTATAAACATCCCCGGATAACAAACGTTTGACCCCCGGTGCGAAGACGCTGCCTGTTCGCTCGGATTTGACTGTGCAATACTGAAGAAACAGGCGGTGAATCTGTCCTCAGTTGCTCCGGATGTGAGCACCTGTTTGGAAAAGAAATACTAAAGCTAATCTAGACAAGTTTCTGTTTATTAAAGTCGTGTTAATAAACAGGTAACGCAGATACTACAATAAAACATGCAGGTGAGCTGTGTGTCTGTTTGATGTCTTAGCTTCAAGTTTACTTCTCAGTTCACTTTTGAAAAAAAACTCAGTCAAACTGACAAAACAATCAATCAACTCTAAAACATAAAATGTGTATAAAGTGTGTTGTGCAATCAAAAAGTAGTTTAGGCCAAGGTTTTATTTTGTAGTGGGACAAATAATCAATACTGTCCTCTCCTTCATGGTTTATCACAATGTTATCATGCACATTATTGATGACAGCATCACAAAGACCAGGGTGATGTGAACACAATTTTTAATATCTTTATGTATTATGGATATTTTAGCTTTTATGTGGCAGCAACAGGAAAGAAGTGACAGGAAAGTGAAAGAGGAGAGAGATAAAACAACACGAACCAGGACGTGGTCAGCGTCTCACACCCCTCGGCCAGCAGGACTCTTCCATATGATCAAAATTAAAGAAGAAGTTAGCAATAATATTCTGTGTTTTTCTTGTCAACAAAAGCCACAAAAAGGCCAATATAAATAGTCACCATTGGTGTATGCACTCAGTTGCAAATTTTTTAAGTACAAGTAGCAAAAACCCTGCAATAAATCCCACATCCATGAAAGCTATAATGTAGTTTTTGGGTTAAAAATGTTTTCAAGAGTTGCTGATTTAGCTCAGTGGTAATTTTGATGCAGTTTATGGTGCTGTAGCTAAAACTAATGCAGCGTGATAACACAGTCCTGTTATAAACCCTACCCTTGTGTTTCTAGTATTTAGTCTGCAGTCACTGGGTTCGGGTTAGTGGTGGACACTATTTTAGAAACATATTTTATCGTAACACACAAATTACACAAGGCTGTGTATTAGGTTTTATTGTAGCAGGGTTTTGATACCCATAACAAGTTATATTTGTAGTTTTAAGAGCCAAAACCCAGTGTAGTTTTACATCTCCTCTCTCAGGCTTCTCTCTGGAGCTCTGGTAACAACAGGTCAGTCAGCCAATCAGAGGGGAGGCTCTCCTGTGATTGGCTGACGGTTTTCTGAGTGATCCAATAAAAATATAATAGATTTCAGGTTCACACTCAGAGAAACCAAATCCTGCAAGGTTGGATGTAGGGTCCAGATGGGCGGGGCTTGGGACACAACTAAGGGTGCTGACTGCTTTGTTGTGACATCACAAAGTTACGGAAGTCCTGACGGCTTGTTTTAAGGCGCCGTTTCTCTGTATTAATCTTAGTTATTTGCACTGTATTAATGTAGCATCTAGACCTGTTGTATTTTTTAAAAAAGACATAAAAATCTCCCTTTATACAAGAACATATATATATATTTATAGAGAACCTTGAAGAACTGAGTGTATCCTCTCAAGTGATCACTGACAGGAAAAATTGTGAAAAATTAAATATAAGACATGATATCTTCATATGAAGTGGAATTATATAGTGTCATGTTGTGAGCTGTCCTCTGATTGACACAGATATTTACATGTCATCATTATTATGAATCAGTGAGTCAAATTCATTCATACAGGTTCTCCTTCACAGTATCCCTGCCGGTGCCTGCACATAGCGCTTCTTCTTTTTCTGTTTTTAAAAAATCTTTTAACAAGGCCGTGTCCTGAAAATATTTCTTACACAAAAGAAGAAACAGCCGATGTGAAACCCTCCGGAGGTGCAGTGAGTGTTTTTATTTCAGGGTTATTTGTCCCTCAGTTGAGTGTTTTGATACCAACTCCTGTTGCATTCACATATTTTTATCTCATTGTTGTTAACCAGGGCAACAATCAGTGATTTCACACTGTGCAAGTCGCACTTTTAAAAACACAGGAAATGAAGAAAAGCTTGTAGCATATTGTAAAAAAAAAAAAAAAAGACTGGTTTGAGTCCAATCTAGGTGTCGTCAGTAGTGGAGAGGCTGTAATTTAAAATTACTGGTATTTTCTTTTGAGCGCTTTCAATCATATTCCGGTCAGACACTCAGCTGTTCCTTGATAAAGATGATTTCTGTTGGCATCTATGATTATACATGTGTTAAGTTAGACTATAAATTGATAAAAGAGAAAGCTACAGCCCAAATAGTCATCCATCAAGGACGCCTGATGGATCCAAGGCCACCAGTTGGGAACCACAGGCCCAGGATGCAATGATAACATACTCTTTTAGCGCATTAACTGTTCTGAGGCGTTTTATTTGTTCTTCTCTTACCATTACATCTCCTCCAGGTGTGTGTGTTTCAGACCCATATTAGAGACACCAGATATCTGCAGCAGCAGCATGGTCAGAAAGGCCTCTTTTTAATGGCCTGTGCCCAAATGTGATAACTGGCCCCACTGTTGACCTGCTGCCAGTTTGTGCCTTAAAGCTGAGTTGGCATTTTTGTCCCTTACCTCGGACTGCATGCTATAAACATGTCTTCTCAGCATGTGCTCCTCTTCTCATCGACAAACACACTCTGTGTCACTTTGTCCGTTGTGACTTAGGTCGAGAAGATCCGGTTTCTCGATTCAGCCAAGCAGAACAGAGTCTGTGAAATTCCAACTTTAACTGTTGCTCGATGGATCAGATACACTTCAGAAGAAGTCAAGCAGAACTTCTTTAGTAAAGGTCTATATTTACATGTTTACTGTGGAGAAAGGAAACATTAAACACCTCCTTTGGGCATGCAGAGGAGAGAGGCAAGCCGTTCTCTGATGTGCAGTAAAGGCACATGTTCTGGTCATGAATCACAACTCAAGACGACTAATCAGTGCAGTAGATGTTCTCAAGACCGTAGTTAGTATGAAATAATTTCAGGTGAAACCTCGCCCAACAATTAACTGAGCTATTCTGTCAATCAGGTTCCAGATTAAGCTTGAGGAAGACTAGAGGTGACAATTTAAAGGAAAAACCTGGAGAAACAGGATGATGATGATGATGCCCCCATCCACAGGGCCCGAGGGGTCGCTGGATGATTTAACTAGAATGAAAGTCACGTGAATCTTATGCTGTGGCCTTCACAGTCACCAGATCTCAACAGCTCTCTCCACCACCATCATCAAAACTCCAAATGAGAGAATATGTTATGGAGGGACGATCCTCGAGTAGAGTTCAGAGACTTGAATCAGTGATAAGGAGCATTGAAGCTGTTCTGGAAGCTCGTGGTAGATTTTTGCTATTGCTACATAGCTAATGTTAGCATTAACAGCTGTTTACTTACCAGTATAGCCGTATGAATTCAGCTTTATCCACCAACAGCTGTCTCCAGAGGTGGAAGGCAACACCAAGGTTAAGTCTTGTCTCTATCATGTCTTTTCCTCTACTGATGTTAGCATGCTAACCAGCTAGCCCCTCATTGTAGCCTCCAATCTGCACTGAAGATGTAGCACTGCTTGTATTATAAACACAACATTGCCCGAAGCTCTTGTCAAGCGACAGTCTCCACCACCTAGCTCCTTTAAAACATGTTTATTTCACTCAGTATCATACCTTAACCACAGAAATATGACTCTATTTAAAGTGTGTAAGGCTTAGACGCCATATTTTGTCTCTGCTCTGTGACATTCATTAACCCTGTCCTAACTCATGTTTTGCTGCGAGGGAAAACATCACTGTGAGGCTGTGCTACAGACGAGGAAGCCAGAGACGCAAAGTAAAAACAAAACAGAGAAAATAAGATTAATTCTGCTTCATCAACCAGCAAATTTTTCTGCACTTAACATTCGTTGTTGCACTGCTACACAGTCACTGAATCTGACAGGTCACAAAATACGGTGCAACACCAGCGGCAGGCTGAGGCCCGAGCGCTCATCCTCATCAAAGATCTTATGTTAGCACGAGGGACAGTAGATCAATATTTAAGCAGTGGAATGAAAGATTCAATAAGGGATTCGTTGGCCGCAGAGCTCGAATCAGCTCATCAATAAATCCAAATCATTCATAATTTACATCAGATGTTGGCATCAGTGGCTCACAGTCAGGGTGCAGTTTAAATGCATATCATCACAACCCATCATACCTGCAGTAAAGCGTTTTATATGGAGGCGGTGGAAATGGTGTCATCTGCAACAAGTTCAGACTTGTTCTCTGAAAGTGGTTGAAAAACAACGAAAAAATCACCCGCTGACGTAGACGGTGAGCAGGCAGGTTTAGGTGAAGTGGGTACACCAGGTGAGTTACCTGCAGTTACATGTGGAATAAATGTAACAACACACATTAATGAAATGCACATCAGCAGGAGGGTGTTTCTTCAGTTACAGCCTCAGATTTAGAGACGCTCAGGAGGAGAAAGGTCAGATTTAACTGCAGAGCTCCACCTCTGGAGTTGGCAGGGGTTCAGTGTGTTGCTCAGAGACACTTCAGCAGGGCAGCTGCTCGCTAATAAAGTGGAAAATAATGGCCTCCATGTTTCTCCCTATATGTCCCACATCCTTTCCTCTTCACCATCTTTTCATCAGCGTCTTCATCTTATTTGTTCACTGTTCTTTAGTGCGATTCGACTGGTTTCTTCGTGTTTTTGCTCTGCATGAAAGTGTTAAATTCTTTGTCTTATTATGTCAAATGCACAGCAGTGTTGATCAATGTGCACTGTCCCAGATAAATAAAGTGATGAATAAACATTTCATTTCTTTTTTTCCTGCAGTGAAAGAAGGCATGAAGACAACATCCTAGTCATCAGTCATGGCCGATAAAAGGAAACTTCAAGGTGAGCCCTCTGACTAAGTGTGTGTGTCATCAAACACCTGAGCTGATGCATATAAGCATTAGGATTTGTCGTGGTCTGCTCAGGTGCCAGGTGGGTGAGGTTTACCACAATTACAATACAGGAAGCTCCACAATCACAGAGGAGCTTTTCAGAGTTGGTTTAATTTATGCCGCTGTGATTGGAAAGTCCCCTTGTGGCAACTCCACCTAGGTGTCTCTTAAATAGGTTCAGAAATGTTTGCAGCTGAAGTGCGATCACACCTCCTGCTGCTTGGTTATTGTGTCTTCTGCTCCGCAACCCGACGTGGGCCAGTTTCCTTTGGTGCATCTCTGCATTCAGTTTCACGCTGCCTGCTTTAAAAGAGAAATGTGGCTTGGAAACAAAAGTCACATGCGCTCACAAGTAGCTTGTTTACTGAGTTGTGTAAGCTGTCATCCTGCCAGGTTAGAGGTTTTTTGGCTCCAGAGGGAGTCCGAATTAAATCTGATTTTGTTGCCTGTAGCTTCAGGTGCAACACGATGCACTTACACAAAAGCTTTTTGCCACTTTGTTCCTCCTCTGGTGTTTGTGGTAAATGAAAACACATGAAGAAAAGACTGAACAGGAGCATTGGTGCAGGTTCTCAGTTGATTTTGTTGTCTCTCACTACATCCATATCTGACTTTATCTCTTTAAAAGCATTTCATTTTATATCCTATCCCTCAGAGGAAAAGCTCTACTTTAAATCAGTGAACTTTAAGAGGATGATGTCATTAGTTTTACATGTTAAAGCCCTGTCACTTCAAATCAAAAATTGTGGTGTATTTTGTCTACTCATCAATTTGCTTTCAAAATTCCAGAAAATCTAAAAAAGCCTGCGTTCAAAAATGTTGCATTTACACAACTTATAGGTTAAAGTGATAGTTTGAGTTATTTGACGTGGGCCAGTGTAGAGAAGCTGCAGGAGCAATAGCAAAGACGCTGAGTGAAGAGCTGCAGTGGACGGGGAGAGCAAAAAAAATAAGTATTTTACCCACTTAAAAACATACCCACAGAAAAAAGCTAATACCAGTGTAAGAGTACGCTTTATTTTGAATATTTTCACCACTTAATCTTACGTCAAACAGGCCTGTCCTTTGGAACTACATTTTTTTAAAACCATTATACGACCACTTAGTCTGACTCAAGCAGCTGATCTGTGGAGTAATACAGCGCATGTCGTAGTTGCGCTTTTGCGTAATAATGCGGGAGTTCAAAGGTCAGGAAGTTGTTAGTTATTATTTCACGAAGGTAGATTTTGATGTTGCGGCAGCTCCTCCCTCTGGGTGGACCAGGACGTTCAGGGCAATGAACCAGTGAGCAGGACCTTGATCTGTGAGGTGTCACATTATTCTGTCATTGAGCAGGTTATCTGTTGATGATATGTATATAAATATTGTAGTATTAAATAAATCATGTCTCAGTTGAGAGTTACAAACATATCTCCCACCACCACACCTCTCTTTCAAGGTTTCTGTGTGTTTTCTTTTCCTGTTTTGCTTTGACACTTCCTCTTTGTGCACAGGCCGACATTGTGTCCGTGTGTGTTGGCAGACAACTGTACTAACATCTGTTCATGATGGTGGCATGCTATTACAGAGACTCAGGATCCAACTCCTCTGCCTCTCTTCTCCTCTGTTCTTGTGCTTTCATTTGAAAACTTTAAGCAGCCTGATCGTAACAGTGACGCTGACGTTGACTGACGCCTTGAACGGCTCACAGAGCTCTGATGACACCCAGCATCTGAAGCTGAACACTCACCACAGCAATCCTTGTAACCCGACCCAGAGCTTTGTGTAAAGACAGAAAACCTGGAGGCTCCGCTCCGTCCCACAGAAGTTTTCCTCACTCTTCTTCACTCTGATGTTATTTTCAACTGACGTGTGTCACCGCAGGCTGAAAACACAGTTTCTGACAGGATTCATCCTTGATGATTCTGCTGTCAGCGTCACTCGTCTCCTCACACGATGCTCTTGTGACTTCCTCTACATGAACGGCTGTCATATTAAAAACAAAACACACACACACACACACACACGTATCTCCCCTTAAATCTCCTCATTCAGAAGAAAAGATGGCGCTCAGACACCAGCTCGGCTCTGTCAGATTGTAATGTATTATTACAGAGGTGGTGGAGTTTCATCTAAAAATAACACACTCGCAGCCGTATCTTAACATCAAGGCTGTTTAAGGTCACACTCGAGCTGGAGTTTGTTCAGATAACTTGGGTCACTCCTTGTTTCTCTGTCAGTGACCGCACAGTCGATCAAACAACAATCACAATAATGTCGAGATGACATTTGAGACGCCAAGAGGTGGAAGAGGTTGTCATTGTTTTTTAAGCGCTGGAAGATTTTTCAGTCTCTTGAATAGCAGCTCTGCTGCTCTGCAGAATGTTTCATAAAGCGTCCTACAGTTCCCAGTTTTTACCAAACCCTCCTTTAGTTTCCTCTCTTGATATCTCCCCTCCCTCCCAGTCTTGTTGTTTTCCTCAACAGCTTTTAACACTGAAAGGAGCTATTTGTAAATTCTGCTTTTGCTACATAGCAATGGAAATCAACGCCAGTGTTAACTCTTGTCTCTACCAAGTCTTTTCCTCTACTGAAGTTAGCATGCTAAGCTAGCCCCGGCACGTCTCGTCACTTTCTGACAGCAACTCACTCTAGCCTCCAATCTGCCTTGAAGATGTAGCGCTGCTCAGAGGACGCATTATAACCTCTTATCTTGTAAACTCAATGATGGCTGAAGTTCTTGTGAAGTGACCATCGCTCCCGGCAAGAAACCCCGTTCATCAGCAGAGAAAATTTACATACAGCCCCTTTAACACTGACGTGTATCCAGTTTTAAATTAGGTTTGAAATTGTCTGAATCAGTCCGACCAGTTCTTTATTTCTGTGTTGATATCAAGAGTCAAAGATTGATAATAATATAATTACGTTCATACACATGTCGCTCTTATTGTTTCACTTCTGACAGTTTTAATTTTATATCCTGGTATATGTACAACCAGTCATATGCTGCAACAGTAAATATTTAAAAGTCAGTCTAACTGGTAATTAAACATAAGTATGATAACTACAATTATTCAATCAAATACATCAAACATGAACTAAGACAAATATAGTGACCTGTGATTAAATAATCAGTTTTATGTGTCTCTCCACAGCAGCTGTTTTTTTTTTTTTTTCAACTTTTCATTCACAGAAACAGACGATTGTTTGCAAACTGTGACTGAGTCGTTGTAACAAATTAACATTATGCTGCTTTCACTTCACTCTCGAAAAAATCAGAATTACAAACTCAGAGAAATGTACAATCTAGCAAGTTGGGAGTTTTCTTGTTTGTCATCTGTGAATTGCAGATGTGTGATGTTTGTATGCAGATGTTGCTGTTACGATTCCCCCACATCTGTCTCATTTATGGCAGATTTTTCCTCTGTTCAGTGACACAAACTAGTTTTTGATTTGACTGCTCAGACTGCCGTCAGATAGCGAATCAGATTTGATCAGATTGTCATCAATCATCATTTAATCTGACAATTGTTTTTTTTTTCCAGTTAATCGTTTAGTTTATAAAATGTCAGACAGTAGTGAAGAACGTCCGTCCCGGTTGCTCAGTCTGCAGGATGACGTCTTGTTTTGTCCGAGCAACAGTGAAACTGCAAAGATTTTCAGTTTCAAATGATATAAAACAAAGAAAAGCAGGAAAGTGTCACGTTTGAGAGGCTTTTTTTCCATTTGTGCATAAAAAAAATACTTAAACAATGAATCACTTATCCAAATCTGATTATTTGTCTGTCCACTGACTGATTGTTGCAGCTCTAACTGAGGAGTCCTTGTTTTCCATTTCAGAAATTAAAAGATGATGTTATGGTTTTTTTTTTTTCTGTATTCTCACTTCACTAAAACCATCAGCTCTGTTGAGCCTCAGTGTGATCCAGGTCAGAAGCGATGAAAAAGCATAAAAACAAGCTTTTTCCTGTTTATGTTTAATAGCAAATGACTAATCTGTGTCACATGACGCGAGGAAGACATAAATCTGGGACGTGACGGTGATAACGGCCTCAATGTAGACATGCTCCTCTCTTCCTGTTGCTCCCTCGCCTGTTTATGGCTCCTCCAACATCCACCAATCATGGAGCTGTGGTTTTAAGATTTCAGGATTGTGTGTGTGTGTGTGTGTGTGTGTGTGTGTGTGTGTGTGTGTGTGTGTCTGTGTGTGTGTCTGTGTGTGTGTGTGTGTGTGTGTGTGTATTACCCCTCTCACTTACAGGCTTAATGTACCTTTGATAGTCTGCATATTTCATGAGATGTCAGCCACAATTTGCTGAAGCCCTGCTGTCCTGTGGTGTGTTTGTTTCTCTGTGTATCTGATCTAAAATGCTGCTTCACTGTGTTACCAAGATTATTTTTTCTAGTTTAAAACATGCTTCCTGTTTTTTTTCCCCAGATCATTAGTTAATCTGCTTCTTTAAACTCACCTTGTGTTTTTGACTCATTTCACTAAAGCTTTTTGTTATTCTGCTGTTTGTCTCCTCCTCCAGGTGAAATAGATCGATGTCTGAAAAAAGTAGCGGAGGGAGTGGAGCAGTTTGAAGACATCTGGCAAAAGGTACGAATGGATTGTGATGATCAATGATTATATTCACTATTGATGGATCTGCTGATTATTTTCTCAGTTGTTTTGTCTGTAAAATGTCAGAAAATAAACATCACAATGTCTGAACCTTTCAAAACATGGAACCGTAAGATTTTTTGATGTTTTTACTTGATAAACCACTTAAACTATTAATTGATTGCCAAAACACATGACAACTAATCGATTAATCAGTTTATTGACTGATCGCTTCAGCTCTCCAAATGATGATTTTCACTATATATTCATAGATTATTGTTTTGATTAGATTATAAGGAAATAGTTTTGTTTTTATGTTATTCTTATGTTTTCCTATGTTTCTTATTTTCTTAAAAAATGATTAGTGGATCTTAAAACTATTGCCATATTATTTCCTGTCAATCAGGTAATGACAACATGCTTGTAAATAATGGGACATTTGTCTTCTAACCAACATTTAGACTATTACAGGATTGTGTGAATGTTTGTGTGTTAATCCTGTCACTGCTGTCTCATCGTACAATTTACTTTGCTGCTGTAATTTAATCTTCTTCCTGCTCTAAGGTGAATGTTTCCAGTTTATGAAGCTGGGATCAATTCTTCTGCAGAGTTATTAGTTAAATAAATGCTACCATTACCACAGCAGGATGTTCAGTCCCCATGATACTTATAATAAAGTGAGTGAATACACAATTAAAACTGTGCTGAGGCCTGAGTTCACGGCAGCCGGAGGCCCACAGTGGAGATCTGTTAATGAAGAGGCAGAAAGTCTTTTAGTGGTTCAGTTACTAAAGATTCCAGTTGACCTTTTTCCTTTATTACATCCTGTATTTATTTTGTTGCTGCAGTTACAGGAATCATCAGAGTTTTACTGCAGAAATCCACTGACTCTGTTGAGGCTTGAATCATCCCAGAAATGTTCATGTTTGTTACTTCTGTCATTTCTAGTCTGTTTTGTGACTTATTTTCTTCATATGTTTTTCTTTTTTCTGACTTTTGCTGTTGGAACAAACATCGTCTCCACAAAGAGATCAGTAGACTTGGCCTAAAATTAATTAATGGCACAATTGTAATATTTAAAGTGTGAAAAAATGTTCAATTCAATGGCCAGTAAAACTTATTTCAGTAGTTCAGTATTTACAGTTTACAGGCTGAATTCGGACTTTTCCAAGAAAAAAGGATAATACTGTTTTAAAAAATCTGTCTCTTAGCAGTTGTCCTGGCTAATGTGCTTGTCTATAATATATGTTTTAAACATAAATAGAAATAATGATTTGACCAAAAAACAGAACAAAACCCCACCACTCTTACAACTTTTATTTATTATTTATATGTATATAACAAAAGATTTTCAGTTCCATTTTCATTGACAAAAAATAAAAGTTAAGAGCCATGTCACCTCTGCCGTACTATCACCATATTTTACCTCTCAGAGTGTATTTTCCTACAATGTGTCATATTTTAACCCAGACATTAGTAATTGTCTTATAGTTTATGTCCCCAGTTCAGATTCATACTGGACACCTGTCACCTGTGTGATGTTTCCTCTGTGTCGTCCTCTCTGCAGCTTCACAATGCAGCCAACGCCAACCAGAAGGAGAAATATGAAGCAGACCTCAAGAAAGAGATTAAAAAGCTACAGGTAAAAACAGACTATAGAAATCTGAGAGTTAAAGCTGTTTAAATTCTTCCCCAAGACTAAACCATTAACGAAGAGAGTTTTTAAGATGAGAGTTGTATCAGAGCAGTTTTAAATTATTCAATCATTTCTTCAAGTTAAAGAGAATGGAAACCGTGACTGTCATTTCAACCACGATCTCAGCAAACATCTGTCCTGCTGATCACTTTTTAATTAAGAAACACGTCAACACTGCAGCTCATCCTCAGACGCTGGGTCGTCTCTCAGGACAAACAGTGCACACAGACATTCAGAGCCTCTTACTGAGTGTTTTTCATTTTACTTCACTGGTTCTGTAACATTAGAACATGAGGACACAACACCCTGTTCTCATCTGGCATTAACAGTCAGTCTCTATCTGGAATTACTGATTATTTTCATTATTAATTTGCTATTTATTTTCCTCATAAATTGATGTTTTAAATCTATAAAATGTCAGAAAATAATGAAAAGAAGTCAAATTTCCTCAAGTCCCAGGAGACATCTTCACATCCTGTTGTACAAATCCTCACATCTGAGAGACAACAACCAGGGAATGATTAGAATTTAAGTTATTGAAAGGATTTATCAATTATCAACGCAGATGCAGACTGGTTGTCTGTTGATTAATCAGTTAATTGTTTTTAGCTGTAGATTGTGTTTTCCCATCACAATGTGTTCCAGACAACCAACCAAGTATTTTCATTAGTGATTAATTTGTTGATTATTTTCTTAATTAATCTGTTAATTTTTTTGTCGCTGAAATGTCAGAACATGGTGTAAAACATCTGTAACATCCACAGTCCAGACCTAAAGATATTCAGTTTACTGTGATGTACAACAAAGAAAGAGCTTCACATGTGAGAAGATGGAACCAGTAAATGCTTGATATTTTCACTTTTTGTTAAAATGATCATGATCAATTATCAAAATAGTTGGTGATTAATTTACAATCGATTATTGTGTGAATTTACATGTAGATCAACACACTTTTCAATATTGAAACCAGAAACTTGAGGCCTCATGTTATGACAGTTTGGTCCTGAAAGTGGATGAAATGACGCAGTTTGAGATGTTAAATCATTTAACCTGCCCACAGATAGAGGTGTGTGTGTGTGTGTGTGTGTGTGTGTGTGTGTGTGTGTGTGTGTGTGTGTGTGTGTGTGTGTGTGTGTGTGTGTGCGCGCGCGCGCGCCAGCATGTTTGTTTGCTTGTGGAATATTAAATATCATCACTGTCAGCAGGAAACAGTGTGTGTGCTTCATCTTGTTACCATGAGGACCAGACTCCAAGCCAAGCCTGTTTACTGGATGAAGCTCACCATCCATGACTGCTGAAGACGAGTCTCTGCACGTATCACAGAGTTCACTCATGTATCTGTCTCCCTCTCTCTCCCTCTCTCTCTCTCTCTTTCTCCCTGTCCCTCCCCCGCTCCGATTCTCTCCTTCTTCTTCTTCTGGTCCCTCAGCGTCTTCGAGACCAGATCAAGACGTGGGTGGCATCCAACGAGATCAAAGACAAAAGGCAGCTAGTAGAGAACCGCAAACTCATAGAAACGGTGAGTAGGAACTGAGGGGAGGAGAGGTGGGACACATCATGCTCATGATAACGCTCCCTCCAGGACCCAGCTTCACTCTGGAGGGATGTGTTAGTTTTGAACTCTGGAAAAGTCTTGAAAATGTATTTGACAAAATCCAGGTCTGAATCCTCTAAGGTTTATCCTGAGATCATCTGAGAAAAGCAAAAGCAGCAAAAATGTTAGTTGTATTTATGATATTTGGGTAATTACAGAGCTCTGTCATTGACACCTCAGGTTACAGGGACACACACAGTAAATTACCAGTATACCTACATGTATCTGCCTGTATTTGAACACTGATGACACTCAGTATACTGGTGTTTTCATGTCTGCTTCATGGTCCTGAAAATATTCCTCTTCATAAAAAATCTTACTTCAGTCTGGAAACAGCAAAAAATTCTGTTTGCAGTAAAATAATCTGCAGTTTTCATGTTCTTGTACAGAGAAGCAAAGACTAGAGCAGAAAGAAATTTCAATTAGTTTTCGTTCTCATTGAAAAAGATACAAAAAAAACGTACTTATGAAATAACCTGAATACATGTATAATACTGTATGTCAGCAGATACTGTCAGTTTTTAGCTTCATTGTCAGTGTGAGAAATTCTCTTTGAATTCACCACGATATTAAAATCACTACAAGACATAGTCTGAAAAAACACAAAAAACCTAATTTTTTACCATCAGTTTGTGTGAGAGAGGAAAAAAAAGTCAGCACGCCCTGTAGAGACGACGAGTGGCCTTAAAAAGTTTTTAGTTTCAGTCTTAATTGACAAAGGAGCTGGAGTCATGTTAGATTGGTTCAGTCATCAGTGTTCATAGCTGAATACAGACATTCACACAGGGATGGAGACCCGTTCCTCTGTGTGATCAATACGCTGCAGACAGTTATATTTTCACCGGGTTTCTGCAGCTCAGCAGCAGCTGTTCTCCTCAGAGCTTCATTTTCATCTCAAACTCATCTAATCTTACATGTTGTGTCTTTAAAATGGGACAAACTCAAAAGCATTGAATCATTAATGTTATAATATATCAAGGAAGATGTGAAGCACAGATACTTGGAGCAGGATGCCTGTAGGGTTCTGATCCAGAGCTTTCCTTTCCTTCCTTCCTTTCCTTCTGTATTTCCTTTATCATTTTGTTCTTTTTTAGTAATTTGAGTTTAAACAATCTGTCATACTGTCATTCAAATAAAAGTCAATTTTTGTAACTTTCTATAACTATAATATTCCAATAGATTAATATTAATTAAAGCCTTATTCAGCCTCACTCTCAGGGAATCTCACCATCGACAGAAACTCAAACGTCAGTAACAAGCAGTTCGTTTTATTCAGGAAAAGGAATGAAGATGAATCATTTCTCAGATTACACTGTTTAATACTTTAACTGCTGCACCCACGAGGCGCTCATCACGGCATTCTTCATAGAGCGTGGGGAATCATGGGAGCCGGTCCCATATCTAACACCTGTTCTTTAGCTGCTCCGCCCAGCAGGCCGCAGCCACACGAGCCTTTGATGAGGGTTATTGAGATGGACTGAATGCGAGCCACCTGCCTGTACAATGAGGGACAAGGGCGGCTCAGCAGGGCTCCCTCTGATCTCCGTCAGCTGATTCTTTTATTGAAGCTGCTCTTCAGGTTTTCCTCTGGTTTAGCTGGTTGACCTGAAATTACACATTTGGTCACAAGAGTCCTGCAGGAAGCCCGACGGGGGTTTGACAGAAACCACCACAGTCTTCTGGAAGCTTAGACAGAAAAGAGGAATCAGTGTTGTTCCAGTTTAGAGCTGCGTCCTTGTGGTCTTTAGGTTCCTGGATGTGTGAATACAGACTGTGTTAAACTCACTGCTGTGGTTTTTACACAGAGGCTGGAACGACAGTTTATGGTCTCATCCCAACTCTGGTGAACGTGACATCTCAGGGACGCTTTGAGGGAACGTCTTCAAATTTGGTGCAAATGTTTAAATAGGATAAAATGAAGAAGTGATGACATTTTGTAGCTGTGTCCCTTCATATCTGTACAGACCTCAAAGGCCGAACCAAAATGAGACGATCTGGTCTACGGAGGGTTTTTGGTTTTGCATCACTGCTCTGCCTGCTCTTACCATTGTGTCACAAAGTGTGGTTCCTGTCGCCTAGCAACCTTGACAGCACATAACTTTTTTCCACAAACACTTGAGGTTTTTAGGACCTTGGTTTTAACGGTTGTACCATTAGCTGTTGAACTGAGCTGAAGCCCAGTGCTGACATTTTAAAGTTTAATCCTTAGGCAGTGAATCTGATGTCACCTCTGGCTCAGGAACAGAAGCAGAGATTGTGACCTCTGAGTGCAGACATTTGAATTCTGTTCTTCTGTATCTTTGTGTGAAAACATCACATCTGCCACGACTGCAGGAAAAATTAAAATCTATTTTCTTCGACTTATTACTTGATTTAATAATAATATGATCCACACTGGCACAAGTTCAGCTTTAAGTAATAAGCGTTTGTCGTTTTTGTTTCTGTTTGTGTCTGTCTGCAGCAAATGGAGCGGTTCAAGATCGTGGAAAGAGAAACCAAGACAAAAGCCTACTCAAAAGAAGGGTTGGGTCTGGCTCAGAAGGTGGACCCAGCCCAGAAGGAGAAGGAGGAGGTCGGGACGTGGCTGACGGTGAGTTTGACCATGCAGTGGTGATGTAGTGACAAAGAGGAACAGTCACAAAAAAAAGAAAGTGTTTTACAGAGAGAGGACCTTTAGAGTCTGATAAAAACACAGACATATATCATAAAAAACAAGTGACATTAAATAAAACAGTAAAAATAAAGAGAGACAAGAGCCACATTATACACTAAGCTCTAATGTGTTGTTCTTATCCTCACAAGCCAGACATTGATTCGAGTCGGAGCACGACTGCGGGTCAGAGGTGACCTCCCTCAGAGGGGAGAGTTTCTCTGGGAACGTCTTTATGTGTTTTCTTCTTCGACAAAACCTGGAAGTGAAAATGAGACAAAAGCAGAACTAAAACCATATTTAAGACAAAACATTTGTCTCAACTGTCACAAAAACAAAAGGCTGAAAACCTCATTAACCAGCTGTCAGTTATAAGTTAACTGACCTTTTAGGCTCAATTTTACAGAGAAGTAACAACACAAATCACAACATCAGACACATTTTATGTTTTATTATGAAACTGTGGTGATAAATGTAGGCGTAGATGTATATTACTCTCATGATAATCTGCCCTTAAACAGTGAAATACTGAGTGACTGACTTCAGACCAGGGTTTTTTTGGTCAGTCACATTCAGCTGCCTCAAGATATCAACGCTCCAACAATGTTCTTGACCTCACCTCATTTAAGACCAACCAGCCCGTGGGTGCTCAGATGCGCACAAGTGCATCTGCTATTTAAACAATGTTGGTGCTGGGTGGGGAAACGACAACTGTGTCAGTCTGAAACTAGCAAGGACACTTGTATTTCACTTTGTACTGCTTTGCTCCAGCTGTAAGATCAAGTCATTTATCAAGTGGAAAAGTTTTTTTTTACTCAGTTTTATATAATTGTAAATTGAATATCTTTGGCTTTAGGACTGTTGGTTGACAAAGGCTGTTTAAGATGCCACTTTTTACTTCTTTATGTCTTTTTGTGGATGAAGTGATGACTCCATTAATCCAGAAAAGTCCATTGTTAAATCTCTGTTGATGAACAATTTAACAAATGTTAGTTGCAGCTCTAATATTGACGTAGTTGCTTCAAGGTTCTTATCTTAATTTAGCTGAGATCATGATTTAACACTAATGACCACCTGAATGACTTTCAGAGCTCCGTCTCCTCGGCTGTGACATTAACTCTTTCTGTTCCTTTCCTTCCTCAGAACACGATAGACATGTTAAACATGCAGGTGGACCAGTTTGAGAGCGAAGTGGAGTCTCTGTCGGTCCAGACGAGAAAAAAGAAAGGAGACAAAGAGGTCAGTCTGTTCTCAGCTCAGATTCATTCATTATTTTCTCCTCTGCTCTCCTGTGTAGTTTCCTCCCCTCTGTTTATATCTGACACAGATCAGTCGGCCCGCAGCCCTCCTCTTTCACTTCTCCTCTGGGAGAGACGTCACATACTGTGTCCTCCATTCATCCTCGGTCTCTGCCCTGATCAGGGTGACCTTGCTGACCACTTCTCTTTCCTCTAAACTCCTCTCTGGGGGCCTCGTTTATAGGAAAAGCTCTGACTTTATCTTTGATGACATGGCAGTCACTTCAGAGAACAGGAGAATGAGCAGGTCCTGCAGATCCTCATATCTCCAGTGTCGGAAAAATGACTCTTCTGTTATGTCACAGGAAATATGTGCAGCCGACTTCATTTGGCCTAAAGACTTTTTTTTCTCTGTAATTGGTTCGTGTTTTGTTCTGAGCATGAAATTTACGCAAAGGACCTTTTATAAATGAGACCCAGAGGGGCTTTTATTTTTGTCTGTCACTGATGCGGTTAGCCTCACCGGCCAAGAGCGTAGGACAGAGTTTCTCAGTGGAGATCTTAGAAGAAATGTAGCACAGAAGTGCACATATGAGTTTCAGATCTCAGGTTCTGTCAGAGGCAAAAACACTTCACAAAGAGTCACCTGTTCTGCTGGTGGGTTAGTTACTGAGACGTCAGTGTGTCCAGTTACTGTTTCCTTTTGGTATAGTCTGTTTTTAAATCCTGCTCCAGTCAAACAAAACCAAACAGAGTCCAGACTTGTTGCCAGCTGAGGACGATTCGTGCAGTAGAGAAGATAAACAGGAAGATCTTTAGAGTTTCTGGCTGACTGTGCTGCACATGTTCAAAACGTTAACCACACCTTTTGTGTAGCTGTTGACTTGTGCATCACACAGACAGCGAGCGGTCAACCAGAGCGGGACAAGAGGTGGAACAACAGGCGCAGAGATAAAACAAAGAAACCAAATTGGTCTGAAATTGTGTCTGAAATCTTTTCCTATTAACTGTCAGATGCATTTACAGTGTTTTCCCTCCATGGTTTTATTTGTCAGATTATAGATGCATTAAATGTTGAGCTGTGCAGCTGCAGATGTCAGTGATGCTGCAAAATGACAATAATCAATGAGGATCCAAAATCTGAATTTATTGTTCACCACAGACAGATAACACACAATGATGAGTTTCTGTTATAGGGGAATAATGAAGGAGTGAATGAGACTTCAGTCAAAGTTTTATTATTTCGTAATTAACTTTTATTCTTTGATTGTTGTGGAGTCTGGTTTGGTAAATACAGACACCCACTTTTCAGGTTTCACACCACTCAGGGAGAAACTGTTCATAATACAAGTTCCACTTACTAGCTTTTTCTGGAGCTTTCAAACACATCTCACAGTCTTCCTCAGTGGATTTGTGTTGTTTATGACAACCGAGCAATTTTCCTGTAATGAAGAGCTCTAGAAAAACTACCAAACGGACCACGAGTTAATATATTTTTTCAAATTCCAAGGTCAAGAATTTACGATAGCTTCAGCTAATTGTCGCAAACTGCAACAATGAATTTGTTGTTCAACAGAAATTTGATCTGCAACTTTTTAATTCATCAGTTTTGTCCATTTTAAAGCAAAAAAAGTGAAACTTTCACTGATTTCAGGCTTTCAAACATCAGTATTCTTCATCATATTTGATACTAAACTGAATATCTTTGCATTAAAAAATAAAATAAGACATTTTGACACATACACCAGGTGTTTTTCAGTATTTTCTGACATTTTATAAACAGTTAAGCTAAAAAAAATAATTGGCAGACTAATCAGTAATGAAAACTAATTCACACAGGATCGAAAACTGATGTTGGCTGAGACTTAATGCTGATATTTGTAATTAGATTTTTTCCGTTTTACACCTTAGAACAAAACAAGCTTGAGTGGAACATTAAGAGTTTAAGTGTGTTTTGCACTCGGCACAGAGACTTCCTCATGTTGCTGACATGTGCTGGAGCAGCATTAATATGTATTGAGATTAATATGTTCCACTGTGCTGCCTCCACTAATGCAGCCCAACAACATAGGTCCTAAGTGTTCTGTGGTGTTTTAATAATCACATCACTTCAGCCGGCCGTCCACAGAGATTCAAGTGTGCTGCGCTCCCGGTCATAAGCTTTTATCCAGAGGAAACATCCAGAAAGGTCCAGTCTGGTCCTGATGTCACCAGGAAAACATTTCACCCTGGAATATATAGGAACAAGCCGAAAGGAAAAAAACAAATAAATGGTGTTTGAAGTGCTCAGCTCCTTCAGAAGGTGTTTGAATTAAGTGTGTCGGAGTTAGAGAATTAAAGATTTAAATCAGAAGTGGTGCGGTGCCCGTGCTACATGTGATGCATTAAGCCATAAGTGCAGATGTAGCAGCGCCTCCTGCTCCGTGCTGTTACACCTCCTGTATGTTTTCTGACGCCTGTCGGCTTTAAACTTTTAACACCCATTCTCGTCATCAAACTGTTGTGGTTGTTTTTTATTCTAAATGGCATTTTGTTCCTTCATTGTTTCAATGAATAATTCACTTCAGTTTGTGTTTTGAATTGAAATGAATGAATCTTTATTCCACAATAAAAAAAAATTGCCGTCCAGACTGATGAGATTCTGTTGGAAGCTTTTTAATCTTTTTTAATGAGACACTCTTGTAACCAAATTGAAAGGTTTGTATTTTAACATCCTCACATATTCACCTGTCTCCCATTGTCCTCCCTCCGCCTCACACCCACTCTCATCGTACAGAAGCAGGACCGGATCGAGGAGCTGAAGAAGTTCATCGAGAAGCATCGATACCACATCCGGATGCTGGAGACGATACTGAGGATGCTGGACAATGACTCGGTGCAGGTGGAAGCCGTCAGGAAGATCAAGGTCGGTTCACGTTTGCGCAGAAGAAGAATCAGGGACTGAAGTGTTCAGAGTTTTGGTTTTGTTGTGTTTTCACCAATTTTCTGAACACAGATACAGCTCATGTTGTTTTGAAGCATTGCACCTGTGTTTGACACAATAGCACAACTCTTGAAAAGATCATTTATAATTTTTCTTTCCAAAATTAATGCACTTGTTATCTTTTCCTTCATTTAATGTCTCCCCATGAAGGATGATGTGGAGTACTATGTGGACTCGTCACAGGATCCAGACTTTGAGGAGAATGAATTTCTGTACGACGACTTGGATCTGGAGGACCTTCGTAAGTGGAGAGAGAGCAGGGTTCAACCAAGTTCACACAGCTTGTTTTGCACAATACAGACTAGAAATATGAAGGAAATACAAGAAAATAATCATAAAGTTATAGATTTGCAGGTTGAGCCTCATGTGTGGTTCCAATGGGGAGAAAACATTAAAGGTCAAGGGCAGAATAACTCCAGATAACCTCGTCCACAGCGAGCAGTCATCGCTGCAAACCTGAAACTGTATAGAATACAACACATTCATAAAAAGCTTCTGAAATTAGTTGATCTTTTTAGATACTTGTTTTAATACTGCTGAGACAAAGTGTCCCTGCTGATCAGGACACTGCAGGAGCTGTAGATCCACAGAGACCTCTGTGACCTTCATGTCTGAGTTCAGTGCAGAACTTCTGCAGATCACATCACATTTACACATAGAAAGAAAAGCACGAGATGATTATTGATTATTTTATATGAAACTGACTTGGTTAACTCTGCGGACCTTAGAGTGGGCTGGCTCTCAGCTAACATGATTTATAACTGACCTCTGCTCCCTCTGTGTTTCTGCTCCCTCCAGCTCAGACGCTCGTCGCCACCTCCCCACCAGGACACTCGCACTTGGAGGACGAGATCTTCCAGCACTCCAGCAGCACACCCACCTCCACCACCTCATCCTCGCCCATCCCCCCCTCACCTGCCACTTGCACTACGGTATGAAAACTTTCTCTAAAAGTACTTTGAACAGTTTCCTTCTCCAGAGTTTTATCTTGCCGTCGGCCTGCAAGTCGACATTTTGCACTTTTGACATTCAGAATGTGTGAGGAACATGTTTTTATTTCCCTGTGGTCATGAAATTTATGCAACATTTGGAAGTTTAGAATAAAAAACATCAAGCTAAAAAAAAACGTGAGAGGTCACAACTTGGGCCCTTCAGGTTTCTCACCATGTTGAAGTCTGTACCTCGTAGTCATTTTAAAGCCTTTCCACAAGTTGTCTTTTGCTTTTCTCTTGTTCTTCACTGTGTGATCTCATGACTAAAAAAGTCTTAAAATAAAATTACAAAAACTAAGCAAACTTCAAACTGCCCTGCACCCTCTGCTTTTCCACCAAAACAAACAGTCTGTCAGCGTATTATCTCCTCATTGACTATGAATTTGTAATATTGGTTATTTCTGAACATTAAGCCTTTTGTTGCGTTCACTTGGAGTCAGGTCAGGTCTGTATATCTAAAATATAAACCTAATATAATTGCCTTTGTCTCTGCTATTATAGCGTGCTGCCATCTGCTCTCATTGTTCTGCTGTATTTCCATTATATCATCTGCTCTTCCTCTCTGCCCACATACAGTTTGCACTGAGAGTAGTTATTAAGTGTCTGTTGTGTGTGAATAGAAGGCGTGGTGCTGTTAAATGCTGCTGACAGGAAGTGATCCGTTGGCATGAAAGGGAATGTAAAGGACAGGGTGTGCGGAGTGCCGCAATGACTCCTGGGATAGCTGAAGTTCACTCAGTGCAGTTTAACTTTTAATTATCTGAAAAAGGTTGTGATGTCACTCCACAGAGGCTGTGTCCACACGACTGTGTTTTAGTTTTAAAATGCATCACTTCTGCTAAGTTTCCTCATCCTGTCCCGGCTAAAACTGAGACTTCTGGAAACGCTGCTGACCCTGTTTTTAGTTTGAAATCTCCAGGGTTGTGTAGTAGTCAGACAGAAACTGAGACCTTTGGAAACGATGATGCAATCGCTTCCTGATTGGGTCTTATCAGCCTCGACTACCAGTGGTGAAGCAACATGGATAATGAAATACAAGCCTTACTGACCTTGTTGTGTTGTTGTGCAGTGAAATTCTGCATTTTGACTTTACAACTAGCTTCCCTGTTCCTGGTTTGTTGTATTTTGTGCAACTAACCAACTGAGAATAGACTTCCTGTTTGCTCATGCCCAGTGTACGTGAAAGTTCATTTATGTACGTACATGTTTTCGTGAAATAGTTTTTGTTTTAAAATGAAAATGTAGCAGTGTGAACGTGGCCTGAAACTGAAGCTGTTCAGCACAGTCACAAATTTGATAATAGGAAAAACATGCAAATATAAATTCCTCCGCAGCACATGAGTAAAAAATACAAATAAAATACTTAAACCAAAGCATAAATCATTAAAACATAACATAAAATACTGTGGTCATTTCATTTTATGAGTTTCCACTTAGAATAAAATACTTCTTTAAACTGTTTGTTTTCCAAAGGCTCCATGTTGCTCCTGCTGGAGTTCAGAGTCTCAAACTGAGGAAATAAAAGATTTCTGGCAGTATACGAATGAAGTAAAATCACCATCTTCTACATGTCGTTGTTCGTGTGTGTTTTTCAGGAGAACTCAGAGGATGACAAGAAGAGAGGACGTTCAACAGACAGTGAAGTTAGTCAGGTGAGTCTGAAGTCAGCACCTAATTCATCTTGATGTTGGTTATGTTTAAAATGCCACAGCAACAACTTGATTTATTGAGTAAGTCAGTGTGTAGATAGTGAAGCAACAAGTTGTCCGATGATCATTTCATCAGGTCAGTTATAAAAACAGCTTCAGAAACTGTGAATTTGTCACTTTTCTCTGTTACTTATGTATATAATTAAATTATTTTGACTGTTAATGTTTCTGTAATATGCTACTTATATATTTCTTTAAATTTAACTGCAGTTTATATTTTTTGTCTTTGTGTGTTCAGGTCACACGATGATGTGTTTGTGTTTTTTTTTTCTTATTGTTTTGTGAATATTTGGATGATTATATGACAGAATCAAATCAAATCAAAACACTATTATTTCTTTTCCAGTCACCTGTGAAGAACGGAAACCCTTCTTCCTCGTTATCCTCCTCCTCCTCCTCCTCTTCCTCCTCCTCCTCCTCCTCCTCCTCCTCTTCCTCTTCTTCCTCCGTCTCAGGACTGACCTCATCCTCACTGGTCTCTATGGCGACCATCGCTGGGGGAGGAAGCAGCGGCTCTGGGGGCAACAGTCATCACGGCAACTCGGGGGTCCTCCTCTCCAACACTTCCGCTGGCAGCTACAGCAACGCGACGCAGCAGCCGCCGCACCCGTCAGCACAGCAACAACAGGCCAAAAACTCAGTTAGCTCCTCCTCCTCCTCCGCTCCCATCACCAACCCCAGCACCTCCACCAACAGCCACCCCTCCTCCTTGGCCTCCTCTCCCCCCAACGCCAGCACACAGGGGCTTCTGACTTCAAACTCCCAGCCCCAGACTCCGTTGGGGCCCACGCCGACCTCTAACAGCTTCGGCCTTGGGCTGGGCCTCTCTCTGGGGAAAGGCGGCATGTCTGGCTCCATCACCACCAGCCCGATGTCCGGGAGCCTTGGTCTGTCAGGGATGCCGGCATCCCTGAGCACCATGGCGAGCCTTCTGTCCAGCTCCACCCCGGCGCCATACGCTCAGGCAGCTGCCTCGGGCGCGGTCGGCTCCGGCTTACCGGGCTCTCTGGGAGGCGTCAGCACCACATCGACCAACAGCGGGTTGGGCTCCATCGGCAGTGCAAGCATCACAGTCGGCGGGCCGACATCTACGACGGGAGGTCTGCTGGGCTCGGGGGGCATGGGCGGCGTCAGCTCGGGGATTCTGGGTTTGGGTTCCAGTCAGTCGGGGGTGCAGGGGTCTTCGTTGGTGTCACCGAGCCCGATAGGAGGCCTAGCCCCAGGTAGCGGAGTAGGAGTCATAGGGAGCAACGGAGGCAGCTCGGGATCGGCAGGGAGCGGAGTGGTGGGAGGAAACTCGTCGCTCTTGGTCCGACCACCGAGCCGACAGAAGCAGAATGGTAGCACCAGTGAGTATCTGTCTGCAGAGCTGATGCACTTTTCCCCACGAGACCTTAAAGAGATCGAGGCTGGAAATCATCAAAACTGTCCTTTAACAACGAGTCTAAAACGTCTGCTCTCAGCAGAATTAGCACACGATCAGTCACAAAGGTCTTCCAGTGATCACCAGAGCAGTTAAACCCGAGGATGTTCTGTAGGTGCAGGTGCTGACAGCACAGGCATCTCCTCACTGTAGCATCAGTTCAGTTTATTGAGAACAAACAAACTGAAACTTTAAAAGAATATTGTTAAGGTTCTCTAAGTTTCCCTGAGTTAGAAAAGTGTTCACTGTTACAAACAGCTGAAGTTGCTTTGTCTTTGACATTTATTAAGTCTTTGTCTCCTTCATGTTACAGGTTACAGTGCTGTGGTAGCAGACAGCACAACAGAGTCCGCCCTCAACAGTGCCAGCCAATCACAAAGCAGCCAACCTTCGTCTTTGACCTCCACAGCCAATCAGCCGTGAGTATGATGGAGCAGGTTATCTAAAATTATAGGAACATGTTCGTCCTTTATTTCTGTGATGTTGGTTTTTTTGTTGTTGCAGCAGTGGTTCTAGGTTTTTTGGTGGTAAATAAATAAACTTGTTTCTAGTGCAGGGACTAAGATTCATAATCCTGTAAGGTTTTAATTTAGACAAGTTTTCACCTTTGAAGCCCAAACTAAACAGTATGATCACTCTGAAGGAAACAGTGATTATTTAGTGATGATGGTCATTAACCAACTGGGATAATGGTTAAAGATTGTGAACATTTCATCCACATACCACATAAACATTTACATTTCTGAACAAACTCTGAACAGGCTTCATCTTAAAAGCCTTTAAACATGATTTTATTTTGTCTCTAAAGACCTAAACTGTTCTTCGTTGCTCCCTCTTTGACCCACTGACCTTCTCTCTCATGTTTCTCCTCTCTCCTTCTTCCCAGTAAGGACACTGGTCCCAGTTTACTGGGCTCCATCAGTTTGTCGTCCAGCTCTCCGTCACCGGCCTCCTACAGCGAGGCCAAGACGCAGAGCGGCGGCAGCCTGCTGAACGGACCGCTGTCCTACTCACAGTCCTCCGAAAGCATCAAGGTGAGAACACACACACACACACACAGTTAAGGTTTTACAGCTGTTTCACTCTGGTAAACAGGTTTTTAATTTTTTCTGGATTTGGTATTTTTGTTGATTTTTGTTTGTAATCACCTGTTTATAAAGAAAACAACTCCCAGATTATTAATTTGGATGCACACGCAGTAAAAACTGTTTTTGCTTCTACTGTGATTTAACTAATTCTGCCAACAGTTAAGTCCAAGGGGGATGATTATGATCTCATTGCTGCTCTCTGTGTCACAAGCAGAGTATTCCAGACACTGCCAACAATTTGTAACAAAACTGAAGAGATTGTCCACTGATTGCTGATTATCCAACAAGTAATTACACTTCAGAATAATTTGTTGTGTGAATAACAAACTGAAACTGCTGACAACAGTCGACTCCAGTAATGTTTTAGTTCGCTGTATTGTGTTTATATATTTAATTTAAATTGATTTAATGTCTTTTTTAGTAGTTTATCTACACACAACAGCTTTTCCAAAACTGTGGGCATTAATCTGCTGCTGCATCAGCCTCCACTCTTCTGGTTTCTGTCTCTCCACCAGCACTAGGCTGCAGGGATTTGCGCCCACTCAGCCACAAGAGCATTACTGAGGTCCAACACGTTGGACCGTGGTGGGCAATAAAGCTGATTTATTCTTGATGTAAGCTGTTAGCGGGAGTCACCCCGTAGATATCTACAGCAGGTTTTGAGTCACAGTTCAGTCAGATTTCACCACATCAGTCATGATCGGTCCGGATCAAGCTTTAGTTACTTCCTCACAGCATTTAATTGACTTTATACTAGTAACAGTGGGAAGGTTTTTCATTGCTGAATATTTTGTGTGGCCGCCATATTCACTTTGTTTGAGAGCAGGAATCAGGTGAGCCGAGGATTTGCAGGGGAATCGTCTTTGTTAGATGATGATGATGATAATAGTGATAATAATAATAATAATAATAATAATAATAATAATAATAATAATAATAATAGGCTTTACTTGTATAGCACCCTTCAAACAAGAAATGCAACACCAAGTTATCACATGAAAAGACATAAAATGATCATAAAACATGTTAAAAACATGTAAAATGTAAAATGGGATTTAATAATAATTATACCATAAAGAAACATTGTAATGCATAAATAAATACAATAAGTTAAACATGTATTACATAGAATGCATATTACCATTCAGACATCAATACTTATAGCAGCACAACACAGTACAGGACGGGACAGGAATTAAAATCCACTCGTGTCACCGTCGAGTGCAAACCCACTAAAGACGAGGTGACCACGTACTCTTGGCGTTATAGTGGGTTTTTGAAAAAGATCCTCAGCTGCCTGATGTTACGTCACAAGCATCTTTTGAGGAAGGGAGGGGGGGTGGGGGGTAGGCAGGCAAAACAAACAGCCCAAAAAGTGAAGCAGAAGTGATTTCCATGACAACATTATCACTGGTGTCGGACCTCGAGCTCCTCCGTACCGGCGGGTACGGTAACGGCGCACAACGTCCGGGAGAATCTGTTTTCCCATGAGTCTCCTTGTCTGTGCTCCTCAGCCCCAGGAGCCTCTGAGCAGCCTGAAGTCCATGGCCGAGCGAGCAGCACTCAGCTCAGGGATGGAGGGAGACGTGCCTTCCCTGCACCTCACCTCAGGTAACACACACACATACACACACACAAAGCTTAATAAAAGGAGATAGAGGGTTGCCACAGAGCAGAAATAGGGAAGCTGTAGTTTAATGGAACAAAATGTCATCTCACCTCCCACTCTCAGCCTCCTCTGAACAAAAAGTGCTGATGATATTATCACCCCTGACTCAACTTCTCTCTCTTTGTCTCTCGGACCTCAAATCCTGAGTCCCTCCCCCCTCTGCACCTCCCCTCCCCTCTCCTTCACCTTCACCTTTTCTTATCTCTCCTCCTTTTTTCCTCCACACTCTGACGTTAATTCCCTGTCTTCTGTTTCTCCTCAGACATCTTCCCCAGCAGCACTACAGCCCCCTCGGGCCCCCCGTCAGCACCTCAGCCCTCACTGTCAGAGGTCAGCATCCCCCCGTCGTTGGGGGTCTGCCCGCTGGGGCCTGTTCCCCTGTCCAAAGACCAGCTCTACCAACAGGCCATGGAGGAGGCGGCGTGGACGCACATGCCCCACCCATCCGACTCCGAGAGGATCAGGTGCAGTGAAATTTTATATTGTACAAAAACATGAGATAAAACATCCTCACACTCGTATCTTGTTCAAAAAAACAGACCTTCTGTGTTTTCTCCTCCCCACTTTCTGTAGCTGGAAGCATTTTCAGAGCTGCACCTGTTATATGTTTAACGGAAAATACATTGATACAGTTTGTTTCTGCAGCAGAGGATATAACGATTAAAGTCTGGTGGGAAATTAATATAAACTGATCTGCTGCTTTGAAAAAAATCCAACTGACTGATGAACATCCAGCAGAAAAAAAGCCTTAATAACTGAGTGTAAACAGACGTCCATGGACAGACTAAAGAATTTGATAGTAAAACTTTAATTATTTGCTAAAAGTTTAGAAGAACTTGATCAAGACTCTGCAGCTTTTCTTTACCATCATCAGCTGCAGCACAAATCTCATTAATACCAGGAATAATGTGTCTTTTAAGCAGGAGACATTATGAAATGGTGTCACTGTATTTGATATGTAATTAGTATTTTTATACATGCAACACAGATTTACATGTAAAATTTAAGTAAGTATTTAATAGGTTAAACTATAAAGTGGTATCAAGAAGTACAAAAACCTCAAAACTGGAGTAAATATATTTGATACATTTCTGTTACTTCTGGAGAAGATGAGTCAGGTTTATTATTTTATTATTTTATGTTCCCAGAATTCATCTGGTTTTATTTAAGTCAAGATAATGTGTGAGATTCAGATAAAAAAATCAATAATTCCAAAAAACAAGTGAAAATCAGCAGTTAAAACAATGTTGCTGCTCTTAACACTTAATAGTTTTCATTTTTTTTATTCTGGTGATAATCAACACCTTATTTTCTTTTTTACCTCTTTGTCTCTTCTCTCTTTCTGACTGAGAGCTCGTACATATCTGTATCAGGACCTTGTTGATATAAACTGCAGTGATAGGTTTTATTATTTGTGACAGATTTTGAAAAATAGTTAAAGATCAACTTAAACTGACTCGTTAATCTGTGAAAGTAAGAAATAATCAGTGATTATTGATCAGAGTGAACATCTGTCAGAAAACTTATTCATCTGTTTGTTGAGTTTCTGTTGTTCTCCAGAGGTTTTGCAGCTTCTCTTGGTCCAGTTTAGAGAGAATCAGCTGCTGCAGCTCTCAGTCTTTTCATACAGGAAATAATGTGGGAAAACAGAGTCACTGTATTTAATATATATGTGTTCAGTGTTTTCAGACAGCTCAGTGTGCAGTCACATAACACACACACACAAACACACACAGCCACAATTAGAGAGCAGGTTATGCTGGTACTGTATCTACAGTCCTGTCAACCCACACAGGTACAATTGACATTTAAATACAAACACTCAAACCCTCTTGTCCCACAGTACCTGTTGTTTTTTACAGCCAGAGGAGGAGGGAGAGACACACACACACGCATGCATAGATTTCAGATTCTGACCTCAGATATTTGACGGGAAAATCTTGCCGCCTGTTTCTTAAATTCACTTCCCGCACACACACACACACACACACACACACACACACACACACAGACACAGGAATCTCCAGCTTGATTTATTTGAATTAATCACAGTAGTAACCTGCACGTATTAGACTGTGAAGTGTGTTGAGTCAGTAGTAAGTGGCGGAGTGAGTGTGTTGTGTCCTCTTAGCTCAACACCGTTATCACTCGGCCTGGTGGAGAGAGAGAGAGAGAGAGAGAGAGAGAGAGAGAGGACGATCTGTGTTTGTCACTGATCTAAAAATACATGGTTTGGATGGAAAAGTGCATCTGGGCAGAGTGTGTGTGACCCTCTGCTGGATTTTCCTACTTTGTGTGGATCCATCAGGGAGGTGAACGTGTTCGTTGGTCTGATTTCAGGGTTAATCGATTGTTCCCAATAGTTTTTAGCTAAAATGTCTCACTCTGGTGCTTCAGGTCACTTCAGGTCGCTTCAGGTCAGGGTTTTTAGTGTCATGAGGTTCTTACTTGAGAATATTCATGATCATCAAATGGTTCTTAGACGCTTGAGTCTTGATCGATTTCGTTTTTTTGTAGTGAGACTGAGGATTTTTTAATATTGTGAATTGTGATTTAAAGGTAACACTATAAAAAAAACTAATATTAAGTACAAAGATTTCTAAAATACTTGAATTAAAATGCTTCATTTGACCATTAAAAAGGTGATTTTCATTAATAAAAACATTGGAAAACGAAATGTATGTATCCTAGCAAATATAGTTATTGTCTGATATTGTCAATGAAAAATTGCATTTTTTCATGTTACTAACAAAAAGAGTCGACACCAAACAATAAACGTTTTATTTTATTATCACTGATGGATGATTGACATGAATCGCTGCGTCCCACAGCTGCGCCGCCTCGTCTGAAATACGAAGCCTTTTCTCCAGTTAGGTCTCATTAACTGACTCCCTCTGTGTCCACGCCACAGGCAGTACCTGATGAGGAACCCGTGCCCCACCCTGCCTTTCCACCACCAGGTGCCACCGCCCCACTCCGACACTGTAGAGTTTTACCAGAGGCTTTCTACAGAAACCCTCTTCTTCATCTTTTACTACCTGGAGGTATGTTTGTAATTAAATGTCAGGTTTTATTGCCTTGTTCTTTTTCTATAGAGAGAGAAGCTTCAGGATTATATTGATTTGATCAAAGTTTGATTCACTGACGATGAAAATGATGAAAAATCAGGCAGCCGATCATCTTTATTTCACACCTTAAGTTGATTGTGAAAGGATGAACAGGAAACATGAAGACGCCTGAAGTGAGTCAGAAAGTATCAGATACAGCTGTTGTTCACAGAAGAACTACTGGGATGTTTTTTTTTATTAAATTACAAACTAAATTAAGATTTGTTTCTTTTAAATCTGCCTCACAGCCAAAGCTAATCAAAGTCTTCTCCTCTCCTGCTCTGCTGTCTGTCCTATTTCTCCCCTCCTCTCCTCCTCTCCCCTCCTCAGGGCACTAAGGCCCAGTATCTGGCAGCCAAAGCCCTGAAGAAGCAGTCGTGGAGGTTCCACACAAAGTACATGATGTGGTTTCAGAGGCACGAAGAACCCAAAACCATCACTGATGAGTTCGAGCAGGTCAGACTCTCGTCTTTAACCTCCTGTGGAGAAAGTTTGTAAGATCATTGAAGGCTTGTTCCAGTACCAGTGTCTCATATTTCACACTATTTGTGTGTTTAAAGTGTTTAAATACATAAGAAGATCAATTTGTGGTTTTAAGAACCAAAAAAGTTTGATAATGAATTAAAAATATAGCAGATTTCAGGTAAACACTCACAGAAACCAAATACTGGTCCAGGTGGGCGGGGTCTGGTGACTGCTTTGTTGTGACATCACAAAGTTCCAGAAGTCCTGACGGCTGGTTTTAAGGCTCAGTTTCTGAATACAGGCTGTGTGCATTTCTCTGTGGACTGAGGCTTTGATACTTTGACAGTGTTAATATAGAACCTAGACCTGCTTTATAATCACAAACACATGGACATCTACCTTTAGACTGGGTGGAGCTTTAAACCATCTAGAAATCCATAATATTTCAGTGCAGATATGAACATTTTTTTTCACTTTGTGAAGTTTAATCGTGCACATGAACTGTATTTCTGAGCAGCTGCAGTGTGAGATTTAGCATTAATGCAGACTTGATGTTCACCATGGAGGATTATCCAGGTCAGAGAGGTTCAGGGACAGGGACCAGGGACCTCCTGGATAGAGGTTCATCCAGGAGGTGTTTCACCCAAAGCTCCAAAGCGATGTATTCATACAAACTGTAAAACCTTTTTTCTGAGCAGGTTTAATTCTCAGGCAGCAGTTTGACTCTTCACTGATCTTTCTTCGTCTGTGATATTTAATCTGACGTCTTCTGTGCTTTGTTTTAGGGAACATACATTTACTTTGACTATGAGAAATGGGGCCAGCGGAAGAAGGAGGGTTTCACGTTTGAGTACCGGTACCTAGAAGACCGAGACCTCCAGTGACCTGCAGAGAGAGACGTGGATGGACACACAGACGGACGGACGGCTGAGAAAGTGAGAGAGAGAGACAGGTGGACAAAGAAAAAAACGAATGAATGAACGAAGACGGGCAGTCCACCTGCTGACATTCCTGGATTTGACCTCAGCTCGTCGCGGGGGAACGGAGACGTTAGGGCCGGAGGGGGACAAGCGGGTTCGCAAAGACACGTTTGAAACCCCTCCCTCCTTCTTACCCTCCAACCCTGCCTCATCATCCTCAGTGATTAACTCCTCCCACCCTGTCCTCCCTCCTCCTCCTCTTCTCCACCACCTTCATCATCAGGCCTTTTATTTCCATCTTTTCTTGAACTGGAACTTTCTTTAAAACAAGACTTTTTGCAGGTTTGTTTTGGCAGATAAGACACAAAAAAAACACAAAATCACACCTAACACCCAGACTATCATGTGCTCTTCCCACTCTGTGTTCTCCTGTTATGTTAGCTTTAAAAGCTGTTGCTTCTGTTAGCCCCTGAAGAACCAAAGATAGTTGGTTAAACACGCAGTACAGGCTCTGTCCCCTTTCTAAACCCACTACACCTGAAGAGGGAGCTAATGTAGACCACCACCTTAAAGCTGTGCTGCAACACCTCTCAGGCTCTGGGTGCAGAGCGACACAGCAGCAGGGCAGGAATCAGGTGAAGATGGAGGAGGAGATGGTGAGAGAGGCCATGAACTGACTGGAGATCAGTCAGCTCTTTAACGCCTCAGGAACTTAATGACCCACAACCTGAGCACGTAAGAGCGCGGGAGGTTCTGCATCGTTTTCCTCGGTTTTACAAAGCAGAACAATTTGAACATACAATCGCACACGTTAGATACGTGAATCAGAGATTCACCTGTGTTACCTGAACACGTCCTGTGTTTTATTACAATATCTGACAAAATGTGGTTCAGGAATGTGATCGTAAATTCGGAAACAAAAGCAGAAGCTGTGACAGACACGTCTTAAGTTACCGGTCAATAAGAGACAAGTGTTTATGAAGAGTTTGATACGTTGGCCCTGAGAGCTCAAGAAAACAAAGGCGAATAGACAAACACAAAAAGAAAAATCCGAAACATCTTCATCAATTTGATGAAACATGATGCAAATGCTGACAACACAACAGAAGTGTTTCCAGGGGACACAAAAGAGTGACAAATCCTTTTTTGTGTTTCCTGGAAACACTTCAGTTGTGTTGTCAGTATTTGCATCATGTGTTGTCAAGTTGATGAAGAAACATTTTCTGAGTTTGTTTGTGTTTTGTCCATTAACTTCAGCTGCAGTGCGTTGAGCTCTCAGGGCCCCCGCAGCTTCACCTATAATCACCCAAAAACTGAATGTGGTTTGGTGCGAGTCGAGGTCGTAAAGGTGACAAAACTGAGCTCTTCTTCTGAACTTTGGTCAGAAACAGAAGCTAAATAAAAACGTCTCCTGCCCTGCTGCTGCTGCAACAAGGGCTCGTGGAGCTTCATCTCTCCAACACTGATGAGCCTTAGAAACTGACCTCTCAACCAGTCAACCTGCCTCTGGTCCGCAGCCACTCTGCCTTCACCTGACCTGACCTGAGCACCAACACAACCACCAGCCGAACGTGGGTAAATGTTGGCTGTGGGCGGCGCCTCTGACACCTAACTGTCCTTCAGAGGCCCTGCTGTTGTTGTGAAGTGGTAAAAGTGGACGGTTGATTTTTGTGAATCTGCCGGCCGCTGTGGTCTAAAAATACCCGGCCCTGCCTACTCCCATCGAGCCACGGTGGAGGAGTGTGACAGCACAGCCAGTGAGGTGTTGGTAGTAACTGTCTTCACCTGGTGGGCAGTGTTATGTCACCGTTTGGTTTTGAAACAATTTTAGAGGAAACTACAGTCTATTTCAGAATTTGAGTTAAAACTCCTCCAGCATCTCATTTCTTCAAATTAAAGCCTCAGTTCATTCAAATCACATAAAACCACACACACCTTCCTCGTGTTTCTCCACAGCATCCAGTCATGCAGATAGAGTTCGCTCTCTTTATTCATGTCTCGAGTTATTTCTGAGATTCCTGCCTCCGTTCCAACTCATTGGGGGTGAATGTGATTTTATTTGTGGTGCTCACAGCGTTGAAAACTTGAACAGCAACATCTATCAACAGAGACAGTGCCCCCGTTACTCTGCAGAAACCCACAGGCCTCCCAGTTTCACAGCTCTCTCTCGACCACAAAAATAGTCCCTGTGAAAACAGTTTGGGATCTGTGGGAGACGTTGCTGTAGATTTTTAAAAGTTATTTTTTAAGGAGCACAAACTAAACTGTATTTGCCTCCATTGTTTTCAGGTGCTTCAGTTAATGATCTGATCACTACAAACTTTATGGACAAATACCTGCAAATTTCTCAGCTGCCAGAAATCAACCAGACTGTTCCACAGTTATCTGGGCAATTAATCAGGCGCCGTGTGGTCGAGGTAGACTTCTCCACTGGAGAGTGTTTTTTTAAGTTGCCTCGCTTCATTAAATACATTAAAAACAAACATATGCGTATTTGCTTCCTTGCTGAGAGTTGGATGAGCAGATCGACACAACTCTCTCAGAGATTAAAACTTCTCATCTAACAAACAAATAAAGGCGTTTCCCAAAATGTTGAGTTATGTTAAACAACGTATTGACCCAACTACAAGACGTCCCTCTTTTTCAGCGTCTGGTTTTCAGAGAAAGATATTTTGACGACAGGAAACACTTGTCCGCTCGTCCTGTTGGGGGAGTTTCCCTGAGTCTCGTTAATTAAAGGAGACGAGCGTCGTTTTCTCTCATGTTAATGAAACCTGAAATACAGTAAAATGTAAAACCCACATTAGTGTAGCTTCTCTGTTAGTCACAGACTCTCTCTCTCTCTCCTCTTTGGCTCTTAAGGCGTCAGAAACCTTTTTTTCTGACAGTAGCTCATCATCTGTCTCAGCTGTTTGACAGATTTTCTCCCTGGTTCATTTCTGCAGCGGAGACGCATTTATTTCCTCAGAGAGAGAGAAACACCAGCAGCTTTAACTGTGCTAACGAAACAAGCTAACGCACCCTGAACGAAAGACTAGCCGAGCAACATCAGCGCCACAAACAACCCAGAATTCAACACTGAGTGTAGAGGAGCCTGTAACTGCCTCGTCCTTGGATATAAGTCGACCTCCACTCTTCAAAACATGATTCGTTAAAAGACATCTGTGCTTTAGTTTCTCCTCTGTGAACTTCAAACATCTGGATATCTCAGACTCAATCTGCTCGACTCGATTCCTCCAGAGGTTAAAGTTTTGTTTTTTTGTCATTTGGGTGAACTGATCCTTGAGCAGCTGAAGCTCCAGCAGTGATCAGTGTGAGCGTCGTGGGTGTTGGATGCTGCCAGCAGCTGGACAGACAGTGTTTGTTAGTCTCCCTCCCCTCCCCTTCCTCCCCTTCCTCCCCTTCCTCCTCCTCCTCCTCCTCCTCCTCCTCCTCCTCTCTGTGCTGAAGAGCACAAACAGAGCAACACCAGCACCGCTGCCCACATCTCCTCCTCTGTCCTGCAGCTCCCGGCTCCGTGTTGACTCTGCAGGGTTCGACCGAGCCGACCGGGCCCACAGTAAACACACAGCTCACAGCTCCCACCAACGAGTCCCGGTCTTAGCTTCTTTTTTTTCTACTGCAGCTTATTTTGTCTTCTGTTATTTTGATTTTGATTCAGTCTTCTCACCCTCCTCCACTCTCTCTCTCTCTCTCTCTCTTTCTCCCCCCTCCTCCTCCTCCCTCCTTCCTCTCTTCACGCCAGGTAGATATTTCCTTTGTTTCTCAGGAAGTATTTGATAGATCATTTTATGAGGAAATGTATCCGCCAGCAGCTCCTGTCGCCACAGCACAACAGCTAACTGATCTCTGCCTGACAGATCACTACCAAAAGTTTTAATTTTTACCCCCCCACCCCACCTCCCCCCTCCCCTATCTCTCTTTACTCGCCAGCGGCTCTTCTCATTTCACAAAAGGCTTTTATAAAAATAAAAAAAACAAATATTATCCTCCAATGTTTGGAGCAGCACCTGGAAGAGAGACCATCTTTATATTTTGTATTTTTTGAATTTACTGTGGTAGTTTGTATGTTTTTTCTTTTGTTTTTTTTTTGGTTTTTTTCCAGAGATGGGGAAAGCATTTTAAAACCCAGAGGAGAAGGAGGAGCCCTGTTCTTTTTAAAGACCTCAACAGGAGTGTGGTGTGTTTTTATAGCCAAACAGACACAGACAACTCTACATCTGTTCACCTGACTGACAGTCCTGCTTTTAACCTTCTTTTTTTTTTTTGACAAGCGGAAGGGATGAGAGGTCAATCTGAGAGCCCAAATGTGAATCTCTCTCTGCCCCTTGACAAAAGTGTTGTATAGACTCTCATTCTTCAAACCTCCCCTTTGTTTTTTTTTTTTCTTTTCTTCTCTTTTGTTGGTCGTTGTTGTCGTCAGACAGCATGGAATAATGACACTTGCAAAGTGGCGCTGAAAAAGTAAATAATGAAATAACCATGAATAAAGGATTGTAAAATATTAAAAGAATTACTTTTCAGAAAACTGGGCTTGTGTTGTGGTTTGTGAAAATATTGTGACAAACATAAACTCTAGAAATCAAAGACGAACATGTGCAGTAATACAACATTTAAGCTCGGAGGTTGATCACATGTGTGAATCAAAGTTACCTGGAAAACGTCAGATGTTGAGACCTGTTGTTTCACCGTGACAGCGCTCCGCTTCCTGTCCCACACGTTAAACAGTCTCTGATTCATTTACACTTCTTACAAAAAAATTGATTTACTGAACAGTAAAAAAAAAAAGTGCAACAGTTCAAACTTGCAACAGGCTGCAGGTAACTCAGAAGGAATTGTTGGATTGTTCGTTATTACTATTTATTTCTTCAGTTTCTTCAGAGTCTCTGTTCACATCTGCATCACCATGTGACCACAATACATTTAGCCCCAATAACAAAGACTATGAATTCTTCAAGTCTAGTTATCTGTAGATTTTTATAACGTACAGGAATCAGTGGAAAGTCAAAAATAAATGTACAATTTGAAACAGTCAGCAACTGTTTTAATATAAAGTAGATAAAACCCTGGAAAAACAACAGAACAGTCTTTTAAAACTGCATAAAATCATCAGATTTATCCTCATCTTTTAAAAACTAAACCTGCCGAGGGACAACGGAGGTGAATTAGCATTTTTGCTACAATCCAGCATGTTTACATTTTATACTGATGTTCATTCAGATGCATTCTCCCTAGCAAATAAATAAATGCATTTAATAAGGTGACACACCTCATTTTTCTTTAAGAGTGAAGTGGCCTAATTAAAGTGCAAACTACTGGAATTTAATACAGAATATTTGACAGATTTTGAAACAGGACGTGAATTTTCAAAGCCAGAAAGTTAAATATCAGGCTCAGGCTTCCAGAGTGATTAATACTGATTAAAGCAGTGGCATCATCAATACTAATGACTCATTACATCTAATAAAAACAAATCTCCTGTCTAGGTTTTAATCTCCCTTTAATTTTAGACATTCATTGTTTTTGAAATGTGGAAAATCTTCATTTAGAACAAATCAGTTCCTCGTCCCATGACCACCATGAGATAAACCAGTCAGTAAACAGTGGAGATAAACATCTGCTCTCCACATCAGAGCAATGGTGGTGGTGGTGGTGCTGCTGCTGCTGCTGCGGCTGCAACTGCACCACCACCACCACCTCTGGGCCCCGACAGACTGAATCACTCTGCAGCAGCCGCAGCCCATTACTGCTGCACCTGGCACTTCACTGCTCAACATCACAAGTCATTCTGTCCCTTTCATGAGTGTGACTGCATTATGTGCTGCTGTATGGAACAATGAAGCTTTAATGAGGCTTTAGTGGGAGCGGCTGGGGGGTCGGAGTACGTGCTGCCTGTCAGGTTCTCGGGGAAAACCCATTAGCAGGAGCTGTGTTCAGGCATTAAGATCCTTTTGTTCATATCGGCTCCGTCTTTGTTGCTCGTTGGCTCGTTTTTATGCGGCAGCTCCCAGAGGTCACCTGTCAGCAGACGTGGAAATTCATAACACACAAATCAGTGTTGTTCAGGTGTGAGAGCTGGTTTTTCATTTTTTGCAACTTTGAACTTAAAGGCAGATGTTGCACTTCTTATTCCACCACATGATATTTATTTGATGGATTTAGAAAAACTGAAATTTTTCCAGTTTTTATTTAAGTTTATGTTGTTGAATGTCTATGACCTCGGAAATTACAGCATAGAGCAAATAAAAAAGACTCTTTCTGTTTAACGTTTAATTTAAAATGTTGACCGAACACACTCGTGATGTCCTCTCTAAAAATATAGATGTTAATATTATACGTCAGTCAGCAGATCACATTCCTCTGCTCAGGCCAAACAGTCCCACATTTCCTTGCACCAGGTCTGGATTTTCATCTGGAATTTTTATAAAACTCAGCTGTTTTCATTTTATTTCGGCTCAAACATCGACAGGTTGCTTTGAGTGACAGGTGGGCGTATGCTTGCTACGACTGGCCTGCACAGGAGTCTCGGCTCCACGTCTCTTTGCTCTTTATTGGATTAACCTGGAGCTGGGTGGAGTCAGGCGCTGCCAAGATGGCGTTGTGGAGCAGCCCACTCTGAGCCTCAGGAACCTGTGGGTGACGTCACAGACGCTTCCTCCATCTTTATCTGGTTTTATTTATGGTTTTCACACCAAGTCAGAGATTTGGAAATTACAACCTGGATGTCGACATGATTTTTATTCACAGGTCTCTCCTCATTTCCTGTCATCCTCCAAATGTTGACTCACTAATAAAAGCAGGAAACACATGTAGAAATAAAACGCCTTTAGTAGGAGAGAACAAAATGGCCGACTCCCTCCTCCTTCCTTAAATGGACGTGGATCTTTTTCACACATTCACACCTCCCACTGCCGTCCACTGAGCGGCTCCTTCACAGCTAACGGGGTTAACTGTGTTGCTAAAGGGCTCCTCAGCAGGATCAGCACACACACACACACACACACACACACTCTTCCCCCATCCCCTCCCTCACCTCTGGGCTACCTCCGCCCCACTTATTCACTCTCCCTGCTTTCATGTTCGCAGCCCGAGCGCCGCTTGTTTACTCCTCACACGGTTTCACCTCATATAAACTGTACAGTGACATATGGAGATGTGAAGCCATATGGTCCTGTTTTGCTGTTTGGCAGCGAGCCTCTCTCTCTCTCTCTCTCTCTCTCTCCCTCCCTCCCTCTCTCTCTCTCTCTCTCCCTCCCTCCCTCTCTATCTCTCTCTCTCTCCCTCCCTCTCTCTCTCTCTCTCTTGGATGACTGGCTGCATGTACGCCACATCATAACATGACTTAACCCAGGTCAACGCCTGCAGATGTTTTCTTTTTTTTATCTTTTGGAGTGGGGGGAGGGGGGGGTGGCACAAGTCGTGAACCCCCCCAAGTGTGTGTGTGTGTGTGTGTGTGTGTGTGTGTGTGTGTGTGTGAGAACGTGTGAATGGATTGGAGTGTATGTGTGAAAGTGTGGGGGTGTGTGTAAAAATACAACACACACTTGGTGCATGTGTATTCGTCATTGTTCCTGATGTGAATCTAATGTTCCAGATGTTTGGGTGGATTCCATGAAGAGACTGGTTAACAAAATAAAAGTCTAAATCAAAGCAGCAGAGGACGGAACTTCCTGAGGCTCCAGATGCTCTGGATTCAAAGGCTCACGTGTTCACGATAAAGATGAACTTTGATTTAAATCTGATTCAAACTCTGTGTTCACTCGCAGCGTTTTCAGATTTTCATTTATTGTCAATCTTCCAATCTAACGTTTATGTTTGAAACAGAGACTTTGGGAAACGCTGCCGGCCCCGTTTTACTCTGAAAACTGTGGCGTCACAGTGGGTAACACCATCAATTAGTTTAATCACCTGCAACACAATCACGTCGCCAAATATGAGGGATGGATGCACGGATCCAGTAATTACTCATTAATCATAATCATGGTCTGAGTTTAAAATAATTGTGATATTGATCTGAGGTGATATCACTCAGACCTGCTGATCAGTGTCCTGAGAAAACCCTCAGCCGCTGAGTTTATAAAAACTTTTCAAAAGTCTGTTGGAGAAAATCTAAAATGCACCACAGTGAAGCTAAAACGAGGCTGTTGTCGTTGTCGTTGTTGTTGTTGTTGTTGTCGTCATTGTTGTTGTCGTTGTCGTTGTTGTTGTTGTTGTTGTCATTGTTGTTGTCGTTGTTGTTGTCATTGTTTGTTGTCATGTGACTCCAGTTTCTGTCGTGTTCACCACATTAGATTTAAGACTTTTTAGCTTCACGCTGATGTAATTTAATACCTGTGTCATGGTCACACAGTCAGAGACTGACAGAAACAATCAGGCCGACAATTATCTCTGAAGGTCATGAACCTATTGACTTTCTAATTTTAATTAGTAATAATATAATGAATTGATTAACATGACCTGGACCCAGATAAGGGGTTTGATTAACTAATAAAAAATAATTAAGTTAAATTAAAGTTTGCACAGAAATTGACACTTGACCATGATGAGTTCATGAGCCCCCTGGTTACTGTGGCAACACACTGATAATATTTATAAATATTAATAGATAACTCCACCAAAATGATCAATACGTCCTCCTGGATGCACAGTCTCGACGTGTGACCGTGTCTCCTGACGGCCCATAACTAATGTTCATGTCTACAGCAGGTAAGAAGAATATTCAGGAGCTGAGTGAGGCTGGAGGGAGCTGAGGTCCAGAGACCTGCACTGAAACCTGCCGAGCCCGCAGGAGGAAACCAGGCTGAGCACAAAGCTTCTCTTTGGTCTCCAGCGCGCTGACGTTTTGGGGACGCGGGGCATTCACAGGACAGCACTGGTACCTCTCATCTGGGCTGTGCATGTTTGTGTGTGTGTGTGTGTGTGTGTGTGTGTGTGTGTGTACGTGTGCGTCCGTGTTTGCTCATGTGTACGAGTGACGCACTCTCTGCTGGCCAGAGGACACTTTGACTCATCCCTGTCTGTTGACTGTACTGAGGTCTGGCAGGTCCACCACTGAGAGAACCCCCCCCCCCCCCCCCCCCCCCCCCCCCCACCCCCCCCCCCCACCCGGAGGAAGTGATGTAAAGGCTGAACACGCTGAGAAAAAGGGAGAAGAGAACAGACACCTCATGTTTGTCGTCTTTCTTCTGAAACAGAATCGACAACTTTCTTCACTTCAGTAACAGAAGATTCAGGAACTTGTTCCAGTGCCTGAGTGTGTGTGTGTGTGTGTGTGTGTGTGTGTGTGTGTGTGTGTGTGTGTGTGTGTGTGTGTGTGTGTGGTTAAACAGGTGGTCAGTGCTCCAAGATGAGCTGAACCTCAATGAGCCGACTTTTCCTGCTGAAATTCAACAAGTCTCAGGACTGAATAGTACAACTCATATTCACACACACAGGATCTGTGATGATGCACAAACGCTGAAAAAAATCTTTTTAACTTTAATTTCTGAGAATACTCCTCTCAGGCTCTCCAGCTCACATACCTGCAGCGTGCTAGCGTTCAAGCAGACGCCATCTTGACCCAATCCATCTGTGACACTAAATTTCAATAGTCCACGCAAATGTCGGATTGTTAAACTGACATAAAAACTTTATGTTCACTCGGCACAAACACTGAGCTTGGCATAACATTTTTTTCATTTTTGAGTTTCTATTAAGTTTTTGAAATATTCAAATTTTGAGTGTTGAATAAACTAAAAATGTTTGTAGAATGTGCACTAAGTGTTTTTATGTTGATGCGACCAACAGTCCCAACAGGAAACAGGGTGTACGGGGCAGAACCAGAGCAGAGGAACCACCATTCTTAAACTCAATGTGGACGAAGAACGTGATGGCTCCAGTGAACTGATCCCTGGTTGGTAAGTAAAATACTTGGATCACTTCCTCCTCATCACACCAGTCTCCAAACAAACCTACACCTCAGCAAAGCAGGAAACTTCCTGTTACTTCCTGTTTACAGAAAGAAATAAACTGTGTGGAACCAGAGGTGAGTCCGACAGCGTCGCAGGGTTTTGAGTTTACTTTGACAGCGCAGTGTTTTTAAAGCCCTAACCTGCTCTTTAGTGGTAAATATTCACATGCAATATGCAGAACACCTGTTGTATTTTCATTTACATGTCACTGCGCTCTTTTACTATGGAGATGAGCGTTGGAGGTGAAACAGACTCTGGAAAACACCCTGAGAAAGTTTCCCAGCCCTGGTTTCAAACTCTGCAAAACCCAGCCCAACTAAAAAAGAAGCCAAATATTCTTACATTTTATCCAATTTTCTGGTATTGAGCAAAAAAATCGGCCTGTGTGGTGAGCCAATTTTGCTTGACTAGAATTGTTAAAACTAGCTAAAAGTTCTGGCCACTTAAAGACCTTAATGGGCCTTAAAACTTTATAACTGCATTATATTATAATGATGCATGCATTATAATGAGATGACTTTTCTAATGCAAAACATGCTCAACATGCTTATTTTTCCTTTTAGACAAAAAAACAAGACTTATTTCCTGGAAATAAGACTTTTTTACTTTCTTGAAATTCCAATTTTGCAGTGCACTCTGAAGCGTCCGAGGCTCTGCACAGCTTCAGAAATCCCTCAACTTCACGCAGCTTTAGCTTTACGAGAAACTAAACTATGATTTGATCGTACAACATCACACCAGAGTCGACGGCAGAGGGGAGCAACAAGCTGCCACATAATCAACAGTCAGACCAAACACGACTCGTATTTTTGTCTTCCGTGATTTCAGGGCCGACAGCTGCAGGTGTGGGAGCAGAGAATACGATCAAAGACGAGGAACAACATGTACAAACTGAGACTGCAGTGGTCTCTAAAACCTGAAATTTGTCCAATATCAGAGATTCACCAAACTTGTTTGTATAATACAAAGACACCTGCTCTGACAGAATGAAAGTGAAGAGGATTGTGGGACGTCATCTTGATGCTATGAGTCATCTGAGAGTCCTTGGCTAACAAAGCATCTGCCAACCTCCTGAACGTCTGGTTCATAAGTTAAAGAAACAAAGGTAAACAGCACCGAGACATCCTGCGTCCGCTGAAGAGTGTAGGCAAGTCACTGCCTTTGTCTTTTGTTTTTGATTTGATTGAGAGACTCCAAACAGCAGAAGTTACGTACTGTGCCTTTAACAGGAAGAAACCTCCGACACAACCAGACTCGTGGTGGGCGCTGTCGGCCTCGACCCGTTCCCTGGTTGTTTAGTTTGTTTGGACAGAACAATCATCCATCCATCCACTGACTGGTGAGATCAGTGCTACTGTTGTTTGATAAGTGATAATCAGTGATATCATTTGATGCAATTGTTGTCCATGCTGTGTTCTGTTTGAATATAAGTTGCTATAGAGAACCGCAGGGATGACGTATATTTGTAGGCTAACCTGGACGTTAGCTTCACACTAGTCCCCTCGACAAACAGCAGGATTTTACATCGGCTTTTGGATTTCTGCAGAAAATAAAGTCTGTGACAAACAAAGGTTTATGTGACTGACAGATTCTGTTCAGCAGGATAATCTTCACTAAGGACAAAACTTTATGATGTTTGAAGCCTAAATACAATCAGCAGAGGTAAGAAGCTAATGTTGGGCCATAAACGAATCACACCATAGTCACATGACTTCACCACCACTAAACCTCAACTTACTGTTTTATTTAGTTCTTCTGCAGGAGTCTTCCCTCTTACAAAGCTAGCACCAATTTGCTAAATTGTGAGTATAAACACAAGGAGGCTGTGAAGGTGGACAGGTGAGTAGTGATGATGTTTAACGTTTCATTTAGCCACTTGTTAGCAACCGGCCTTTTTTAAGAGACGTAAAACCTTAAAGAAATCAGATTTACTGATATTTTTTAAATTGTAGAATAAAATCTGAAAATATCTTGAGCTTGAGCCATCTGACCAAAAACCCACCGACTTCAGGATGAAGGAACCAGAAGAGCTAAACTGTTTTAGGACTCATTTCTGTGGCAGTAAATTATGTTGGTGGTGTTTTAAAATCTTATTTCACATGCTCTTTTTTAACTTTGTCTCTCTGAAGGTCTCTGCACGGCCGCGATCAAAACAAACAACCAGATAAAACCCCTTAAAAAATCAAATTACATCTAAGTTTTTTCTGTTTTAATTGAGGAGCGATGATCTCAGAGACGGAGACACTGACTGATGGCTATCAGCTGGACCTGATGTTCCAGTCCAGATCACATCCTCGTGTCTTTAAACTCAACATACAGATGACAGGGCTCTTTCTCCCATACTCACTAACTGCAGTGCAGAAACCCGCTGGGAAATTCTACTGATTTCCTGTCCAGAGGGACTGGGGGAGGCGGTGGGGGTTGAGAAAGGCCAGAGAAAACAAATCAGGTGTCCACTAACGCCGTGCCGTCGGCTGCATGAGAGTTTGACCTCCCTCGTCTAATCAGAGCCGTGGAGTCCCTCCTCATCCTCTACTGTCAGTCGGACCGAATCCCCGAGGGGATCATTAAAGGTTCATTTCTTCAAGAAGTACCTCACATCACGCTGCCCCCTCTGAATCATATCTGCTTGGCCATATCTTCCTCCTCCACATGCTCTAATTTTGCTCTAAAAAAAAAATCTCTCTGTTGAGCTTTTTCTCTTTTTCTGTTGTTACTTTGCTCACAGAAACATCAGCCTCTCTTCTGGGCTGATGCTGATCAAGCTCACTGCGGTTTGTGTATTTTCCATAAAATGTATTTGATACTTATAACTGCTTGAAAATGAAACAGTTTCTGGTGGATATATCTGGAGATCTGAGCTCCTCCTGAAGAATTAAGAAACACCAGCTCAATCAAAATAATGCACCTTAAGAAAAGATATGTGTTCAATTTTACCTTTTTTCCTCCAGTGGTCATATGAAGGAAAACTGAGCCTCACATTTAGTTATAAAACACAAAAGACTGAAAGATCAGAACAACCATTATCATGACCATGTTTGTGAGATTTATTCTTTTTCTTGTTTCTATGGTTTTCAGCTAAAGAAAACTGAACCAGCTATTTTTGTAACTCTCATTGAGTCTCACGAAAAGGTCAAAAACAATCATGTATAAATCATCTCTCAATACTTTCTCCTCTCCCTGCTCCGTCTGTGCCTCTCAGCCCTGAACTAACTGAGTTCCTCCTGAAGACATATTAGTTTTTTCTCATTTCTAAATGATTTCCTAAAACAGCTGGGCACTGCGGTTTGTAGAAAATTTCACAATAATAGGAGGAAATCACTGTGGCCCTTAGAGCTCAACACACTGCAACTAAAGAAAACACATGCAGATAACGAATTCAGAAAACATCACAATGTCTACAATATAAGCATACATATATAAATGTTCATATTTGTGTAGGTTACACATATATGTGAATATATAAAGTACTTCCAATTTCTAATAGGTTTTATATGTAATTTTTACATAAACAGTAAGTTTTTATTTTATAAGTGCCTATATTTAATACCTGTAAATTAAATAAATGTGCTTATAAAACATTTGCATATGAGTTTGTCCACTAAAGAACCTAAATAATAAGGTTTACTGATTTTATTTTGAAAAACACTCCTCCAAGGATTTGTGTTACATGTAATCCGAGCACCCTGTCTTACATTTAGTCTCTCTGGGGGTAAACTGACACACACACACACACACACACACACACACACACACACACACACACACACACTGTTTTGGGATCAGCTCACCTTGAAAGACTTTGAATCCTTTTTAAGCGTAAGGTTTCCAGTCACATCGGTGTGACTGATACAATCAACTGATGAAAGCAGATTCCCTTTAACGAGTGTGACCGGTGGATGCATCATCGTTCATTATTTAGGAATGCTGTAAATTATTAACGATGACAACTGAAACCAAATCTGTCAGGATGGATTATAAACGATTGTTTGAAATCAAAATCTCCTGCTGTGCATTTAATAGTGAGGTTCACTGATGCAGAACACACACACACACACACACATGCACAAAGAAAACCAAGCATGTATTAAATTTAGTGTGCTGCACAGAATTGATCTCCAGCTGTGTATTGATTGCAAGTTTAGTGAAGGTATTGATCTATTGACACTTTAAGCGCTTGTTATGAAAACTCACTGCAGACAGGCTAAACCTATAAATCACTGCAATCCTGTTAGAATACATCTGTGACATGAATCATATTTCCCATCTACTCTTCTCATAATCTGCCTTGTATGTCTCTCTGTGAGCAGAGATATGTGTATATTAATGTGAAATACATATTAAAGGAGTCTTTGGTGAGGGGAACAGCTGGCAAACGGTTGGGTAGATGTGTGCCAACTCCTCTGGCTATTTCTGCAGAGACCAACACGTAGCTTCTCCATCTGCGGTTCCTCCACAGTGTTTCTGCTGAACTCAGGTCAGCACAACTCTTTCCACTCGAAACCTACAGACTTGGAATAAAATATTAATCTGCATGAAAAAGGACAGTAACTCAGAGGCAGCTGGCAAGAGTCTGACTTGAGAGATTGAATATAAAAGAGCAGATCTGAGGAGCATGACTTTATCCAGTGGAGGATGCAGTGGAGATTTAACCTGTGCAAACTGAGTTCACATGAGTATTTTTACACACTCACATACTTTGGATTGTCCATCACTATGGGTCTTTGGCATTTAATAGTTAAGTATAAATATTAAAAGAAAAAAAAAGTAGTAAAATCTACATTTTAATGCAAAAATGGGCTAAACCCCTCTAAAACAGAGACCTCAGGACACAGAGATTGACCACCATGATGACATTGTTTGGGCAGGTTGACATTCACTCAATACCCACTGAGGACATTGAGGTCATGTCCTGATTATTTCGGGGGATGTGGAGGTAATCATGAATTAATTCTTTGCATTTGTGCACACATTTTTTAGTAACATGTACATTAAAGGTCCCAAATTCTATAAAGTGCGATTTGAGATGTTTGTGATTATAAAGCAGGTCTAGGTTCTATATTAATACTGTGAAAGTATCAAAGCCTCAGTCCACAGAGAAATGCACACAGCCTGTATTCAGAAACTGAGCCTTAAAACCAGCCGTCAGGACTTCTGGAACTTTGTGATGTCACAACAAGACAGTCAACAATGTCCGTCATGCCCCAAACCCCGCCCACCTGGACCCACCATCCACCCTTGCAGGATTTGGTTTTTCTAAGTGTTTACCTGAAATCTGATGTATTTTTATTTAATCACTCAGAAAACAGTCAGCCAATCAGAAGAGAGACTCAGAACCTCCCTTATGGATGTCAAAACTTCTATTAAAATACTGGAAAAGTGTAAAATATGGGACCTTTAAAAAATAAGACCTTTAGTTATTTCTAATTTTATTATTGTTTATTGTTATTTCACTTTTCTAACCATTCCAGTCAAAATAAAGAGCAAACAAACAAAAAAAAACTCTTATCCCAAAAAGCCCTCATGTAGGACTGTTCCACTGTTATATTTGTAAAACTCCAGACTACTTCCCTGGTTGTACTTATTCATCTGTAAGAGAAACTCTGGGACACATTATGCCTTTAAATAAAGTATTCATTTGCATAAACATGAATAAATAAAACGCTTAAAGTGAATCTATATTCATGTTAGCCAGAGAGGAATCTTTATCACATTAGAGGAGGACTGCATGACCTATTTCTGATCAGCCAAAATGTAAAACAAAAGAAAAACATGTGATGATATACAAATGAAAACATAGTTAGAATTGAAGATATAATTAATTAAATTTATATTAGAGGCTGTCTGACTGTGTTTTAATTTAGCACTAACTTTCTCCTGAAGACCAACACATAACCTTGAAATATAAACATAACAATGAAACAAAGACTGAAATGTTTAGGCTATATCTTCCTTTAAAATACTGTAATTGGTGCACATGATAAGCAAAGGATAAATGTTTGTCAGGGAGATCCCATTCACAAACAGTACAGAAATAACAGCGTTGAAGAGGCTGAAACACTGACGCATGGCGTCGCCATGAAACACTCCACTTTATTTACTGCCTGCTGACCTGTGAGGTCACTTATTTGATCTGTGATTTTCCACTGACATGTCACTGTGCATATTACAAAACCAACATGTCCACTGCAGCTGAAATGTGAACATTTTTTTTCTCCAGGATTTTACAACAGTCATGTTATATATCTGGTCATATAATCATTTGGACCAAAAATTTGAAAATGTCTAAAGTGGTTCCTGGTGATTTTATTTATGCTTAATGTCTTGTCCAATAAATTAAACCAAATTATATTGTAGGTAATGTTGTTTCTGCAGAGGACTACCTATTCATTGCTGAGGAATATGAGCCAGGGCTTGAGGCTGAGCGCTGTAGAGATTTGCATATTATATTTTCTGTCTTGTTGTTGAAGTCAGCAGTGAGTAATGAAGGCAAACGGCCTGAGCTACAGAGGCTGGGCCAAGAACAGGGAACAAGCCTCTGCTAATTTACTGGCAAAAATTCATAATTAACACGTTAGATGTAGAGGCTCTGGTTGTCAAGGTAACTGATGACACCGCATTATCACTTGGCGCTTTTGCATCCTTCATCCTCCCTCTTTCCTCCCATTCATCAGACGGCAGGGAGCAAAGGGAAGGCACCCCCACCTAAATTCATATTCAAGTCCTATTTATTCACAGAAGAGAGTTCACACACCTTTGGTCCGGTATTAATCTTGTATAGACAATTACCATAATATATGATTATACATTACAATGGGAGGTGGTGGGCCTGGGAAATAGTGATTCCATAAACCATACTTTTATGGCTGTATAATTTTTTTTCTTTTGGGTTTATTCACCCAAATTTAGAAAAAAAGTGTCTCTAACCTAAAGTAAATAGTTAGGTGACATCTGTAGGGAGAACTGACAATGGAAACAAATAGCGCTTAACACAAATACTGTAAACCATGTTTAGTCAGATATAAACTGGTGCAATGTAAAGGTTTTTTTTTTCAGGAACGATGTGAATAAATTAGGATAGCCAGCTAAACAAGCATATAAACAATATTGGTCTAGGAAGGAAGTGATACCTGTAAGGAAACTGCTAACTTAGTGCTTCAGGAAAATAACAACGTTGTTTAGTTAAATATAAACAAAATATATTTAGCTACACTAACCTTCAGCGTACTATAAAGGTCTGTACCTGTCGGGAGAGCTGACAACAGATAGGGCTTGAAAAAAGCAAATACATGAAAAAATATGTAGCTTTTTAGCTAACAAGGATGACTAATCATTTTTGGTCAGCGCATTAATACTGAACCAGATTAACGGTCGGCGCATTAATACCGAACTAGATTAACGGTCAGCGCATGAATATAGAACCAGATTAACGGTCAGCGCATTAATACTGAACCAGATTAACGGTCGGTGCATTAATACCGAACTGGATTAACGGTCAGCGCATGAATATAGAACTAGATTAACAGTGGGCGCATTAATACCGAACTAAATTAACGGTCGGCGCATTAATACTGAACCAGATTAACGGTCGGCGCATTAATACCGAACTAGATTAACGGTCGGCGCATTAATACTGAACCAGATTAACGGTCGGCGCATTAATACCGAACCAGATTAACGGTCAGCGCATTAATACTGAACCAGATTAACGGTCGGCGCATTAATACCGAACCAGATTAACGGTCAGCGCATTAATACTGAACTAGATTAACGGTCGGCGCATTAATACCGAACCAGATTAACGGTCGGCGCATTAATACTGAACCAGATTAACGGTCGGCGCATTAATACTGAACTGGATTAACGGTCAGCGCATGAATATAGAACCAGATTAACGGTCGGCGCATTAATACTGAACCAGATTAACGGTCAGCGCATGAATATAGAACTAGATTAACAGTGGGCGCATTAATACCAAACCAGATTAACGGTCGGCGCATTAATACTGAACTGGATTAACGGTCAGCGCATTAATACTGAACCAGATTAACGGTCAGCGCATGAATATAGAACTAGATTAACGGTCGGCGCATTAATACTGAACCAGATTAACGGTCAGCGCATTAATACTGAACTGGATTAACGGTCAGCGCATGAATATAGAACCAGATTAACGGTCGGCGCATTAATACTGAACCAGATTAACGGTCGGCGCATTAATACTGAACTGGATTAACGGTCAGCGCATGAATATAGAACCAGATTAACGGTCGGCGCATTAATACTGAACCAGATTAACGGTCAGCGCATGAATATAGAACTAGATTAACAGTGGGCGCATTAAAACCGAACCAGATTAACGGTCGGCGCATTAATACTGAACTGGATTAACGGTCAGCGCATTAATACTGAACCAGATTAACGGTCAGCGCATGAATATAGAACTAGATTAACGGTCGGCGCATTAATACTGAACCAGATTAACGGTCGGCGCATTAATACTGAACTGGATTAACGGTCAGCGCATGAATATAGAACCAGATTAACGGTCGGCGCATTAATACTGAACCAGATTAACGGTCAGCGCATGAATATAGAACTAGATTAACAGTGGGCGCATTAAAACCGAACCAGATTAACGGTCGGCGCATTAATACTGAACTGGATTAACGGTCAGCGCATTAATACTGAACCAGATTAACGGTCAGCGCATGAATATAGAACTAGATTAACGGTCGGCGCATTAATACTGAACCAGATTAACGGTCAGCGCATTAATACTGAACTGGATTAACGGTCAGCGCATGAATATAGAACCAGATTAACGGTCGGCGCATTAATACTGAACCAGATTAACGGTCAGCGCATGAATATAGAACTAGATTAACAGTGGGCGCATTAATACCGAACCAGATTAACGGTCGGCGCATTAATACCGAACCAGATTAACGGTCAGCGCATGAATATAGAACTAGATTAACGGTCGGCGCATTAATACTGAACCAGATTAACGGTCATCGCATGAATATAGAACTAGATTAACAGTGGGCGCATTAATACCGAACCAGATTAACGGTCGGCGCATGAATATAGAACTAGATTAACGGTCGGCGCATTAATATTCACATTGACTGTCACAGTCAACTGTCACAGGTGCGCGTTTATCGGGAATTTACCAACGGCTTCGAACTGCGACTCAGCCAATCAGATGTGAAGCTGGGAACCAGCCGCTCCACCATTGGCTGATCATTTCCTGTACTTGAGGAACGCAAACGTGGGCAAGTGCCATTTGTCCAATCAGGGAGTCGGCCGCGGACCTCAGCGGGAGCGGCGTCTGCTGGAGCGGCAGACCGGGAGCGACGCTACCGGACGCGGAGGCTGTGAGCATCACCGGGGGAGCGCCGAGACACTCACCGCAACGACGACACCGAAATACCGCGACTTTATTCTTCAAAACGCGTCTCTCGCTGCTTCTACACGCTTTCTTTGTGTAATTTCATTTTTGTATTATTTCTGTTGTTGGGAACAGCGGCGCCACTGCGGCGGATCAGTTCTCCTCCAGACCCGGGAATTACAATGAAAAATGTAGGTGACACGTTTTCTTTCACAACAGGATCCAAACCAAGGCGGTAAACAAGAGAAAAGGTAAATAAAAATCTCCCTCACTGAGCCCTACCTGTTTCAGAGATGTGGTATATCGTGTTGTTGTTTTAACCCTGCGGAAGTTCAAAGCCCGTCTCATCGGTTAAAGAGGAAAACGGGTCCGTGAGTGTCGTAGTTGCCCCGGGGCTCTTCAACGTGTTAACACCGGCGAATAGAGCGAGCTCGTCTCCAGGTGCAGGGAGGCTGTTGCGCTGCAGTGTTCGCGCTTTGTCGTTTTTATTTCATTAGGGAGGAAAAAAAACTGCTTTTTAGTTAAATTCATACGATGCACTGTTTTCTTCTCCTCAAAGGGGGAAAATGGTGACGGGTGCCGCATCTATAGGATCAGCATCCTCTCTGTGGAGCCCCTGCGTAAAGGAAATAACAGGTATTTATTTTTGCTGCCGTCGTGTTATCTGTTGTTGTGCTGCTGCAGTGTGTCAGACAGGCTTTTTCTGAAATCATGAGGCTTGTGCTCTCATCTGCTGCCTTCAATGCATACATACAATACAGTAACGCCTCGGCATAATGCAACAAAACCCTCCCATTTTGTGTCTCACACTGTGATGCCCTGAATGCAGCAGCAGCAGCAGCAGCAGCAGTCGCACATGGAGTCACCTAGCAGCTTCAGAAGATGGCAATAATTGTGTGTTTTTGCATGCACATGTGTGCGAGTGTGTGTCTGCATGTGCCACACACACAGTCATGCATAAAAAAGACAGATCATGCACATGCACAAACACACACACGCACACACACATACACAAGTGCCATGACTGGCTCCAGCGTGAGCATAAATGCCTCATGAATGCTAATGCATCATGCTAATGCAGAAACACTGCAAAACTAACTGCTCCCCTCTGCACTGCTGCCTCATGGGCTCACAGGTGCTGGCTAGCCTTACCTAACTTACTGTGTGAATTTGTGTGTGTGCATGTGAGTGCGTGTTTGGGAAAGCATGTGTGTAGGCGTCTGTGTAGGTGCGTGTTTGTGGATGATATCACCTTGCATATGGTTGCAGGGCCATGTGTGGTTGAGGATGTGTTTTAACCAGGGTTTTCAGCGCTGCACACCTACACCTGCCTCAGCGGGGTACTGAAGTGAGGGTATTAGAGAAGTGCTTCCCGTCCTCCATGACTGACACACTTAGATTCAGCCTTTCTGGCACAGAGGAAAGTTTGCTGTGATACTTCACCTGCAGCAAAGTGACTAATTGAGACTTTAAATAAAAATATGACCTGAAACACAAAATCTGTGAAAACAGCTTTGGGCAATGCACCCTGCTCAGGGTGAGCTCTGTTTTTTTATTACTGTATTACTGTAAATAAACATAGATGATTTAACATCTAAACATCACAACCAGATATTGAACAGCCACACTGTGAACGAGTGCGACGAATGATTATTTTCTTAATCTTATTCTTCTTAATCTGTCAATTCATTTTTAGTCAGTAAAATGTTGGTAATAGAGAAAAACGGCCAGAGCCCGAGGTGGTGTCTTCACATCGATGTCCTCAGAAAATTTAAAACCCAAAGAAAATCTATTTGAAATCATGTAAAACAGAGAGAGGCTGAAATGCATCACCTATTAAAAGCTGGAAGCAGCAAATATTTAGCATCTTTACTTATTAAATGACCTAAACAATGAATTGACAATCAAAACATCAGGCTTTTAATTGTCTTTTGATCAACACTTGATTAAACATGAATGTTGCAGCCTCTTGATATCACATCCAGATATTCTGAGAAGTCTCAGAGAGGTTTGGCAGCAGGAAGTGTTTTAGACTCTAATGTTAGATTAGAGCTAATGACTGTTTTCATTATTGATTTATCTGATTACTTTTTTCGTTAAGAAATTCATCATTTAATCTATCATTTAAATGTTAGTAAATTGAAGAAAATGGTTGTTGCGGTTTCCCAGAGCCCAGAGTGACAATTTTAAATCCCTGTTTTTTATGATCAACTGTCCAAAACCCCAAAATATTAGATTTTCAATGATATTAAAGAGAGAAAAGCAGCTAATCATCATGTTTGAGGAGCTGGAACCACAGAGTATTTGGAATTCTTTGCTTAAAAGACTTAAATGATTAATTGATGATCAAAATAATTTATTAATAAACCGATTGTTTCAGCACTGTCAACATGGATCACATAACTTTTTTACATTACATCCAGATATTTGTAGCCATCTCTCTGGAGTTTGGTAGCAGGAAAGAAATTTTACTGTTGACTCATCTGTTGACGCGGCGAGTTGTGGCTCAGGTGGAGCAGGTTGGCTGATCCCCGGGTTGGCGGTTTGATCCCCGGCTCCTGGAACCCAGGGTTCCATCAGGAAGGGCATGTGGTGGAAAAACCTACGCCAGATCCTCAATGCAGATGGTGTTCTACTGCAAACGGGAGCCACTTAAAGATGACGTTCATCTTTTGATTATTTTTACAATTAATGACTTAAAAATGGCGAATATGGTGAAAAATGCCCACGGTGATGTCTTAAAATTGTTTTGTTTTGAACGGACATTTTAAAACATGAAGACATTTGCTTTAGAATTATATAAAACACAGTACGGCTGCAGCTAACAATAATTTTCATTATTGATGAATCCAGGAATTGTTTTTTTCTATTAGTAGATTAATTGTTTGGTCATATTCTGTCAAGTAGTCAGTTCATCGATTTAAGAATTAGCTGTAAGTGAAATATTTCAGTGTCAGTTCCTCAGATTTGAAGAGCAGAGGCATCTTCTGAGAGCATTTAAACATTTAACATGAGCATGAGGCTAAAAATCCTTTACACAAGAGGGAGAGAGAGAGAGAGAGACAGAGAGAGAGAGAGAGAGAGAGAGAGAGAGAGAGCGCACTGTACACCCACAGCAGCCTCCATAGACCAGACTGCAGTGCAGCCACAGCACATGTTGTGTTTGAGTAAGGGGCATAGCTGCGATTATAGATGCGTATAACCCTACAGCTGAATGATCACACTTTGAAGCTGTTTGTATGCCTGTGTACGCCTACCTTTGAGTGAAATCAACAAGTTCACGCCCACTCTCTGGGGGCTGTTGACAGGCATTCTGGGAAAACGCAGGGAACCACTGACTGAAGTGGAAGCGGACGAGAAAGTCGGTGCGGCAAGTTGATGACAAAAGCATTGCACATCACAGGCGGATGATATAACAGTGTCAGAGTATCAGAGGGAGGTTGTTCCTCAAATTGTGGAGTATTTTGGGTGATGCTCCCCTCAGGTGCAGAGTTTGTGTCTTAAAAGGCAGCGTAGACGGTGTTTTGAAGCTACTGTCCCTTGTAGTATAATGAGCGACTTTAGCTCATTTGTGGTTGTGCTCACTCCTGATGTGGTGGAGGAGGTGGATCGTCTGCGGCCTCACCATCCATCATGGTTGTTTTATGAGTCAGCTGTGATTAATGTGATAGGTGGTGGTCAGGCTTTCAGCTTCCCCCAGAGAACAAGCTGGAAATGGGCTTCGTATGTAGACAAACGGCCTTGTATGCGCCCCCGGATGTTGGGGGATTCTACCAGCAGCTTGTGGAGACTCTTAGGTATTCATGTCCTCACTGGGGGAGTGGGTAGAAATGGCTGATGTATCCTCTGCGCACAACAACCTTCAGGAACAAACACTATTGTGTTTGTACTGTACAGTGACTCCTCTCCCTGGAACTCCTCCACTGCATCATTGACATGAGTGAGAAATGTAATTTGCCCGTTTACAGGTGTTGAAAAACCTTGATTTAACATCTGTGGGTGTGTTTTTTAGATGATGATCTCTGAGAAGCAGCACACTCATGCCAGACCCCTGACTGTTCTCCAGTGTCACCCGCTTCCTTTAAAAGTTATACGATATAAATCCGCACCAGTCATTGTTTTATCAAAGAAATAAGTGAAAATAAGGTTGGCAACACTTTAGTTTGATCCCCAAAAATGATACAGACATTCAGTAAATGATTTTTAACACAAGATGATGTAGTTGTAAAGCAGCTATAACAACATTATCAGCGTTTATTAATGCACTGAACATAACAACAGTTATAACTTCTCCTGAAGACATATTATATATTATTACAGCATCATCAGTCATTATCTATCCACACTGTCACAGCCTTTAGTTTGAGTTCTGCCTCTAAATGATGGACAGAGGGACTAAAAGTAAAGTGATAAATGTTATATGTCTAATTTCGGAATGACCCATTTGTCGTCTAGCAGACGTCTTTTATTAAAAGTTCCAGTTTAAATGGTGACATGTGACTGACCTGGTTGGGCTCAATGTTGGCTGTTCCCAGGTCAGTTGGGAATATAGTCAGTGATACTGGAGCAGACTCTGAGCCTGCATGACAGGACTGGAAGCTATTTAGAGTCAATCACATCCCTTTTGCAAAGACAAGTAGACCATAGCCTATTATTCACACTTTTCCTGCTTCACTTCTTGGAATTTAAGTGACTGTTAGTTTGTATTTTTGGATGACCTCACTCGTGAATGAAAAAGAAGCTTTTTCTCCATGAACGTCTCAGCTGTGTAGACCTAGTTTTAATCTGGCGCATTGCCCTTGTGCCATTGGCTCCTAAAGTTTTCTGTGAATGAAAGAAACTGTCTCCGATATAATAAATCACAGTTAGATGGCAGTAGGTCTGGGCCATGTGCCAAGTATATCAGATTACTGATGTCATGGATTTTTTGGTTAAAGTCAGATATTTTACACTGTTCCTCTGTTTTATTTGAAGTGTTGAAATCCATGAGAAGATATATTTGTGGCTGTAAGCACCAAAAACCATCCCAGGCTCTGAGGCTCTCTTCTGATTGGCTGACTGTTTTCTGAGTGATTAAATGAAAATATATCAGATTTCAGGTAAACACTCAGAGAAACCATATCCTGCAAGGTTGGATGGTGGGTCCAGGTGGGCGGGGCTTGGGGCAGGGCTGAGAGTGGTGACTGTATAGTGACATCACAAAGTTCCAGAAGTCCTGACGGCTGGTTTTAAGGCTCAGTGTCTGAATACAGGCTGTGTGCATTTCTCTGTGGACTGAGGCTTTGATACTTTCACAGTATTAATATAGAACCTAGACCTGCTTTATAATAAGAAACACATGAACATCTACCTTTATACTATATGGGACCTTTAAATTTCTCCTGCATGAAAACCGTTTTAGTGGGCAACACTGACACTGATGCCGACATTATTCAAAATCGAGCAGTGGTTGACAGTTGACAGTCTTTGTTGCTAGATTTAATGACTTGCATGTAAAAGCTTTGAGTGGCAAACTGAATGACATTTTATCACCACTTGCAGAGATGGTATAGTGTTTGCTCCCATGTTACAGATGCAGCTTGTAGTAATGTCTTATTCATGATCTCACTGCTTCTCATACCCAGTGCAGCCCCTCACTCATATTCATGTAATGATCTTTCCACACTTGGCAGCAGTGATTGTTGTTGCAAAGATTGTTTGTTGACTTGTTTCTGTCGAATCTTCTTGCCAGTGTCGCTGCCTGAGCAAAGCAGAGCGGCCACCATGTGCCACTGTTCAAACTGAAGTTATTTACAAAGCGGTTAGTCATAGCACTCAGGCCTGGAGTGGTTGTACGACCGGCGCGATGAGCGCTGAAAATGCGCCTCGCTGGGCCGACACCTTCCAGTTGGCTGTGAGGGAGGTGCAGCTCTCCCTGTGAGGCCTTTTTTTTCCTCCCCAGTCATATCAGCCACCTTCAACAGATGGGACAGCGTGGCAACATCCCACTGCTGCACATACATGACAGCAAAACATTATGTTTAATTTACGCCTTCTGAAGCTGTCACCAAGAAATATTACACCACTGTTTCCGTGGAGAGGGAATAATTATCGCCTAGATCAGATTGACTAATTATACAGTTGATAATCTTTTGAAAGAAATATTCAAAGTGGCTTCGCAGGCCGGCAGCATTGGTACCAGCACAGCAAATAAAGCTGTGTGCTATCTGTGAGGTGTCTCACAATGGTCCTCATTCACAGGGGCTGTCACTATCTGTTTCACACTTATGATGAGGGCATACGGTGTAATAAAGTGAGAGTGGATGATGGAATCAATAATAACATTAACATATCAGGTAATAACTCTTGACACAAATGGTGATTCACCCCCTCAGTATTGATTAAACCTCTGTTGATTGATTAAACACTTATTTCTCATATAGTTGCTTTATAGACTTTGCCATTTCACTGTTATTATATCTCTTATTCTGTACTTTATATATTCTGGCTTGATTCGGGTACTGTTTGGTTTTAAATAGCTTATTTTTGCTTTATCACAGAACAACCAAGGGTAAGTGCCAGTTTTCACCAAGGAGTGGCTCAGGTCAGGTTGAAATCAGACAGTCAGGATTTACATTTTTTGGAGGAAGCCAGTGCTTTAGGTCTGTCTCTGTGAAATATTTCAGTATTGATCCATCTGAAATTAGTTTTGCTGAAATTACAACTGATGTCAGACTTTAAAGAACTTGTCTAAACAATACAACAGACGTCATATGCAGGATTATATAGAACTGACCTTGTACAGAGGCTGTGAAATGGGCTGCTTTGGACAAAAGCATAAACTGTGTAGAAAGAAGGACGTAGCCTCCGTGAGGTCAACCGTAGGTTTCTGAAGAGTGGTTTTGAATCCAGAGTAGCTTTTAACAGTGAAGACCCACTGAAAGCAGCGCAGGGCAACAAGACGTCTGCCCCTATACTTTTTCAATGGCATATGAGCGATTCACTTTATGAGGCATAATGGGATCCAGGCAATGTGGGACTGACTGGTGATGTGAGAAATTAATTAATAAATTATTTCTGTTGCAGTTCTGATCCCTCTTTGGGATGTTTCCCGGTGCCAAGATTACAGGTTCAACAAAAACCAGTGACTCACAGTGATGAGCCAGATGTGGCAGAGACGATGTCATGTGATTGGTTCACTGTCAGTGGCTCCTCAGTGTTTGTCAGACTTCAGTCTGGGAATCAGTTGGTTGAAGGTTTCTGCTGGTTTTTCCTTTGATGATGCATGAATTCATATTGATTTTCCATCCTGTTAATAGGTTCCAATTTTCATAATCAGTTTGCATAATTAAATGTTATGAATGTTTTGTGTAATGTGAGTCTTTAGAAATCTCATTAGATTGTTATTAGATAATACAGAACAGGATTAGTAGAGCAACAAGCAAACATTGTATTTCCTCATTGTATCTTCTAGTGCTGAAAGATTAGTCAATTAATTGATTAATGTGCAGAAAATATACAACAGTTGAAATAGTTTAATAGTCGATAATATGTTTAAGTAAATTATAAGTTTGCAAATATGCCAACAAATAAATACAGCTCCTGTGCTCAGACAATATTTAGAATTTTGAAACTTTGAAACTGAACGAAAAAACAGTTTGAAGACAAAACGTTTGTATTTCTCAAAGTAAGGTTTACTCGGTTTTAATTTATAGGAAATTTAATTTTATTTGGTTATTTGGACAAAATAAAGACATCTGATGAAGTCACTTTAGGTGACTATAACACTATGCCAGGGATTTTTAACAGTTTTTCCTAAACAAAACAATTAATAGATTAATTGAGGAAATAATTGGCAAATTAATCAATAAGGAAAGCACAAACTTTTGCCCAGTTTGTACTAAAACAAATATTGCAGCCAAAATAATTAGTTGGTTTAAGTCATTCATATCAAAGAAAAATTCCAGAGTCATAGATTCTGTTATGTGAAGATCTACTGCTACTCTGATTCATTTAATAATATTTTTCTGACCACTGGTTAGAAAAACAATGTCAGTTTTCATAATTTTTCAAAATGGCATAGGCTAAACAATTTATAGATTATTTGAAAAAAAATCAATAATAAATAGAAGTACAGTACTTAGTTACGTCACTAGTATCTACTTTAAACCCTGTCATTTTGACTGACTGACATTTTTTTGCTTATTTTGTCATAAAGAGGATAGTGATAGTTTTTTTTCATGTCATTTTCTTATTGTGGATTTTATTTGGCTTTAAAAGTGTTGAATCTGAGCCATAAGGCATTTCACTGAAGTTTACTAAAGCACTGTGAAAGTCATGTACCATAAATTAATGATGTACAAACTGAATACCCAAAACTCACTAAGTGACTTACATAAGTCTGCTTTGTATGTGTTGGTTGGTTTAATTATGTAGTTATGGCTCAACCCACAAACACCAGATTATTCTGGCTGAAATAAATCGTTATGACATTATGTAGTGTCATTCTGATGAGAGTTAATGGAAGCATCTGCCTTCTATAATACTCCTCACTCCACACTATCATCTGAAAACTAGGCTACATTAATGGATTTTTATTTTTAAACCGGTTTTATTCCACCACCGCCGCATCACTGTGTCAGCACCAAGGGCAGTGCATTGACCTTTATGGACAGAGTTCACAGCAGTGACGCCTCTGCCGGCTTTGCCCCAGTCCATATTAGAATACAGAGCCATACTGTTGCTGCTGCTGCTGCTGCTACATGCCCTTCTGCACTGGCACATTTCCCAGCATGCTTCAGAGTGAGAGGGAGGGAGGGAGGGAGTATAGATGAGAAGAAGGAGAGAAGGGTTGAAGATGGGGGGTAAAAAAGAGAAGGAGAGGATGGTGGAAGAGGACTGAGAGTGAGGTGAATAAAGAGTAGTTGTAGGGAAGAGGAGGCGCGTGGAGGAGGAAGATGGTGAATGAGGAAGAGGAGACAGAGGCTTTCTTCATGTAGAAACACACCACTGTGAGATGACGTTAGCCAGCAGGACTGGCTGATATCTGTTTGTGTCATGTTACAGAAGAACACACACGACACAGGAAAAAAGAACCAGATAGTAACGACGGGAACAAGCGTCTTTATCTTTTTTTTTTCCTTTTGCTTTCTCTCTTTTCAATGCTGCAAAGCTATTCTGAGAAAGATGCTTCGGCCCACGCACTGCCAGAGAGGGAGGGAGTGAATGGATGGAGGGGTGGAGTGAGGAGAGATAGTGTGTGTGTGTGTTTTACAGGGGGGTCTGCTGCACTAACTCACTGCCTGTCGGGGGTCTTTAAAGCTCATGTGTCCCTGCAAGGGAAAGTCAGGCAGGCATACAGCAGTGAGACAGATACACAGGCACATATACAGTTTACTATAAGCATGGAGACAGATGTACAGGCACGTGTGTGTGTGTGTGTGTGTGTGTGTGTGTGCGTGCGTGTGTGTGTGTGTGACTATATGGTTGAAATCAATGTAAAGATATTGATACTAGATACTATTTTTTCAATATTCATGTATAGTAGAAAATGACACATATGCAAAATACCACCTATAAATAATCAGTTTGATATTCAGTGCAGTGAAGCGTGTTCTGCTGTAATGATTACATCACACACTTTTGTAGGGCTGCAGCTAACAGTGTTTTTATTATTGATTCACTTTCACTATAAAATGATTTAGAATAGAGAAAGCATCAAATTCTCACATCAGGATGTTTATCTTGATAAATTACCAAAAAGGTTAATTGATAATCAAAATTGTTGTTGATTTATTTTTTGTCAGTCAACTAATCGATTAATTGACTAATTGTCTCTTAATTAGCTTAGCTTTCAATCACAATTTGCTTGGAATAAATATTTTATATTGAGTAAAATGATCAAATATGACCTTATCATCACTTTATCATTCCATGAAAAGTATTACAATTAAAAGATAAAAGAAAAATATCATCCAGCCTGAATTTATACTGTAGACAGGAAGAGGGTTTAGTGTTACAGGATTCCAGTCAGTCTGACTGCGTTCTACCACCAAGACTAAAGCGTTAACAAACTCAAATCACTCGGTAACCAGGGGTTATCTTTTCCATATGTGCTTTCTGAACTAGGAGTTGTCAGGTTACTTGTAAATGAAACACAATATGGCAGCGAGTCAACAGACTGGCACCACGTCTGCAAATGTTTGAATCACTCAGGGAGGCATTACTCATACATTTTAGGTTTTGTAACATACTGTGCTCAAAATAACTGCATTTTGAAGTAGCTGTTCTTACTTATTACTGCAGGTTAGATAAATGACTGTGGATCAGAAGATTGAGAATTTGAAATATATATAGCAAATAGCAATATTTAAAATTTATTTCCAGTATACAGTCCAGTGGGGTCCAGAAATCTGAGACTGTGAGAAAGTGATCTCAGACTGACCCCAGTATATATTCATCAGATCTACTAAAACATCAGATAAAACACTGATCAGAAGGAACCTGCCATCTTCAACCCCCAGCAGATACGACAGATAAAAAAGAGGCACATATACAAAGCAGGGAGTAGAGAAATATAGTAGTATGAGTATGTGTCCCAGTTATTACAAATGAGTATTCAGTGTGTACACACTCCATCAAGGTATACACAGTCAGCGTGCTACAGATATTGTGGAGTGTGCCGGTGACAGACAATAGTGTCCCATAAATTAATGAAATGAAGAAGCTAATCTCAGCTGAAAAGATTGAAACAAGCTGTCGATGGTGAAACAGCATCAGATTGATGTGTGAAAACCAAGGATAAGTTTCAAACCTGATCTCTGTGGCTTTTCACCGACAGTAAGGTTGTGATCATAGCTTCTGCCTTCGCCAGTGTCATGACGATGTTTGGCCTGTTTTCCAATTAATGTATTAACTTAATTATTTGTAGTATTAAATTAATATTTAATTTAACTTGCCTTGACACACTCACACACTCTGACCACCTGATTGTCTGCTTGTTGTGTGTAGTGTGTTGTGTGTGTTGTGCTTTTGAGGTTGTAAATAGGACTTTTGGACGGTCAACGAGAGAGAGAGAGCTGAAAGCCATAAACAGCTGTTTCTGTGTGGCTCCTGCTGATTGTGACTCATTACTGTGAATGCTCTGATTACTAAATGTAAATAATTAATGCTTTATTTGTGATGACAGTTTTGTTTGAACATAGCCATAAAATGTAGAAGATTTAAAAGAGAGAGTGGCGAGTGAAACTCGTCAGGCTCATCGCTCTTTTTCTCTCATTCATAGGGTAATGTAATTTAATATAGCTGTAGTGTATACTTTCAGTATATGGTGGAGAAATGGGGCTTGGCTATAGTATACTGTCACATGCTGTTGGCAGGAAGGCAGAGCAGCAGGTATATAGGCAGCAAGGCAGCACACACAGCAAGACGAATGGCCAGGCCCAGCAGGAAGGTAGAGTGAGACCAGCAGGGTTATACAGGCTGACAGATACAGACAGATACAGACAGATACAGGCAGATACAGGCAGACAGATGCAGACAGATACAGACAGACAGATACAGGCAGACAGATACAGACAGACAGGTACAGGCAGACAGAGACAGACAGATACAGGCAGATACAGGCAGACAGATACAGACAGATACAGACAGACAGGTACAGGCAGACAGATACAGGCAGATACAGGCAGACAGATACAGACAGATACAGACAGACAGACAGATACAGACAGACAGATACAGGCAGACAGATACAGACAGACAGGTACAGGCAGACAAATACAGACAGATACAGGCAGATACAGGCAGACAGATACAGACAGATACAGACAGATACAGACAGATACAGACAGATACAGACAGATACAGACAGATACAGACAGATACAGGCAGACAGATACAGACAGATACAGGCAGACAGATACAGACAGACAGATACAGGCACAGCTATACAGGTATGTGAGCCATAAACACTGGCAGACATACAGTATATAAGAAAACTGACCCACATTTAAAGACTCAGATTAATAAACAGGCTGAATAACAAGCAGAATATCCTTTATTAAACACAGTCACGATGACATGAAAATGCCATTACTTGAACTTCCTGGAGAACAGTGTTATTTTTAGTGTTTTGTAGTAAGCATGAAAAATGCCAGCCCATAAAACTGTCACAGATGTTTGAACAGTTCCCCCCCTGCCCCTCACATCCTGATTTAACAAGAGATAATACCAATTTATCAATGGACAGAAAAATGGACTCAAAGTGCTGCAGAATTTAAACTTTTTTATTACCTTTGTGTGGTTTTACTGGCTGTTAAATTTAAATTTCTATTGTCTAACCTGCAGACACCCACTCCATGTTTAATCCATGAGTGGACACAAGTCTGCACATCTGTATTTGTGTGCATGCATTCAGAATTGAAGTGTTTTTGTTTGTGGTGTTTTTGTTGTTTTTAAATTAGTGCACTTGCTGCCTAGAAAGCAGCAGAAGTTCAGCTGTTTGTCAGCAGGGACTTCTCAATTACGACATCTGAGGAAGCGGCTCAGAAAAGCCCCCGGAGGGCAGAGACACACTGATGTGAAGCCAGGCTGTCAGGGCAGCAGAGCGCCCAGAACCTTCCAGCAGAGAGGAAGTTCTTGGCTCTGGGTTTTTAGGTCACTGTGGTCCAGGAAATAGTTCCCAACCAATCAGCTCCTCAACCCTGGAATCAGAACATCCTGCTCTTATATATTTTTCTCCTCCACTTACACTGAGAGGATCAGCTCCTTTGTTAACACTTCCTACTTATAATTAGTCTCAAATAGGCCTGTCACTTGTTCCAAATCTTACCAGTGATGGCGGTTTACGACCTTGTGGCTGGGGGCCTGCTGAAGCTGTGTGTGTTGAGCAGATGTCATAGATGAGATGTCATAGGTATTGGAGATGTGATTCTGACGAGTGCAGTAGAATAATCCTGTCTAGGATCCTTCAGTGGTGTGTGTCCTCCTTTGTGATGTCTCTGGCTACGAGATGTGAGGTGGTGGAAGTGGAGTGAACAGTGTGCAGAGCCTTCGTAAACTCCTGCGGGTGAAACTGGGCTAACAGAACACTTTTACTGCTGACTGACTCTGAAAGACTCACTATAATCGGTCACTAGCCCAACAACATGAAGGTTATAAAAATCCAGAATGCAACACTCAATGACCACAGTGGCACTCCCCCCATTCAGAAATAATATCTGACTTTGTGAACACTTTAAAACCTCATTTTTAGAAAAAATATCCTCTTATACTCTGGCCTTTCTCTCTTACTTGGTATCACAGAGGCCATAGGTCAAAGGTCATGAAAGTCACAACATATAGTTTATGGCGACATGAACTACAAGTATTAAATAAGAGTATGTCACATCTATTTTAGGGTTTGTTTGATTTTTTTTTCCTGTCAGCAGTGTTATGCAGAGCCCCTCCCATTCCTGGTGCTGCAGGCCTCATGCTGTAAACAGAGCACACACACACACACACACACACACACACACATCTGTGGTCTCTTTCCTCTGTCCCTCTGTCAGATGAGTCCATATGGCAGCTGTCATGTCGCCTGCTCTCTTTTTATCAAAGTCAGATCACGGCTGCTCCCATCTCCTCTGTCAGCTGATGTTTTATATACAAGTCACTGTGTGTGTGTGTTGTAGGAACAAGTATATGTGCTATAGGTCCCTCAGTTAAGCAGAATTTCAGGTTTAATCAAGCATTCAATAAGCTGTACTTACAGTTGCTCAAGGCAGCAGCATTATATAAAATCACCTCCACCCTCCCAGCCTAAATCACAGCATCTCTAATAACAGACTTCCTGCACATATTTCCTCTCTGCCCTCATTCAATTCCGCTGTTGTGTTTGTGCATTTCTTCACACAGGAAGTAATACAGTCAACCTTATAAAGCAAAACCTGAAAAGTCTCCTCATAAATAGTGCAGAAAGTTGGACTTTACTGAAATCACATTAATAGATTTAAGGCTTTTGAAGACACAAGTTTTTTCTTGTGGAAATTTTGAGCTACAACAATGGAGGTAAACAGTGGAGGTGGTTTTATTATCTTTGTCTGGTATAACAAACACTCACTTAATTATTTTACTTTCAGTCACCTCACTTTGTTGCTATCATTTTTCTGAATAATGCACATTGTTATTCAAGCAAAAATGCCAAAAGTAGCTGTTTTCATCTTGTTTCATCCTGCTTCCCTCCGTTTTATATTTTTACAAACTGAATACCTTTGGGTTAGACTGTTGTTTGGATAAAACAAGACATTTGAAGACATCATCGTGGACTCTGGGATATTTTTCACAATTTTCTGACATTTCGTGGATTATAGGGCTGCACAATTAATCCAAATATTATTGAAATCACAATCTGGCCAATATCCAAATCACAGGAACTGCACTTCTTTTGATGAAGGTAAAAATTTCACTCGCATTTTTAGCACCATGATCATTGCAGCGCTACAAAGATGCCCCGGCCTACAAATCATATTCTCCAGACATAAAGTAACATGTTTGTTTGGTTCAATCCCCAAGAAAAATCACATCGTCTCCTCATTTTTATATTTTTTTCAGTGAAAATGAAATGCAAAAATGACCCAGCTGAAATCATGACTCATATCACTATTGCATTGTCTGCCACAATAATCTTCATAAAAATAATCATCAAAATCGTTTTTTTTTTTTTTTTGTATATCATTCAGCCCTAATGGATTATAAAAAATTAATTGATGAATCGAGAGAAAAAGCAACAGATAATTTGATAATGAAAATAATTGTAAGATTTGCTCATAACACAGAACCAGCAGACTGAAATCATTTCTGTTTTCAACATAGATAAGATGTGTATTTTTTTACTATTGGTCAGAAATGATCAATAAAATGAAAGCATGTGAGTCCAGCTTAAAGCATCATATTAATCAGAATGTTGTGTTTAGTTCAAGTAATACAACAACAACAAAAAGTTACAGAGAAATTACAAATAGTTTTAGGGAGATGAACAAACACCCCACTGCCTGAAACTGTTTCATGTTTATGATGCATCATCCAAACATTTGTGCTCCATCATATCATAATATCAGGTTCAAAAGCTGTTTGAATAAGATGTTATAACAGTGACATATGATAATATTCCAAAAACGTTCATGTGTTGCTTCACATCTTGTCTGTTTGGGGAAAAATTATAACAAAATTAACACAATAAATTTAATTAAATATGGTAAAAAAACAAAAAAAAAAACACATCTGATTTCTGTGAACATTTCCAGACAATATATAGACAGACAGAATGTGCTGATTCTCTCTTAACAAACCTTTACATCAGCATTTAAAACCACAGCAAAACTAGACTGAGTGTCTCCTGACAAACACCCTGCATGTTGTGTTCTTCTCTTGCAGCGTGAAAACTGGTGACAAAGTGGATGTGAACCTGTGAGAGAAGGAAAGACTTGAAGAGGCAGAGAGAAGGCAGGAGCGACTCGGATCTCATCGGGACCGTCCCTGTACCTCGTGGAGGTTTCAGGAGGGATTCTCTCAGCTGCTCTCAAAGCCGAGGCTCCTCGATAACCATTCCAGCTATTTTTACTCGTCTGATGTTGTTGGGATCTTCCCCTCCTCGTCTGTTGTTTTGTTCCAAGCGAGACCAAAACCAGGTGCCAAACTGACTGTGTCAAGAGAAGAAGCAAAAAAATCTATGAAACTATCTATCACTAAATCATCATAAAAAGAGTTTATTTAGTCATTTAGCTTTGAAACAGTACAGCTTTATTTCTCCCGCCCTCAGCCCATGAACACATTACAACACCCTGCATCCCATTTAAATCACATTTAATCTCAACACATTCATGACAACATATTACAGAGGTATTTTAGAAACAACCGTAAAAGTTAATATCCATTGTCTTCGGTCAGTGTTTGCTGCTCTTAACGTTAACAGTGAGATGATCAGTGCATTATTGGCTCAAAGTGCTTTATAAACAGATCCTCCAGCTGATGGTTTGTTTGTAGTTGGCAGCGTGGTGCACAGCGATAAGTCCCCGCCGCACTCCTAAACCGTCTGAACGTTTGAAGGCTTCGGGTTTGACTGACAGGCAACACAAGCCACGTCTAAACCTGATAAATATAGTCACCACCACCACCGCCGACGCTGCTGCTGCTGCTGCTGCTGCTGCTGCTGCTATCTCAAAGGCTCGGAGATATACCGTCGTCTCTGTCTGCGCTGTGAAACACTGTTGACACTTTTCCTATCTCCTTCTTCCAGTTGCTTATATGAGAGAGGCCTCTCACTCCTTGTCGTCTTCTGTTTCTTCCACACGTGGCGCTCGATTACGTCACACTGAACGCCCTGAAAGCCCCCTTTATCTAATCCCAGTGACCTCTTCAAGCTTTGCATTCTTCCTTTTATTCTACTAAAACATGCAATTTAATACCTTTCACTGTATTTATATTTTTTGTGGAAGGAGATCCAGTTTGTAAAAAATAAATAAATAAATAAAAAGAAAGCATAACCTAAAGCCATACTGAACACCAGCCATACAGATACCTTTCACATGAACAAAACACCTCACAATGCTTAAGATTCCTCCAACAAAGTGATCTTCAGTCACGTCGACGCACGTACGCATTCAGGGAGTCGATGAGGAAACTGCTCGCTTCATTCGTTTGGATGAAAGAACAGATTTGTAAGCTGTGACTTTTTTTTTCCACCCGTGTCACGCGCAGCCTGCGGTGTCAAGCGTGGCAAGTGAACGTGGCCGTGCCGAGTTCCCGTCATCATTCCCGTGTTCCTCTGTGTTGACGGATGAATCCGGACATTTTCATGTCTTTTCTGTGGGCAGAACCTCGCTGCCCTGCTAGAACCGGGCCCAAGCCCTCCTTCGTCCTCTTCTGTTGGGCCAAGCTAAACTCAGAGCAAAGACACTCACACAAGGGTATCGAACGCACATAGATCCTTACTTTTTTTTTTTTTTTTTTTTGTCTTTTCTTTCTGTAACTTCATCACCAATCTCTTGCTATCGATCACTCTTATGTGAATGCCTTGACATGCTCATCTCTGTCCTCTAGGAGCTGCTGGAAGGATTCGATGCCGCTTCATGCTGTCATCTAGCAGTAACCTTTACAAGTCAAACCACAACTTCTAAATTCACTCTTCTTATAATTTAAACCAAAACTTCAAGCATATTGACCTTTATTGATTCTCTTGCTCTAATCTTTTGAAAGGAGAGAGCGTGTTTATTGGGCAGATTGTGAGAGAAATACAAGTTTAAGTCACAGCTTGTGCCAAATTCAGCCTGAGCTTGTTCACCAAACAAAGCTGAGATCTCTAAAGCTGCCAGCAGCATTGTTTACACACACACGCACACACACACACACGCGCACACACACACAGACACACACACACAGCCAGAGTATTTGATTTGATTTCAGAAGCATTATTTTTCCATGCATGATTTTACACATCAGTTACTCACACAGGACAACAGAAGTGCCAAACTCCAACAAGAATTCTTCCAACATCCGTTAAAGCTCATCAGACGTGAAAAACAAAGTTTACATACAGCGCTAAATGTTTACAGACGACATTTTTCCATCGCAGTTTCTTATGTGAATTGTAACTTTTCGTGCCATAAACAACTCCCAGAAAACTCTTTGGCAGGAGATATAAGACTCTTTGTTTTTGGAGGGGTCTTTATATTGAGAGTTTACAGTTTCTCACACTCATTTTGTTTACAGAAATGTAAAAAAATTACTGCCTGTTTTGAAGATTTCAAGATTTTGAATTCTGGCCAATAGACTGTAAAATACCACAGACCAAAATTAAATATCTGACACCCGCTGCCATAAAATAAACCCATATTATTCTCTATTGATGATCGAAGTTTTCATTTAAATTGATTATTTCAGATCAATAGCCATTTCGCAGGCAGTTCGTACAGGGCCTAAAAACTCTGAAAGACCTCAATGTTTACAAAAGCTGCTCAATGGAGGGATTTGTACACAGGAAGAAATGTTTACATTAAGATGAGAGAGTGAAATGTCAAACACGTTGATGAAACACCGTGAGAACAAAGTGAACTCGGAGAGAAACCCTCTGCACCTGTGCAGCGTGTACAAAACAAGAAGCTGTTAGCTCAGCAGACTGGAGCTGAAACTTTTCATACTGAGGGTTTTTATAAGCCAAGAAGCGGCCATCTTGGAAGAGTTTCTGTGTTTTTTTTTTTTTTTTTTTTTAAACATCAAGAACTTTGTGATAAGACAATGAGGCCATCAATTTCAAGAGGGATGTTTTGGTCATCCCTCATTGTCCTGCTTTTCTCCTGCCTCACTGTCTCCACGGTAACCATCACCACAAAGCGACGCGCTGTTGATGGCGATGTCAGGACTCTGACCAGCAACGGTGGCTCCGCTGCAGCTGGGAAAACGGGCAACACCTTGTTCCTCCTGACTGGCTACAAGCCGCCGCTGCCCGCCGGACCCAAGGTGGCGCCAAAAGCGGCAGAGATGGAGGACGGGGATACTCCTCCAGTGATGGCTGAACTCCCTCCAAAGCCCCTCCCTCAGACCATGTTGCCAAGGAACATGACGGCCGACGCCCTGAAGCCTCCGCTCGGAGCAGCCCAGGTGGCTCCGCCTCCCAGACAGCTGGTGGATGTGGACGTGTGCAGGTACAGAACAGATCTGCTTCCTGTTGTGTGGGGAAATGAACCAGCAGTTAGAGCATCTGTATCTTGTGTAATGTGACATATTCTGAATGTGTGGGCTGGGTTTAGCTATGGAAGGGGTTTAATGTGGAAATGTATTTTTCATTTCACGTGGTCTTTAAAAAGCTGATGGAAATCAGATTTAAGGATTTAATAATGCAAGAACACCAGAGGGGCTGTCGTATGAAGTTGTTTGATGAAAACTGAAAAGGCAGAATGCGGTTAAATCTGTGAAAGTATGAAGTCAGTAAAGTTAACCTTCAAAGTAAAGCTAATTTTCTGTGTAACATGTTGATCACACTGGAAGCCATAAAAGCGAGGCACACCATGATTCCTCTCCTCCTGCTGCTCTCATCCTGATCTCGCTGAGGCTTATATTTTGCACTGAGAGGCGTCTTGCTGTTGCTAGGCAACATGTAATCAGCTCTAAATCAGTTGTGTGTTGGCGAACAGCTACACACCACAACTATCACCAGCAGGCTCACCCGAGCAGTCGAAAGCAGCACTAACAGCACAATGATAACAGACAAACAGATCTATAACTTACATAAAGCTCCAAAAGCCTCACGAGGCCCCTCTGAACCTGGTGTCATCTCTCTCTGAGATTACACAGCTCCAGCTGCTCGGCAACAAGAACTAGATGTCTTTGCTCCATTTTGATGCTGATTGGTCAGTTGATGAAGATAACCCTGCACCTTCAGACAGCAGAGAAACCAAAGCGTTATCCACTTGGAGTTTACCTCTTTCAGCTGGAGCTCCTCCAACGACGAGTCATGGTGCCTCGAGGACGTAGGCAGCACAGAATGCACCAAACCCAGTGAAAAAAAACTGTAAAACAGTAACAAGCCATGAAAAATGTGCATTAGCTTTTTAGAAAACTGCCTCTGCAAAAGACCAAGGTACTTAGGTACGGTACTTAAATACAGCTTGTGGTACTTGTACTTTACTCGAGTATTTGCATTTTCTGCTCCACTACATTTATTTGATAATTTAAGACATTAGTTACTTTGCAGATTCAGATTACTAATAAAATAGCTCCACCCCTACCAGCTGCAATATTACAGTGATGTACACAGTAATGCATCAGTAATCATAATCCAATAATATAAAACAGTAATGAGCCATTCTGCTTAATGAGAACCTTTCCTTTTGGTACTTTAAGTTATGTATTTTTTTACTTTTACTTAAGTAAAAATTTGACTTTTACCTCTAACAGAATGTTTCTACATTGTGGTATTACTACTTTTATTTAAGTAAAATATCTTGGTACTTCCACTTTAACGGGACAAGTAGCAGAGACATCAAATACTGTGTCTTTGTTAAACTTTATTCCTCAGGGGTTACTTCGACGTCATGGGGCACTTTGACAGCACGTTCAACTGCTCCAAGGGCAGCTACATCTACTGCTGCGGTACCTGCCACTACCGGTTCTGCTGCGAGCACCAGAGGAACCGGCTGGACCAGGACTCCTGCACCAACTACAAGTCCCCCGTCTGGGCCGACCCACAGGTCCCCGTCACGGTGCCCGCGGGCAACAAGCCTGACCCGGACTTTGAGACGCTCCAGCAGCAGAACAGCAGGTGAGGGTCTGGACCAGTTTGTCGCTGCGAGAAGTGGTTAAAGCCAGTAAAGCAGTGTAACAATACAAAAAGAGGAATGATGGTGTATGGCCACAGTGCAACATGCAACATTACAGCAGCCACATGAAACATGGATGAAACAGAAATGAACAACAGACACACAAAAGTATAAATAACTACAACCTCAGCCAAGTTTTGTTTGCTGCCTGTTTTCCTCTCCTGTGCTGAGTGAGTTGATGTAATTTTCCTCTAAAAACAGCACTGCCTATGTGATCGGAGGGGTGATCTCCTTCACCGTGGTGGTGGCTGTGGGTGTCAGGATCGCCTTCAGCAAGGTGGCGCGTCGACCCCGGAACAGAGACATCAACATGCCCAGGTGAGACTCAGTTAGAGGACAGGGAACAGACCTGTAGTTCGTTTACTTTGGTTGGTTTATGTAGCTGTATTTTAGCATTTGGTTTGGTTTGCTAGCAAATGCTGATAGAGATTGCAAACGGACGTCATGTGACGTGTTTTACTATTTGATACACAAGGATGCAGAAATGTACTATGGTGAATTTATGAAATGTTTTAGGCAATTTTATGGATGCTCTGAGCCTCTTTTCTGATTGGCTGACTGTTTCCTGACTGATTGAATAAATATAATATGGGATGGGTTTGGGGCATTACTGCTTTTTGTGACATCACAAAGTTCCAGAAGTCCTGACGGCTGGTTTTAAGGCTCAGTTTCTGAATACAGGCTGTGTGCATTTCTCTGTGGACTGAGGCTTTGATACTTTCACAGTATTAATATAGAACCTAGACCTGCTTTATAATCACAAACACATAGATATCTGTACACAATGGGACCTTTAAAGATCAGGTTGCCTCTGTAAAATGGCTGAATATTTCAGTGTATCTTCCACATTCTTATTGTCTGTCTCCTTCCTGTTCTCTTCACATCTCTCTCTGTCTATCGTCTTCTCCCCCTCCTCTACTCCCCTCCATCCCTCCCTCCCTCCATCCATCCATCCTCTGCTGTGTCAGATCACTGGTGGATATCCTGCGTCACCAGTCGAGCCCTGTGCAGCAGGGAGAGAGGAACAACACCACAGTGTTGACCACCACCACCTCAGACGGACGCACATCCAAAAACCTCTACACCCCCATCCTGCAGAGCAAAGACAACCGCAGTAAGTGCCAAGAACTTCACGTTAATAAAAAACAAACATATTAAATACACACATTTGTCAGGGTGGAGACAGAAAACGAGGCACATTCACATTCAGGTGAAATGAACGTTTGATTCAGGGCATGTTGTTGTCTCCCCCAGGACGTGGATTTTAATTCTCACTGCTTTTATTCTAATCTCAGTTCAATCTCAGTATTGGTCACACACATCACACTTCAAGTGGAATACATTTGTTGGGACTGAAATGTTGCCAGACACAGCTATTTAGAAAAGCTGATGGATAATCTCAGTGGGTTTTTGTTTTAAACTCAAGCAACATCACATCAGTTATTAGTAAAAATCTGTCTAATAGTCCTTTTAATAGCTTATAGTGTGGATTCATCTTTACTTCTTCTGCATCTAGAGGAGAATATCTGTAAATCTAACCAGTTCATATTCACAGTTTGTGCATGAATAATCTTCATTTGAGAACATGTAGTGACATTAATATTATCTCTGTAAAAGAAAACACTCCTCTGACATCTAGAGAAATATTAATGATGACAATAATTTCTTGAACTTTCCCAGTGAATTCTCTCTTATGTTGCAGATTTATAATTATGGTTCGTAGGCAGAAAAACAAAAACTCTTCTCTCTTTTTCTGTTGTTAGTTTTTAGGCAGATGTTCAGCTAATTATAATTTTAACCTAAAAATGTGCTAATTAATTAAATGCTCAACACGGCACTGTCACTGAACCCATGAGGGCTGACGGGTTGTTATGTCATTGCCAGAGAAATAAAAAAAAAAAACCAAAAAAAAAAACAAATGAGCATTTTAGTGTTTAAAAGCTGAATTTCAATGGAAGCCTTAATGTTTTCTAATATGAGGCTTTTTTAATATTTGCTATAACAGATTGATCTTTATAACAGTATTTGTTGGTTTGAGGTAATCAGGGCTTTGAAAGTGGCTGCAAAAAGTCTTTATTTAATTTTTGTTTCTCATTCTTGTTCACAGTCCTGTATGTTGTTGCCAATGAGACAAAAATGTTACTCGCATTAACAGATTATAGTTGGAACGATCACACTTCAGGAAAAAAAAAAAAGTTGCCTTTTCCCTCTGAGCTCTGGTGAATGTGTTGATTTTGTTGTGCTCTTAACCATTTACACAGTTACAGTCTGAACACACACAAACAACACGTCTCTCTCTTCACTTCTGCTCTGTCTCTCTGTCGCTCTGCCACTGTCTCTCACCTCAAACAAAAACAAGCCCTCTTCCTTCAGTCGCTCCAGGATTTGAATTGTTTTGTGACTCTGCAAATAATCTTGTAGGAAATTCAACAAAATCCCAGTCAAGAAAAAAATCTGGTGCTGAAATAAATGAAAATATTTTTAAAATATTGGATTTATTTTGTATTTTTCCACATTTATTGTAGATGCTCCTGCTCTGCTGGAATAGGAGAGTCTACATTATGGACACTGCTGAAACTTGATTTTCTGAACAGGTTACATAGACTAACACACAGTCAATGTTCTATTAACACTTGATTTGACTTCATTTTAACACACTAAAAATAGTACAATCTGATCCTTTGCACATGACACATAATTATGAAACTGGATTTAGAGTTTGCAAACAACTGACATTTATTTTCATTATTCGTTAATTTGCTGATTAATTGACTTATTTTTGCAGCTCAAACAAAGAACAAGCAGGTTAAATGGACCAGAAAGATTAACTTAGACTAACCTTCATCTTCTTCCTGTCTGGGGGGTTTTGCCCCACCAGATCATGTGCTAATTAAGAGTTTGATTGAATATTGATAATAAGTAGAGACAAAAATGAGTGAATTCCTGGAGGGACTGACTTCTTCTCTGAACTGTCTTGTTCTCTCTCTGTCCTGTTTCACCCACTGTCTCTCTATTGACACAAATGCTTACTCGACACACGCCTCTTGTGTCTCTCGAGTGGTTGTCCATCAGTTTGTCAGCTCTGCTCTCTTTGCAGCTGGGAACTTGCACCACCATTTTAACCAGCAGGGGTCTGCTTCCAGCCCCAAACACTCTGCTACCATCGGTAAGCTTCGTGGTTAGCAGCACAGTCTAGCACAGGCGGCGGCGAGCTGCCGGCCGGGTGAACGGCCTCACTACCACACTGTCTGTCTGTCTTGTTGTTGGTTTGACGGCCTGTTGTAGTGCACTCTTAAAACAGCTGTGCCACTGTCAACACGACCTTGTGGCAACACACACATTTGTGGTTTAAAACATGTTTTAAATGATGCTTTTTTTTTTACATGGTTGTGTTGACAGTGACACATCATTGTTAAGAGTGTGAGCTAAAAGTTGTCTGGCCTGCCCTCTGCTTAATGCGAGCCTGTCTGCCCCACCACCACCCACTACTACCACAAGCCTGCTTCCAAATGTGCTTCTTCCTCTTCCTCTTCTTCTCTCAGTGTAGCAGTGATGTGCAAGTGTGCTTACAGCTGACACCACACGTTAATGGAGGTCTTGGCTTAAGCGAGGTCACTGCACTTCCTGAGTCTGTTTTCCCAGGCTTTGCACCAAGAAAACAAAAAAGCAATGCCAGCACTGTCCTCAGGAAATAAGTAGCACTCTGATTGTTTGTGAAGCCTAATTTGGTGCATCTTAAATGGCTGCCACAGGTTTCTGGAGAAGGTCTTTGTGGACATTCGATGAGATAATGAACTCAGAAGGAAACAGCTTGCCAACGCCTGATGCCAAAGTCAATTTAATATACAATACTGACGACAGCTGACCTTGATATTCTGCTATTTTTGTGTTGTTAAGTAACCAGTGTCTCATGTCAACGCCATCTTGACAAATAAAATTCTGAAATTCATTCTTGAGCTAAACCCAACCTCTGCCAAACAGTGTCACAATGTCAGGAAGCCAAAACCAGTATTGACGTCAACCTGATTTTCATTTCTAACTGAAATCGATAAAGTCCGACGTCTTTCTGACGTCACATTGACGTCCTGGACGATGACGAGCACGATTTTCACTGAACTTTTCCAAATTGTTTCAGTGCTAATTATTCCAAACCATTCTGTCCCTCGGAGGATGAATTACTCAAGAAGGCAACTGCAAAGAATAAACTGAGTTAGAGTGAAGATTAAATTACAAGTTTAGCATAAATGGTGCTTTAATGTGTGCTGGAAGCACAGTTTGTCAGTCTAATGTGAACCAGCAAGTCAAACGTCCTTATGTTAATTAACTGATAAAATATTAAACAAACCATTGATTAATTTTATGCATTATTGCTGTAAATTATATCTGTAAGTGATAAATATTTTAGAGGCATCAGTTTGTTTCTGGGCAGTGGATAAAAGGAAACTGGAAGTTGTTAAAAAAAAATCTCTCATATTCTAAGTTTTATACATTTCTGTGTCATTCTTCAATGTTTGTGCATAATCAACACTGATCACATTGAAGAGTTCAGTTCATATATGACAGTTCATTCTTGACGTCTTTGGTTCTACAGGTAAAGTTTTAGACCTGTATTCAGATCTTTGTCCTTGGTTCCCTTTAGTTTTGTCCTCAATCTTCCAGTGTTAGATAATGTTAACAGCCTCCTGGGAGGAAACAAGAACAGAACACTTCAACTCTCTGAGTCAGACACTCTGCACACGTTGAAGTTCATTTTTCCATGACACCATTATCAAACCTCTCTGTCAGCCATCGTAGGTGTTCCAAAGAAATCGATTATCTTGCACTCTTGGAAATGACCAGGCTAATTCTGCACCGTGGCAGAGAAGACAAACGGCATATTTAACACAACGTTTGAAGCTTTTTGGTTGTATTTTCCTCATTATGCTCAGTTCAGTTCGTACTTTACAACCTATGATCTCACAGCTGGCATTGCTTTTTTGCCACCGTGTGTGTGACATGCACGGTACAGAAGTCGATGTGGTGTGTGTTCCCTGGGTGACGCTTAACGGAGACATTATTGGCCATTATTGCCCATTACTGTCAATGGTCAATGACCAGTATATGTCCAGCAGTAATCTTAACAAGATCGCAGCCCATAACCATTACCACCCAGAATGGACTCAACATCGATTGTGTCTGTCTCAAACACAGGAAACAACAGCAAATGGCCAGTTTTTCACAGTTACATAATCTTTTATTGCTGTATTCTCACATTTTTAACCTTTTTTTAAGTCCTCTGCTGATGCTCAGCAGTTGATAAAGTTTCTCCTCAACTTTTTTTTTTTTTTTTTTTTTTTAATAAATTCAGCATCTGAAATTACTCCTTGGATAGTAGTGATGTTCCAGCAATGAGCCGCATGTGTTTGTCGATTTCACGTTGTTTCAATGTACAGAACCTACACATGTTGGGTCACCACGAGTGCACCTACGGTACATGTTGGGTCATCGACTGTCTGTTTGCTGTTTGGAAAATATGAATGTACTCGTAAACTGTATGATGTAACTGATATGAGTATACATGTTGCAAAACAGACCCCCCCAGCCCCTCCCCCATACTGCTAATCTTACATAAGTCGCACCATCTTTCTATGTATTGATGGATGTGCTGCTTTTGCTCTTTGCATAAATGTGAATGTGTGTATAGAGACCCCCCCCCCTTGATGCTATCAGTGTATTTCTGTGTATTTACATGTGGCTGATACGTTTGTGTTCGAGCCTCGGATGATCAGTACAGAGTTGTATTTATAGATGGTCGCCATGGAGCTCAGAGCCACTTCCTGTGTTTACTGATCATTAATCAGCTTGTATCTTCTTCTCTTGTTTCTTGTTTTTCCTCTTCTCCACTTATTCTTCCCTTTCATCCTTTTCTTCTCAATTTTCTGTCATTTTTCTGTATCCACTCCTCATACATCTCACTTTATCCTCCCTCCCTCCCTCACTGCTACTCTCCCCCATCCTCTCACGCTCCATCTTCTGTCTTTATTTTTCTGTTTTTCCCTCATTGTTTTTCTTCCCCTCCTCTTCTTCTTCATCTCTAATCTTCCATTTCCCTTCCCTCCCTCCCTTTTTCACTTGCTCTATCTATCATCTTCCTTTTCCCCCTCTCTCCTTTCTCTACATCCCTTTTCCTGTCCCTCTGTCCATCTGTCACTGTCTCTCCCCAGAGCGTGGATCTCGTATGAACAACACCCCCCAGCTCTCCTCCGGTCCCACTCTGCTTTCGGGTAGCGGTAAAGGTCCCGACATTATGGGAGGCGGCATGAGACACAACAGCAGCCACCCGTCCTTCTCCCACTCCTTCCACAACCTGGCCCAGCTGCCGCCGTCCTACGAGGCCACCATGAAACCTGAGATCAGCCGCTACAGCTCCCTGAAGAGGCTGGGTGAGCTGGGTGGGGGGTGTAGAGAGAGGGTTGAAATGCACAAGAGGGAAAAGGGGAGAACAAGGGAGGTAAAGAGGAAAACCTGAGGGAGGAGGAGGAAGAGGGCAAGTGGGACTAATTGATTATTCAGAAGCAGTGAAACCTTTCAGGTGATGCAGCCATGCCGTTGCTGAGTGCATTTATAAAACTGCCTCAAAGGTTTGACTCACTGTACATACATAACTTATTTTGATTGTTTTGCTTCAGATTTGAAATATAATGTGTTTAAAGGAATTTTCCAGAGAAAATATTGTTGAAAATTTGATCCTGTGTTGATAATGCTAGCTGTAGTCAGCTTGGATTCACAAAGGTTTCAGTGGAGTCAAATGGAGACACAGGCTGACATTGAAAATATATATTAAAGCTGAACAATTATTCAAAATACTATTGCAATTGCAATATGGCCACATGGTGCTACATCCGAATCACAGGAGCTGCAGTTTTTTGATAAAGGTAAGATGTGTCAGACCAGACCATAAACATGTGCCACAGAGATGCTCCAGGCCTATAAATCATATTCTACAGACGTAAAGGAACATAGGTGTTTGGTACAAGCCCCAACAAAAATAAAATGTAAACAGGTGAGTGATAAAAATTCACCCTGGTACAGTTGTCATGAAGGACGAAATTAGCTCTAGAGACCAAAACCGTTTTTCGTACCAGGCTGTAAACATTCATTTCTGCTGTAGGGTTGAATATTTTAACATGGGAGTCTGTGGGGATGGATTCGCTTTTGGAGCCAGACTCAAGCGGCCTTTCAAGGAACTGCAGTTTTTAACACTTCACTGTTGGCTTCAGTTTTCAGACCTGAGGGTTGCAGCTTGGATCCTACACTTCACATAGCATGACGACATCTTTCACGATGTCCAACCTGCGAGGAAAACACCCACGTCTTTTAAATCCACACCTCCAGTTTTCAACTCTGTCTTCCTTTCATGAGTGTAACATCTCCAAGCCCAAGCAAACGTATCAGTAGAACTCCCCATGACTAGTGAACTGACTTTTATGTATGAAATATAACACTGGCCTCTTATTTGGTTTTCCACAGTCAACTAACCATCAGTTTTTCCACTTATCTCTTGTGAATATATTGAGACGAGTGACTAAAACTGGTTTGTTGCATGGTAGCATAAACATTATCCATGTGGGAAGTGGGCATTGGCTCTGTATGACCGAACATCACCTTACACCATAACCGCCTACTTCACCAGATTTCGTTGTTTGTCGCAGCCAACTAAACTGTGAGCCAGTTATTCTCAAGTCAGCTGACCGACTCCCACCCCACGACTTTCTTTGTGGGCTATTTCTCCTCTTGTGGCCTGGTTAGTTAGACTTTCACACAGCTGATTCTCCAGTGAATGAGAGTCCGTTATGGCAGTAGCCAGGCATGGCCGCCAGGAGATTTGTGACTCAGCTGCAAAGCCAAATAATCATCTCAGTGTAGCCTGAATGTGTAAACTGTTTCTGCTAAACAGCCATAACAGTACAGTAAACAAACTGGAAGAGAGGAGGGGGAAGTGATTTGATGATAAAGGCGTACACAGGGTAAAGAAAAGCATTTTTTAAAAGTAAGGTAGAAAAGAATAGAGGAAGAAAGGAGAGGCAGAGAAAGAAGGAGTTGACAGAGATGAAAGAAAGAGCTCCAAAAACAAACCTGTGAAAGTGGCACAGAAACATGGGAGAACATGAATGTGAAGAAAGAGGATCGAGGCGGGCAGTGAAAGAGCTGAGTGGGCAAATAAGGATACAGCAGGAAGAAAAAATAGATATTCAGGAAGATAGAGATGCAGAGAGGTCGACTGAGCAGACGGAGAAGAATGAAGGGAGAGGCAGGGAAAGAAAGGAAGAAAGGATTGGAGGGAAAGAGAGATGTGGAGATAGGGGGAGGGGCGTTGGCTGGCTGGTCTGCAGGGGCCTGGCTGCCTTCGACAGGGAAGAAAAGACGTTTGAGAGGCAGTGGCTGGCAACCTCTCTCTCTCTCTCTCTCTCTCTCTCTCTCTCTCTCTCTCTCTCTCTCTCTCTCTCTCTCTCTCTCTCTCTCTCTCTACCTCTCTCTCTCTACCTCTCTCTCTCTACCTCTCTCACCCTGTGATTGCTGAAGACTGCAGGGGGAGGGGAGTTGCCTCTGCAAGCAAAGTGATGGATGGTTACTACATGGGCGATCGTATGTGTGTGTGGCTGTACCTGGAAGTGGAAGCAATAATGAGGTGAAAGCGGAGACCAGATGGGGCTCTTCATTATTTCAGTCACAAAGAGAAAACATTTCTATAGGTGACGCTGTGCAGCGTTTGGAAAACGCTTCAGACACATCATATCAGACCCTCAAAGGTCATTGCACTTCCCTTCATCTTCTCATCTATGAAACAGCATCTCTGTCGCATCGTTGGCAGCTGTCCTGCAGCTTTTTATGCTTCAGATCATAAAAACTGACACGCGTGTTTTATTTTTTTGTTTTGGAATCAGTAGAAAAATCGCACATAGAAAGAGAATCACTTTCTTTCCTTCATCCTTCCTTCCTTCCTCACTATTTCTTTCATTGTTAGTTCTTGCTAACATTTGTCTCTGCCTTTGTCCTTCCCTCATCTTTCTCACTGCCTCAGATGCCTGAAAAAAAAAAGATGGCTACACTTCTGCACAACACATTTAAAAAAAATAATTCTTGATATTTTCTAGTGGTACATCAGTGAACTTAAGTAAAAAACATGACTGAACCTTGATTTTCTTCTGCTCATTGGTGTGGGTTTTTGCACTACACTTCCCAGGGTTCACCTGTGATTCAAAAAGCAACATTGATGTATTTTCTGTTTAAGAATTTCAGAGAATTTTCCATCTGCTCAGTCATCGTGGTTTTCACTTCTCATCCTACTCTGAATCCATTTGTCCGAACATGTCACTTGCAGACTTAGCAGGCATTCAGTCAGAAAACAGCCCTGAGTTAAAGCGAACGCATCGGGGCTGCGTTGGTGGAGGTTTGTTGTTTCAAGTGCTGGTGAGATGATTAAATTAGATCCTGTAATTAGATCAGTCGAGTTTGAAGGACAGAGGTTTATAATACCATGAGACAGGATTTTACAACTGTGGAAAGTTATCATGGCAGCAATCATTTTATTTTTTATTGTGATGATCATGAGTTGAGTAGAAACACGGCTTTTCACGTTATAAAGAGATCTGCCAGAAATGTGCAGCTGCACAGATTTAATTGCTGCTGCATTTTGGCAAAAGTTCATCTTTTTATTGCCAGACAACCCTGTGGTGTTTTGTAGGAGCTCTTTGTGTTGCCTGATTGAAGTGAATGGTGGGGCTGTGTTTTTAAGTTGCTCTGAATGTGGCACCACTGCGCCCTGAAAACCATTATTTCCAAAGGCTTTGGCCTCACCACGAAGGTTTGTTGCTGCGCTGAGCAAAGCACACACACACCACAGCGGGCTGATGGGCGAGTTGAAGTTTGGACATCTCTACATATATTTGCTCTGTCCTCCGTGACTCCCACAGACTGTGCTGACCCGAGCGGCGATTACAGCGCTGATAGTTCTGTCTGAAAGCCCCATTAGAGAGAAACCTTTAACAAAGCGGTCGACAGAAACAACGGCAGCAACCTTCAGCGGGTTCAGAAGACAACCCTGAACGATAATAATATAATAATATAATATAAAGTGTGTACTAATAACTAAAACTAAACACACAAGATGTCAGGTTTGGTCATAAACATGTCAGGTCTCATGCCACATTTCATCCCCTCAGGCCGTAACGCTGAGTGTTTAGTATCAAAATCCAGAGCCCAGTCTTCCTTTTCTTCTGATTACAAACCAAACAGAAGCATAAGGACAGATCATGTTCAGTGGATGGTTTTATTTCCCAGAGTAAAGCTACGAGACGCTGATCACTTCAAAAGAAAAACCAGATACAGGCTGAGTCACTGTTGCAGTGAATCAGTGACACTCAGCAGTATTTTTACTTGTCTGATTATTAAATGCCTGCTTTTTCACAAAACACCCTGAACGCCCCTTCAAATGGAGACTAAAATGTTGTCATTATGAGTCAAAGAGAGGGAACGCGGCCTCTCGCCAGCCATTGTATGAAACCTGGTCCTTTTGATGTCGTTCCCCACACGACTCTGCTGAAAGAACACTGATAAGGGCTTCTTTGTCTGCGGTCAGCAGCCAGGGAGAAACCTCAAGATAATTTGGCCTTACAGGACAGGAGTAAACAGAGAGGAGAGAGATGAAGAGGAGGGAGAGGATGAGGACATGAGAGAGAAAGATGGTGGTGGAAAAAGACAGAGAAAACCTTGAGAGCAGGAGGAAGAGAGGCTGAAAACAATACAAGAGAACAGAAAAGCAAAGGAGAAGAGGAGACAAAGAAGCAAACAGAAGGAGAGGAGAGGAAGGGAAGAGACCTGATGGAGAGAGAGAAGACAAGGTGAGAGGGGAGGAAGAGGTGGAGAGGTGGCTGGGTAAAGGTCAGGTTTAAATTGGCTCTTGGGGAGCTGCTTCCATGGAAATGCTTTGAAGATTAAAGTGGTCTCAGGCTACAGAAAACACAGAAACTCTGCATTTCACTATTAATGAACCTCACTAACTGTTCTCTCTCTTTACTTCTTCATCTCTTTGTTTCTGTCTATCTCTTTATTTTCATGTTGTCGTATCTCCCTCTTCTCTCATCACACGGGTTGAAACTTTCTCACTTCTGTTAAAATCTGTTCATTTGTCTTTCACCTTTATTCTGTTAAGCCTCATCTAAAACATAGCATATTTCTGCTTCACCCCTTTTTTCTCTCTGTTTGTTCCATTATCTTTTCTCATCTTGTCTTCCTCTGACTCAATCACCTCCATTTCACCTTTTTTTGATACCTCTACCTCTACCACCGCATCTCTCTTCACAGTAAAGTTATTTCACCTCCTTTTCCTGCCACACACCTACAACAGATTTTCTTTTTCACGTCTTTTCCTTTGTTTTTTTTTGCTTAATTTCTTTGCATTTTTTGTCTTTTCTGCTCTTTCTAATTTCTCTCTTCTTTTCTTTTGAGGTTCAGAGTTCAACAGTTGAGAAAACAGTCTCACCACAAGCTCCATTTAGTAGCTGTTCTGGAGCTTTCAGTCATATCACATGGTCTCCATCAGCAGATAGAGTTTGCCCAGCTGTTTGTTCGGAATACGCAGTAAAATAAAACTGTTTACACCAAACTTGGTGGAGTGATGGGACGTGGGCGAGGGAAGAACGCATTAGATTTAGGTGCAGACATCTTTTGTCTTGAAGTGAAGTTTGGATCTTGTAAAAAAATCACATATATTTATGGTGTTGACATCTATAAGTTTGTACAGTTTTGTGCAGATCTAGACAATGATCCAGATCTGACGGATGTGTGTAGGATTGTTTGGCCTTGGTGCCACTCTAGTTTACTATGAATGAGATTTTTTTTTCTCTGAAGTCTGAAGTGTTGTTTATCGATGGCCTTGGCAGAGGTCTGCGTTCTCTGAGTGCTCTTCTAGTTATAACTTGAATATCATGGGTTTTGCACTGTTGGTTGGAAAGAAAAAGTATTTCAAGACACTAGTTTGGACTCTGAAAAATTATGACGGGCACTTTTCACTATTTTTTTAAATACATTTTATAGAAGTGAAACCAAGTGTTCTCAACTGCATACCTGGTAGACAGGTGCGTAGGAAAATCAGATCATCAGCAACAAGTATCAATAACCTGGATATTAATATACTAAAGTATCAATAACCTGGATATTAACGTATTAAAGTATCAATAACCTGGATATTAACATAATAAGTATCAATATTAGAGTTTTATTGGAGTTTTCTTTCAGGCAGCAAATTCACAATGTGAAACAAGATACCTGCTAAAACCACAGTGAGCCAATAATTGATTGATTGGTTGATTGGTTGTGGGGATTTAACCATTTCTAACTGACTGAAAAAACAATTGACATATTAATCAATAAAGAAACTAAACATTACCTGCAGCCATATTTACATCTTGTACAATTGTATCTTCCTTTTGCTGAATCAGAGAAAGAGCTGGACGAGTACTCCAGCTACTACTCCTCCAAACGTCGCTCCAACAACGCTCCACCATCCTTCTACTCATCTCAGCACCACCTGCCCTGGGGAGGCGACTACACGCTGGGCTCCAGGGGCACGCTGCCCCTCAACGGCTCCCGACCCCGTCTCCACATCCCCGCCTCCACCCCAAACCCGTACCCACTGCCCTCTCAGACGCAGTACACCAGCTCCACCTTCGACAGACCACCGCGCCGGGTCCGCTCCCAGGACCAGCTGCTGGCACTCGGGGAGGGCAACACGCTGTCCCGCCTGTCAAAGAACCAGCAACACCAGTACTACAAAGCCATGATGAGCACCAGCAGGAGCTCCACCTCACAGACGCTCCGCAGGTGAGACAAGAGATAAGAGGGGACAGAGGACAGAGGACAGCAGAGGTGAGAGGAGGATTGTGAGAGACGAGGTGTGATGAAAGGAAAATTCAGATGAGACGAGCAGATGAAACACAAAAGAGAAAGGAAGGAGATCAGACAAGGTGAAAGACAAGAGGACACCAACAGAGATGATAATGATGTTAGGTGAGATGAGAAGATGGAGGAGAGACGAGACTCATTCTATGAAGAAAAATAAAAGCAAAGGGAGGCTGAGACTATAATATGAAATTAATGTCAAGAGCAGAGCAGTTTCATTGAAATTTGAAGAGTCTGATAATGTGAGGGTACACTCCATTTAACTTCTGTTCAGTCAAATTCGAAACCTTTAACCTTATTTGACTTCTTTGAAAAAGTGAGTCCAACAAGTTAAACAAGCTCTACTGTTCTTTCTTTACCTGGGAAACAAAGGTGACTGAAGACAAAGTCCATTTCATGTTTTATTGCTCGTTATATGTTGATTTAAAGGTCCCATATTGTATGAAGTGAGACTTCCATGTCTTTTTTTTTTTAGTTTAAAGCAGGTCTAGGTTCTATATTAATACTGTGAAAGTATCAAAGCCTCAGTCCACAGAGAAATGCACACAGCCTGTATTCAGAAACTGAGCCTTAAAACCAGCCGTCAGGACTTCTGGAACTTTGTGATGTCACAGACTTGAGAGACTTGATTGGCTCATCAACCTGTTGTTACTGGAGCTCCAGAGAGAAGCCTGAGGGAGGAGATGTAAAAGTACACTGAGATGGTTTTTGGTTCTTAAAACCACAAATATAACTTTTGTTATACTTTTGTTTGTGTAATAAAACTTAATATAAATCTCCAGAAAAGTGTAAAATATGAAACCTTGAAGGTTTAGGAAAATGTCCTTAAATCCTGATTAATTCTGCTGGATGAAAAGAAACTTGAGCTGTGTTTCACTTATTGTGTGGCTGATTTTATTTGGAGAGATCTTGGTTACTTGATCACAATGTGATATTCAACTTATATTCATGTTCAGCAAATGTGCCACCACTGCAACAGTAACTTTTTTAATAGCCCATGATAAACAGGATCTGTGGTTTCAGGTCCCATGAGAGGCTCCTGGTCTCACCTGACCGTCTGGAGGACCGCCTGATGGCGATGGGGCTGATAGGAGGAGGCGACAGAGGTGGAGGAAGCGGGATGGTGCCCACCATGGGCCGGCTCAGCCACCACCAGAAGGCCCAGTCACAGCAGAACATCTGCGTTACGCCGTCCATGGACCGCCACCACATGATCAAGATGAACTCCCACCCGACACCAGGCCACGACCATGACCGCAGCTCTGCTGCCATGCCCGGGATGGGCATGCACAGCGGTTGGGACCCCCACGGTGGCCACCGTGACTGTGACGGAGGCGGAGTGGGGACTATGGGAGGCCACCCCAACGCCCGGCGGATGGCGTTCGCCAGCAAGAGGCAGAACACCATCGAACAACTGCACTTCATCCCCGGAGGAGGAGGAGGGCAGGGACTGCGGACTGGGAGTAAGAACGAGGTGACAGTGTGAGAGATGGAGGGAGAGAGGAAGAGAAAGAGTGAGGGAAGAGAGGTGAAGGCTGAAGTTGTAAAGACGCTGAAGACAGGAGGAGGAAAGGAAAGTGGTGAGGCGTTCAGTGGGAGATGAAGTGGAGATGAGCAGAGAGGCGAGGTAACTGAGGAGGAGGTTTGCTCTCAGCTGGCTGCCTCACAGGGCTGCACTGTGTCCTGAGGACGAGCAGCAAACAGCCCCCCTCCCCTTCATAAAACAAAAAGTGGTGGATGACAACATTAATCTCTTAGTGAATACAGGCACTTGATTTTCTCCTTATCACTTAGTGTGTTGAAAAAGAGAATATTCAGCCATTCTTTGTAAAGGGAAGACAGAAATGTCCACATAAAAAGAGCAAAAAATATGGTATGAGTGCAGTTTGAAGGTTGCTGGGTATTCGCTGTGACTTTTATTGAAGGATACCTGCTGAGTCAAATTCATTGACTTGTCCTTGAGTTTTATTGCACTGTCCTCGAGTCCTCGAGTGCTCTGACAGAGATTCACCAGTCTTTGAATCCACTGTGGATGACAGAGAGCGCAGAGGCAGAGACAGACGGGTTTGCTTGTCTTTGTATTTATAAAAATATTTAAAACCAAACAAGTTGCTTTTGTATGAAACTAACCTGATAATAATAATAATAGTATTAACATTACTGAGCCCTGTAGGACTTTGTGTATACTTGGTTGAGAACGTATTTATCCTTAAGCCAGACAGTTTGTAACTTAAAGGCTGGACATGATTGGACTGTCATGAAAGTAAAACTTCTAAAATAATCCAGCCGAGTACAGTTAGCTGTCACTTGATTGCTTTATGGCTTGATTCACTCTAGGTTAAAATAAAATAAATGCCATTTTTGGAGAAAAACTGTACTTGCGTCATTGCAAACTGCTGCCATAAAGGCCCCGTCACACCAGCATTTTAACAGTTAAACTTTTGTGGCCAAATGAATTCATGTCAGTAAAATCACTGGATTTGCTTTCAGGGGTGAAATTAATAGATGTTAGTTTAATTTAAAGTTTAACTTTGTTGAACTGTGAAGTGAATTCAACTGATAAACTGTCTTTCACTGCTGAGGGGAAGGAGAGCGAAAGAGTCTAAAATGGAGCAAGCTAATGTCGCTAATTAGCTGTGTGTTGGAGTGAAAACATCTCCACAAAAGAGGAATGGTTTTTACACATTTATGAGACAGACGTTTATGGTAGAAACACGTGTTTTGAACTTAAGAATTTGTGAAATTGTCGTGACTCAGCTAAGAAGCTAACCGCTAATTGTCAGTTTCAAAGCCTATTAGCTTCTTAAGCTTTTTTTTGCTCTTCAATAAAATGTCACGTGGCTGGATAGCCTGCTAGCTACAACAACTAACTCCAAACTTTTCATGTGGGTGAATTTTACTGAGCCACTTTCTGGTGTGACCGGGCCTTAAAATCCACTTAAATCCACACTGCAGTCTGATTTTAGCTAACTTTTAGCCTTTGTACAGTGAACTCTAGTGGGTGTATATCATCTATGAAACATTGTGCTGTGACCCTTTGCGTAATAATTAGTCCAATTTTTTGAAATTAGACGATTCAGCCTCGTGCAGACTCTGTATGGGTCAGACATTTTAATATGGACAAAGCAAACATCCCTCAAACGCTGTTTTAAACTTTTCATTGTGAGTTTGTAGAGTCGCGGGTTACTACCTTTTGCGACTTGCTACTAAGCAAATCCTCCCGTACGTCGACGACGCCACATGTTACCTGCGAGTTCAGCTGCTCACCTCATATGAAGGGAAGGGGGGCAGACGGGTTCGAGGCCGGGGACAATGGACACTTCACACCAAGGGCTATACCGAATTATCTTTGTGTGTCTGTGCTCTGTACAGCGTCTGCTTCTCATTTTCATTTCTTCTGCGTGTCAGTGTCAGGAGGCATGCTTGTCCATACATTCACCGATTTTTTTTTTTTTTTTTTTTGTCTAGAGAGAAAATATAAACATGCAAGGAAATACAAAGTGAAGGAACTTTTGTGGAACATGTAAAAACACCACCATGAATTCTTGATAGTACTGTTGCGGGAGAAGTGGTGGCCATAAAGATGTCATATTTTGTCTTTTTTTTTTTTTTTTTTTCTGGCTGTGAGATGGACCTTCTAGCTGTTCAGGCTGGATTTACCCCTCTATGGGGTTTAAGGGACTCATGAGGCCTCGTTCGAGGTTTTCAGTTTCCCCTCTGAGTTGTATTTCGACAAAGTCGGACATGATTGGTGCCAGTCATTTTTAGTCTTTTTAATAAGATACATGTGCTCACGTGTTAATGGTTCATGATCATAATGTGTAAAGATTCCCCCTCGATCAGACTATGAACGCTCTTATCATGATCGTTATTTTTATTTATTTATTTGTTTATTTATTTTTTGTCTAAACATGTATTTATTTTTTTAATCTCTGTGAATTTTAATGTATAATCCTGGATTTTCAATATTCAAACTTTATAGTGGAATTTAAAAAAAAGAAAAAAGAAAAAGAAAAACATTTGTATTCTCGAAAACAAAAAGAGATGATGCAATCAAAGAGAAAAGATGAACCGCATGACGATGTCAGAAGCCAGTGTTGATGATGTCATAGTGCTGACTTATGATGTCATGGCGTGTATGTGTGTAAATGTACATGAGTCTGTTTTCATTTGTGTGCCCGTGTGCGTAACTCTCAGTGTCTTCTTCTTCTTCTTAGGAATGCTGAACCTCATTTTTTGACCAAACTCCGGTCAAGTCTTTGGCCTACGAAGACGATTTTAACGACCCGAGTCTCGTTACGTGTTCATATCAACTTGTAATTCAAATGAAATTTTAAAGCCCTGTCGTCGTTTAATTCAATAAAAGGGAACATTGATCAATCACAACTTTTCTTGTCGAGCTACGTTCACCAAAGCGAGAACTTTTCAAACGTTTGAAAATGTAAATTACTGAAGGCTTATATTGTGTCGAGTTTTTGGCATTTGAATAGAACGAAAAAGCTGAGTATGTTAATTATCACTCAGCTGATGAGTTTGTGTCGCTGCTGTTTGACTTAAATATGTATCTGCAAAAAGCGAATTGTTTTTTTCGAAGCTATTTTGTCATTTGTGCTGATTTGAACAGACTTTAAAGGCAGGAAAGTGACTCAATGTACAGTGTTAACAGCCTCTTAAAGTTCTTGAACACGTGAAGGGGAAAAACAAATTGCGTTCATGTGTTTTTTTTAGCGACAGCAGTTGTTGCTTCAGCGGGTTGTGGAGGGGAATGTATTGTGACTTGCCTTTGGCTGACAGGACTAGAAAAGATTCCGTGGTTTTTACAATGAAAACGTCTCATTAACTTTTAAAATAGAAAGAAGCAAACAACACAGGAAGGGAAATATAAACGACGTGAAGATTCAGTTGTATTTTTAATGTCTCTTTCATTTCTCCTCATACCTTCAAAGGTCTGTTACAGATGTTGTAATCAACGTTCGGTTAACTGCTCCCCCTGATAAAACTGTGTGCCTGTATGTGTGAGGTTGCGTGTATACGAGTGTGTGTGTGTGTGTGTGTTAACCACTGGGGGGGAGGCATGGGCATATTTGTATTCTCAAAGCTACTCTGCATACCTCAAATTGTATGATACATTTATTTATTACATCCCCTTATATGTCTATTTCCAAGAATATTCAAACAAAGGTCTCACAGATGTGCAACCCTTTTGTTATTGGTGATCAATTCTTGCGTTTGTAGAAATCATACTGTTTAATTGATAATAACAATAAAAAAAAATCCCACTAAACCTTGTTTGTCTTGCGTCATTGACCTTGATTCTTTCTGTTTGAGTTTTTAAATTACAGGCTCACATTCACAGCTGGTGCCACAACAATTAGCTGATTATGCCATTATTCAGCGGTCTTGATAAACAGTTAATAGTTTGACTTAAGCAAAAATACCAAACATTTGCTAGTTTACAGCTTCTCACATGTGGGGAGTTTTTTTTCCTTTTCTCAGTTTTAAATTGCAAATCAAATATCTCTGGGTTTGGGCTGTTTGCTGGACAAAAGAAGTAACTTGAATAAACACCATGGATGTGAATTTTTGATGGACATCTTTTTGTCTTTTAACATTTTTTAACATTTTTATCTAGATGAAGTGATAATGAAAGTCAACAGTAAGCATGATGTTTAAGGCTGCATCTGACAACTGTTTCTTAGATTTTGCAAATTTCACAAAAAGGGATAATTTACCTTCACAGCTTTCCAGGTGACATTGGATTACCTTTCCAATCAACAGTCTGAAATCTGATTTTTTTTTAAGTTACAGGTACATAAATTCAATAAAAGCAAAGCTAAAACAAGTGAAGCAGTTACAGGAGCTGCAAATAACCAATTTCATTATTCATGGTTTTAATTTTTAGTCAATAATTATGAAATTATGAAAAACTTTTCATTTTTGCTTAATAATTGACAAACATTTAACAATCTGGAAAAATTTGCCACCGATCAACTAGTTGAATCGTTGAATAATCATTTCAGCACTAATAGCTTAACTCTCCATTCATTCATTCATTCTAACAAACTGTCAAAAGCCACAATAGACTGTACATAGAATTGGAAATCTGCAATTTTGAATACTAGTTCTGATGTGAGGGGTCCCAGTACCGATACCAAAATGATGTTTTCTGGTACTTACATTTGAGAAATAAAAATATGTTTCTCTACAAAATCCTTTTTTTCAATCTACAAAAGAAGCCAAAGTTTCCAAGGTGTAAACACAAGCATCAAACAACAACTTTGTCTGAATAAAATACTAAAATTAGCTAAATGTATAATGAAATCAGGATTTAATCAAAGAATAAGAAAACAAGAGTAAGAATCTGAGCATTCAGTAAACTGACACTTGCAGACTGAACCACTGAGGTTTTATCATCCAGCCCTGTAAACACAGCAAATCTCACTGTGTTTTGAATAAGAATCTACAGCTAGAGTGGGAGAAATGTGTTCAACGCACTGTTATGTTTCTATAATCAGTCCCTCCTCCTCTGTTCCTACACCCGAGGGAGCAATTTGAGGCTCCACACAGGGGAACATCAGCTCTCCATCCCTTCCCACCCACCACTTTAACACAAATTATTAAATTCATTACAGTCATTAAGCTGAGAAAATTAGGAAATTACAGGAGGGGATAGAGATGCAGCGGAGTGGCTCAGCCTCGGCTGTCTGCTCACCAGCTCAGTGAGCTTTTTGAATATATGCACAACTTTAAACTGGACTTAGAACCAAGATTTCTGTTTCTGTTCTCTGACTCTTTTTATAGACATTTTGTGCTTGTGATAAGTGGAGAATTGCACCAGCAGGATACCCAAAGCTATATCCCCGCGCTACAGCCATGAAACTGTTTTCTCCAACCGTTTAATTGATTTATTAGCATTTGTTTTAGGGTGACAGCAGATATTCCCAAACCTCTGCAAATCACAGCAAAGCTCTCAGGATGAACCAGTGGGTTTCTGTGCAGGTTTTAGCAGTTGTGGGTGAACTGACCCTTCAACCGTCCCCTTGAGCTTCGGTTTATTCAGTGTTTAATATTCTCACAACAGGGAATAAAAAAAATCAACAGGTTTATTACTTGGTGGACGTGCACGTGTGAAATACATGCATGCACCAACACACACATGCAGAGGTTATTTCTGTCTGGAACACACACATGCACGCAAAGTAAACAAACGGGTGCACACATTCAAACACACCCACACAGCAGACAGACACAGACACTGTACTATAATGGTGACTTTAATTGAATGCAAATTGGGCACCAGACACACACACACACACACACACACACACACACTTTGTAATGTTATGCAGCATGCACTGTAATGATATCTTTAATTGACTAATTAACATTTCACACACTTAGTGTGAAAACACACACATTATCACACACACACTCACACACACACTCACAGGGGCTTAATAGTGTCAGAATGCACACTGATATCTTCTTTAATGGAGCGCAAACATGCATGCACACGCACGTACACGCACGCCAGCGCACACACTCACACACACACGCTTTATTTATTCATGAGCATCATGCAGGAGAGGACCCGGGTTGTGCAAACGGAGGGGCAGAGGTGGCTGTGAGCGGGGCAGCGGCGGCGTGGTCGCGGCCGGACAGACCAACCTGTGCCTGGCTCTACCCGGAACCATTATGCAGACAGGAAACTACCATTTTAACGCGAGCAGCATCGGTGGAGCCGTCGTCTACAGCGGGGGACACCTCAACCCGACACGGGCCGGAAAACAGCCAGCAGCGGCGAAAAGAGGGAAAAACACGACGGAAACAAAACAAAGGCGCCGTGTGGGTGAAGACGAGCCGTGAGCCGGAGGAGCCGCGGGGCAGCGGCGGCGGACAGTGGGCGCAGCGGGCCGGGCCAGCGGAAACCGGTTTTGTTAGCGAGAGAAAGCAGCGCTCCCGGGCCGATGGAGAGCCAGGCCCTTCTCTGTGTTTTTCCATGGATGAAGCAGAAGGCCCCGCTGGCAGGCAGTAGGGACCCCGCTCTCACGGCGCACCCCCACCTCCATGTGTTCACGCCTCTGCTCCTGTGTTTCTGAGCTTTCGTTGCATCGGGACGTCGACGTTTCAAGGTAAAAAAAACAAAAACAAGCCGTTTCCAGCAGGAGCGGGTCAGCTAATGTGCTAGCTGCCGAGCTAACGCAAGCTAACGGCTCGGCTAACGCGGCTAGCGCGATGCTATGCAGCCGGGATGCCTCCTTTATGTCAGATTAGTTGTTATTATCCGCTTCACGGCGCCGTTAGACACATTTTAGGTTCGTTTGAAACACCGGGTGTGTGTGTTTGTTCATTTGCAGCTAAACATTGGGGCTTTTTATCAGTTTCGAACCGTTAGAGCAGCATCGGGCAGTTGATTGATGGATGCTAGCGGACCCTGGTCAGTGAGCGGTAATCTGTCCGTCTAACCTGCTCGGACACCGGTGCATCTGTTTCAGGCTGCCGGCCAGAGGTCACCGGTTGTCGGCGGAGAAAGCGCACGGTCCCCCCTCCAGCACACTCAAACCTCGGAGGTCCAGCACGGAGCTCGCAGGCTGCGGATCAGCCGGTAAGATGCAAACACACAGCTCCAATTAGTCAAAGTGACTGCGCGTTAATGAGCCCTCCTCACAAACTGCTCGGACTCAAAGACATCAAAAACGTGCAGAGTGCAGTGGAGCTCGTACTCTGCACGCCTCTGGAAAGTCCTTGCTTTGTGCAGAAACTGAAGCTGAGTCTGCAGCTCAGACTGACAGGACGTGTTAATGTGTGGAGAAGTTTCAACAAGATGCGTTTTGCATGCATTTCTGTCCCGATCTGCAGAAGCTGCCGCCTTCCTGCTGGAAAACAAAGTTTTCAGTGAGATGAGGAACATGTAAGTTGGTGTTCGATCATCAAGAAGACTCAACAAAGCTCAGGCAAATATTTTGTAGCTACTGTAGGTGGACCAGTGCCACTGAGCGCTAGAGCTGGAACAATTATTCTTTCAAATAAAAGTAATCTGCAACTGTTGTGATATTCAATTTATCCCAGTAAAACTTGTGTCCATTTTTAAGCAAAGTGCCAAACATTCGATGGTTTCAGCTTCTCCAGCGTGAGGATTTGCCACTTTTACAAATCTTATGTAGCAGCAAACTAAATGTCTGTGGCTTTGGGACTGTTGCTCAAACACAACAAGCTATGTAAAGACGTTTTTATTGTCATTTTTTAAACTAATTTCTGCTGTAATTACCTGGAAAGTGATATGTAGGTTAATGGATAGTGAAAAGAATCACTGGTTGTAGCCCTTCAGCAAACCGATCCAAGTACGTACTGTTCATTCATGATATCGTCGTTTTCATCGTCGTGTACTAAAACACTGCAAAGCTGTGCATCAGGCGAACTTGGTCATGCAGCAGAGTATGTTTGTAGATAGTCTGTACCACGGTTTCACTACCTACACGGGTTCACAGCTGATTTTTATAACCACAACACTGACGTGAAGATAAAAGTAAACAAGTTGTAAATACATGTTGTTATTGCATTGTTATCTACAGGCGGGTGACAGATTAAAGGGGGAACCAACAGAGCGTCTCAGGAAGGTGTTGAGCCACCACGTGCCACATTGATTGAAGTCTCAGGACTCTGCTGAAGGCACGAGCACCATTCCTCCTAAAGATATTCCCTCGTTTGTTGTTTCGATGATGGTGGTGGAGAGGGCTGTCTAATAGGTCTCTTCATAATCCCCCATAGGCGTTCAATGGGTTGATATCTGGTGACTGTGAAGGCCACAGCTTATGATTCACATCATTTCCATCCTCATCAAATCAGTCAGTGACCCCTCGTGTCCTGTGTGGAGGTCATCCACTCATTTATTCAGGGTTTTTCCTTTAATTTGCCCTTGTCTGTATTTTGAGCTCCTCTGTGGTTTTGAAAGTATAATAGAGCGACGGTTGAAAACGTGAAGATCCTACAAGTTATGCTTTTTTCCACATGTTGCATCTGATACTTTACCCCACAGAGAAAGATGTGCAATAAGCAAGTTTCTTGCTGATACCAATGCTACACACAGTGTTGTGTGTGTAAAAGCTGCCAATCAAAGGGCTTAAGGCCATGTTGTTAAATGTTTCTGAAAAACTCTTCTGAGCTGCTGCATTAGTTTTTTTTTTTTTTTTAATGAACTTGGTGAACAAACAAATTTGCTGTCACCTGGTTGAGAAAGCATCATTTAAAGGAGAGCAATAAGAAATACAGATGGAAGACAAAATCTAAACTAAAAGCAATTTAAAGCTGCAACACAAAGTTGAATAATCCATCAGTCAATTGACAGAAAATTAATTGAATACTCTTTTAGTCATTTTTTAAAATACAAAAATGTCAATTATTTGCTGGTTGTAGCTTCTCTAACACAAGGACTTGTTGCTTTTCTTTGTCACATGACCGTAAACTGAATGTCTTTGGACTGTTGGTCAGGAAAAAAACAAGACATTTTAAAATGTCACCTTGGTTTGTGAGTAATTATAACAGACACTATCACTATTTCCTGGCATTTAATAGACAAAACAATTGATTAGCTGAAAAAAAAAGTAGATTAATTGATAAGATAAATAAGAGAGAGCAGAGAGGCTCAGTCAGACTGTTAGACTCCTCTAACTACTGATAATATTCACCCAGTAACACACTACCTGTCAAGTTGTTTAGGTCCCTAAGTTTCAGTTCATTTTGATATAATGGAATAAAGTCAATGAGAGATAAAAGAAACAGCCACTGTCTCACAGAACGTTAGCTGTCACAACAGAGATAAGGTCCCTCACACCGGCTGCACATACCTTCAGACTTTTTTGAAGATGACAAATGACATTTAGGGTTTGTATTTCTATTCCCAGCTACTATTATTTTTTTAATTTATTAAATTTTTTTTGTTTTTGTTGATGCCTTGAGGAAGCAAATAGTTTCTCTGCTGTCAGCAGGGAGGACACTCGCTGTTCAGGGGTTTTACTCCAGCGTCTCACTCAGCTCGACCAACACAGAATAGAAAACGTTTTTTTTTTTTTAGAATGGTTTGAGCTTCCTGGTGCAAATACTGGTTGTGGTTTCTTGTAGTTGCTGTTGTAGTGAGGAACTAACACAGCTTGTGTCTCTTTTTTAAAGTCATCCTCCAAACATTTACACATGTGTATAAAAGTGCAAATCACCTCATATCCTGCGTTTTCACCTCAGCGATCATGTTTTTTTGAGTTTCTGTGTCGAGTTGTTTGTGTTCACTGCGAACGCTGACTCGCGCTGTAGCAAACACACTTGCAGTACAAAGTGGTTGCTAAGCGTTGTGCGCTGTTGGGAGGAAAAGTATCGCTCAACAACAGACATGCTGCAAAATGTTGTCCCATCGAGCACATCGGAGGTTCACCTGTCGAAGGAAGTTCTCCACACATCTTGATTGGTGGTCAGTTTTTATTCCGTCACTCAGCAGCAGGTGACACACACAGTGGTTCCTCTCCTCTGGTGAAAAGGTCACTAATCAATATGCTCTGCTGATTGGTTTGGAATCAGACCTGTAGACTCTCAGGTCCAGCTGCTTCCCCGTCCAGAGGAGTCCACACTCCTGCTGGTTTACTGTCCTACCTGCTGGTTAGCTGGTGGAACAGGTGCAGACTAGTTCCCTGGTTGTGGTTCTGCCTCATGAACTGGAATGTGGATTAATTAATCCTAAATCTGATGAACCAACAGTTTCATCCTCACATTGTAGATTATCAGGTTGTTAATGTCGTGCACGTGTGTTTGCTAAAATTTTCAGTTTCAGATTGGTGCATGTAAAAAATGAGCAAAATGAGCATAATGATTAAAATGATTAATCGTTTATCTGACTAGGTGCTGATTAATTGATTGATTAATCCTCTTGTCCTTGCAGCTCTGGTTTTAATCCTTAAACCAGTCAGTTACCATTTATTTCAGGCCGTCCCAGTTAGACAAACTGGTAACTGAGCAGAATTTAGATTCACCTGCTGTTATACTGAGTTGTGCGACAGATTGACACTGAGGTTTGTCCTTTAGACTGTGAGTGTGATTTTTGTTACGGTTCTTATTGATTATTGTTCATTTTGGCGGTTTTGTAAAGGGGCTAAATTCTTTAAGTGATTCTTTAAGTGGTAAACACAGTGGTAACTTTTTATAAAAGCCTGATGGTGGTGAACAGAAGCATCATTTTTCTCAGTGTCACCATCTGTGCACTTAGTTCACTGGTTCATCAGCTTTCTAAGACCTTTCTGTTTTACACTTTCTTCTTCATCTCGTTCAGAGGGAAGTCAGGATTAGGTTATTAAGTGTGTGAGCTTTGTTATTGCTGTATTTTGAAGATATGTCAGATGCATGATCAGCTCAGGTTGTGAGTCCTCAGGGCGGCTTCAGGCGGTGTCTCTGGTTTCTGTCTCAGGGGAGAGTTGTTCATGTCGAGCGCTCTGTGCACAGGCAGAAGGTCAGCGTGAAGAGTAGACTTCACCTCAGTCTTCATCACGATATGGCAAGACAAAGGCAAGACAGACACACAAGAACACAAAATGATCCGTCTTCAGGGCAGCAGGTTGTTTCCCAAAGTGAAAGTGAGAAGCATCATTACTTATTGTAAAGAAGGCGTTGAGTTTTTTCATAGCAGCGTTCAGACCCATCAAAAAAAAAAGTTAACTAGTGCTAATTGTAGTTGTTGACCTCAGATTCTCAATAACTGGGCTGAAACTCGTTACTGGGTCACACTTGAATAAATACAGGACATAGGAAGCTTTAAAGCAAGTCTAACTAAGATCAGTGATTGGCTATGTAGCTTAATTCTGTAGAGCTAAACATGCTGAAGGCTCCTTCTTTAGCTGAAACAACTAATCTAATCAACAGATCCATTAGTTGATTGACAGAAAACGAATCAAGTATTTTGTTAAACAATTTATCATTTACATGTTTTTTTTTTTGTTTTTTTTTCTGGCAAAAATACCCAAACATTAATTTGTGAGAACTGGCTGCTTATCTTTGTTTTATTTGGCTGTAAATGAAACAGTTTTCAGATGTCAGAAGCAGAAACAACAGATTTGACAGACGGGCTCGGACGGTCAGTTAGATGTTTAATGAATCAGCTGAAGGTGTCGGATGCTGAGTGACTGAGTGACATCAGACCCCAGAAACAACAGCAGAAGCATCAGTTTCTATATTGGTAGTGAAGTGCTGCGTTCCTTGGTGAGTTAACAGTATCAAGTTAACGCTCCATGCACTGACCCGTCTTTGTATGAATACATTTTCTTCCTAACTGGTTTTAAAAACCTTGGAGGTTGAAGAAACAAAACAAAAACATGATCAGTGAAGGTGGGGAAAGATGTCAGTTTGTGAACACCAGATTACAGTTTTGACAGAAGGGATTTGCAGATTCTCAGCAGCTTCCTCTTGCACACAGAGACACTGTCCACCAGACCACCTTTTGTTTTTTATCAGGCATTTAGTTTGTGTGTATCTGTGTGTGTCTTGTGTGTGTGTGTGTGTGTGTTTGTGTGTTTTGGGGACGACAGGCAGCCATGTTATCCTGCAGGAGCTGGGCAGGAGCGATGGCATTTTGAGGCACCGCTCTCTTTCATTTTTATTGTCGATTTTAATCTGCAGATGAACTTTTTTGTCTTAATTTTAAAGTGATTTAAAACAGAGAAAATCTGCAAATCCTTACAGTGGAGAAGCTGCATCCAGAGAACAGTTTTGAATAAATGACTGAAACTATTAATAATTGATGTAGTTACCCATTAATTTTCTGTCAGTTATTCAAGTCATAGCTTTACCTGCAGTGTTGAAACGAACCGTTTGAAGTCATGTTTACCTGAACACATTATAAAGTAGAAAACCAGTGTAATGAGTAACTGGTTTTCTTATTGGGCCAAGATTTCAGTTTAACACATGGAAACCAGTTTTATCTCTAATTATATCTGTGTTTAGCTTTATGCCTGCTAATGAATTCTTTAGTTAAATATGAATGTGATTAAAACTGTGACACAAAGACATTTTAAAATATCCAAACAATATATAAAAATAAAACACTGAACAGCAGCCGCTGGACACTGGGTCCATTGGGTTCAGGCTGTGTGATATTAGGAAATCAGCTGAAAAAACGAAACAAAAAACTTTTACCTGGTTGAAAAAATAATCAAATGCAGAGTGCTTTCCAAGATTTCAAGAGTTTGTATAAAAATAATGGTTCAACAGCTGCTCGGGCGTCTGAGTGAGCGTTCAGTGTGAGGAGGGAAGGCAGTGACCTAATTTCCATCTTATCTTGAGTCACACGTTGTCAACATGCTTGTATTTTTAGCCAAAAAATGTAGATGAGGCGACCACAGCTACACTTTTATTTTCTTTGGAAATGTGTTGTGAAAAATGCACGCGTGACTCTTACATAATAAAAGGTTTAAATTTATAATAATCAGTTTTATAACATCACCAGAAGCTGCAGGCTTTAGAAAATGTACTGAGGAGTAAACAGTGAACAGAGTTCAGCTAAATCGTTTCTTGTGTTTAACCTGAGTTGTTTGTTTGTGTGTTTCCTATTGTGACATTCAGCATCCGGCTTTAAGTCCTGAGGGCGAGACAAGCAAAACAGTGCTGCTGACCTAACTGTGCCAAAACTGTTGAGTTCGTCTGCTCAGTATCAAGTCTCTGAATCACTTACTGTCATTAATGTGTCTTCCTCTCCCCGTCTGTCCTCAGGCTCCCAGAAGAACTCCATGAAGGGACATAAGGGCACTGAAGCAATGGTTCACCCTCCACTAAAATAGCGGACACACTCCTACTTCATGGGACTGCTGACCTGATTTGAAAAATCAGCACACGGTTATGGAACACTCTAAAGAAACACTACAGACTTTTAGTATAATTTAGTATATTGCCTATTTATGACCTTTTTTTATAACATCCCACAGAAGCACTTGGAAGCTTCACTCTTGAATGGAGGGTAATACTTTTATTCTCCATTGATATATTTATGTGAGAAAATCAAGCATCGGCTTTTGGTGGATTACAGCGGCTTGTTTGAGGTAGACTAGTTTGCGGCAGGACTACCTCTGAAAACCAGACTGCAAAGCTTCACTGCTGTTTCTAGCAACTATAGTCTTAGTGTACAGGGTAGTTTTGCACCTTGGACACTTTGCCACAGCTGCGTTCGGAGATGTTTCAGTTCAGCAAGTACCCCATGGACATTTTAGAGATGCTAAGTGGACACCAAGCCCATCAGTTCAAAGGCCTTGGATTAGAACGACAGCTGAGCCACCAACAGCAGGTCCAGCTGCAGCATCAGCAGCAGCTCCAGCAGCAGCACCAGCCCTCTGCTGACACCTCTGGAAGCCTCCTCTCTGGCCTCGGCCTCGGATCCCTCCAGAGCACTCGGAGTAATGCCTTCGCTGACTCCTCATCATTATTCGCCAAAATGAGCGCCCCGCCCCCATCCATCTCCCACCAGAGCCAGTCGTCCTCTTCGTCTCACAGCTCCAGGAAGTCCAGCAAGATGAGCAGTAGCAGCAGCAGCGGGAGCGGGAGCTCCTCGTCGGGGTACCCCCAGTTCCTGCGGCCTTTTCACCCAGCCGAGGCTGCGCTGGCTCAGGAGCAGCTCCACTCTGGGATGGGGCGCTTTGACTTTGGTGGGAGCAGCAGTGGAGGAAGCGCAGGGGTCATCGGGGGTGTGGTCACACCTGCGCCCCCACCTCCGCCGCTGCATCCAGGTCTCTCTGTCCCTCAGCCCTCCCCTGGTCCCTCCTCATCGTCGCCCTCTCCCTCCACATCAGCTTCAGCCTCCAACAACCCCTCCGGCAGCACTGCAGTCCCCTTAGTGGGCCAGTCTGATCCCCGCAGCCTCCACCAGCAGTTCAGCTGCATGCTTGCCGCCAACCAGTACTTCCTGTCTGGAGTCCCCACCAACAGCAGCCTGGAACAGTTCCTTGTCCAGCAAGGCACTCACAACCACTTGGGCCTGGGGCTTAGCCAAGGGGCCACTGAGTCAAACTCGGCCCTAGCGCCTCCCCCCGCCCTCCACTCCTCCCACAGTCACAGCCACACAGCTCCACAGCCTCAGCAGCAACAACAGCAGCTGACCTCTCATGCCTTATCTCATCCACACAGCCACACTCACCATCCACACCCTCTCCACCCGGCCCCCCAGCCTGCCCCGCTGGGTGGCTTTGATTTCCAAGGCATTCCAGTCCTTTCCTCCAACCAGATAGCATCGCTAATGCAGCAAGAGGCGGGCCTTCCCCTCCCCCTTCCTCTCCACCTGTCCCTCTCTAAAGACGATGCATCAAAGTCAGGAGACAGCTCGTCCACATCTACTTCGAGTGGAGGAAGCAGGAGAAAGAAAGCAATGGCGGGTTACTTACCCCAGAGGAAAACAGACAGTAGTAGCCACAGCAGCCACAGCCACAGCAGCAGCAGTGTTAGTAACTGCCATAACAGCAGCTCAAGTGGGCATAGTCAGAGCTCCTCATCAGGCCTTGTGGGAGGAGGATCTGGGGGTGTTGGGATAAGTGGCATCGGAAGTGAGCCACCGCACTCCTCTCTTCTCTCATCGTCCTCACAGCAACAGCAGTCCTCCTCCACCATCTCCTCCTCTTCGTCCGCCCCCCCTTCCTCAAACTCCACCTCTGTGCTTGTAGCAAATGGTAACCAACAGTTGTCTAAATCCCGAGAGAGCCACAGTAACAGTTCATCTGGCCAGCCCGAACCAGAACCCCTTTACCACTGTGGTGAATGTGGTAAAACCTTCACCCACCTCTCCAGCCTTCGAAGGCATCTCCGCAGCCACGGCTTGACACCAGAAAGCCAAAGCAGGAAGTCAGACTGTAACTCCCCCAGCCCAGAAAGGATATTCTGCTGTGGTGAGTGTGGAAAGAGATTTAAAAAGAGGGGTCACCTCATCCAGCACAGTGTCACCCACTCAGAAAACCGGCCTTTTGTCTGCAGCATCTGCCAAAAGTCCTTCAACCGTCGAGAGTCACTTACGAGACATGAGAAGATCCATGACGAGAAGCCTTTCCGCTGCCCAGCTTGTGGGCGATGTTTCCGTGAGAGCACCTCTCTTCTCAATCACGCTGCTTCAGGTGCCTGCGGCAAACCTCCCCGCAGTTCGAAAAACCGGGCCAGCACTGGAGGGAGTGCTTCGTCCAACCCAAGCAGCAGTAAAATGGGCAGCAGTGGAGACAGGGTAGGCATTTCAAATGATGGGGCGGCAATGACTAATGACAAGTATGCAACAGATTATTCCAGAAATCGCTACCAGAACCAGTCGTCCTACAACAGCGCGGTTGACGACTACAGACGGTCACAATCGTCGTCTTTGTATTCTCCAGAGAGTACGCTTGCCAGTGAAATGACCAGCCAAACACTCCGTAAGGCCCCTTTAGCACCAACTCTTCATCCTCACCCTCAAAGTCAGCAACAGCACCACCACCACCAACAGCAACAACAGCAGCCACACCTCCCCCTCTCCTCCCTATTGGATGATTCAGAGGATGAGGTCACCAGCAGTGCGATGTCGGCCATCGCCGCTGCAGCCGCAGCTTCCTGTGATATAAACACAGAGGGCCGGGAAGGAGAGAGGAGGGATATCATCGGAGGCCTGCTGGGGGGGTTGGGGTTTGGTAACATGGGTGGACCATCATCCACGTCCAGCCTCAACGGTTCCACCATGCCCTTAACCCACCCCAGCCAACCCCACACAAAGCCCCGGAGGCCGAGGAAGCCTAGAGAGAAAAGGGACCCAAACGCTATTGTGAGGAGGAGGAGGAGCCCCGCACCTCCAGGGGACGGCTCAGAGAGGCCGTATGGATGTCAGATTTGTTGCAAGCGCTTCAGGAGGGCGGAGACCCTGAGGCGCCACAACCGCGTTCACACAGGGGAGAAACCTCACGCCTGTGATGTGTGCGGCAAAATGTTCCGCGAGCCTTTCCACCTCACCAAGCATCTGACCGTGCACTCTGGTCAGAAGAACTACAAATGCAACCTGTGTGGCAAGATGTTTGCGTATGCACAGAGCCTGGTGAGACACGGGAAGTTGCATAGAAAAGGAGAGATTGATAACCAGGGGCGGAGAATAAAAGGTGCCGCTGCTGCCCTCAGTCAGGTCGCCAACCCGGGAAACTCTGACTACTTCTCATCCTGCTCCCAAGGTGAAAAGTCACCCACATCTGGGACCCCCTCCCAGAGGCTTTATACCTGTACGGTGTGCTGGAAGTCATTCCGCCACTATTTCCACCTGACCGCACATCAACAGACTGTCCACGGTGGGGGGGTAGGGCTGGAAAAGTCCTTTCGTTGTGAAGTATGCGGCAAAGCCTTCGCCTACTCCAACAGCTTAGTGCGGCACAAGTTGTCTCAGCACGGCATCGACCGGAACGGCCAGCGTGTCAACCAGTCCCAACCCTCCGGATACTCGCCCCTCTTCTATGATTCAGGATCAGGCCCCAACTACACTGGGTCGTCTCACATGCAGCAAGGGGCCTCCGGACAGCAACCGCAACAGCAACAACCGCAACAACCGCAACAGCAACAACAACCACAACCACAACAACAACCACAACCACAGCTGCAGCACCCTTTTCACTACCGCTCAAAAAACTTCCAAAAACGGCATGGAACGACAAGAAAGCAACGAAAGAAAAAAAGACGCGTGGTGATCCACAGCATTATGAGAGACGGAAAGCTGGTGGGTGTCCCACTGAGTAAAGACACTCGCAGGAAGCTGTTGCTTCTGAGGAAAAAGAGGGGGAAACTGCAGGCCCAGCTCAACAAAAAAAAGCTCCTGGCCCAGCTGAGGATAAAGGGCAGTGTGATGAAAGTGAAGTCATGGAGCGGGGGTGCTGTCAGAGTCACCGGGCTTACCTCAATGGACATCCCAATCAAGCGCTTCCCTTGTCCAATCTGCCCCAGCACCACATACGCCAAGCATGGTTCTCTGCTGGTCCACCACGCCATCAGACACCCACCGAGAAACTCAGGCCGCCACGCCCGACTGCGGTGCCAGGTGTGTGGAAGACGCACCAGCTCGTTACACAAAGCCTTGAAACACAGGGGCCAGCATCTCAAACAAGCTGCATTCCAATGCCGAAAATGCCGACACCGTTTCTGGAACGCCCGGCTCCTGGCTCGCCACAAGTTCTCCTGTAGGGGGATGACCTCCGGCGGCGGGGCCGTGAACTGGGGACTGATGAAGATTAAATCTCCATCACCTCATGACCAGTCAGACAGTGACCATTCACCGGTCCAGCTGACGGTCCCAGTCCTGGTCCAGCCTGAGAGATCAACAGTTCTGACTGAGTACAGTCAGTAAAAAAAAAACACAAACAAAAAAAAAAAAAAAAAAAAGTTTTCTAGAATAGATTCTTTTGATGTTTATTTTTTTTAAATAATCCAAGAAGCAGCAAGCAAGAGCTAGCAAGTTTTTAACAAAAAGAGGCGGGAGAATGGGGAGGGTTTAGTGTAACTCCCATAATATCCCCACACCCCTCCCCAGATGAATCTGTACACAATCCTAACTTACTACAGCAGAGGTGGTCGATAAATTAGCGTGGACTTCAAAAGACCCAGAATCAGAACCACTCTGAGTAACTGTCTCCTTTTCCGCAGAGGTGAAGGAACTCCAGACCATGAGACAATTTTAGTAGCATCTATTTGAAAAAGGCATTCATCCACTTTCCTTTGCATCATGTTTTTTTTTTTTTTGTAATTTTCCCATTAGCAGTGTTGATGCATCAATATGAATTGGATGCCTATTGTAGAAGTGAGGTACCTTTTTAGTACCAGTTTATTTTTACAAATTGTTTCCACATTATTCACAGTTAAACAGTATAGTCCTCGTCTCTTGCTCTGTATGTGTTTATTTGTTACCCCAGTGGAGATTCTCTTTTTTATATTGAGATGACAACTGCCCTCAAGATAAAATTATCTTTTTAAGAAAAAAGAAATCCTGACCCGACTAAGAGCCTCATGACAATGACTTTTACAACAGTGAATAGTCTCGTCTGGCACAAAAGGCGGCAGTAGTAGTTGATGTGCTGAAGTGACTGAACAGGAAAAAAAGGAGCTAAGACGAAACAGTAAAGTGTTGGTGATCTTGTTTTTAATGTACACTACTTTAGTCATTTTTAAAGAGGCGTGGATGGAGAGAAATCCCGACTCAAACTGTTAATGTGTTCAGGATTTAAAAAGGACAACACAAATAACCGGAGTGTACTGTACAATTCGTATTATATTTTATTATATATTGATTATTTGCTGTTTTTTACTCCAAGTATCATTTCTTTTATCATTGTTGGTATTGTATGGGTGGGAGGGAACGAGTTGGGGGCTACCTTTGTAAAACAGCGGGATGAGTATATGTATCGATGTGATATTTTTTTTCCCCCCCTCCCTTCACCCCTTTTACCTACTCCCTCATTGCCACAATTATGCCCAATTTTTTGTAACAAAAGCGTGTACACATAGTTCATTACTTAGGTCCTGTCCAGACGTGTTTTTCTTTTTTTCTGTAAAACTAAAACATGTAATATTACTAAATTACTATCCTTTTCTTTGCCTAAAGTGAGTTGTTGAAAACCCTCAAATCAAATAAAAAAAAAAAAAAAAAATCTGAAATGTTATGTCCACTGTTATGTTAAAATTTGAAATTTCCCCACAAAGGTTTATCTTTGGTTGTGATTTGAAAAGAAGTCAAGTTGAGAAATTTTTAAGAACGTGATTTCGTGGGTGAGTTCATCATCATTGCATCACTGCCCGATGCCTGAAAGGGGCACGTGGAGTAGAAAACAAGGTCACGCCTGTCTCTGAAATTTCCCTGAATTACTAAAAAATAAATTAAACATAGAAGGAATCTGTGTCGGCTAACTTCACGTAGAGAATCACATGGTGACTGAGCTCCAGAAGCTAAAATCTACATGACCAGAGATGAGTTTTAAAAAGTTCTCCCCTTTGTCCTCCATTTGAATTAAACCAAAAATTCAACATCCTCCTCCCATAATCTAAAAAAAAAAAAGCCCACATTTTGTGATATCCACCGATGAAGTTTCAGCCTCCAACCCAACACAGTGATGGCCAGTGGAATTTAATTTATGGTGCTTTGAAAAGAAGGCACATAACCTCAGTGTTGTTCCAGAGACAAGGTCACAGATATTCACAAGAGCTCCCTGAGTTTTCCTGGAACTAACGTTGTGAAGATGAAATTGTCCATTTACTGTAGATATACACTGATGCAAATAAAAATGATCAGTGGGAGTATATAAAAAAAAAAAAAAAAAAAAATTTTAAGTTTCAGTATTCTATTATGTTCATTTACTTTCAACTTCTTTAAAGAAAAACATTTTCTTCACAGTTTAAAATTTGGAAATACTGTAGATTCTAAAATGAAAAATGTAATATTCAGTCATCAGAGCTTTTACTAATAAAGCATCTCTTCGTGTAGAGTCGAGAACTGTTGAAGCTGAATTTCATGTATCTGCATGTAAACTGGTATAATGGTGATGGCAGTTTGGTAACTTCTGATCAGTATTAGTTACAGTTAAATTTTGCTTTAGTGTGATGTAGTTAAGGATCTATGGGCAGATATTCTAGCAATAAATATTTTCATTTAGATAACACACAGCTACTTGTCTATTGCCATCAACCCTCCACAAAGCCCTAGTTCTAGGAGTCTGTCTTTCTATAAAATACCATAAAGACTGTAACTAAACTCCAACTTCCATCCCCTCAAAGCTTGTTTCAGATAATTAACTGTGTATATTTTTGTCCTTCCCTCTCTACTGAAGGGGTGTTGAAGTGGTTTTTCTCCCTGACGCATGTAGCCCACGCACACAGGAGCAGACTCAGAGAGCTCCAGGTACATCAGTGGCCGGAGGTAATGAGGCCTGTGGTCAGGTGAGCTGTCCTGAGCAGGCGGCCGCGGAGCCTGGCAGGCATGGGCCGAGGGAGAGGTGGACAGCTGTAACGTTTTGGTGCATTACCAACAAATGGCCACTAGATGGTGCCATTACAGTACAGTAGACAGTAAATGAGGGCTGGACTGGAGCTACAGGGAAAATAATTTCAATTCGAAACAGCTCATGAAACTCGAATCACACATTAGTGGAGTCAAGCTGTTGTTCCACACTTTCCCTGATGCATGCCAGAGTACACACACTCCTACACGTGTGTGGGTGAGTGACAGATTATTTTGGCCTCTTACTACCAACACATTCCTATCATGTATATTTGACAGCACTATGTCACGAGATAGGACCTGCAGGCTTCTCCAGGTCCTTCTAGGAACTGCTGCTTCCACAGTGCAGCTGCTGCAGCTGATTCATGAGTCAGTCAAATTAGTATCAACAGGAAACACATGATGTTGTTTATGTTTGACTTACTCCTTTAGTTCCTTTATGAGCTGTTATTATTACGAGGCTATTGTTGAAGTCCTGAAGTTAGCTTCTGCTCAAAAAAACATGACAGCACATGATTAATGAAACGGCATAAAAGCCACAGCAAACATGATGATTAAATACATATATGTGCAAGGAAAATTAGAATTTAATTTGAGAACACTGGCAAGTCTGAGATGCTTATCAGGGACAGTGCGCATTAACAAACATGTACCTATGCATGAATGCTAACAATCCTCCATTCTGATTACATTACAAAGTCCTGCGTTTAAAATCCTGTTCAGGTAAAAGTAGCCTATTATCAGCTAAATGTACTTCAAGTATAAGAAGTAAAACTACTCATTCTGCAGAAACATGGCGCCTGTGACTGATATATTCAATTATCTATCAGTTTATAAAGATTATGTGATGTTAAGATTATCGTAATTATTAATGCATTAATAACTAAGTTGGTATAGATAAGCATTTTACTGTTGAAGCTGCTTGAAGTGGAGCTAGTTTTAGTTCACACTTCTGTACAGTTCAGTACTTTTACTTTATCATATTTTATGAGTTTGTCCTCTTTTAGTTTAATTTGGAAAATAACTAATAAGCTAAATGTAGTGGAGTAAAAAGTACAATATTTGTAATAATGTAGTGGAGAGGAAGTACCCAGGTAAAATATTAATACCTCAGAACTGCATGTAAGTACAATATTAGAGTTACTTTTCACCGTTCCTACATCATCAGGTATGAAAATAGTTTGACACCTTAACATAATAAAGAAAAACATTAAATTGTCAAATAATAATAATATTAATAATAATATTAGTTCAGCAAAATAAACTTTATAATATTTTACTTATGATGCACTATTTTGTACTTTTATCTTGTACTTTCTATTTATTTTTATCTTAATTGTAAATTTTAATTAAATTATAATTTTATAGTATTTTTTTTTAATGCACTTTCTTTTTATTCTATGTTCTTTTTCAATCTATTTTCTATTTTTAGTTGTTATGTTAGTAAGGTTTTTAATGCATCCTTCACCATTGATTTTTAATGCCCCCCCCCCCCCCCCCCCCCCAGCCAGACCCTCACGCGGCAGTGGCATGGGGAAACCTGTGGGCGGAGACTGTGACCTAATTTTAACCAATAGGAAGCGGAGAGCGGCAGCGAGTGACCTAGTTTCAGCCAATCACAGCGCGGCAGAGTCGCCGGTAGGCAACAGCGGACGCGTGCCGGAGCCATGTGCGCGGGGAGCCGTGGGAGAGACGCGGTCCCGTCGTGGATTTTTCCTCCGTGTTCGCGCCGGTCCACGCGCTTTAACCGGTATAAAAGTGACGAGTGGGAAACTTGACCGCAAACACAACCTGACGTTTGATCCTCCGCTCCCGACCAATCACAGCGCGGCGGCTGAGCCTTTGATCTCTGCAGCTGACGTTAGGTTCACATGAGGCGGGACACACACACACACACACACACACACACACACACACACACACACACACACACACACAGTCCTGTTTTCATTCTGCAAATCCTGTCACGTTGTGGGAGTGGATGTGTATCAGTGGTTTTTTTAAGGGGGGGTCATTATTTCACTCTGACTCTGAGCTGTTGTTGTGGCCCCTCGGTTTAAATGACAGCGTGAGAGAAGAGGAGGGGGGCGGGGCCAGGAGCACAGCCCGGGGGGGGGGGGGCTTGGTACGCAACAGTTCCAGCAGTCACCAGCTATTGGCTGAAATTACAGGGGGGGTGTTGTGTTTTAAAATGCTAATTTGTGTTGCGTTCAAGTACCATGGGAGGAAACAGACATACATGTGATGCCATCGTTCAAAGCAAGAATCCAAATCAGTTCATGAAGCTGATTAATCAAAGCTGACCAACAAATTCATTCAGTCAAAGTATTTGATGATTTAGCTGATCTGGTAACATTGAACTCCCGCTGTTGTAAAGCAGTCGGCTATAAAAACATTCACTAAATGGTTTGTAACACACTAAAATGTGGACGTAAGCAGCCACAAGAACATTTTTATTTTTATGAAGACGCATCACAAATGTGATTTATTATATATACTGCAATTCATCATCTTTTTATACGCCTGCATGTTACAGTTGTTGACAAATATATTTAACCCTAACACAGTTGTTTATAGTATAGTGTGCTATAACCCATTTATTACATCTTTGCTCCTTAATGCCAAATGGAGGGATGTAAGCTAAAGTGTCACCAAAATACAACTTTACAGTTTTTACAAGTAACTCCATTTAGCATTGCTTCAAGAACGAGACATATTGACACTGCATATATGAAGTTTCAAGAAGTAAATCTGAAAGAAAATTTCTTTTCATTTAACAATATCATAGATTTTGGTTTAAATTCAAGACTTACTTAATTGAAGATGCTTTTCACAAGGAAAAGCTTCTGTGTTGTCTATAGTTAAACCAAGCTGAACATCATTTTCTAGTGATTTATTTGTGTTAAAAGTTCTTTGTACCTCCTTAAAGGCTATAAGATATTTCATCTGCTATAAGTAGTCTGCGTCTAAATAGTTTGCCATATCAAGTTAAACCCAAAGTGGCCGAAATAAATTAGTTATTGCAGGTTTAAGCTAATGAGAAAATATAAGATGAATGAACTAAATTAATCTAAAATCCATCCATTCATTCATTCCTGTCGCCTTAAACCCCTGAAATCTGATATAAACATGGAGGCTCACATTTACCAGCTTTCGCATGGGCCGCGAAGGCATCACAGTGGCTTGAAGAAGAAGGCGGCGTTGCCGGGGGGCGTGGTCTCGGGATGCAAACGAACCACGCCCCCAAGCGCCTTTCCCCCGTGAGCGGTGACGTCACACGAGCGGCCCGTGTTGGTTCCAGCTGACTGAGAGAGAGAGAGAGAGAGAGAGGGAGAGAGAGGGGGAGGAACAGGAGCCAGCAGCCCCATCTATCTGACTCTCAGACTACTGGATATTATTATTTTGGGGGGGTCTCTTTATTTCCTTCCATCTTGTTTGTTTTGGCTCATTTTCTCCACCTTGGAGATTCTCCCAGCGCCGCTCGACTCCGTCTCCACTGTCTCTAATCCTCTCTCTCCCCCCGGTGCATGGGACTACACTCATCCGCGTTTATTTCTCTTTTGCATTTTCTACTTGTTTTATTCTTCTCCGGACTAAAACACCCCCCGAGCGACCGTGGGACCGTGGGACCGTGGGACCGGGCCGTGAGCCGCTGTTGCAGCCCCACAGACTGCTGCGCCTGCGGGAGTGGAGCGCCGTCCTGTGCGCGGTCTTTAGCGCGGGGCTGAGTTTGGTGGAAGAGCCGGCGGCTCCTGGAGGCTCGGCTGGTCTCAGAGGATGAGGGAAGACACGGTGCCATTTTGGAGATAAATCCCCGTCTTTAATTCCGTTTCTCTTCTCACGTTTCTTCATGGGCCGGGCGGAAAAGCGGGAACTCAGGTGGAGGTTTTGAGCGTCACCTGTCCGCGCACCTTGTGACGGCGCGCGCGTCAGCCAGCGGCGCTAATTGGATTATTTTGATCTTGAACTTAAAGTCTGCAGGTTGCTCTGCTCCACCTCCTCTCCCCCAGGGCCTCCCCTCATCTCCCCCCTCCTCTTCCTCCCCTGGAAGTTATGTCAAGGCCTCTCTCGCAGCTCCTACCACCGGATCTCCCTGCCGGGGCCACCAGCCCCCAGTTTGGGGCCAGCAACCCGGCCGGAAGTGGCCCTCAAGGTGGACACCTGACCTCCATGACCAACCTGAAGTCGCTGCTCCAACTGCCAATCAAGAGCGACCAGAGAGGAACCAAGGACTGCTGCGAGATGAAAGGTGAGTGTGTGCACGTGTGCATGTGTGTGAGCTGGTGTGAGTGTGCATGTGGGGGGGGGGGGGGGGGGGGGCAAGAAACTTCTTAAAGGGACACTAGTGGAAATACCTCAACCAACAAGTTACTGCAGACTACAGAGAACTGCACTTGTAATATGCACCAAAATGTACTGTAATAGAGTTTACTGTGGTGGAAGCACCATGCACACCTGTGTCAGATGTTTGTTTGATTTTTTTATAATGAATTTATTGTAAAAATCCACATCAAATGCAATAAAATACAAGAAGTACAACTATGAATGCACATTTGAAGCCCCTGCAGAAATATAATGTGAAATAGAGCTAAAATCAGGGACTGGTCAATCTGTTTCAGTAGTTTCTCAAGTCAGACAGTCAGAAATGTTCTGCTACCAGCTTCTTAGATGTAATAATTTGCAGCTTTTCTTTGATAAATATGAAATTTAACTGAATATAATTAGGTACTGAACCTCTGGTTGGGATAAAACAGGGAGTAGGAACACATCACACAGAGCTCTGGGGAGTTATAATGTGCATTTGCATTCTTTTATTTTGTCATTTTAACCAAGCGAACAATCAGTAGATTAATGGATGATTGAAGTAACAGTTAGTTGCAGGACTAATATGATAGAAATCCTAATAGATGTGCATTAAAGAGCCTCTACTCAATATGACTCTTTGCAGAAACATCCCTGGAATATTACAGGGATTATTCATTGGTGTGTGTGTGCGCATGTGACTGAGTGGGTAGGTGTGATTGTAGAAGACAGAGGCCCTGCTTATCCAGCACACACACACACACACACACACACACACACACACACACACACACACACACAGTGTTTTCACTTCAGCCTTCCTCCTTCTGGCTCGCTGGATTCTTATATTAAATGTTTCCTTTCTGCATTTGGTGGTGAAATGAAATGATCAGAAGGAGGAGGAGGAGGAGGAGGAGGAGGAGGAGGAAAGAGGGAGTAAAAAAAGCAACACAGTCTGGAGTGGATGCCATTAAAAATACAGCCAAGGCAGAAGCAGCAGAAGCAGCAGAAGCAGTCGTTTGTGTTGAATCTGAGTCGTTGTTCTGTTTAAATAAAGGTTACTGAGTGGGATTGAATTGTTTCCCATCCACCAGCTGCCATGACAAATATTAACCAGGCTGCCTCTCCTTCCTCTCTCTGCTGTGGGGATGTCATAACTCCTAGTCAGCTGCTGTCAAACACACTCACACACACACACACAGGCTTTGGTGGACTTGTGAGGACATTGCATTGACTTGCATTGATTCCCTTGAGGGTTTGTCTTGTCTTACTTTTCTGTTTTATCCTTAAAATCAGCCTTTTTCTCACTGTGAGGACGAAGCTAAAAATGTCCTCACAAGCACAGCATGCTGTCACGAGCCAGTCCTTATTAGTATAGATGGAGCTTAACATGCACACACACACACACACACACACACACACACACACACACACACACAGAGGGAGAAAAACAAAGAAATCCCACTGTCCAAACGCTTCCTGCTGGTTGGCGGCCCCCGGTGGCCTCTTGGTGTAACTGCAGTTTCTTTCTTTGGAATTTTTTTTTTTTTTTTTTGCTTTGCATGAGGAGGAGGAGGAGGAGGAGGAGGAGGAGATGATGGTGAGCCCGGCTGACAGGCTCTCCATGTAGTCAGAAAGCAGCTCAGAGGCCCCTGCTATTGTCAGCGCTCATGGAGCCCGTGCTCTCCTAACGATGGGTGATGCGTTCAGGGGTGTAAAAAAGATGTTTATGTGTGATGTCGCTGCGTCGCCTGTGGCTCTCCTTTGCTGTTTCCCTCTTCCACAATGCAGAGTCAACGTTTCGCTCCCTCCCTGGCTAGCTTTGTTTGACGCCTTCACAAACACCCACCCCCACCTATCACATCTCTCGCTCTTTCACACGTCTCTGAGTTTTTCCTCTCACACTTCCCTGTCTCATCAGATCAGTCCGTCTTCCACTCTCTCCTGTGGCTCCTCTGCTCATTTACATTTCCTCTGGCTTTGTCTTCCTTCTTTTTCCCTACACTCTCATCTCTCTCTCTCTTTTTCCAAACCCATTTTATTTGCATTCATCTCTGTCTCTCTCTCTCTCTCTCTCTTGCTTTCCCTCTCCTTTCCTCTCACATCTCCATCAAATTTGCATCGATCCTCTCCTCTCCTCTTTCCAGTCTTTCTTTTCTGTCTTCTCGCTGTAGCATCTCCTCTCCTCTGTACTGTGGTCAGTTCCCAGTTCATCAGGGTTTAATGACTTGTCCACTTCAGTTCAAAGTGTCACCATCACTTTGATTAAGCTGTGTCACTTCCACCTTTTCCTCCCATCCATTTCCCCTCTCTCTTCTTCTTTCATTTTTCCATTTCTGTCAATTTTATACTTCGCTCGCCGTTCTCCGTTTCCCGGCAGGGGTCAGGAGTTTTTTGTTTTTTTTTTAATTAAAAACTTGCAGACACAAATTAGGAATATATATCCTTAAAACTACTTAATTCTTGCTCTTGAATTCACTGATGAATTCAATTAAATGATGAATTACACATCGCTGTAGCATTAAAAACTGAATGGCCAATTTCAGATACTCGATTAGGCTATAATTATTATTGATGCATTAATGTCTATATCACTTTACGGTGCGGCTAATGTTCATTATTTTATAAACTGCTGTGTAGCTTGTGAATTCAGCCCTGGGGATCAGTGAAGTCTTATTTTAACCTACGATAATACATCATAATTTATTTAGTTATTATATTTTGCATTATTAATCTGAACCCGCAAAGCAACCGGTAGCTAAAGTAATCAAAAAGGTATTGGAGTAAAAATAAAAAAAACATATTTTCCTTTGAATGGTAAAGTATGAAGTACTCAAGTTCAGCACAAGCACTTCAGAACCATACTTGAGTGAATGTGCCTGATGTGGTTATTGATTTCGATTAGGAAGCTTTGTAGCCGCTGTGTTTTGATATTGGGATTCCTCCAGACACTGATTTCAGTACTTCCTGTTAATAATTGTTTGGTTAAAACGTTTCCCAGGCTGTGATGCTACCGAGCAACCGGCTCTCAGTCGTGTTCATATACTGTGCACATCACTGTGTAGCCTAACGTAGCACTTTGTAGTTCTTTAGGTGTTAAACTCAACTACATCTCCTCCATCACATCATTAACACACTGTGTCCTAAGGGAACGGTTCAGCATGTGTTTGCCCTCTTGCTTAGTCACCTGAGACATGCTAACATCAGCTACACTCTGCTAGCATCGCTCTTCCAGCAGCACCACAGCTTTCTTATTTAGCCTGTTGTTTCTATTTTATTTAACATGTGGAACTAAAACACTGAGGCAAAAGTTTTTGCACTTGTTGTAACCACTGACGACAAAATCGAAGTGACTGGCGAGCAGCTGTAGCTCGTGTGTTTCGTCTGAGTTTTGGAATGAATACACAGGAGATTCAGAAAAACTGGCAGGCAGATGAGGAAGATGTTGATGATGACAATGACAGAGACGTGAATACGGCGGCCTCGACTATCTGTGCTGCTATTTTAGTGCAGTAATCTCTCGTCTTTATGTCCTTTAATCCCTTTAAATTAAAATTTCCGGCCTTTCCCATTGCTCTCCCTCAGTCTCTGCAGCTTGTTCCCTCTGTCTCATTACTCTCTGGCTCCGTCACTCCAGCCCGGTTAAATATGCTCTTTTATTACTATTTTATTGAGTTTTATTATTCAGTGTGCCATTTATTCAATATGCACTTTTGGAGGCACAATCCTTTGGAATAATATTACCAAAGGATCCAAGGACAAAACAATCACTGAAGCTCTTTCCGTACAATTTTTCAATTAAATCGGAGTCGTCTTTTATTTGCAGGATTTCCTCGTATTTTTTCTGCTGATGGTTTATTGATGCCTGAAGTCTGTATCTATCTTTCCATTGGACTCCCTCCCTCACTGGGGAGGGGTCAGAGTGCAGGGTCAGTCAAGTCAGCTTTATCTATAGATGCCTTTTAATGACTGCAACTAAGTGCTTTACAGAAAGCAAAGGACACAAGTGCCAGACAGAAGCCGAGGTCCAGCCAGCAACAGTGCAGCTGTTTATTGATGGTTGTTTGCCTTTTAAAATGATTATCTGACATAGTGTTCACACAATTGTAGCATGACCTAGTGTTTGAGTTCCAGCAGAATCTCATCAGGACATTCTTGTCAGCAGATAAACTCCTCACAGATCTGGAGCTGGAACACAGTGATCGAAGGGTGGTCTGTCCATCTGATTTCACCCGAAATCCAAAGCTTCTTAGTTTTATTAATTAAACAAATGAACAGAAGAAAGTACAAGAAAAGAGCCGGAGCTTGTGGAACCAATTGTCCATTTTGTGCCTTGCTCAAGGGCTCACAGAAGGCAGTTCAGTGTCATGGTGGTCATAGCGTACACTGCAGGTGCATGATAATGATCATATTTGTACAATAATTTTGTCATTTGTACAAGTGTCATGGTTTTTTCACGACAGTAAAATGATCTAGAGCTGATGGAACCAGTGTAACAGTGAACTTGTTAAACCGTGGAGCGAGTGTGTGTCAAACAGTCTTCGCTGCGATTCATGTTAAAAACTAAACTGTTGGTGCTTCACAGTCTTTATTTCCAGTGTTCGATTGAAATACGATTGATTCAGTAAAAACAGTTTACACAACGATATCTGAAGTTTGTTACGTTGGCACCATAAGAAGCAAAACTTCAAGTGTGGATTCAACTTTTTATTTGTAAGAAAAAAAAATGTCATGTCTTTCCCAAAAATAATGTGGCATTGGCTGAGTCCCAGTTCAAGGAGCACGTCCTTCGGCAGATGGCTGTGATACCGAAATGAGACGGTTCGGCCCAATTTCCACGTTGTGCCACCAGCTGTGCCCACCCTTACCGCTGCGACACAAAGCTTGGCTCAACACATAACTGAGCCAAAACCCAATGCTTACATTTAAAAGTGTAATCCTCAGGCTCTCTGTGGGTGTCGTTTGCTGCCATATTGTTTCATTACTGGTGCACAATGAATCCTGGGGTAAATCCAGGAAAAGAAGCCTAGACGTGCTTTGTGATGCAGTTGGTCTTCAAATGTAGTCTCTGAAGGATGTGGCCTCTGAATCGGGACACAGCTATAATCTCCCTTTAACACACGCTGGATGCATTGAACTGACAGTAAGGTGTGGTAGCCTGGATGTGCCGATCCTGGGAGTACATGTGATAAAAGCAATGCATTTCTGGAGTGTTAACACACTGGCGCTGGGAGAAAGAATGTCTGTTTGTAGGTTTACATAGAAAACAAAAGGCACGGTTGTTTTTCTGTGTTTCATACACCACCAGTGTGTGCAGCCCTGAGGGGATCAAACCTGGGAGCATCTGGCTACCAGACATATCTTTATTTATTTGGGTACAAAGGGTGTGCAGGAATATTTTCAAGTTCAATCAAGTTGTCTCAAAATTTTAATGTGTTGACGACTGAACCAAATTAGTGATGTCATTCATAGTTAGTCATTTAACATTTAACATAAGTGGCGGGAATAAAAAAAAACTGCTTACATGAATATTGCTCACTTGCTTTAGTGCAGAGTCAATTAATCATAAAATATGTTTTTAAGTAAAAATGGTTTTTGAAATGTTATGACACTTTTTCTAAAGAGTGTTTGAATAAAAGCCTGCTTTAGTTTGACGAGGGGGTTTCATTCTAACATCAATAAATCAGTGCACCGCATTAGTTTGAGGAAGGTTTAATGACAGTAAACTGATGTGGATGAGATTATCAGCCTTTCACTGCGCACTTACAGTCACATTTGAAATCTGCTGGATTGTTCTGCAGCACAAAATGTAAAATGTATTCGCTCTCTGATGCTAAAACTCATTTCATTTCCACATTTCTAACGGCACAGTTTCACTTTATCTTACCTCGACAGACTGGGTGTCAGTTGTCATTGACTCATATCTTTCCTTCTGCCCTTCAACCAAACATAGAAAGAGGCGGGAGGAACAAGTGTCATTACCCTCTGTCAAACTCTAAACACAACACAGACTTTTTACATCCTGACGAAATCTGTGTTTACAGCCTAAGTAACAAACTTTTTTCTTCCTTCCCTCCAGACAAAGACAAACCCTTGGACTCGGATGAAGACTCACTGGGTGTCAACGCCGGAGGGCCTGGTGGGGTGGGGGGAGCCCCGGGCTCTGGCGCCCTGCGGCCCAACTCCCAGTCAGCCTTCCTGGGCCCGCTGCTGTGGGAGAGGACCTTGCCATGTGACGGAGGTCTGTTCCAGCTGCAGTACATGGACCTGGAGGAGTTCCTGACCGAGAACGGGATGGGGATGCATAGCAATGGGCCCAGCTCCACCAGCGCCCAGATCCCCTCCCAGGTAAGATCGACGGAGCCTGAAAGGTTTTCAAACTTAACCTCAACCTGTGAGAACAAGATTTATTTTTTCTAACAAGGTATGGCCTTTGTCGCTCAACTACAGTTTGAAGCAGCAAATGCTTGATGTAAATACACAAGCTGCTTGTTAGCAGGCTAGCTTATCTTTCTTGTAAGCTAGTTAGCTTACTTGCTAGTGTGTTATTTGATGCTGTGTTGATATCCTACAGGCTGTAATTACAAGCAGTAGAATGGGAAAATAGTTAACATCAATCCTGTTGTTGTATTTTTGAGAGTTTCTTTCAGCTACGATGTTTCCCTCGTGGCAAAAAGAAAGTTCGATGTGTCACCAAACCTGTGGCACAGTGACTGAAAACCTAATGTCACTGGCAGTCAAATAAAATCCAGCTGTAATATTCATGATGTCTTCTCAGAGCACTAAGGGCCAATAACAGTTTTCCATCACTGAAAAACAGAGAACCATTGTCTGTAACTGGCATTGCTCAAAATGTCAACAAGAGGCTGTTTTCTGGGACAGATATTTGATTTAACAAGTTTTGATGTGTAACCTCTTGTGGGTGGAGAGGCGGCCGTGTCCAGCACCTGAGTTTAATTTGGGTGAATCCACAGCAGCTCAGTCAGGGGGGATGTTGTGCAGATCTCTGTTCTCCATGTTCTTGTTTAGACTGATGATGCAGTTCACAGACTTTTGAAGAAGGGGTTGTATTTACTTTTTTTTTTTTGTCCTCTCCAGAGTTCCCAGTCAGCGGTGCCCAACCAGAGCTCCCAGTGCCCCCCCACCTCTCCTCCACCCTGCTCCTCCTCTTCCTCCTCCATGTCCTCTTCGTCCTCTTCTTCCTCGCTGCTGGGACTGGAGACTGTCCAACCGCAGCTGCCGCCACCACCTCAACAGCAGCAAAGCATGATGGGAGGACCCGAGTGTCTACATGGTGAGTGATTGTGGATTTCAAAACATCACAACAGTGAGCGCAGGGGAATTTGGGGGCAAAGTCAGGGGGGGTTCATTTTATTTTGTCCCATTTTTATTGAATTTATGACAAATTAATACATTTTGTTTATTGATTATTGACTTCATCGGTCAGTCCAAAGACGTATAAGCAGATGGAGGCTGTCGGAGGAAATGTCTTGATGTCTTTAAAGTCTTAAAAATGTATAGAAATGAGAAATCTTTTCTTAATGGTGCTCTCAACAGAGATATTAAAACTGACATCACGTGAGACGGAGACATTTCTGCAGCAGCTAATACGGTCGGACATTTATGAAGCTGCATATGCAAAAGCCTCGATGTGATCTGGCAGTAATGAGGACACAGATCCCTGATACATTAAACCCAGTTCAACCGTCCCACTCCTTCAACAATAACCAGAGTAGGATTGTCTCTAATTATATCTCCGCGTGATAAATGTCTGACACGCTGTTCTTCGGCCCGGCTCGGCTCCATCCAACAGCCTGTTTTCATCCGTTATATATTCATAATTTATTGTTTCCTCTCTCTGCTGCCTTTGATATGAACCAGAAGTGCCAGAACATCAGAAGTGCCTTTCTATCTGTCTGTCTGTCTTTTTCTCTTTTGGAGATTTCACAAGTCTGACAACTTCCAATTCTGACTAATCAAGCCCACAAAGCCTTTCTTGATATTGCTGACAGTTGTGTTTTTCTGCCTGTGAACCATTGAATGAATCACCACAGCTAATTTCATAATGATTTATTGAAGACAGATTGTCACGTCTTTGAAAATGTTAATTGATTACACAGATATTTAAAGGAAGAAAGAGACAATAAGTGGATGTGTGTGTAAAGTAGAGGATTGGAGACCAGACTTTTTTGTGTGATCTGTGTCTGAGTTGTTTGAATTTTTTGAATTTTTTCTTGCCATCAAAGAGTTACTGAGCTGAATCAGCAGAGAGAGGCTGAGTCTAAATTGTTTGATCATATTTTATGTATGCAAGTGAAGGCAGGGCTGTATGTACAGCATATTCCCTCCACTGGAACAGGAGGAGTTAGCAGGTATGTACCTAAATATAGGAATTATTAAAGTTGCATCTAATCCTGTTAAAATTAGGCTTTAAATCCGTCTGTAAGTTCTGGAGACAAACATCTGATTCAGGATAAACTCAGTCGGGCTGGTAAAAAGTCAAGTTTGCAGGAATTCGCACTGGCGCATAATTTGTTGGAACGAATTCAAACAAAGTCCATAAATAGCATTGATTTGGACCACAGGACAAAACTAGCTGTCGCTCAAAGACTGTAAATATTGAATTTGAGCAGCTCATTATATTTGTAATATTCTTTTTGAATGTTTCTGAGTAAAAAGTTCCTTTCCTTTGGTGTCGTTTCATAACCTGCAAGTTTACAGCAGTTGTGATGAGATAGATAAAGAATGAGAAAAACTGCAGAAATATTGGATGATTATTGTCTGTGGGTTATCGTCTTTACCTCACAGTCATTAGCAATCCATTGCTAATATAAGAATGTTGATTAGTGCAGCTTTAAAACACTTGTAGCTAGTTATCTAACAAATACACCAACCGCAGTCACAAGATAGAGGAGGTGGTTCACGTTACAAAGGTCCCTGCGTCTTACGTCACCTTTGTTAAGCTATTGAAATTGTGTAAAATAAAAACAACTTTTAAATCCATATATTCCATTTAAAGTTTCTGCACTGTATGACATTATGCAAATATATTTTCTATCAGCTTGTTCAGACTCGTCATTGAAGCTGTACTGAACTCTTTACACACATTGCTTCCATAATTCAGTCTGATACATTTGGCCTCCTCTGAAACTTTTCCAGCTCTTTGAGAATGTGAAATAAAGTTCTGCAGGTTTTGAATAGATTTGGCTGTACAGAATAAAATTATAAAGATAAAGACGTGTGGGCACTTTAAATTCAAAAGGTTTACTGTTTGATGTTTTGTTCAGAAACCTTTGCTTGGCTCGGTTTTGATCGTAGTCAGCTCCGTACCTCATGTTTTTGTCTATTCTGTATTCATACTTAAAGCTTTCACACGCTTTTCATAACATTTGAATACCATGAGAGTGCAGGCTGAAGAGTTTAGACTCAGATGGAGGCAGAGAGAAAGAAAGAAAGGAAAAAAAACAGAAAGAGAGACTGTAAGAGGGGGTGAGAGAGATAAATTGCCCAGCAGGATCAGATTCTGAGAAATCTGACTGGGACATTGTGTTTATCTTTTTCTTCTGAGCCCTCAACAATAAGAGAGGAGATGTTTCACTGTGAAAACGAGCTGCAGAGTAGCTTGAAGAAGAAAATAAAACACAAAAAAACTGTTGGAAAATGAGACACAGAGAAAGAGAGAGAGAGAGAGAGATGCATGAAAGAAAGCAGCAGAGCTTCAGCCTGGGTAGAGGAGGAGAGAATACCACTGGATACTGCTGCAAGGCTCTGAGTGAGTGAGTGTGTGTGTGTGTGTGTGTGTGGATATACACCAACCAGTGTGTGTTTGTGTGCATGCATTTCTGCTTTTACACGTGCACATTTCTGCTTATGTGTGTGTGTGTGCACTGAACTTTGAACATGCATATCAGAGTGTCCTCTTTGTTTCGCCATTTGCATGCAACTGTGTAGGCTTTAATGTGAGCATACTTTCATCTGTGTGTGTGTGTGTGTGCGCGCGTGTGTGTGTGTGTGTGCTCTTTACTCTGAATTATAAACACGTGACTGGGTTGAGCATGATGCATTCAGCCAGAAATCCCTCAGGTCGTTGTGGAGCTGAAGTGTTACTACAGAGCTGCACAGAGACAGAGAGAGAGAGAGAGAGAGAGAGAGAGAGAGAGAGAGAGAGAGAGAGATGGAAAATAGACTGGAAATAATAATCTGATCCACATGCACATGTTTTAGTTTGATTTTAATTCATCCTGGGTTAAAAATGTGAACGGCTCAGAGGGAGGGAAATGGATGCAGCTGTGGCTTTGTCAGACACTGCGATGATATTCGTCACCTGTTTGGTCCTTAAAATGTTGTAAGTGACAAATATTTACAGGAGTCAAGACGCAGACTGAGGTCGTCAGCGGAAAGTGGTCAAAAAGGACGAAAACGGCATAAATAAAACAATTACCAAAGCAGCTGTCTGGTGCCTGTAACTGCAGGAGCGATTATGTTTCCGCTCTTCTCCTCACCTCGCAAAGTCAGAGCCTGGCAGGCTCAGTTTTTAGCCTGAGCGTCGTCCTCTGAGAATCATCTGAGCCCAGGAGCGGGACCGAAACAGAGCTTTGATGTCAGTCACTGTCTCCCAGAACCCCCCAAACCTTGTGAATAAAGCTCATAATTTTCACTATGACCTGATTTCAACGAAGATACTAGGATTTTATCCCAGACCCAGAACAGTTTCACAGACTTTCAACTAGATTTTATGTCCCCGCAAATCCGGAAGTTTTGTTTACTGCTGCAAGAAGAAGAGCCTGGACGCCTCACCGCAGTTACTACTGTCACACTGACAAGAAAACAGAGAGGAAAAGAGACAGGAAATGCTAATGAGCCTTTGATCACGTCCCTTCAGTGTGTAATGTTTTATGTATGTAAAATAGTTTATGGTACAGATGCTATTTTAAGAGTTTTTCATCCAGAGCCTCTCTTTATGAGCAGATATCTAAAATCTGTGTTGTTGCTTCAAAATGAAACATGATTCTCCATCTGAGTCACCTATTATATTATCTATCTGACCTGGAGTACGTCCTTTGTTTTATCCTCCTTTATATTTTTTCTTCTTACTGCATCTGTTGCATCTTTACACCCTGATATTGTTCAGGAATTAAATTTGCTGGATGATTCAACATAAGAAGAACAGAATGTTTTTTCCAGTTTCAAAACAGATACACTGATCGTACCCGTCAGCTACACGTTCGTCCTGGCAGGTGTGCGGCTCGTTCATGTCGGTGTTTTGAGTTAATTCAGGTTTAACTTTAATCCAAAGTCACTGTAGTGAACACCCACTGATGACGTTCTCAGCGCCCACTGAGAATTGATAGGACGTTAAAGAAAGACGCCCATGGGACCAGTCTATGATCGTCTATTTATAATTGTGGTTCTGCAATGTAATTTTTCTCTGTAAAGAACACGCCGTTGTTTGCTTGGCTCAAGGAAATAGATGGTTAATCAGTGGTTACAAGCGAACAAGATGAGTTTCCTCTGTAGAGTGTCTGGGTTCAGCTTTGGAGATAAGTAGGAGCTGGGACATCCGGCTGCTCCTTCACGTCGAAAGGAGCCAGTTGAGGTGGTTCAGGCAGCTGATTAGTTTTCCAGGTTTGTCTAAAAGGTAGGAGACCCGGGAGCTGGCCAAGGACACGCTGGAAGGATTATGTATCTCATCTGGCCTGGGAACGCCTCGGGATCCCCAAGGAGCTGGAACATATCGCCGGGGAGAGCGATGTCTGGGATTCCTTGCTTGGCCTGATGCCACCGCTACCCGACCCCAGATTAAGCAGCTGAAGATGGACGATGGATGGATGATGAAGCACCTTTACTTATTGTGCAAATCAGGCAGCAGCTTCGACGTTTCCATGGCAATTCACTCAGTCACAAACCTTCTCAGTGTCAGACTGGCCACTGGTCATACTGGGACCAGTATTAATCTGGTTTCCTGATCCAAACCAGATTTTGAACCTCAGATTCCCATGAGCCCTTGCACTGTGGAGGATGCATGAACTCATTAAACTATGATGTGAAAGCATCTGCTGTTTTCACAGCTATTACAAAGGCGAGCTTTAGGGACGATCAACCACTGAACTCAACACAAAGATTTCTACAACTTAAAATCAACATCAGAGACAGAATCTGATGAGTAAACATGAAATTTGATGTCAACAGTTTAATACACGTGAGAGGCTGCACCTGAAACACCGCCCAGATCTGATCAGTTAGTCTTTTGCCTGAGGCTGATCTGTGCACCAAACTGCATGTGAATCTGTTGAGTTTCTACAGACACATGAAGAGACTGACAGTGAAAGCAGAAGTGGTGAAGCTTGAGTGGGAAGTACACACAAAAACAAACAGGCAGATACATGAGAGAGATTATGGCTGATATACATTTATAGAAACTTAAACAGGCAAACAAACCAGAGTCTCCACACAGCAGCTAAATCCAAACTGTTACTTTTATAGGACATTTACACTTGATTTGCTTTGACTTATTTATGGGTTAGACAAGATTTCAGGCCTCAGGCCATTATTTAATTATGTTTCAGCCAAAGTTGGATCTCTTTGCCCTCATGTTGTCTGTGGGTGTGCACAGCCACAATAAGCACATCTAAAAGGAGCTCAGTATCCCATATGTTAAGGTGCCGTTTGCTACACGCAAATACTTCACAACGCTTTCTACTACCTGAATGAGCGCTTATGTTTTTTTGGGGTTTTTTTTTTTGCAAAATGTGAACGAATTTGGCAACAGTTGCTTCTGTGAAAGGTGTTCAGACAGATGTCGACAGAGTTTGAGGTTTAGGACTGGAAGGAAACGTTCTGATGTAATGCTGTCTAGTTTGAAAACAGATATACACAAATTTCATTTTCAAGAATGCGATGAGTTGGTTTTTTGTCTAATTTCTTTGTCAGTTGTTGAAAGTTAAGGCGTATTTCCACTTCTGCAGAAAAGTGGCCTCTGCACACGCCTCCTCTATTACTGGGTATGTGGTGTGTTGTGACTGCTCTGCACATATATCCACTGTGCAGTGAAACTTCAAATTAGCTGAACTTTGACCTGAGCTGTGCTGACTTTATGGGCACAGTCAGTCACTGATTGGACTGGAAGATGCATGGAAAATGGATCACTTCCAGAAGTGTACAGTAAAATACTGGAGACCAGGAACAAGGGAATTCAATTGGCAAAACATGAGCAAGCAGATGCAGCCACTAGATTTATATTATAAACACTGTTATAGTCTCAGACACTTAGCGATATACTGCTAGCAACTTGGTACAGCGCCACCAGGAGCTCCAGAGCAGTAACTGCTGCAGCAGCACCCTTGTTTTCCTCCATAAAACACCCTTAGCTAAACCACGCTGCTTGGGTTGGTTAGCCAAGCTCAATAAACTAGCATCTTGGTTTAAAAAACGGAGGACAAAGAAGTTGAAGATTGAATATGAACTGTGCACCAACAAGTCAACATACTAGCTTTTATCACACTGTCATCATCTGCAGATGGAGTTTGCTCATTCGTTGCTCAGTTGGATCTGTTGACATGTTAGCTCAGCTTTAATCCAGCCCGACTGCTCAGCAACATCCATCCATCACTGCGACAGCTGAGCAAATTCTATTGACAGATACCGACGTACCTGCAGTTAGCTAACACTGGCCAATATATATATGATTCTGGACATATTTACATAAAAAGAAGATGAAAACTCATTAACAAGCATCACTTATGTGACGTTCAAAGACTGAAACAAACTGGGATGACTCCTTCATAACGTGGTGTTTATTCTCTCTCTGGTTGCAGGAATACTGAACGCCACAGCAGTGTTAAACAGTGCAGATGCCACCATAGTCAGTTGTAGAGAACACTGAATTTAAGTGTGATAGATAATATTTAAAGGGCCTGAGTGTTGCTCCGATGCTCCTTCAAACTGCATAGTTTTAGAATTAAGCTGTAGCAGTCATGACAAAGTGACGGCCTCCTGTGTTTCTTAGATTACTCTCATGGAAACTTTATCCATCCAGTTTACAACAGAAATTAGGGCCCAGAAAACAACCAACTATTAGATTTTTCTATTTTGTCTTTCTGTTTTTTCCTCTGCTTGTTTAAAGATAACAGAAAGTTAGCAGTTGGACAACTGCAGCCTGTACTGTATAACCACAGTCACTTATTGATTAGACCACGCTTGGCCTGAACAACATGCAAAAATTCTTCAGCTGAGATGTTTCCTCCTTTAAATATACAACAGCTTCACCTGAAACAGAAACCAAATACCAGCGTCTAGACCAGGGGAATCCCAGATAAACCAGAGAGTTAAAGTCAGACATACAGGTATTAAAAGATGAATTTAGCTAAATCTGTAACGTGCATTGTTTACGAGCTGATGCTCTGTCTCTTTAAAAGAAGAGAGTGCAGGGATAATGCCATGCTGAGGCGTTCAGTGATTTAACGTTCAGGGCTGTGATTAATCCCGGTGAGGGAAGGGTTAAACAAGACACTGACTCTGCACTCTCTAACACTGCACAGAGAGAGAGGGAGGGAGGGGGGGCACTTCTGGAGGGGGGAGAGCGGGAGCCCAGTCTAGAGTGTTCGCTTTGCATGTTTTGAAACGTCTCTCTCTCTCTCTCTCTCTTTTTCTCTCTCCGTCTCTCACACGCTCGGGCCATGTGCGGCTGCCACCTCACGTGCCGCTGCAGAAAGTATTGGAGCGAGAGAGCCAGCATGAGAAAGAGAGAGAGAGAGAGAGAGAAGGGAAGGGAGGGGCTGGCGGAGGAAAGAGAGAGTGAGGAAGGAGGAAAGTGGAGGGAGATAGAGAGAGAGAGAGAGGAAGCAGTGGAGATTACTGAGAGAATAAACACAGAGGACGAAGCAGAAAAAGGGAAAAGATACAGAGAAGAGTGGACAGTGATTTATGGATTATTGATTGAACTTTAAAACTGATTGTAATTTATCATAATTTATATATACATAATATTTTTTTTAAATGACATAATACATGTACAATTTCACAATTCGCCACGTCCTCGTCCTCTGCCACTGAGCACATCTGTTCAATTAGAAACCTCCCAGGTTCTGGATTCAACAAGTCCTTCAACCTGATCCACAAAATCCTCCTCCCGAAGAGCTGATCTGATTGGATCTGATGCCTTCATCGACTGTGCAGCGTCACATGTCAGCGTCTTCCAAAAGCACAAATGACCTTTAAAAAAAATCAGTAAGATGACCTTTATTTGGCTCAGACACGTCTACAGTGAAAGGCAGCTCACACGGTGGCATGTTGTGTGTGCAGGGACACACTACTGCAAAGACATGTGTTAGGTCTTTGAGAAAAATCTGCATCTGTGTGTGTGTGTGTGTGTGTGTCAGTTGATGCATGACCACACTTTAAGGTCACGTCCGACATTGACACTGTGTGAAAACAGTTTATTTCTGCATCGGTGATGCAGAGTTGTAAAATCCAGTCTCATAGGTCTCAAACTGGTTGAGCTGCTCCAACACTAGACTCAGAAACGGCTCCGATGCTGCCTGAAACACGTCCTCGCTGCCACGTGACTTACTAATAAACTTTATAAGATCACGCTCAGATAAAACTGCAGTTTACCTGCAGATCGATTCTTCTTCGCTACTCTAAAACAGTAGCCTACACAGGAAGTTGCGCTGTGCAGCCACTGGCAGCTCCTGTTTTAGAGCAGCGAAGAAGAATTGACCTGTAGTGTTGACATTTGCTGTTTGCAAAATGTCAGCAGTTTGCAAGGCTTTAATTCGGAGCGGTGGCGCTGCTGTTAGGACAACTAGTGTAGAAATTGTTCTTAGATAATAAAAGAAATATTCATGTATCTGTTCATGTTTCATGTCAGTTCATTACTCGGTATCAGCTGAGTTCAGGTGTCAGAAGGAAAATGTGGAATCGGAACATCTCCACAAACTGGCCTGGATCGTGTCAGGGTCTCAGCTGTAGCTGAAGCAGCTTGCAGTTTCTTCATGATGTGGATGGATTATGTTTAGGCAACAGCTACTTGGTAAAAGTAAGGGAAGGATTGTGATCATGGTAAAAAGGAGGCAGTGCTGATGTTTATCCTGTTGTTGTGGCTCTGCGCCGGCGACAGCCGGGCCGGAGGGATTATTTGTTCAGGTCGTCTGTCTGTACGTCACATTCTCATGAACGTGACGTCTCAGTTATACTTTCAGGGAATCTCTTCAGATTTGGCTCAAACATTAACATGAACTCAAGGATGAACTGCTTAGCATTTGGTGGTCAGAGGTCAAAGGTCAAATACACTGTGACCTCACAAAACACATTTTTGGCCATTACTGTATTGGCTATTAATGTTTTAATATGCTAATTATGAAAATTTAACACAAACGTCTAATAGGATAAAATGATGAAGGGCTGACATTTCATGTCCAAACAGTCAAAGGTCAACTTCACTGTGGCATCATAATGTTCTGCAAAAACACTTCTGACCTTTATTCAATGCTGTAACTCAGGGGTTGTGACCAGATTTCCTGTAACTCGACTGGTTGGCACAGGGATACAACCAAGAGGTGGTGACTCTAGTGTTTCTTATGAGGACAGTCACATCAAGTTTGCAGTAAGTGTTAGCAACAGTTTTTGTTGGGATGCTGCGCTCAATTTTCTTCTGCTGATCTAATATTTATATACATCTACATAATACATCTGTGCAGAGAACCAGAGAACGTCTGCATTAAAGCTAGAACACGACAGGGTTCCTTTGATTCTTGTGCTTGAGTGTGTTGTGTAGTATTTGTGCAGAGCAGTGTGAGTGTGGATCTGCTTTCAAAGGAAGCTTTAGAGAAAAAATCTTTTCATCCAGAGAACAAACAAAATACTGAAGCACTTCTTTTTTTTAAACAACAGCAGCACTGTAGAATTATGGGTAACCTGCAAAATCTCTTAGCACGTCAGGGCCTTTTTTTTTTTTTTTTTTTTTTTTTTAACATGTCTGCTCATGTCATGTGTCCAGGGGCCAGTGTCTCATAATCTGATCCGACCAAAGGCAGAGTGAGAGCAGTGATTTAGAAAGATGAGAGAGAGAGAGAGAGAGAGAGGGACAGAGGGACAGAGGGAGGGAGGGAGAGAGGGAGGGAGGGAGGGACAGAGGGAGAGAGGGAGGGAGGGACAGAGGGAGGGAGGGAGGGAGGAGGCCACTACTATCCCCACACTGTGGTGACATAACTCTCAGTCAGTGTGTGTTGACATAAGGAACAGGACTCCTGGGGTGTGTCACCTGGGCTGAATTGTTTCTGGTTTGTGTGTTTGTGTTGCACACTCATGTGAACGTGCACGTGCCTGGCAGTGTGTTTGTTTGTGCATTCAGAGGGGAGTCTGAGCCTGCCTGGGTGTGTGGATGAGTGTGTGTGTGGGTGTGTGTGGATGAGTGTGTGTGTGTGGGTGTGTGTGGGTGTGTGTGTGCGTGGGTGTGTGTTTTCAGTGTAACTGAAATGTCGCTGAGACAAAAACCAGATGTTGAAGATGCTGTAAACTGAGATAAAAATAAAAGTCTGAGAGTCTGGTTTAAAGTGATTCTGTTTATAAAAATGACTTTTTATGAAATATGTTTAAACTTATTTTTTAAATTTTCTTTAACACGATGTTCATTTTAAATTGATATAGTTTAATTTAGAAGATAAAGTGTGTTTGTGCTTGTTTGTATCATAAACGACTGTCTTCATTTTTCAATCTAAAAATGAAAAACTACATATAAAAACAAAAGTGCTGACAAATGTGTGTCCGACTGTGTGTGTGTGTGTGTGTTCATGTTTGAGTTTGGGGCTGAAACGAAGTCGCCTGATAGAAAATGAATCAACAACAAGTTTGATAAACGTTTGATTCTTTAAGTTTATCGTGTAAAAATGGAAACAGTGTGTTTTAGTCCCAGCTTCTCAAATGTGAAGATTTGTTGTTTAACATAAAATGGAAATCCTCATGTAAAGTCTCCACCAGGGGGAAATGTTCATGTCATTTATCTCTTTTATAATCATAGATTCAACAGCAGATTAATGAATCGATCAAAAAGTAGTGAATCAATAATGGAATTAATGTTTGTGATCAGAGGCAGAAGTTAAACATGGCTGCAGACAGCAGCAGCGGTGAGGCGTTCGAGGACCTGCCTCAGTGTTTACGTTACAGGGAGCGGAGCCTCCTTATGTAACACACGTCCTGTATCACATGTTGTGTCTGTCCGACACAAACAGCTGCTCACAGGTTAGAGTCCACACAGGCGCTACTACTGCTACTGCTGAGTACTACTGCTGGTACTACTACTCAGAGTACTACTGCTGGTACTAATACTGAGAGTACTACTGCTGTAGGTAGTAAAATTACTGAGAGTACTGCTGCTACTGTTACTACTACTAGTAGTACTGTACTACTGATGATTATATAGTAGTACTGACAGAGCTGCTACTGATAGTACTGCCCATACTGCTACTGCTGTTAGTACTACTGTCGACACTACACACACTACTGCTGCTGCTACTGTTTGTACTACTGCTGAAACCACTACTTATTATTGGTAGTACCAGTAGTACTACTACTACTGCTACAAGTAATACTGTACTGTACTGTAATGCCAGTACTGTTAATACCATTAGCGCTACTAATAGTAATAACAGTACTCATAGCAGTAGTAGAAGTACAAGTACTGCTGCAATTACTCTTAATACTGTTGGTAATACTTCTAATTAACTGCTGCTAATATGATGACTGTATTAGTACTACAGCTGTGACTATGAATACTACTGATAGTACTGCTACTGCTGTAGTACTGCTGCTAAAAGTAATACTGTTAGTTATACCAAGGCTACTACAACTACTACTGCAACTACTACAGCTATTATTACTACTACTACTACAACTATTGGGCCCTGTTGCTGTTACCACTGTCAGCTGTGCTATCATTAAAGCTGCTGCCACTGTCATTACCACAACCACCACTACTACTACCATTACTACTACCACTACTACCACTACTAGTACTACTCCTGCAGCCTGTTGTCACCGTTCGCTCCTTTCAGCCTTGTGTTATTGTTTCTTTATTGGTTTTATCATCTGATCTGAATCATATCCTGCAGTGATCTTCCTTCATTAGTATTTTCCCCTGATGTATAAATGTTACTCAGTTCAGTTGTGTGTGTTTTTAAATCAGATTAAAGTCAGCAGAGTGTGAGTCAGTCTGTTTTCTCATTATTCAGAGCTGCAGTTAACTGACACCAACAGTCATGTAACTGTTCCCATTATATTGATTAAATATTACAGTGTGTCATCTTGTTAGTAGTTGTTGTACCTGCTCTGATGACTAAGTCTGGTCTTTTCTTTTCTATTCTGTTTGTCTCTGTTGTATTATTGAAGAGAACTATGTTTGAAATATAAAACTGACACCAGCGAACATCAGTGGAAGGAAGAAGTTGGTAGAACTCCTGTTTGTCAGAGTGGAGGCTGAAATAAAGACTGGACACGTCCACTTCAGAGCTAATGGAGCCAGTAATTGCAGTTTCACTGTAGTGAAGTGCTTCACTTTAATGAGGAAGAAAATAAGTGACTCAAAAGCCGCCGAAAAAGTTAACAAAATCTACTCAATTGCAGTAATCAGAATGGATGTTAATTGTTATCCTCCATCCTTGTATAATTAACATAATTACCATTCTCCTGCTAATTGCATTGTTTCCATTTATTACATAAGAAAGTAGTGAAACAGGAAAAGGCTTAAACAGACTTCAAGGGGAAAGTGTCGTCCTGCGGCGAGAGTGGAAGGTGATGATGACGATGACGATGATGATGATGAGGAAGATGACTGTGAAGTTAAGTGTGTTAGAAGAGGCTGTAATTACATCTTTATTTTACCGTCTTCGCCTACTTCCACTCCAGGTTTCGTTTCCTACATTTCCCAAAATGCCTTTTCCACTACCCCCCCCCTTCTCAGCAGAGGATGTATTTCCTGAGGCAATTGAAGAAGTTCAACCTGCCAAGGACTATGATGGTGAACTTCTACACCTCCATCATTGAGTCCATCCTCACCTCCTCCATCACCATCTGGTACGCTGCTGCCACGGAGAGGGACAATAACAGACTGCAGCGTATCATCCACTCTGCTGAGAAGGTGATTGGCTGCAATCTTCCGTCCCTCCAGGACCTGCACGCCTCAAGGACTCTGAGGCGTGCAGGGAAGATTGTAGCTGACTCCTCCCACCCTGGACACAAACTCTTTGAGACACTCCCCTCTGGCAGGAGGCTGCGGTCCTTCAGGACCAAAACCTCTCGCCACAAAAATAGCTTCTTCCCATCTGCTATTAGCCTCATCAACAAGGCTAGAGAGCCCCACTGTTGCTGATCAATTGCACCAATCACCAGAAAAAATTCCTTGTATGTGAAAACATACTTGGCAATAAAACTGATTCTGATTCTGATTCTGATTCTGATTCCCAGAGAGCAGCAGCGAGTTTGTTGCATTCAGCCGTTGGTTCGATGTGCGTGGGCGGATCAAGTGAAAGTATTAGTCAAGAGGAAGAGTTGCTCACCTGACTCTCAAACCTCAGCTCGGCTATTTTCTGCCTCCGTGGGCGTCTCTGCCCACCACAGCTGATTCCTCCTGTGTGGCTCCAGAACATGGGAGCAAAATGAAGAGAGAAGCTGATTGATTTTAAAGGACAGAAGCCAAAAAATTCCCACTTTTTTTTTTAGATCATTTAAACATTTTCTCCCACAAACCGTGTTGGACCTGAAAACGGCCTCTGAAAAGTTTGAGAGGATGAACTTTGAAATGTATTTCATCAGTATGTCAGAGTTCGCTCCATCCCAGGATCAATGCTTCACAACCTGAGGTGGAGCCTGTGATGAAGAATTTAGACGATACAGCAGCTGTTTTAAAAGCGAAGGTTTTCTGGACTTGACAAGAATGTGAACAAAAAGCAAAGGCTCTAAATCTAAACCGTTCAAGTCCTCGAATTTCATCAAACGAGACCTTCAGAGACCTCAAAAAGTTTAGAGTTGCAGTTCGGGTGGAAACGTTGGAGGAATTGCGATGTTTTTGGCATTAAAATTTTCCAATTTAAATATTGGTAATATTTTCTTTTATGGGTCCAGTAATTTCCAGCAAATTCCCCAGAAATATATAAGAAATTCCTCCTAATTTCTTAGAAATTAGCTGGAGTTTAGCTGTTTATTACTGATCCAGCTCTATTTTACTTTTAATAAGTAACAATTTGGAAAACTACAAAATTATACAGTTGGCAAGTGAAAAATTGTTCATAAACAGACGTCAATATGCAAATTAGAATTATTTGTTGTTGATTAAATATAAAATGTTCCACACTTTATTTGACTGGTCCGGTCTGTGGAAATATGTTTGAAAGTAAAACTGCTGAGTCGGTGAAATTTACAACATAGAGTGAGTTTTATTTCTTGATCATCATCAACACAACTATAACATGCAATTCAACCATTATGCAGCATAAATGTCCACTAAAACAATATTTTCCAATATTATCAATCTTGTGTATACAGTATATAATGTCTACATAATGTATGGAAGTTCAAAGTCATGGAGAATCCAAATTAAGATTTTTTTGTCTTGTAAGAAACTCGTCTTCCTATTAACCGTTTTTGTTTAAAAACTAATTTCCCTTGCAATTAATACCAAATTACAAAGGCCTTTCTTGAAAAAATCCTTGTAAATTCCAGGTAATTTTCAGGAAATTATGAGGAAATTAGATGGAAAATGCAGGACCAGTGAAATGAGGTGTTACCTGAATATCATATTGTTGGGTATGAGTTACTTCAACCCAAAAATAACATCACTGTATAGAGCAGTTCAGCCTTCCAGCTGAATTCACAGACAGAACCAGACTGGGGGAGAGACTGACAGCAGAGCGACAGGCACAAAGAGAAAACCACATAATCTCAGCTAAATTAATGAAAGCACAGAGAGAATCCGAGAGTCGGTGGCTGCTTCCTCCAAATGGCTCCTGCTCACAGACAGGAAATGAAGCCAGGCGAAGACGCGGCTTGGCGACTGTTTACCCGGCAGCAGTGGGAGCCGTGTTCTTGGATCAGATTCAACTTTTTGCCCAAAATGGTTGTTATTAGGTTGGAGCTTTGGGCAGACTTATCCAGGATCAGCCATGTCCAGCTGCCAGAGTCAGATCAAGCCAGCAGCAGTTCATCTGATGGAGTCGCGGCTTCAAACAGATGGACCGGAGGGTGTATCGATGGATAAAGGGCGGGGTTGGTTGGGGGGGGGGGGGGTCCAAAGACATTCATGACGATTGTATGGATGTTTGGATAAACATGTAGAGTTTGTGTGCAGTATGTGTAGTAAGCTTGGATGGATGTAGAGCTGCAAATACAAGGATTAAATCATAATCTAGTCGTTTATCAATTACTTTTGTGGACTAATCAACTGTTTGATCAGTAAAATGTCAAACAGCTGTGAATATGTCTGATCGGGCTTAAAGTGGTGTCTTCACATTGTCCAACCATCTGTACAAAATCCAAAAACAATCACATCACAAAGAGAAGCAGGAAATGCTCAGTGTGGTCAGACTGGGAATGTTGGAAACTTCCGAGTCCAAACGCTCAAGTCCGAGTTCACGTCTGAGTCATCGGTGCTCAGGTCCAAGTCGAGTCCTGAAGATAAGGGCTTGAGTCTGATAATCACTCATATCTGTTTAAAACAAAATCATAGTCAATGATACATAGGGCGGCTTAAAGGAAAGAGTTGCCCTGTCTGTACTTTTTTTCATGACACATTATTTGTTCGTCTCGTTAGCTTCCTCTCACCCCACAGCTGAAATGAACACGCAGTTGTACAGAGCAACTGCCCCACTGGTGTTTTCTACACTCACTGTTTGGTTAAGTAAATGATCCATTATTGATGTGGGTGAGTGACATCGTGAGCGTGTCCGGGGCAGTTTATTGTGTTGTTGTAGCAGGTTGTCGAGTTCAGTCCTCTAGAGAAGCAGACAACAACTCTGCGATGGCTGGAAATTGAAGAGGAATTTTAATCAGGTTTTTGTCCCATCTGCCAAAACGTCCAACTCTGCAGGACGACAGGTCGCCAAAACCCTGCAACCAGTTAAACAAGCTATTCTATTTGATGGGTTCATGTGACATTTGTTTACAAGCCCCTGTTTGATTGCAGCTGAGCACAGGGAACCTGAAATATACAAAAAAGTCAACTTTTCCACTCTGTTTTAAAACCAGAGAACTGACTATTAAGGATAATAACTGCAGAGGAAGGAGCAGGGTGATGCATTCATGTCACTCTGAAGGTTATGTAATTTCAAGCGCTCAGCTGTAAGAAAAACATTCAGATAAACTCTCTATTGTTAGATACAAGTAGGAAATGTGGGTTGTAATTTTACTCAGTATGTCACGACTCCTGTTTGGCATAACAAACGGTGTAAAAGTGTAGGCGACTGTTTCCTTTGGTCCTCGTGGGTTTTCATAAGCAGATCAAAAATCCCTGAGGAGTCAAACGATTGGATGTAAACACAGTCGTAAAGAGATTTTATCACAGAGTTCAAACTGAAAAAAACAAAACAAAAACCCACCATTCACAAACTTTATTACCCCAGAATTTCCCACTCCTGCTCGCTCAGTGTGTAGTCGAGTGTTTTCAGCTGAGGTTCGGAGGGGTGGGGTGGCATGTAGCAACTCTCTCTTACCCTTCAAACATCCCTCCCCCTGCTTACCACGGAGCGTCAGCTTCATGTCTCAGACCCTGTAGAGGATTTGGTTGTGGTATTGTGGTTGATGCGCACAATAAAAATGAGTGACAGCTCGCAGCGGCAGTCGAGAAGCAAATCAGAGTCAGTCGTGCTGCTCTGGCTCACTGACATTTTCAGGTTTACAAAACGCTGTGGTTGCACAAAAGGACCGGACGGCTGAGGACATTGTTGGGTTTCTGTGATTTGACAAAATGCACAAATGGGTTTTTGTTGTGCAGTAAAACCAAATTAAAGCATAATAATTCTAAATCTATCATTACCGGGAGGGCTTTTGGATTCATCTATTGAAAAGAAAACTGAATTTCCTCTAATCTCTGCTCTCTCTGTCTGTAAAAATAACTTAACAAGTTGAATTACTCACTGCAAACATGTCATTTTTGTTTAATTTGCTCAAGTACGTGAAATCTCTCCACTACTGTTTCAGTCGATATTGGTCACCAGCTCTGAGGTTATTTATAATCTGTGGCTCAGAGCCGAGAGCTCCAAAAAAGCGCCTCACAAAACGCTGCCACAATAGAGGACTCACTGGTGCTGGATAATTATCAGCTAACACTTCTACTCCAAAGAGGAAACGTTTGGGAAAGGAACGTTCTCCCAAACCAAATGCCTGATAACCAGCCGGGTTTCAGAGCGACGCCTGAAAATGGAGTCGTTACTATTCTTGGTTCTATTCTGTTGCATTCACAAAAGCAGATGCTAACATAGAGTAGCTGCAGGGTAAAAGCATCGTGGAGCCAACTTCACATTCACTGCCACATGATTTACGACCAGGATCCAGGAATTTCTTAAACCGATTCAGCTTTTCTTACCTAAGTTTTAAACACACTATGTCTTTAACCTCCTGTTTATCATATGTTATTGTTCATTTCAGTCCATTACATTGATTTTAACACCATTGTTGTGCTGTGGCTGCACATGTGAGAATATCTTCCCAAGCCCACTGGAATCAAACAGAGAAAAAAAAAAACTGACAAGCTGTTGTCCTGCAACAGAGCACGTTTAAGTGTAAACACGCAGGGTCGACCTGATTCCTGATTAGATGTCTCTGCTTTCCTGTTTCCGGTTCAGTCGTGGTCGCTCTGGGCGTGTGTGCAGCTGATTCCCTCACATCACGCACCACAAGGGGTTAAACAAAAACCTGATCTTTCCTGCTTGTTGTGCATCAGCATGATGTGAACCCGCTGCCCTCACCCAGAGTTTCTGGCTCAACACTGACGCCTGGTGGTGGAGCAGCGTCGCTGCAGCGAGTTGTGGGAAACAACACTATAAGATGCTGCTTGTTTGTACAGCTTTAGAGGCGAAAGTCAGTGTGAGTGGTAACAGGTTTCAGGTAACAGTGTCCACCTGCCTTTAAAAACACAGAGGCTACAGTTAAGAGAAGAGAAGTGGGTGGATGTAATGGAAAAACAAACATGTTTACTTTCCCCCGTCCAGCTGCAGTTTGAATCAAATTTGCACATATTGTCCACTGTCTATAGGATAATCCTCTTTATGGTGGACTCATCTCGCCGGGCCTCATTCTTGGCTCGCTGCTCTCAGGATGGAGCAGCAGGGAGAGAAAGAGTGTGCAGCACATGTGACTGAGGCCTCTACATGGAGAGCGTTTGAGCACCACTCTGATGCTATGAGGTTCGACCTGTGTGGGATTTTAAACACCCAAACCAATGAAACAGCCTGCGGAGCAGATTTAAATCAGATCCTACATATACTACTACTACTGCTATTTTACATAATAAGAGCCTCAAAATCAAACCTGTCAAACCTATACATCAGTAATGTGCTTTGCATAAGAAGAAAAAAATTGTAACAACCAATAATGAATTTAACAAAACTACAAATGATGAGATGTTAGAAAATGATAAAAATTAATCTTTTAATCTAAATGTACAGTGTAAAAGCCTCTAAAACAACATATACAACATCATGGAACAGCAAAACTATTTCAGTTTGTTCATTTATTTTTGTGTGTTAGGGGCTCTTTAAATCAAGGGTAAAATGTGATGTAATAGTAATTACAAAAAATTATATCTTCAGTATATGTAATTCTATTCTATTGAGTCACTTTTTTGGAGCTGTAACAGACAAGTGGTAGGCAGATGGACTCTAAATAATCAACATGAGAATGTGAAGAAAAATAAGAATTAGAAAAAAGAAATACAAAGAAATTATGAAATGAAAAATATATGTGTAATATTTTGGTATTGTAATGTAAATGTGTATATTGTTTGTGTAGGTGGGCTGCAAAAAACAGACTTTTCACTAGTTTGTTGTCTGTGCGTTGGTTATTTAGCGCCTACCAGTCACTAGGCAGATGTCAGACTTTAATGTAAGCTGTAATATATATTTTGGTTCTGAGGGGTTTAAAGTTGGGGGGAATGTAGTAGATATTCATTCTTTATAAAAAGAATTCTGTAACAAAAGTACAGTCATTGTACAAATAAATACATTGTGCAGTAAATGTACAAAGAAAATGGAATTTGATTGAAGTTACACAGCTGTTGTTGGAAGAAAGAAAACCACATTATAAGAATTCCTTCATGGTGTTTTGCTCGACCGGGCTGTGATCGTGGTCACTCTGCTGTTTGACGAGAGCTGATCTCTGTTGTCTCCGTCAGCTCGTTAGCTGTTAGCTGTTAGCTGTTAGCTCTGCTGCTGCTGCTGCTCTCTGTCATGTGACCGTCCTCAGTGAAGGCAGATGGGCTCTAATCTGCTGATAAAACTAAAATTAGATGATGATGATTGGACGGCTAAACGAGCAATTAAGCCGGTCCTGCTGATCCTGTGTTTATTACATCTGAATGGAGTGGTCACTGGAAATACACAGACAGTTAACCCACACTGTCTCCTCCCCATGTCTGCTCCTCCTTCTCTGCTTTCCTTTAATTAATGTGTGGTTTTATTGATACGACTGCCACAAACAGCCATTATTAACAAAGCAGCCTACATAACTGTGGTGAATACAACACAGGGATCGTTTCAATTGTACATTAACGGCCTCTTTACAGCCACTGACCAAGAGCATCTCCATTATGGCTGCCAGAGCCATGTAACCATATAACAGCCCTCTCTCTTCCATCCTCCCAGGTGGGCAGTCGGTGCCTCAGGACCCGTCACCTTCTTCTACCTGCCCTCCGGGACCCCCTGGGCCTGCAGCGGTCGCCAACGGCAGCAGTGACATCATGGTGAACTTTGACCCCGATCCAGCGGACCTGGCGCTGTCCAGTGTGCCGGGCCAGGAGGCGTTTGACCCGCGGCGGCACCGCTTCTCCGAGGAGGAGCTGAAACCTCAGCCGATGATCAAGAAGGCCCGCAAGATGCTGGTCCCCGATGAGCAGAAGGTAATACATCTCCCACAGTTCTTAGCTTTTCTGAAGACAAGCTTTATTTTTCACTGTGGGAATGAGACTGATGTGAAGTCCAAACATGCCCATTGACCATCGGGTAAATAATTAGCTTTGCTTTTTGTGGTTTTAAAGGTTTTACTGTCTGTTAAAGGTAAAAACAGCCACATATATAAAAGAAAAAGAGACAGTAAAGTGAGAATATTTCAGCTCAACATTAGATATTTTGAGAATGTCCTGTAAAAAACGAGCCCACAGGTCGTCTGTCAGCAGGTCACTATGACCCATCGTTAGGTTTTGTTGCTAAGCGACATCTAGTGGTCGTAGTGATGATGACAGGAGCAAAGGGAAAAGTGCGGTGACGTAGTTTATAGAGCGACAAAGTCCACGTCAGGAGGAGGTTGGGGTGGATGGATGAATATGACCCAGGAGAGCGGTGTTCGATTCCCATGTGACAGTAGCAGTTTATGTTGTTTCTATTATCCATGACCGTTCACTGTTATTATTGTAACCATGACAACAAAGATCGTCTAATGTTGAGGAAGTACTTATTTTAACCCAAATCACCATCTTCTCCTAAACGTAACCACACCATGACTTTTATTATAGTAACCATGGTGACGAAGATGGGTGCGCTGTCTGTGTTTATTATTGTAACCATGACAACTTAGGTCCATTACGCCTGCTGTTGTAGGGGCGCTATTTCAGGAGACACTCCTATGGGTAGTATCAGAGGTTTGAAAAAAACGACCTGTATGGTTGTTCAGGTTGGAGACTGGTTGGGCATTTAATGAAATAATAAAAAAAAAAAAACGTATTCTTTTTAGTGATGGAAATTAATGAATTTCTATCAGAAGCAATTTTAAATATTCTAGTAGCACTGGCAGATTTTACTTCTTTTTTCAAGAAAATAAGGTTTTTGGGACTCAGACAAAAAATTAATCGATAAGAATGTTTTTCACAAAAAATAACACCAGATACAGCTTCAGTAAAACAAAAATCACACTTCATATGATCGTCACAAAAAAAAAAAAAACAACCTATAAAAGTAGTATTTTTAAAAATTCAGTCTACTAAAGAAGCAGGTCCAGTGAGTTACAGCTCAGCGTTAACGTTTCTGAAGATAAACACCACAGAAGGATTCACTTAAAGACCCTGAACTTCATCACGACCGAGGCTGCAGCTCTTTGCCAGCTCCTGTATTAATGTGGAAAAAAAGGTGAAGGAGCGTGATGTTCACCGGTTCCAGTGCCTGCTGACGAGTCCTAAAATATTTTGTACTATGCTCAGCTCAACAATTGGAGAAGCTCTGATCAATGGCTCATGCTTTCATGGGTCAGTGCAAAGCAGCTGCAGCTCCGGAGGCGTTTGTTATTTATGGAGAGATGGACCTTCAGTGTTCAGTAGTAGCTGGTTTTATAAATCATTTGTACGCTGGTTGGGATAAATGATCTCTGACCGAAGCTGAAGATGGACGTCAGATTACTCAGCAGCTCCTCGCAAATGAGCTTTAAATTCTTCTCTACACTGCAGTGAGTCTGTGGTTAGAAAAATAAAGATACTCAAAGATCACAACATTAAGGAGAATATGAATTTTACATGTATTTTAAAAATCAGTTTTGCTGATGAGTTTAATTGTGGAAAGATTCTCTGTCTGAGGAAACAACGAGAACCTGCAGAGATTCCACTGGTATAAAATCCTTCAGGGAGAGTTTTATACTTTTCAAATTGGATTCCTGTTCAAAGTCCAAAAGATTCACACACAGCACCTCGATTGTTTCCAGTCTCATGTTCTCATGAGACCGTCATCAGCAAACACATTTCTTTCATGCCCCAAAAAACAATGTTGCAGAGACCTTTGTGAGGCTGCAGGGGCTTGACTGCAGTGTATTTATTCATTCAGCTGAGCAGCTCACCAGGGCAGGACTGTACAGCTGCATTAAGAAAGAGCTGCCTTTCATTAAGACGCATTAATACAGTTTTCTCTTGAATCATGACTATCATTGTTTCTCTGTGTCACATTGATTCCCATTCTAAACAAGATGCAAACTTTTTTAATCTGATGTTTTTCTACTTGCAAACCACTTGATTGCTAGAAAGCTTTGGCGCCTGACTCTGTATGTGCCTCTGTGTGTCTGTCTGTGAGCTTTCAGTTGTCTCATGTAAAAGCTTCTATGTACCTTAAACAACAAAACACAAGGAGGTGTTCTGATATAAGAAAGTAACGGCTGAGACGGAGTCTGTTATTTTCTAGATGAGAACATCTTGGAGTGTATTATTGCTCTTATACCATGGTCGCCACCTACAGGAAAAAACAGAGAAGAAGAGATGTTGGTATTGCTACTTGCGGTTTAAAGGAGTATGCCACAAATACCATCTTACAAGTACATTTACCCCGTTACATTTGCCATTTGTGATCAATGTAAATTCTCTTTTCCACTGGTCAAAAAACCTGTTAGGACCTGCTAACATCTGGCTATTGTCAGCAATACCCATGTCTACTACTCTGTACTCTGTATTGCTGACAAAATTAGTTCCTGAACATAAACGCCATTAGAATCCATTGAGACGATTAAAACAAGTTGTTTGTATCTGGTTTCACCTGCGAACAAACTCCTACAAATGCAACATGACCTTGTCCTTTAATATACTTTGTACATTGTTCACAGTTTGATGTGATGAGACACCTGCTAGCCAATCAGAAATCAGTATTATCCATGACCATGGTATAAGAATGATGATTATTCAGTCTTTTCGTGCAACTGTCATGGTTTTCGTGTTCTGTAGTTATTCAGCTGTCGCTACCTTTCCTGCACCCTTTCCTCCTTTCCTACCATCCTCTCTCTCATCACATAACTCATCCCACTCTCCTCTTTTTTTTTCTCTCTCTCTCCTCCCCCCACCTTCCTCCCCACACACCCCAACATACCACACCGCCGCCGCTGCTGTTGACAGGACGAGAAGTACTGGAACCGGCGCGTCAAGAACAACGAGGCGGCAAAGCGTTCGAGGGACGCCCGGCGGCTGAAGGAGAACCAGATCTCAGTGCGCGCCGCCTTCTTGGAGCGGGAGAACGCCGCCCTTCGCCAGGAGGTCGCCGACATGAGGAAAGAGCTGGGCCGCTGCAGGAACATCATCAACAAGTACGAGAGCAGGCACGGAGACTTGTGAGGCGGAAGGAGGAAGCAGAAGAAGAAGAAGGCAAACGAGGAAGGGGCGGGAAGGGGAAGAGGAGATGAGAAAAGGGTACAAGGCAACCCAACAACAGCAGCACTTTAGTTGAAGTGGCAAGGGGGGAAGGCTGGCGTAGATCTGCAATAAGCACCATGCGACACCGGGCGCAAACACGATAAAGTGTGTTTTAGTGTGTCCACTGTGCTTCAGGATGACATGACAGGAAAGCACAGCGACGCCACAGCCCCCCCCCCCTCCCCAGTTTGACTCTTTGTACATGCTGCTTCGCTGAATCCACACAATGTACTGTATCACCACCTTGTGTCACCTCGGCAGCTTCCGTCACCCTTGGTGCTGTGCTTACGCCCGGTGTCACACGGCGTTTTTGCAGGTAGTGCGTCCTAGTGCTGCTCTGGCCAGTTCAAACAGGGTGTTGAATTCACATTATGCCAGTGAAATCTCACTTTTTAAGCTCAAGGCATGGACACAAGCCAGGAGAGGTCAGATGTGTAATTTTTTTCTATAAATAGGACAAAGAAACATGTATATTTTTGAACTGGGCAGGAAGGCAAGACTAGTCCAGCAAAGAGGAGGAGCAGGAGCAGGAGCAGGGTTTTCGTCCATAACGCAAAGAGATTTTGACATAGGATTATTGTATATTTTTCTATTAGCAGAGATAGTCAGGAGGAGGATTTTGGAGATAATCTTTTGTATATTTTATATATGGGGCGGGGAGGGGCTGTTAGCTGGACAGTCACGGGGCCACACGAAGCTCTTTTCCTCCCAGCTGTTTATCGCTAAACAACAAATAATCTATTTTCAATTTCATGGAGCGGGTTAGTTGGAGGTGGAGGCATAACAGAGAATGTATCACGGTTGAATCAGGTATTTCACACGGTGTGAGATGAGGCGAGGTATCTTAGTAACGATTGTTTTCGGTGTGGGGGGGGGGGGGGGGGGTCGTTGGAAGAAGACTGAAACACAAATTGTATAGTTTTGAGAAATTTTTGTGTTTGTTTGTTTGTTTCTCTTTGTGGGCTCGTTCAAGCACTTGATTTGTTATCTTCTCTTTTTTTTCCGTGTCTGATTTTTGGAAATAATCGCAGGGCTTTTATTTTTGAAGATGCAGGAGAAAAAGAGAGAGAAAAACAGGAAGTAATTAGCCATCAGAACAGCTGGATGTGAGCAGATGTTTGAGAGTAAATAAGGTGGAGAGTTTCGCTGGCAGGTTTGCGTTTAGTTGGGTGAATGTGCACTGCTCACACGTACACACTCAGACACACAAACTGGTGATAATAACACAGCATGGTTGGGGTCTTTCTCTCTCTATTTACTCCTCGATTTGTCCAGGAAGTGCAAAAATGAAATGCTAACTGGTTTTAGGGTTGATTTGCCCAGATTGAACAGTGACTGAAACCTTCAGCATGCAGACACACGACACAACAAACACACAGTCATGCACAGTCCTCACCCAGGTTTTTAACCCTTATTGTTGTTGTATATGTTGTTATGGACTTCTATGGTGCTGATCTGATCTGATCCTTCACCTGACGCACACAAATACACACAAACCCATTATGACACACATGCAGACACACATAATAAAACACTTCCACCATCTCAAACACAGTACTGAACTGCCTATACCCTTTCTTTGTCTTTTATTCCTTCCTTTTAGTTTATTTTTCTTTCTTTTGTTGCATATTGTATTGATAAATCGTATATAGATTTACACACAAACACTTGTCTATACCTCTCCTTCAAACTTTTCCCAATGAGAAACGAGAAATGCACCCTACTGCTACTGTACCATACAACTGTACTATTGAATATTAAACTATTCTCTCACTAGATATATATGTGTATATGATATATGCTTGAATTATGTGATTATAGTTGTAATATACATAATTGAATATATTACAGAAAAACCCATTGGAATCATTTTTGTCAGTTTTTTCTCAGGTGTTTTTGTCTGAGGTATTAAATACACGTATTAAAAAAGAAAAAAATGCAAAAAAAAGTCTTTGATCCAATCACAGAATTTGTGGTTTGATTTGTTATTGTTTATTTGTTTTTTTGGGTTTTTTTTTTTGAGGGGTGGGGGTATATTTCATTTTTCCTGTTGCGAAGCTTTTCAGAGTTGTTGGGTTTTATCGTTATGATTCTCTTTCATCCCACTTCGTTACCAATCTACAAAACTTTCTCCTCAGTCCAAGTGTCCGTTCACTAAGCTCCGCCCTCCTTTGTTATTGTTGCTATGACTGTAGAGCTTTGTGGTTACTATGGTAACAGTGGCAGCTCTACCACTCCTGAATTCCAAGTCATTTCCTCAACATTTGGTCCTTGATTTCAGACGGACGTAAAACAAAGCAGCTTTGACCATCTGCTAGCAAATGTTAGCTAACATCAGCTCTATCGCTGTGTTGAAAATATTAAACCTGAACTTGTTCACTACTCCCTCCCCTCGACAGTTTACGATGTGAAAAGCTCTAAAACAATATGTCATGTGGTTCCCTTTGATGTTATTCATGTTTTTAGCCGCAGTTAAACACAATTTCCCATAAACCCGAGATGTTCACATGCTAAACGTCCCTGGGTGAGTCTAAGGGCGCTCTACATCAGAAGAGAGCGCCGGTGGTTGTCATGGATATGGACAAAAACCAGGTTACGCTGATCTTAAATATGCATTTGATGGCAACACTCATGATTTCATGCAAATCCTATGCTGTGCAATGATGCTGAAAAGATAACTCGCCGCTAGTTTTGATCAGCTGTGGTTTGCTAGCTAACAAAGCTAACATCAACATGGGGAAACATGTCTCTGATGTAACTTTCTAACTTATCACCATCCATGATGAGACATTAAAGGTTAGAGAGAAAACCTTTGAGAAATCTACAGCTCGACAGACCTGCTGATCTAAGTTCCAGCGGCTAAGCTATGATTGGACAGTCGCTGTTTGGGGGAGGGGTTTAGTGAACGGTTAATTTAGAGCTGTTGTGTCTTCACAGATTTAGAGATGTCAACCAAATCCACAAGATTTAAATAATGAAAGTCTTTGTCACCTGCCACACAGTGGTGGCTCCTGTTTCATGCAGCAGCTTGTTTTTCTTCAGGGGAAGCTGTGATTCGATTCTCACAGAAATCCTCTTTTCATTCCCAAAAACAACTTTACCTTATTTCCCATGAGCCTGTTAGCTGTTGGCACCGTCCACAGAGACTTACTGTACCTGAGCCCCGGGTGTATTATGGGAGCTGTAGTTCTATCCCTGATTTACATATATATTTTTCTTTCCTCTTGTTTTTTCTTTTTTGGGAATCTGTTTAAACCCTGATACACAGACACAGACTTTTGAATTTAAATCCATGGAAGAAAAGTCTCAGAGCTTCTCACGGTTCTATCTGTTGTTGGAAGAAAGAAGCCGTGTGTGTTTTTTTTTCCTTTTGATATCTGGGATTTTGGGATTTCCTCACAGACGTTTCAGAAACTTTTTGACAGTGCTATTTTTCTATGTAACTGTGTTGTTGAGCGTGTTACAACTTTTCCTGGTGGCCATTTGAGGCCCACTCTTCACATGGTGGCAGTGACAGTTTGCTGCTGTACGATAAAACGGCATTGCGGGTAAAAATGACAACAATAATAACAATGATAACAATAATGTACACAGCCTTGTTATTTCTCCTTCAACTTTGTGGATTCTCAGCTAACTTCTCCTTGTTGTGACTGACTGTTATGAACTACAAATCCCATGAGCGCAACACTACCCCAACTCCTCACCAGTATTGTGTGCTGTCCACAGAGATGATGGCATATGTGGTCTGGCTTTTTTTCCGTCCAAACATCAATAAAGGCTTATCCTTACTCACCGAACGAGTGTTCCTGGTGTCTTGCTGTGTGATCTGAAGCTGTGTGCAAATACTGTTGAAGCTAATGTGGGAAGTGTCGTCACCTGCAGGTCCTTTAATGGCCTCAAGGGCCAAACAGGCTCTATGGGGAAAAAGGGACGATACTGAAAATACTGTTACAGTTACAGTGAGTCCAGAAAAGTGCTTCGAAAAAAAACACAGAAACTAGATTAACCGCCCTGCAGTTGTATGAAGGAACAGTTTCCTCCTGTTTAAGTAACGTTTGCTAAAAACTACAGTGATTTTTACAGTGTTTTAGGAAACTTTAGAAACTTAGAAACTTTATATTTGTGATTTTTTTTCTTAATTAAATGTTTAGTAGGAAGCAGTGAGGTTGGAGCTGAGAGTCACAGTCAGGGCAGGGAAGTGAGACAAAACTAAAACCTAAACCATCACTATGTCTTTGACTTTTCATAATAGAGAAATATGGAACATCGTCAGCCTTTTAAGAACAGCAGCTGAATATGAGCATCACACCAAACTTCATTTTGCATTGTTGGTTTTGCTGTTTGCAAGATATTTGTTAACAATTAAAAAACATAGAAAGTCACATCCTTTGACATACGTGTGTTTACATCGATTAGTATTGTGATCGGTATCTTGGTCTACCGTAGTCTGCAACTGTATTTGCCGCTTGCTTGTCCTCAGCTCAACCCAGGCTGCTCACTGTTGCCAAAGACTGGATCTCCAGGTCCCAGACTGCTGGTGGAGGATCCAAAGTCCAGTCTCTCAGAAACCAGTAAGAAGGTGACGTCACAGACCCTACTGGACCTGGACCTCCACTGTGTTCCCGAGCCTGGCCCCTGAAATGTAATTCTCACTGCAGTTGTGAATATAATGGTCCTGTGTGTGAGATTCTGAGAGCTGAGAGTTCATTATTAATGTTGGAGATGGTAGTTAGAGAAACTAAATCTTAACCCAGGGTCTATTTTCTATCTTATTAAATTCTACGTGAGACTCAAACAGGACAAAGGTTTGATTCCCACATCGGCCTGATTTTTGTCAGTTCACCTGAAATGTAATCGCAGTACTGTTCTTATAACCTGTGTGATGTTCCTACTCTGCCGCTCTCTGTGTGTGTGAGCTGTTCAATAATAACCTGAGTGTTTTCCACAGAAAGTGCAGCAGCAGACCGTTGGGAGGCACTCGGACCCTTCTGACGGCTCCTCTGTTCACACAACACATCCACAGTGATGGAGTGTGTTGTTTGTGTGTGTGATCTCATCATTTCCATTGTGTACATGAGTGTTTTTTAAACTGAATACATGCGTCTGCATAGATCCACGGCCTAATGTGTGTGTTTCCATGGCTACTGCTATGAATTGCGGCTCCCCTACAGATTAGACAGTGAAGCCCCTCAACCTCAGTTATGTAACACACACCAGCCTGGTCTGTGTGTGTGTGTGTGTGTGGGAGTGGATCACTTTACCACCTGTATGTGGTGGGTTGTTTCAGCTGTTCTCCGATGTTTGCGTCACCAGCACCCCCTCGCCACACTGCCGACCATCTGCCCAAGCTGTCGCTGATGGTCCGAGCCAAAGCGTGCTACGTCGGCCCACTCGGAGCCGCACTGTGCCGAGCTGTGCCAGGTGGTGCCAGGCCCTGTATCCCTGCTGCTGCTGTTTATTTACAGTGAGCCCAGGGAAGTCCCACAGAACAGGGATGTGAAACTCATTTCCCTACATGCAGCTACGTCTTTCAGCTGTTTATCTATTTTTTTAAGGTAAATTATCTTATTATTTCTTATTATCTTATTATTTTCTTGTCATTTCCTTTGATGTCCCTGCTCATGTTGACTCTCCAATTAATCTGCTTTTTGCAAATTACACTGAATGTTAAAAGTTGTAATGTCACTGTGTGTAAAAGACGTCACAAAATTTCCTCCAGATGTCAGTGTTAAGAAACCGAATGGCTGAGTATCTTCACGCCTAAGCTCCGGCTACCGAGGGCTAGAGGCTGGACCACAGAGAAATGAGCTGCTTCGCTACTAAGTGTAACGCTGAGGTTTTATTCACTAAATTACAAAAGCACTGACACATAAATTGGTTAAATAAGAAATATTGCGAATCTTGCAAATGAATCTTAATGCAATGGCTGCAGCAGAATCTCTAATCAATCCATCCCTGAATTCACTCCAATAATGTTGTTGTGATGAAATAGAAATATCTGCAATATTTCTATTAATTCCCATCATTCTGAATGAATAATTAATGCAAAAAAAAGCCCATTCAATAAGTTTCCTCCGCCTACAACACTGTCACTTGCTTTGCTTAATTTGCTTGTTCTGATGAATCATGTGTAAATGACAACAAACAATATATTTACATCTAAAACCCAAATGTCAGAAAACCAGAGATACATGTGGAGAATTCACGCTGCCATTTTGAGCATGTGTGCGTGTGTGTGTGCGTGCGTGCGTGCGTGCGTGTGTGTGTGTTTGCGTGTCTTCGTCAGGCCTGGAGGAAAATTGGGTGAGAGGTGAGTTCAGTGTTCCACCTCAAGTCTCAATAGGAACCAGATGGCTGACCCTCCTGGCGTAAACATACACACACACACACTTGCAAAGACCCACGTGGAGTTCAGGCATTTACCTCTGTATAACTTAGATTAGATAACTTAGATTAGGTGGTTTAAGAGCCAGTCGTTCCTATCAGCCTGTTACATCATTAATGAACCTCACAAGTTTTTATTATCAGTCAAATAAATGTGACAACAAATGTGTACAAAGTTCATCAGTCAGTTATTTCTCACACACAACAAATGCACACAACCCGTCTCCTCCTGGTTAAATCTGAGACATGTTTGAAATGTTTCCTTTTCTTTTACACCCTGCTGTTGTTCCTTTAGTCTCTGTGGTTGCCTTGACGACCACACAGACAACACGTGTGTGTGTGTGTGTGTGTGTCTGCAGCCTCACTCCAGTTCTAAGAAGTGTTTTCCTCACATTTCTACTCATGTTACCATCAGAGAAAAGTGTCCTCAGGGTGAGAAGCCCACCGTGAAGTGGAGCTGGGGAGCTGCAGCGCCTCCTGGTGGTCGGCTGTTAGAAGAAAACACAACAATCTGTATTATGATGAAATATAACCACTATAACTTGTGGGAACACACAGAAAAAACAAAAAACAGGGATTTAACATCAGATTAAAAAACCTAAGTTTAGAGGCTGGTTGTTGTTAGCAGCAGAATTGTGTAATCAACTGAATTCACTAAAGCCAATACAAAACTGTTATACAGTATATTAGTGTTAAATGCGATTTTGTGCTTTGTTTACCACCTAATTTTTTTTACCAGTTCAGTTTCTTCTGTTAATTATTAATGAAACTGTAATAATAGTAATAATGATAACAATAGTAATAGAAAAAATAATGACTTCAGCTGAGTTACAAACAATAAAGTTAAAGGCTGGAAAACCAAAACTATGAGCTTTAAAATGCTCTAAAACTCTGTAGAACAGGAGAGTCAGATGATAAGAGCTTCATCTGATTCACTGGTGACATGAAAATCAGATCAGTGCAACATCAATGATACATCAATGAGTGTTAAAGGTCCCATATTGCACAAAGGGAGATATCCATGTGTTTGTGATTATAAAGCAGGTCTAGGTTCTATATTAATACTGTGAAAGTATCAAAGCCTCAGTCCACAGAGAAATGCACACAGCCTGTATTCAGAAACTGAGCCTTAAAACCAGCCGTCAGGACTTCTGGAACTTTGTGATGTCACAACAAAGCAGTCACCACTCTCAGCCACGCCCCAAGCCCCGCCCACCCGGACCCACCATCCAGCCTTGCAGGATTTGGTTTCTCTGAGTGTTTACCTGAAATCTGCTGTATTTTTATTAGATAACTCAGAAAACAGCCAACCAGAAGAGAGGCTCTCTTCTGGCTGGCTGTTGTCACTAGAGCTCCAGAGAGAAGCCTGAGAGAGGAGATGTAAAACTACACTGAGATGATTTTGGTTCTAAAACCAAAGACATGATATCAAAACTTCAAATAAAACACAGGGAAAATGTAAAATATGGACCTTTAACTCTTTCTAGACCAAAAACTAAAGGAAGAAGATTCTTTTCACTGTTGGAGGTTTGTGTTAATTAAATTGTGTTGATGACTCTGAGGGACCTTTTACTGATGTTCAAGGTCGTGGTTGCCTGTTGGACTGAACTAGTCAGAATCAGACTTTATTGTTTTCTTCTGGTTTTGTTGAGGCAAGAAACCAAGATGAGACACTTTAAAGGAACATTCAAGGCCACAGTTTAATTTTTCTCAAAATACAAAAACCTCATGCGGCTGCTGTCTGACCTTTGACAAACATTTCTGTGAGTCTTGAATCATTAATGGTTTTATTAAAAATACCATCATCATTTAGTTGACCTTATCTGTGTGTGTGTGTGTGTGTGTGTGTGAGCAGACAGCAGGTCAGACTGGGGTTTAACTGTCACATCTGTTGCCGTGCCGATCTCCATCTTGCTGCGAGGACGACGTCACTCTGAATGTCTCTCGGAGGCGCCGTTTGCCCTCAAAAACCTTCAGCCGCAGCTCCACCTGATCCCAACCAGCTGTCAATCAAACTGCCTCCTCCAGCCCTGTGAGGTCCACATACAGGCAGGAGAGGTGTGTGTGTGTGTGTGTGTGTGTGTGTGTGCATGTGTGTGTGTGTGTTTGCGGGAACAAACACAAAGTATTTGTATTCACTCTCCATAAACAGCCAGATGAAACAATCAGGGGAAGTAAAATCAGTTAGTCAATTAGGCAGATTTGGACATCACTGAAATATTAATGACACGCCAACGTCACTGCTGAAATCTGCAGCGTGACGACATTTAAACAGAGATCAACAGGTGAAGCAACATGAACGGTCACATGATCAGATCAGGTTGTTTCCAAACACAGTTTCTCAAACTTAGTTGGACCAGAAAACCAATGTCACTGATAAAATGATCTCCCACTTTCCACTAGACATTACTTTGTGACTTTTCTGGTTCAACTCTGATATTACTGTAAGATCTTGTCACACACACACACACACACACACACACACGCAGGTTTTCTATTCACCTAACACAACAGTGCACAAACTGTTTTTTACAGTCTTGTTCAAGGCAACAAAGAGGAACCAGTTTGCAAAAAAAACCAATCAAAAAACAAAAACCTTCCTGCTCTTAAATTGCCCAGTTATACATTATATTCAGTTACTTGTTGTATTTCTTTTTTAACAATAATAAGGCTTTACACAAAATATCATCACTTAAGTCCAACTTCCTGTTTCAGTTTTTAGAACAAAGGTATTTTTTTAGGGGTCAAACATCTATTTCCAAAGTCAAGACTGAACTTTTATGCTTTAATTTTTGTTGTGGAGGCTTTTTTGTTTCAGTATAAACATGCAACTATGGTGTGAAAAGCTCCTTCCACTGCACTGACACTGTGTTTGAATCAAGTCATTATGCCTAAGCCCAGTATCTGCAGAGGTGCACCGTCAATGGCCAGTGACTGGGGTCTCCCCGAGTCCAGGAGTCTAGTATCTGCTGCTGCGATTGTGCTGTCAGTCGTTTGTAGAGGTGCATGTTTTGGCTCAGTAAACTCCAGGCTGTTTTTCCTTGGCAGTGCCACTGAGCTCCAGCTGCATTGTTGCTGCTCTGATTCAGTCTGTGATCAGGATGAATTCTTGCCATTTCAGGCCTCTGCACGCCTGCAGGTGTTGTTGCGCTGATGGCGGCTTGGTTTAGTCATCCTGCCATTTGCATTCAGATGGTGCTGTCTGGCATCTGCTCCTCTTGTTGCTAATGCCTCTGGTGGTATTTTTTTTTTAATTTATTTAGCTGATCACAAGAGAATTGACTCAGATGTGGTTTGCGGCTGTTTGTGTCACAGTGGAATCTCCTGCAGGTTGATTATCGTCTTCTGGGAGAGGAGTCCAGCTCGCAGAAGAGCAACACACGTTTTACTAAACAAGTTCCCTTGAGGGAACTTATTTAGATTTGGTATAAACATTCCTTTGGAATCAAGCATAAACTGATTAGAATTTGGTGATCAAAGGTCAAAGTTCAAGGTCACTGTGACCTCACAAAACACATTTTTTAGCCCTAACTCAGGAATTAATTCACTAATCATGACATAATTCAACTCAAATGTCTATGAGGATAAAATGAAGTGATGACATTTTATATCCAAAAGGTCAAAGGTCAACTTCACTGTGGCATGGTAATGATCTGCAAAAACACCTCTGGCCATTATTCAATGCTGTAACTCAGGAAGGCAAAATTGTGACCATATTTCCAATGACTTGGCTTGTTGGCGGAGGGATACAACCACAGGGAGGTGATTCTAGTTAACAAACATAAATGAGGAGAACGTCCCATTTGGTGTGGAGGAAGTCGAGCGTCCTCGACCCGATCCAACACTTTTGGAATAAATTGAAACCCTTTATTCTTGTGTTCTTTATTGGTGTGAACTGTGAGGAAACATCACGGCACTTTGCGTCACTGAAGTGAAGTGAAACTGAAAAATAAAAGTAAGCTCTTTCATCAATAGTAGACTTTACTTAACCCGCATCAGTTATTTCTACCCTCCCCCTCCACACACCTCCCCTCATACCTGACAGGTCCACTCTGTGTGTGTGTGTGTGTGTGTGTGTGTGATGATGAACCGGGTGGTGAAATGTCAGCGGCAGCATACTGATGAGAGAATCAGGCAGTCTGATCTAATCGCCTCCGGGCTGCTGCAGTCGGCCTTCTCTGGGCTCAATCAGACAGATCGCAGCAGTGATCGACGTCCCACAATGCATTTCCAAGTCTTCAGGTTTCCACACTAATAACTTGCTGACAAATCACCTGGTTAGACGCCGGATGACACTGTGTGTGTGTATTTTTGTAATGTACCTGTGTATAAATGACATTGCTACTGTAACCTACAACAGGATGCAGCTTTCTTAACTCCCATTTCTGCGTTTGAAAGCAGATCAGGTTGGTGCATCTGGAGCAGAATATAAAATAGAGGATTATATAACCTGTAACTCAGTGTCAAGTCAATATTCACAAATCTATATATATGTGTCTCTATGCATAAACATGTCTGTGTGTGATCAATACACTGTAGCATCAATAATGTAACAAAATCTTTCTTATTGCCCTGTTTTATTTTCAGGAGGATTAAGATTAGCTCCATAAGAACAACACTGTCTTTTAGGCTTGGGCGATATCCAAAACTGAACATCTTGATACAGCTCAAATGTCATGTATAAGATCTTCTTGTATTGTTGTATTTTATTTTTCAGTTGTTTTTTTTAAAATACATACTTACATTATTGCATATGTGAGGATAATTGTATGAAAATGAAGACAGACTGGTTTAAAACAGATTAAACCAGTTTATTTTGATATAAAACCAAAAGGGAGTAAAGCTGAAATACTGGTGGTTACACACACACACTACAGTGGCACAGCTGTGAGGACGTTTTGCTGCACTCTTAACATTTTCTGTTGTCACATGATGATAATATCAGACAAAGATCCAGCAGATAAATGAGAGACTTTCTGTCAGAACAGGACGTAAGAAATCACCATTATAACTTAACAATCCGGAGGAATATGGATGAATCTGGATGAATCTGGAGGAGTCGTCACTCTTGAGATTCTTCTTCACTATTGCTGCTTGTATGCAAATTATTATAGGAAACAATCAAGTTAGGTTTTCTTAATGCAGGTGATATTCAGCTGTTTAACATATTTAATGCTTTATTTTTTTAAACATAGGCCGACTGTGAGCCGGGGAAGGTTTTTATGAGATGCAAAGGAGTCAAGGACGTCCCTGTACACACATTCAGAAACCTGAATAAATAAAGACACCTGGTGTGTAGCCTTGAACCTCAACAGTTCACATATAGAACTACCTTTGCCGACTGGGGATGGAGGTGCTGCATCCTCAGCACATCTTTTCCCCTCAGGGCTATGCACAGTAGGCACTTTCTAACAGGCAATAATTTGACTGTGCACCTCATTTTCCTCTTCCGAAAAACCTGTGGGTTTGTTTATGACCTGTCTGACCCCATCAAACGTCTTGTCAGGGATGTTGCATCTACAGCTATTAACAAAGTGAGTCCAGTGTCGTTGTAACTCATAGGAACTATGGACAGAACTACCTGCTTTAATAATAAAAATGATAAGGCCCCATAAACAACCTGTCTCCAGTAACCCTCGCCTACACCGTGATGATGTGGCCTTGTCAGGGCCTGCTGACATTTCCTGGTTTCTCTGGGGGCCTCCCGAGGGACGAGAGTTAACGGAAAGGTGAAACGTGATTAATGAGAAGATGGACAGGTGGGGCGACAGCGGAGGAGGGATGACAGATGAGTGCGGGGGGGGGGTTGAACTTGGAACAGCAGGGCATCAGTGCTGATGTGTGGAGGAGACAGATGTGAGCGGCCTGAAGCGTTTTTAGTCACAATGATGGTATTAACACTTCCAGGCTCAGTTCTGATTCGCTCACTGTGGTAACTTGCTTTTTTCCTCTCCAGACATGATTTGAACTATGTAAACACACTCTTTGATTAATATTTTGTTCAACATGGTTTTCCCCACATAAAAACATTTTCAGCCTTCAGTCTGACCGATACCAGTGTCGACTGTTTAAAGGTAAATGTTGTTTTCATGTCTCAGTATGTGATAAACACTGAAGTAAGAGGCAGAAACAGTTTTTGTGCCCTTAACTCTGATTCTGTGTCACATTGTTTCTGGGTCACAGTAAGTGGGTAAAATCTGGATGTGGACTCCTTTAGCTGCAGTCTGACTGTGTCACGCAGCAGAGTCAGGGGCCTGTCAGTGTCTTACAATTATAGAACTGTGGGTCATGAATTTTTATTCTCAAAGATGGCGCCGGACCTGAAGGTTTAGACAGCCCAACACTTCACCAGAACAGTGTCTCAAAACCTGAGTTTGACTCTTAACAGGCTGTCTTCAGGTAAACTGAACGAAAGCAATTGAACTGTGCTCATATTAAAATGCTCTGGTTTGTAAAAGAAATAATGAGTCAGGGTATTTCATTTGGAATATGATGAAACCCTTCATCCCATTTTCAGCAGCAAAGATAATATGATTCAATAAAACAGTCCAGCTGCAGCAGTAGAAGATAAATAAGTATAAAGGTTTTAAAGGTCCAATGTTTTACCATTTTCCTGTGTTTTATTTGGAGTGTTGATCTCCATAAGAAGATTTATTTGTAGAACCAAAAACTATCTCAGTGTAGTTTTACATCTCCTCTCTTAGGCGTCTTTCTGGAGCTCTAGTAACAACAAATTGGTGAGCCAATCAGAGGAGAGACTCTGAGCCTCTCTTCTGATTGGCTGATGGTTTTCTGAATGTAAAATAGATACTAAAAATATATCAGATTTCAGGTAAACACTCAGAGAAACCAAATCCTGCAAGGTTGAATGGTGGGTCCAGGTGGGCGGGGCTTGGGCATGGCTGAGGGCGGTGACTGTCTTGTTGTGACATCACAAAGTTCCAGAAGTCCTGACGGCTGGTTTTAAGGCTCAGTCTCTGAATACAGGCTGTGTGCATTTCTCTGTGGACTGAGGCTTTGATACTTTTACAGTATTAATATAGAACCTAGATCTGCCTTATAATAAAAAAGACATGGACATCTACCTTTATACTATATGGGACCTTTAATATAGAAAATGCTGACATTTTCACCATGCTAAGTAAAATGGATATTTGTATTAATTTGTATTTTTTCCACAAAAAGCAGTCTATTCATGAATAAACATGAATGGACACATTTAATTTGAATAATTTAGTTGTGCTGTTTCTGCAGAGGGGATTGTTTTGAAGAAAACTGCAGAGTAAATACATGAATGAAAAAGGTTTGAATGGTGAAGGAAAGTTTGTGACCAAAACATTTATTACCCGACTCTACAGCCTAGAGAAACACGCGGTGACTATTTGAACAGGAAATCATTTTACAGACGGAAACTCAGTGTGATGAAAAACTGTACGGATAAAAGACCCACTGCCCACTGTGTCCTAATCACAGGGAGCGATAAGCCTCTTTATTAAAAAAGTCTGTCTGCACACTGACAATTAGCTTCATATAATCTGGGCATGAAAAGCAACAGACGACTTTGAACCAATCACAGTAGGAGATCCAGTGAAAGAACTTCATTAGTTAAAATATGAAGCTACATTTGTTCATAACTTTGATCAACAAAATACCAGAAATGTTTCATTTGTATTTATGATGCAACTTGTTTTTGTCCATTTTAGATATGGTGATGACTTTTTTCTCCCCTGATGTGATCCTGTGCTCAACTTGGGCCAGAGTTCACCCATTTAGATCACAGGGACATTAGACTTCTGTCCAGCTGAGTTTGGTTACTTATTAGTCAGTGTCAGGGGAGAGAATTGTTTCTCTTCAAGAACATTATGTTGGTGGGATGAAAAAGGCACAAACTAGAGTTATTCAGAGTTTTTTTTTTAAATGAAATCCAGAGTTTGGACACAGAGTTTGTGAACACCTTTAGCCAGAGACTAAAACCAGACAAATGGAAAATCAACCAGTCCTCCAACCTGAACAACCACGCAGGTTGTTTTTTTCAACCCGCAGCAGTGTCCCCTGAAATAGTGCCCCTATGGCGGCAGGTGTACTGCACCTCAGTTGTCAAGGTTACAATAATAAACACGTGGACTGTACCGAGAGCGGTGTACGTACCTTTGTTGCCATGGTTACTATAATAACGGTCATGGCTTGGTTAGGTTTAGGAAAAGATGGTGATTTGGGTTAAAATAAGTACTTCCTCAACATTAGATGATCTCTGTTGTCATGGTTACAATAACAACCACGAACGGTCATGGATAATAGAAACAACATAAACTGCTGCTGTCACATGGGAATCGAACACCGCTCTCCTGTGTCATATTCATCCATCCACCCCAACCTCCTCCTGATGTGGACTTTGTCGCTCTATAAACTACGTCACCGCACTTTTCCCTTTGCTCCTGTCATCATTACTACGACCACTAGATGTCGCCTAGCAACCAAATGTAGCTATAGGTCAGAGCCTGGAAAGAAGAAAACAGGAACAGGCCAAAAACAAATGTGTAATGTGGCCCAGGGCCGTCACACATTAAATTGTGAGATACACAAAGATTTTCACGCCCTCTCAATAGTCAAATAAAAATGTTATCTATAAAGCCTCATAGAATCAGAATCAGAACATCACAAATCACAAATTTGACTCAAAATCTGTTCAGCATTACGACCTCCTCTGTCCTCAGAGCCACAGCAAGTCCACTTCAGAGCGAATGTATGTGCTCAATGTGCAGTTATTGTCGCTGTCAAAAGTGTCAAAATAGACACACATCAAGCTCAAACAAGAGAGAGAGTGGGTGAAAATGTGAAGCTGTGTGAGCTGAAATATGTTGATAAGAGCTGAGATTTCAGCTCCACCTGGTGCATATCAGGGTCACAGTTTTTATAACTCGTGCATATTTATTTAATATTTAGTTTTAGTAATTAACAATTTGTGCCCACAAATTAAAACATCTTGTGCAGGTTTTGAAGCAACAAGTCTTAACAGGCAGATACTGGCACCTCCCTGAGCTCCAGAGCAGGTTGGCCGAGCAGCACAGGTTACCATGGTGATTTGACTTGGGTTAAAAGTTGGTGAGCTTTCAAAAAAAAAGAGAAAATCTGAGGTTAAGCTGAAACTTAATCTCGCTTTGTGAAAGGCCAGTCATTGATCAAAAACCCTATGAAACAGTGTTGAGGTGATTTTTTCTTTTTGACTTTTTGCCGTGGTTCAGAAACTGAGGTTTGAGATACTGAGGAGCAGGCTCAGTAGGAGGCGAGTTTTTTTTCCATCAAAGGTTCACCCACTGCAAACTGACAGAAAAATCAAGCGCAGCTCATTAGGAGCTTCAGCCGAGCCGGACTTACACACAGTCAATCATACTCACCCATACATGCAGTTGTCCCCTTTACCATCCCTCCATGTGACCACAGATAAATCAATTGTCCTTCTCTCTCCAACTTTTGCCCCCGAGCCTCATAACAATGTTGACTTGGCTTGACTCTGGGGGCTGCTAACGACGTGTTGGAGCGCTCATTTGTGTGTTCCCGCGGCCGTGGGAGGCCTCGACGTGCTTGATTTATCCTCATTAGGTGCACTGCTGAAATGTAGCGGCTGAAAATCTTCCAAATATACAGTGAATATTGCCAATATTGGTTGTCAGCAGGAATTATTATACACAGGGAAATGGGTAAATCAAGCGCAGCTAAGAGCATACATGCAGAGAGAGAGTTGTGTAATTAGTTTCAGTTTTCTCCATTAGAGTTCATTAAATTAAGACTGATTTAAGCTATATACAGTGTAATTGAACATAATTGTGTGTGGGTGCTGTGGAAATCCCCCTTAATTCGAAACTGAAAAGAATTATGCAATATGAGTAGTGTTCGAGCTCGAAGGCTGAATGTTTATTAGACAAAAGTTAGGAAAAAATAAAATATTATAATCCTGCTTACCTGTAATGATTAGGTGAGTGCCAACTAGATCTAAATATTATAAGCCTGTAGAGAGAAACAGCTTATTAAGACTTGAGGGGGCTCATTGATTTCTTTCCTGTTTGCGATGTAAACAGATGGTTGTATTTTCAGCAGCCACACGTTCAAACTGATGGAGAAGCTGCTGTTTTTATGCTTTGAAACACTTCATCTGATTAGTCGTCGCTTCCTTTGGTCGCCATTTTGTGTTTTTTTATTGCAAATTTAGCTGCTAATTTAAGAAAAATAAATACATTTCCAACTTTGGCAACGCTAAACTGACAGCAAAGCACAAGCCTTCACATGTATTTTACACATTTTACCATTTTCCTGTGTTTTTATATCTGAAGTGTTGATCTCCATCAGAAGATATATTTGTGGTTCTAAGAACCAAAAACCATCTCAGTGTAGTTTTACATCTCCTCTCTCAGGCTCCTCTCTGGAGCCCTAACAACAACAGGTCAGTCAGCCAATCAGAGGATAGGATCTGAGCCAGGAAGAGATTTACTCACCATCAAACCATCGTGGTTTGAAATTACCTGGAGTCACTTTTCTCCTGTTCTGATAGAGGCCAAGGTTGACCCTGCACCTCAACCATATCCTGGACCAGTCTGCCCACTGTCAGGCCTCAGTCAAAGCAAGTCGACCCCCAGATGTCAATGTAATGAAGCGTTACTGGGATTTGTAAACGTAATGTACGAATTGCTGAATTTATATTTGTAATCCCTGGTATAAAAGTGAAAACATTCCTGTAACACATTATTCAGTAATGTGGAAAAACAACTCTCTGTCCTGTCCACACCAGATGTCGAACATCTTGTGGTTAAACAGCAACATCTAAACACAAAATCACGTTCATTAGTGGTGTACGCATCAGTCTCCTGTCAGTATCAGCTCAGTGGGGAGCAGTGTTATCTGACAGTCCTCGGCTACTGATGATCAATACATGAATATGCTCAAAAGATGGTTCAATATGTTAAACAAACTCCCTCCCAAAGGCTAGAGACTCTGCTCTGATGATGAATTAACTCTTCCTGCAGCACTGACGGATTCAGCATCAGTATTGTTCTGTTTACCTTTCACTGCAACCCGACCACTTTTAGAGCACAACTCCCTGAGAAACAATTTGACACTGAGTGGATTAAATAAAGTGAAAGTAAATGGGGCCGGTGGGATCGCTCTGAGCAGAGGGGGAGGATACTCCCCAAGTGAGAGGCTAATTGCTCCGCAGGAAGCAGCCAAGGAGGCTGTACGTGGAAAAAGAGCTTCCAACATCATTTAAAACACGTATCTGCTCGTGCTGAGGGCAAAGCGTTAACTCTCTTAACCGTTAGCAAACTGAGGCGGGAGCAGTCATTTTGCTTGGACGCCAGCTGAGCTTCATTTGATTTGAATTTTGCATTTCAATTAAAATTTGGAGTTATGAGCTTTTCATTTGAGACTGTCCTGTAAAGAACAAGCCCATAGGTCGTCTGTGCAGCAGGTTATTATGACCTATAGTTACGTTTTGTTGCTAGGCAACTTCTAGTGGTTGTTGTAGTTATGACAGGAGCAAAGGGCGGAGACGAGCGACAAAGTCCACGTCAGGAGGAGGTTGAGGTGGATGGATGGGTCAGCAAAACACAGGAATATGACACAGGAGGGCGGTGTTCGATTCCCATGTGAAAGTAGTAGTTTATGTCATCATTCTGATTATGATTATGTTTAATCATTCACATTGACTTCAATTTCAAAAATGGCTAAAGAGTCAAACGGAAGATGTTCACTGGGTTTAAGCTGCTGTGTAAAATCATTTCATGTATATTTGTGCGATGGCAACTGCTGAAGAAAAAAATACTGTCGCTTTATCTTGTGAAAAGGTTTTTACACGCAACCTGAACCCTCTGTGTTTCAGGTGTTTCAGTAAAGATGCTGTGTTGTAGATTTTTGGCTTGTGTATCTCTTGTGTTGGGTGATGCTCCTCCTGTGGTTGTGGTTAGATCAACAAGACTATGAAATTCAGGTCCAGGGATCTCAGGGTCTCCTTGTTCTCCAAGCTGTAGGTATATTTCTGTTCTTTATTTCTTTAGTAGAATTTAGTGCAAGGAAAACCCTCTCACACTAGTCTCAACTCTGCGCTGACCCATTTCTGAACCCTGTGGTTAACCCTGGGAAAAGCAGCATTTTTTAAAGATTTATTTTCATCCCTGGTTACCAGTGAAGCTATGGTGTTTTATTCATTTTGAATGACCCAGAACATTTGCAAATGAGCATGTGATCCTTGGCTCATCTAATACACAGTTTGAGACGCTAATCTCCTAAACTGGGTTGTCAGTCTAAGAGTATTTCCATACGGAATATGCCATATATGAATAATGCATTAGAACTGGATTCCTCAAATATGGTTTTTTTGTATGACTTGTTGACAGACTTTTACTGCAGCTCTACAGTAAAGTACAGTAAAGTTCTCTGTCAGATCTGTAACCAGGCAAAGATCAACCAACATTAAAAGAAAAGATGTTACAGGTAAACTTGATGTGCTTTACACTTAAAGACAATATAGAAATATAGGCAGAGTGAATGAGAAAATACACAGCAATAAAAAGCCTGTTTACCAGTTTCACACAGGAAATGAACAGTGGTCTTTGAAAGTCCTGTTGTTGACCCACACCATCAGAGACCTCAAAGACTCGTCCCACTGTGGACATCACCCGTTTGCCCTGCCGCCCTCTGGCAAACGCTACAGAGCCATAAAATCCTGCACCAGCAGACTCAGGAACAGTTTTTACCTCGGTGCCATCTGTGAACTAAACTCTGCCAAGTCTGTACCTATCTACAACTATTCCCTCTGCCAGGAACCTCTACTCTGACCAGTGGAGGCAAATATTTAGTATTCTAGTGCAATATCTCGGCCTACACAGAGAAATATTTAAACCAAGGTAATAGGTATAATATTCGAGATATTGAAAGATCTTCAGCTCGTGTACATGTTCTTTTATTTCCATGTGTTGAATCTATTTAAAGATTCCTTGTTGTATTTTATTTTCTAAATGGTTTTTGCTGTTGGACCCCTCAGGTTTTAGTCTTTTCATGTCATATGTAGCTTAACAGAAAAGAGAAGAAAAGACCCATCCTTCACTTCTGAATTACCAAAACTGTGTTTGCAAGCCCTGATTCCTTTTAAATTAGGCAGTAATTTGGCTAACGAGCCGAAAACAGAAATGCAACAAGATGAATGTTTCCTTTCTGGAAAACAAAGAGAACAAACTGTGCGACTGCAGCGTCAGAACGTCTCCATCCAGGGGTCCTGGGCATGAGGAGAAAAAAAGTTTGCAAACTCGAGCTCAACCACAGACTGGAAGTATTTATTTCATACGGAGTTTGATAGATTTTCAAATTAAAGCAATGACTTAGGAATAAGGCGGTGATGTGAAGTGTGAAGAGGCTCAGTGATCCGGTGTTACAGTGAGTGTTCCTCCTCTAATGACTGTTTATGGAAGGCTGCCGACGTGAATGAATGTTAATGAGTTTCTGGGAAAAAGCTTTTTGAGAAAGCTGTTGCTGCCTCCTGCAAACACAAGGGCTCTCTCACCAGAGCCCAGCTCGGCCTCTGCCTCGCACGCCCCCTGCACACACACACACACACACACACACACACACATCTACAGAGTGTGTGCATATAGAGAACATACTTAATCCTTTGACACATACATTCGGTCAGTTTCACATATACCATGAGATACATGCATATTGATGCACGTATGTACATGTACACACACACACACTCGCCTCTCGCTGAGTATACCTCATCCAGTTTGGTATGCCCCATTTGCCATCTCATTTGCCCACCGAACCACGTCTCTCTGTGTATTGTGTTGTTCTTTTTCACAGGCTCTAATTAATGTTGTGTTGCCCCTGAGAGTCGTTTGCCTCTACATCACCGCCGCGTGCTCTGTGGCTAATTACAGCGGCATCATGGCGCAATGATGTAACGGACGAGCGATGCAGGTCAAGACATTGTTTTTAAAAAAAGATCCCACTGTCTCATTTGCATATTGCTGCTGAAAACACTTGATCACCAAAAGTGTCGTAGCATCAGAAGGAGAATTAAAGCAGAGTTTCTGCTTGATGTGAGTGTGTCGCTGCACTGAAAAGAAGAATGTAGGTCCTGAAGGAAATACCTGGAAATCATGTGTATTTGCACATTGTTTTCAGCATCTCTCACAGTTTACTAGCAGATCAGGTCAGATTTCTATAGTATTTTCATCTTTCTGGTCAAACTACAAGATCATGTCCAGATTTCTTATTTCATTTGTCATTTTTCAACATGAGTGAACTGTAACAGCTCTGACGTTCATGGCCAAATCTGGGTTGAAACCAGCTCTTATTCTGTATTATTTATTTTGTTCCATCTTAACAACAACTCTTTTTTTCCTCCTCTTTTCCCTCCTCTTTCATATTGATACAGCTGGAATAACAGCTCTGTAGAAAGTCAGCCAAATTGTCTTGTACTGTCCAAAAACATTATTTTGCATATGATACTTTTTTTGTGTTGTCAGTGGAGTAGTGCAGAGTTAATGCACTCCTCATGTTGTATAGAGGAGGTGCCGGTGACTGATTGTGCAGACGTCAAGCTGTGGAAACTCCTGCAGCTGAATTAGTTGGGAGAGATGTCAGTTACAATTCCCAGGAAGCTTTGCAGGAATAAACATCCAGTCACTGAGCTGCTGGCGTATGTCACTGACGCTGAGCTGCAGCCAAAGACATATTTGAAATACCTGATAAAACGTTCAGCAGTTTATATCAGTTCACTTTCAGATTTTAGGTCAGTTCTGGAAAAATAATGTTCTGAACTGCTCTGATTTTTAATTAATTTACGTATATATTTAACATTCCCAGTGATTATATGTTACATTTCATACTGATTTTATATTGATTTATTCTTTATACTTCTCCTACATTTTTGAGGATCGTAGAATAATAATACAAAATATAATAAACAAATAAATGATGTTAAATTGTTATAGGTTAAAATGAGACTATATTGAGGTTTTCTACACTGTGGTATTGCTTAAGGAAAAGATAAGTGTTTAGCACTTAGCGACTCAGTGTACACAGATTATTGTTGGTATTGCAGTCATGTGATTTATGTTTAATACATTTCTGTTCTTAATAATACTGAGGTTGAAAAACAAATCTTGATTTAAATGTAAAAGTTGTCTTTCAGGTGGGGACATCAGCAGACTGTCGTCAAAGACACGTGTGCTAAGGAGACTTTTCTCAGAGGCGAAAAGGCCAAAGGTTTTCTAGGAAAAAGGGACCCTGTGGGTATGTTACATCACATCATGGAAAACACACACACACACACACACACACACACACACACACACACACACACACACACACACACACAAAAGGCCTCTGTTTTATACTAGTTTGCCTTACCCTCTTACATCACAGGTTTTACCCTTTTATCTCCACCCCTTTATTGACTGAACTCTCTCTTTCTCTCTCTCTGTCTCACCTTCTTCTTATCCTAGAATTAACTCGACCTTTGACCCTGACATTCCTTCTCCTTCCCTGTTCTCTGTCTCTCTGAATTTATCCACATCTCCTCTCCTTTTATCCCCTTTTATGTTTCATGCAGTTATTTCTTCCTTCCTTTTCCAACCTTTCCTATAGATCATTACATCCCTCCTTTCCTTCCCGCTTTCCTTCTTTTCCCTCATAATTTGTCCTTGTTGCTCCTCTCCTCACGCTTTTTCCTACTCCCTTCCTTTCCTTGTTTCCTTACCTTTGTTCCTCTCTTCAATCTTCCCCCTCCTAATTTGTTCTCATTCCTTTATCTTCTATACCTTTCTACACTTCTTCTCCTCCCCTCTCCTACTCTCTCCTCTCCTCTCCTCTCCTCTCCTCTCCTCTCCTCTCCTCTCCTCTCCTCTCCTCTCCTACTCTCTCCTCTCCTCTCCTCTCCTCTCCTCTCCTCTCCTACTCTCTCCTCTCCTCTCCTCTCCTCTCCTCTCCTCTCCCCTCCTCTCCTACTCTCTCCTCTCCTCTCCTCTCCTCTCCTCTCCTCTCCTCTCCTCTCTATTGGAATTCATCAGCCTCCCTCTCCTCTAAAATGCTTCTGGCTGTTTCTCTGCATCTGGCTGCCGATTGGATGTTGTCATGGAAACGCCTGTTGAGGGGGGTTGTTGGTGTTTGGGGTGTGTGGGTGTGGGTGTACGGGGGGGCGACGAGGTGATGCTCTGTCATGCATCAGCACGTGTACATGCCTATCTGTGTGTATGTGAAGGCTTAAGTGCTCAGGCATGTTTGTACTTGATGAGTGTGTAGAACTTTGCTGCACTTGACGCACACGCACAGTGTGTGTGTGTAATGATGCATGTGAAATGGATTTCTCACAGCGAGTATGTGTGTCTGTGTGTGTGTGTGTGTGTGAGACAGAGAGATAATTAGATAATGTTTGTTCATTCACCTTGCATGACATGTGTGTAGGCATTTCCTACACCTCTGAATACTATTCTGTGTGTTTGTGTGTGTGTGTGTTTACGTCACGTTTGACAGCCTTTACATTAGTATTCTGTTTCATGGTGAGTGTGTGTGTGCATGCTGAAGAGCTGTTTTTGGACACGTGTGTGTGTGTGTGTGTGTGACAGCAGCCCACCTGTTTCCACATCAGTATTCATGCATGTCAGAGACAATGCTGTGCAATGTTGAATTTCCACCTAATCATACTTTCTGCATGTGTGGGTGGCATTAGCTAAAGGCAAGATGAGCTTACACACACACTTAAGCTCCTTCTCCACATCAGGGAGCAGCTCAGCTGGAGCTGGACCTGTGTGTGTGTGTGTGTGTATGTGTGGGTGTATGTTTGTGTGTATCCATGCCCTTAGCTGCCAATAAAGGGCCACAGGAATGAGGTGATCTGAGGAAAAACAAGGATGGATATAAAATGCAAATTTGGCTAAGACTGGATTGTAAAGAATTAAAGAGAGCATGGCGGCACCACTCCTGCTCTCTGCTGGATTAAAAGTGACATTTAACAGAGGAACAACAACAAAAACATACTTAATCTTTATAGTGAGGAACCGTGTATGCAATACAATAAAGTCAATAAAGTGGAAGCATTGTGAATGATAATACCAAGACCGGCCATATTTTTAAGAACTTAACAGGATTGTCTGGAGGTAAAAGAGTAAAACAACATCAGTGAGTATAATATTTAGATGAATTGTAAGGTCCCTCTGAGGGAACGCAGCAAAGAAGAGGAGGGGTGGGTAAATACGTTAGATCCTGTCTTCATCTTTGTTGATTACTTGGCTTACCTGTGTTTAAAGCAGCAAATCTGCAGGTTAGAGATAATCTGGTTCACAATCACAGTAAACTAGAATTACAGCCTCGTGGCTGTATCCCTTCACCACTCAGATGAGTTTCAGATTACATCCCTGTTTATCCATAAAATATGAACCATTTATGTGAAATATATCATAATTGCTCTGTGAAGTCTTGAGTTATGGCTAAAAGGTGTTTTGTGAGGTCACACTGACCTTGACCTTTAACCTTTGACAACCAAAATGTAATCAGTTTGTCCATGAGTCCAAATGAACATTTCTGCCAAATTTGAAGAAATTTCCTCAAGGTGTTAAGGACATATGGTGTTCACAAGGCCAAAACCACGTCGTGTGAGGTCACTGTGACCTTGGCCTTTGACCTTTGATGACCAAAATCTAATCAGTTTGTCTGTGAGTCCAAGTGAACATTTGTGCTAAATTTGAAGGGATTCCCTTGAGGAGTTCTTGAGATATTGCATTCACAAGGCCGAATATCATGTTTTGTGAGGTCATCTTGAGCTGGACCCTTGACCTTTGACCTTTAACTGGGATTTCTCCCAGTGTGCCCAGCGGTCAGTTTGACGAAACAGGCTTTAATGCAAAAACAATAAAATCAGAAATGGATTTTCATTGTCAGTGTTTGTGCTCCTGTGACAGTAGAGCATTAATCTTTATATTGAAGGCAGGTTGCTGAAGTTTATAAGTGTTTTGGCCGAGTGGCTCTGTCCATGGTACTGAAAGGGGATTATGTTAAATTAACTTTTAACCTGAATGATAGTTTTGTTGTGTATGAAGCTGCGAAAGCATCACACATACACTCATCTGTGTCCCAGTTGTTTCCAGTTTAAAATTTTTCCTTGTACTTGCTGCGAAAGCTGCTTGATTGGGAGGGGGGAGAGTAGGTAGAGGGGTTGTGGGTGGTGGGGGGGTGGAGTACATGCTTCATTAACTTGCTGTGTTAAGTGGCAGATTGCTCTGTGAGCATCTAAATTAGGTTCACGGAGAGAAAAAAAAAGCATATTTCAGACTAAGCCTCAGTGAACCCTTTCTGCTCTCCTGCCATCGCCCCTCCCCCTCCTGCTCTCCTCGTGTTTTTTTGTGTCTCTGTGGGGAATCAAAGAGTGATTAGAGGGAGGTGATGTTTCCCGTCTTGTTTGGTTTCGGCGGTGCAGGCGCCATCATCACCGTCATCATCGTTATTATGAGCAGCGGTGGTGCAGCGCGAGGCTGCTGGGGTTTAATTGGCTGCTCCGCTACTCGAGGTTAGCCTCATTTGCAGGCCTTGTTATCTGTGCGGGTGTGTTTCTGTTTGTGTTGTGTCATTGAGGTGACGCTGTGACAAAGTTGGGAGTGAGAAAGATTGCCAAAACAAAGTTTGGCCATCTGGCTGGTCGGCCATCGCGGTGACTGAGAAGTTAATGGACAGACTGGGCTGATTCACAGGATGATTCAAGACCTTTTGCAGGGAGGGAACATGCTAGAAAGAAGGACCTGCAGTGTACAGTGAAGGGGGACCATGTGATCTACTGTGAATGAGTTCAGCTTTTTCAGACTTCATCACATAAAAACACAGGATGGAGCCTGGGAGCAGTCGACCAGGCTTCAGACTGACAGTGTGCTTGAGCTAAGTAAGGCTGGATTACCAACCGGGGACAGTGTGAAACAGCCCCGAGGCCACAGACCCTCAGGGGAACAAAAACCCCCAGGTTCGTTCTTCTGGTTTCAATTGCAAATTACCTCTGTGGGAGACAGTCCTGACACTTCAGATAGAAAGGTTTAGAGAAGCGACTGTGGACTGCTCTTCACTGGATTTGGGGAAATTAATCAAATATGTGTTTGACAAACCTACAGATTAGTCACCATCTTTAAAACCAAATCTTTAATTCACAGTGTAAGAAAGCTGTTTTAATGAAACATAAATCTCCCCTTTGTGTGTTGCCTCTGCTCTCCAATCCTCCACTTGCTGCTGTGGACAAAGCAAAAGCAAACACACATTTATTAGAAGCATGTCGAAAATGGGAAGTGTGTGTTGTTGGGTGGCCCCTGATTGCGATGATTCATATTTCAGGATATGTGTGTCGCACAGGGACCATGCATGAGTCTAATGCCACATTACTCCCACGTGTCGTCACTTTACGACTCCCGCAGAGTCGTCTCACATGATTCTCGCTCCATTTTTGGACTTAGGTAAACTACAGGGACCTTGACTGACTGGCCCCCTGGATGGCTGGTGTGTGTGTGTATGTGCGTGTTCTTGTAGTGTTTCTATTGAGAGCTGATTATAGTAATAAGACCATCATGGGATTTGGTATATGGAGAGAGGATCCAGTGGCTGGGAGCTGAGCCGCACTGCTGCTGGCTTCAGAGGAGATTTACGGGTCTGTGTGCTTTCAGGGAGAAGGCAGGAGGTGTGTGTGTGTGTGTGTGTGTGTGTGTGTGTGTCCATCTTACCACCACTTTCCTGCTGTTGTGATCCACAAAGTGTCTCCTGTCTCTGTGTTACTACTACATCCCGTCATGATTTTGCCATTTCCTCTCAGTCCCCCTCCCCTCGTGGTGACTCGTCACTCTTCCCATCCCCTCTCATCACGACGCCTCATTAGCCTTCATCTTGAAGGCCCTCCTCCTTTCCCAAAACCCCACTTCAAGGGTTTTACCCATTGTAGCCAGATGTCAAACACATTTCAGATGCTCATTACCCGTGAATGGATAATTATTTTCTCTGTATCTCTCTCTCTTTCACACACACACACGCACGCACACACATACACACACACACACTTTTGTCTCTGTTGGGAGGCGGATCATTACGCCTGAGTGCTGCAGTGGAAACAGTGTAATTACTGCACGTCCCGTTCAAGTACTTTCACTGTTACTTTACTGATAAACGCATTTACAAAATTCATGATCATATTCAAATGATTGTAAAAGAATTAAACACAGGTTGAAACAAGACTAGTCCACAGTCTGGAGCTAATACCGACATGCTCACGAGTACAACTGAAAAGAAATCATTCACCTCCGGCACAAATCGGGGTATTGGACATGCCAACTTTTAGAGTTTGCAGAAATTTGATGGCGCTCACTCAAAATTCACCACAGTGATTAGAATTCATCCTGAGGGAAGTGTGACTGTCTGACACAGGTTTCATGGCAACCCATGCAATAGTTGCTGAGACATTTCCTGTAAAACTGCATAGAGATGAGAAGGGAAGGTTTTAATTGGTGAACTTCGGCTGTTTCCTCCTGTGTGGAGTGAAGATCATTTTATTTTAAAACATTTAACAACATTTTTAGCGAATGATTTGTTGGCCCACTGTCAATAACGTTCCACAGGTTGGGAACCACTGTTCTAAAATAAGCTGAGCTCCGGCTTCACATAGAACGATCAGATATGAGAGTAGTGGTGATTTTCTCATCTAACTTTCGAAAAGACAAGAAAGTGAACAAGCATATTTCCCACAAAAAAGGGTGTTTAGAGTTGTTCCAAATGGCAACAGGTAAAGGTGGAGTGAAAGCCTGCAGTCCTAGTGTACAAGTATCTTCCAACACATTCTGCCCAAATTCCGTCGACTGAAAAGTGTGGCTGGAGGTGGTTTCAGATGCTATTCCACGGTCCTCTTGAAACTGACAGCTTGACGGTGTTTTGTTTTTCTTGTTTGCACTAAAACCTGCCACTGGGGTTTTCAGATTTATTCACACTAGAGCTTTAGCTGGCTTTGTATGGACGTTTTATTAGAATAACCTCCAGCCCTGCATGTACTTTAAATTATATCAGCATGCAAACACATGCACAGCTACACTATTTGCATCTATCCATCCATGGAAAAAATACATCAGGAGATTTCTTTCTGATAAAGGGAAGGCAGCAAGGGATCACCTGCACTTTCTTCTTCCACTCTCCACTCTCCTCCCGTTCTACCTGCTGCTGAGATACCTCCTTTCATCTTCCATCCCCCTCATTATGTCCCCTTTTTTCTTTTTTTTTAAGACTTGAACACCAAATTGCTCCTTTCTGCTCCTCTCCGCTCTCTGTAGTGTTCTCCTTTCCATTTTCATTCCTTGCTGTCTTCTTCACTCCTCTTGCTTTCAGAAATAATCCCTCACATGCAGCTCTTTTACCATCACTCTCCCCACCTCCAAACCCTCATCCCTTCCCCATTCGGCTGGATTCAGCTGAGATGAATGAACAGTGAGTAACAGCGGTGCAAATGACATCCACTTATTTAATATGGAAATAAAGGCAGAGCTGTGTGTGGGTCAGAGTGGGATCAACTGGCAAATTGGATCTTTTGTTCCTGGGATTTCAGAGCCGAGATACCTGGCATCTGAATAGGAGGCTGCTTAATCCTCTGTATTGTTTTCATGTCTGCTGTGTTACTGTTGTTAGTCATGAACTATGCTAGTAAACTGTAAGTTACTGCTCCTGGCCCAGAAACAGACCTAAATATAACCACCCAGGTCAAACAAAAGAGATATAACATGTTAATTGGTTACCTGCAGAGGTGGTGGGAGGATTTAACCACCTTCGGACAGAGCCAGGCTAGCCCCTCCCCTCATTTTCTCAGCTTCATGCTAAGCTAAGCTAACAGCTGCTGGCTGCAGCCTTATTTAGTGGACAGATGGGTATGAATGGTATCAATCTTCTCATCTATCTCACGGTTAAGTGTTTTTCCCAAAAATATCAAACTTTAATTAAAGTTGATTTCTCAAATATGTGTCTTTGACATCTTTGTCTGCAAATTTCATTTTCACTATGATAGAATAAATGGACAATCATCACAACCTGTGCGGCAAGAAACTACATTTGGTGGCAGAGAAAACTTATCCCCTTTAAAGTTAAAACCACAGGCTACATGTAAATTGTCAGTGCTTTCGGTTATTCTTTGCTGCTGCATCCCTCAGCTCAAGTTTAATTTTTCTGCTTCCTTTCCTTTTCCTTCGTCTGATGTTGTCTCATCTTTGGAATGAGAGTTTTGTTATTAACACAATTAAACTGTCTTCATCTCGGAGCACTTCTGTCACACATTGTTCTGAGGAGCCGCTATGATTGGATTGTGCTGAGACTGATTTGATTGCACTGCAGGGTCCTCCACAGTGCATCTGTCTCTCCCTCTTCCCCTCTGACATACAGTCAACACAATCTTCGCTGTGCATTTCTTCTGCTGCAGCCGTCATAATTTCCCCGACCCCTCTTTGCATAAATTCTGTCTAACCCATTTGCTTACTAATACGCTGCACCAGCCTGTGCATAATTGTGCTCATTTAGGCATTTCAGAAGCTACGCTGCCTTCCGCCCTTCCGTCTCTGAAGTGCCTCTGTCTTTAGAGATTTCTTATTTCAGTGCAGTGAGATATTCTACACGTCGACAATCGGGAACATTTTAGTATGTAAATTATCCCCCCCTCTCTCCTGCAGCCCCCCTGCCTACCCTCCTTATTTGCATTGCTAACTGCAGCTGAATAAATGTGTGATGAGTGTGTCAGTGAGGTTGTCATTTCAAAGCCATTAGCCAGCCGCTAACACGCTGATTGAAAGGGAGATGAAGGTGCTTCGCCCTCCCTCCTGCCCTCTGCTGAACTGTCCGCCTCTCTCTCTCTCTCTCTCTCTCTCTCTGTCTCGCCACAAATTCTACATTTTATCACTTTGGCTGCGCTTTAGATGAACCATGATCGAGAGTGTTTTTGAATGTACTCAACATCAATGGTCCAGTAGCATAAACCAAATAAGAAACACTTTTGTTTTCAGCTTTCAGAAACAAAGGAACATTTATTTCTGATCAATTTAAAATCCCCAGATTTTGGAGATGCGTGGATTTCAACAGACAGCAGTGATTTGAAGGGTTGTTATCGAAGGTTTGCACATCCAGCAGACATGGAGAAACATTAACATTCATTCAGAGCCATATTTCTGTCCACCTGATGAATTTAAGTCCAATATTCACTCTCTTTATCTCGGTTTGGTCTCCTCAAGCTGGAATGTACACTTCAGTGGAAATACATGTGCAAATCTTTGCAGAGAAGGGTGTTACTGTAGGTTGCAGCAGAGCGGAGATGCTCACTACCAAAACGTGGATTGTAGACCTGCTCATAAAGCAAGCTGACTGGCTGATCCAACATGCTTTGCTTCTGTTAGAGTTTGGGCATGTACTTCAGGCCTTTTAACTGATCATAGAAATTGGTTAGCAGTTGGCAAACAGTGTTGAGGTGAATCGACTGGGGTGGAGTGTGAATCAGGGAATGCTAACCTGTGGAATGCCACACCGCCATGGACCAGTTGTTGTATAAATGGAACCACATGTGAGTCCACACGACGGAGAAAAGTCTGCAGCTACAGACACAGACAGTGTGTCTGTGCCTTAAAACCTGCACCAATGCAGCCCTAAAAACTCCAGCTTTAACAAACTGGTTCTTCTGCTGCTTGATCTTCCACTTCCTTCACCAGTGAGTGGTTAATTTTGTCTGTGGGTTTGTTGAGCAGGTTCTGTGCAGTGGGTCTTTCAGGTGAAACAACGCTGATGAGAGAACTGAGACTGAACGAAGACCAAAGCAATGAGGTGATAAATGCAGAGGAGACCTGCATCATCAGGATCATTATCCGTGGGTTTGATCTGCTGGAGCTTTAACTTTACTCACTTACTAAAGCTTTATTTAGGAATCTGCTCCATGTGAGCAGAATTAAAAAAACACTTAAAACTAGATTTTGACGCCAGACTCCTGAACAAGACGGGGAAACATCCTCAGGTGATAATGCAGGACCTGCTTGTGTTGCCAAAAAGCAATTAACGTAAAGTAAACATGAGAGTGGGGGGAATGCCCCTGCAGAGCCACCAGGACGCTCTGTCCTCTGCTTTTCCCAGTCTTTTAAAATTTCCCATGTGGTCACTCTCCTCCTCCTTGACTCCTTCACTTCCTGCCTCCATCTGTCTGTCCTCTGTCTCTCCTCTCTTTGTGTGTTTCATCATCTCTGTAATGTGTCTGGGGCCTCATGGACCCTCAGCACCAGTGGCGAACATCAAACATACCCCCCCCCCCCGTCTCATTTCTGCTATCTCCTGTGTCTCTGTATCCCCTGTCATCTCTATCTCTTCTCTACAGCTGCTTTCCTCTCCTCTGTCAGTCTCTCTTGTCCCTCTCCGTATTTCTCCTCTTTGTCACCTCTCAGATTGTCAGGCATCAGCCTGGAAGCCAAATCTGGCATCGGCCCCATCCTATCATCCCATCTGTTAGAAGGAAGGTGGCTGACAGCAAGATTGAGAGAGAGAGAAAAGTGTGTGTGTGTGTGTGTGTGTTTGTGCCAGTGTCGGTTTGTTGCCACAGTGCACAGATGTGGACGTGTCAGAGTGTAAAAGTCACTCACACTGATGCACTATGTGTGAGGAACACATGGGAAGAGACTGGCGGCCTGTAATGTATCAATGCTGGGGGGGGGGGGGGGGGTTCAGTGTGTGTTTGTTTATGTATTCATGCAGGAATATGTATGAGTGGAGATGCAGAGGGTGCACACATCTTAGCACACCTGCCCAAACAGAGCATACAGTAGACATCACACATGTGAATAAATATAGATAGTTTTGTGTGTGTGTGTGTGTGTGTGTGTGAGTGAGAGAGAGAGAGAGTTAGAGAGAGAGAGAGAGGGAGAAAGAGATACCACATGTGAGAGAAAGTTATGTGATGGAAAAGTAACTTTGCACTTACCTTTATGTATTCAGGACTCTCACATAGTTATGGATTGTTTGTGTGTGTGTGTGTGTGTGTGTGTCTCTGTGACACACACTGTCCCACTAACGAAACGACAGCCCATGGATCCTATTTCCAGCGTCTCTGCAGCACAGTGCTGCCACCCTCTGGTGTCTTCTCACCACTGCAGAAACCAACACAAAACAACAGACCACAAACCTTCATTTTCTTACTATTACACGACACTTTTTATGATCACGAAAATCTATCTAGTCTCGCGCTGGACAGTTCTGAAAGTTCTTGATTAAAGTCTCCACTTCGCCACAGAAATACACTGTAATCTGAGTTTTTCTGGACTATTTTTCTGGACAAGAGTAAAGAAGGTGCCAGTGCAGCAAGAATGATTATGTTTACATTTTCTTGTCTTAATTATAGTGGAACTAAAGGTCTTATTCTTTCTTTTACCAAGACAGAGACACTCATTTCCAGAAAATTGCTGAAATAAATTGATTTTTTTTTTCTGGGACTCATTTTCAGTATCTAACTGAATACATCTAACTCATGCACAATGCATTATTCAGAAAAAAGAATTAAATAATCTCTCCCCCATGAGGAAGAAAATGTGGTTTATTTAATGCAATTTAGCACTGTAAATTTTAAATTGGACATTTTCTCCATGTTGTTGGGAGCCCCTGAGGGTCATTAAAGGACCTGCCAAACACACCAGTAGGGAGGTTGATAAAACTTTAAAACTTTGTGGAAATACAATCAACATATTACAGCATATATCACATAGAAATCTTAATTTCATTATATATTCCGAGTTCTCAGACCTGTACTGTACCTTTAGAGAAAATGTGGATGCACCTGCTTTACACTCTTTTGACAGAAACAGATTTTTTTTGGGTCTCAGTTCTTGAAAGACATTTTAGACGCCTGATATACTGTGTTAATATAACAGTGGCTAAATGCCCAGAATCTGCTCGCTCTGTCCCAAAGACTATGTTTCCGGTCTATAAATTTTGCATGACAGTTACAGTGTTAATGATATTACAGCATGCTCGTTAAATTCATGAATATTTATTACCACTGTGACCATCTGAAACTTGAAAAGCAACCACCAACCTTTTCCCAATCCTAGAATAATTTATTCTGGTGATGCAATATTGATGTAAGGGTCTAATATCCAGTAAGTCAGAGGATAAATGTAAGCAGGCGCTGTACTGCCTGTTACGTTCAGGGTTAGTTCCTCTTGGCAGCTTGAGGTCTCTTACAGAAATGTGTGCCAAACTAATATAAAATAAAGCACCTGCCTGCGGCTTGGGATGGGCCTGTTTTTTAACTTTGTTCTATAAAAACATCTACAACGAGCCGACGTGGACTCTCTGCAGTTGGCCAGGGTTACACACAGGAACAGCAGCAGTACGTACACAAAGGTGTCCTGCTGAAACACAAATTTGCTTCAGAGAAAAAGAAGATCTTTGCAGCTGAGAAAAGGACCTAAAAGAATTAATAATAGAAAGCTATGGGAGCCTGAGGATCTGTTTTACTTCTTTCTTTTTTCTTTTTTTTTTTTGCAATTCTAACTCCAATTCTAACTCGCTGCAGTACAATGTGCAACTGTAAGGAACTAGTACTCATTCCAGGTGAACCTTTTGATCTAACATCTCTTCATTAATAATCACATTAGCAGTTTATCTGATATCATGAAGAGCAAATTAAGGATATTTAAGGGATTATTATTAACAGTTTTAATGTCAAGGCTGATTGTACAGGATCGAAAAAAATAATATCCCCAAAAAACAATAAAGGCACCCTGAAAAAAATTGCATTTTTCAGTAAAGGTGCATATTGATGGTTGTTATAGTGAAACATTGCAAAACATAATTCTTTGAACGTATGAACGAACGGGTTTGAATTAAGATAATAACTGGTGGTCCTGCAGACCACACTTTGAAAAAGGCCGGTTTTGTCTGAAGTTTTTTTTTTTCCCAGAAAGAATCTATCATTTCTGGCGGGTTAAAATCAATTTTTTGACTAATTAAGGGGTGTGTTCAAGCTAATAGCACCCAGTGTTTTTCATTTCTTTTAGTCCCCACACTTCCCCCCTTTAACACAGGCTTTCTGTCAAACCTATTACGAGTCCAGAAAACCCCATTAAGGCATAGAGGACATTATACAACTGCTGTAAAACCAGGGAGTGCCCTTTTAAATAAATTGCAGTAAATGTATTGTTCTACTTACCATCCATGAGCTGTGTCCTTAATAAAGTTGAATTGAAGTAAAGTTGTAGGTAGGTACAGTACTGAAGTAGATAAATGTATTTAGTTACTGTGCATCATCTGTGGTTTTACTGGGATGCATCAGAGTGTGTTAAAGCAACCTGTGCGGTGCTTAAAATCCAAGCCGACTCAGCAAACCTTAGTCAGATCCTGAACGTGGAAACCAATTTACACGCCTGGTCGATAATGTGGAATAAGATAACATTTTGGAAAGCAACGTTGAAAACACCCAAAGCAGCAGAGAGCCTCTTTCTGTTTCTTTTTTTTTTTGGCAGGAGAGCGCTCTTCACTTGATCACATAATCACCGCCTGATTATTTTCAGATATGAACAGATCAACAGGATGCTAATGGGAGATGATAGCTTTGTTTACCAGAGGACCAGAGTCGGGGAATGTGTGTTGTGGGTGTGTGTGTGTGTGAGGGTTTCTGTTTGAATTAGACTGTCGCCACAGGATAGTGTGTGCGTTTGCGTTGTGTTGTGTTTGTTGCTTATGTGCGTGTATGTGCACATTAACTTTTGAATCAAATGATTGAGATAATGATCCTCACTGTTCGCTGCATACAGATTTCTCTGTGATGTCTTGCTTGGAATGATAAGGGCACTCGAGTTTTACAAACATCACAGATCTAAGTTTGACTGTCAAATAATTAAGACCTCCTATACTTTATTTCTAATTTCCCTGTCCTTAGAATTTCAGTTAAAGTTAAATCTTAATATCTTGATAAATTGTAATTGCTAATATATCAACTTCAACAGTGACACATGCAGTTAATCAGCAGGGTTGCCAGATTTGAGTCACTTTGTTTCATTTTGTGGGTAAAGTGGTTTTGGGCAGCTTGTGATAATTTAGGCTATTTTTTGTATCATTTGGACAATTTTCCTGAAAAAAAAGGTATAGATGCAGTTCGGCATAATGGACAAACATAGCACTAAGTGAGCAGAGGCTGCCAATGAATGCAGTCATGCACTCATGCAAGTGCTAGCATCCGCTGTAATAATACAGACATAACAACAGAGAGGGCTGAATGTTGTAAAGGGACAGATACAGCATTAATGGTACTATGGGTTCCTATTGAAAAAGTAAGCCAAGCTGTGGTGGTGGAAGGAACACTTTGAGGAACTCCTGAATGTGAGGAGCAGGCAGAGTTTAAAGACTATCCCTTACAGAGGTTGCTGAGGTAGTCAAGAAACTCCTCATTGGCAGGGCACTGGGAGTGGATGAGAGTCAGGCTCTGGACACTGTTGGGCTGTCTTGGCTCACTCACCTCTTCAATGTTGCATGGAGGTTGAGAACAGTACCCATGGACTGGCAGACCAGGGTGATAGTTTCCATTTTTAAAAAGGGGAACTGGAATGTCCTTTCAAATTATCAGGGTATCACACTGCCCAGCCTCTCGGGGAAAGGTTATAACAGAGAGCTGGAAAGGAGGCTCCAACCGATCATCAAACCTCCAATCAGGAGAAGAAAGGCAGAATCCATCCTAATCATGGAACAGTGGACCAACTATTTACCCTGGCAAAGCTGCTTGGGGGTCATAGGAGTTTGCCCATACAGCATGTGCTTTGTGGACTTGGAGAAGGCCTACGACTTGGTCCCTGAGTCTAGTGGGGGATGGTGTGGAAATATGGGGTTCTATGAGCAATGGTCCATGTAGGGAACCCTTCAGGTTGGGATGGAGTTTCTGCCCCAGGTAAGGGGTTTAAGTATCTTGGATCTTAATCACAAGGGAAGTTGTGATAGTTCGGGAAATTTACTTGTGGATGAGTGCGACATCAGCAATAAAGCAGGTACAGGCTGGACTATTGATGCCCACTGTGATGAAGATGGAGCTGAGCCGGAAGTCGATGTACGCTCTAACCCTCACTTATGGTCATGAGCTCTAGGTAGTGACTGCAAGAATGAGATTGCAGATTCAAATGGCTGAAATGAGTTTTTCCCCTGCAGGGTGGATGGGGTCAGTTTTAGAGAAAGGGTAAAGAGCTCCAACAGGTTTCTGGGTGCCTTCCTTTGGAGGTTGTGTAGCTGGTAGGAGACTCCAGTGTAAACCCAGAACACGCTGGAGAAATTATATATCTCAGTTAGCTTTGGGAACATATCCCACAGAAGGAGCTGGAAAATGTTACTGGGGAAAGGGATGTCTGTGTTGCTATGCTTAACCTGCTGCCACCGTGAAGAAAAGTGTCAGAAAATGGAGGGATGGACAAGCATCTGTGCATCTCAAGGTAAATTTTAGTTTAAATGTGTAAACTAGAGCATGTGTTCTCGCTTTTTGGGCCAAATCATACCAAAGACTTGAAATGCAGCTGCCTGTCTGCTCAGCCCTCATCTTTAACACGCATTGATGGGAGATGGGGGAGTCGGGTAGCAAAGAGTAAACTCGTCCCTTAGACTGACATCCTGTCAGATGCAGCGTGTACATTGCCTAAATTGGCCAAAATGTCATCTTCTTTTAGTTTGAGAACTCCTGTCCTCAAAATATGGTTCATTAAAATGTCTCTGGATGTCAAAACATGTTCAATAAGCTGATCCAAATATATTTTAAATGTACTTTTTATGGTTTTTATTAGTAATAGTAATGATATAACCACCATCTATATATGGTAATGACAAGCTTTCTGAGAAAACCAGTGAACCTGAAGTGATTCTGCTAACGAGAGAGAAGTTTCTGGCAGTCTCAGAGAAATGTCAAATGGAAAAATCAATCTTCTGGTGCAACTGAATTGCAAAGTGGCTGCATGAGTAGCAAATTGGGACCATTAGTTGACCTTTACAAATTAATTTCACAGGCATTTCAGATGTACAGTTCAAGAAGTGCTTAATGAAAGCTCTACAGCCTCACAGGCACGTCCACAACTTCCAGCAAGAAAAACACACGGTTACAGCCACAGGAAACTGAACCCTTACCTCTGGTAGTGTCACTTTATTCCTTCACCTGCTTAGCTACAGAGGACACCTTGATAAATTGCCCCTGAAATAATCTCCTGTGAGCCGTCATGACATGCTGTTGGCAAACAATCACCCAGCCTCATTAGCATTGTGTACTGACATCAGTGCAAATCTCAGCTGAGAGCATTAGCATGCTGTGGAGTATTGATGTCTTGTAAATCAACATTGGTGGTAAATACAGCAGGTAGGACAAGGACTGTGAGCATGACTCACTTCCACTGGTGTTCAGGGACATACATCAGGGAGGAGAAGAAACACTGAACTGGAAGGGCAATTTAATGAGACAACCAAGCTCTTCAGACGCTGTGAGAAATTAGCCTGTGCATCATTTGACGAGCAGGGTCCCAGCATGGCATTTAAATCCATCTCCATCTTGCTCACAGATGCCTCTTGGTGGTTGTTGGTAGACGCAGCAACTATTCTTTTAAAATTTAAGTGCAAATGATCTTAGCAGAGTCTTTGCTGGTAGCAGTGGTGCTAATATTGCAGTGCAATCTGGGGTGACTGTGCGACACAAAACTAGCAACCACTAAGAGTCAATTTGGAGTGTTTTCAAGTGTAACTTGTCTCGGAGAGCTACTTACAGCAACATTTTTACTGTAGCAGCCAAATTCACATCATGCTTTTCACTTTGTTTTCTAATTATCTTAAAATATCTTAACATAGCTCATGAATGCAGTGTTTTTTTATCAGTGAATTCTCATGAATTGAATGTTGGAGCATTGAGCCCCTGAGATTCATTCAGCCTGAAAACACCGCTGTGACGATCTGACGATGGTGGCAATTATTTTGTCTTTTGCTGGTGAAGTAAACAGTAGAAATAAAGCTTTCTGTGTTGCTTTGCTAGAGCCCTTTGCGTTGTGGCCCCCTCTGCATTTACTGGCTCCATTCAAAATCAATGACAGGGCTAAAGTTTTTTGGTTTTTTTTCATGCAGGGCTAAAGCCAGTCTGATCACGGCCTTATTTTTATCATGTCCCTCTGGAAACTGAGAGAGAATAAGAATATCAACTTCATAAAATGTCACAAAATGATAACTCCTACCAGAGTCCCCCTGAAGTGGACCTGAGCTGCACAGTGGTTAAATGGATCAGCGACGCCATGTTGTAGTTGTGTGCTTGTTCACCATAAATTTACAAATATGTGCAGAATGGGTAAAACGCTCGCTCTAATTCAAATGGCAGATGTCTCCTTTTGCAGTGAAACTCTTCATTAGTTGTGCTTGTTGAATGAAGTGATTTTGATTCTGTGTTGCTGCCTCCTCTGGGCTCGGGGCCTGGGGCAGCTGCACTCATTAACACACATGCACACACACACATGCATGCACATCCGCCCCTCCACTTTACCTGGAATGACCATTTTCAACAGATTTGGGGGAGTCCCCTCAGAGGCATTTTCCCTTTGTCACACATGTGCAGAGTGTTTTTGTCAGCTGCTGGGCACAAAGATGTGGACTGAAGGATGTTATTCGAAATTTAAAGAGTAATCAATGAGGTTTAAACTGCCCCTCAGCTAAAAACAAACAAAACAGCCATAGCTGTGGGGGGTGATGAAATTCCTGACCAGAAATCTGCTTCACCAGGTGCTGATAGCGCCTGGTATTCAGAGCTCGCTTTTGGCTCCATTCTCCATTTTGGAATAAACTTCTTCCCTGAGCTGCTGCTGTCAGTGAAGGAAAATAGTGTTTTCATTTCCTTAAAATTAAATTTGCAGCATTTAACTACTACACTGAAGTATAGTAACTGTATTTTTCTATGTTCTTTTAGTTTTTCCTTGAATTGATTTTGTTTTTACTCATACATTTATATAGTCCAGGCCCTGTGTATCTGGACAGTTACACATTTGATGTTCTTCAGACTTTGTATTTAATTGGAAATAAAATAATATATAATACATAATACTATATTAAAGTGCCAAGTCCCAGCCTCAGGTTGAACATTGCATCAATACAGAAAGAACTGTGTGGGATATATAAACCATTTAACACTTGGTGCCCAAAGTTTAGTGCCTGAGAAGTAATTGGACAGATACTCATGAAGTCAAACAACAACAGATTTAACATTTTTGGAAAATCCTTTGTATTCAGCGACAGCCTTAAGTCTTTGACCCACAGACATCAGCAGACACATCCTCCCTGGTGATGCTCCCCCAGGCTTCACTGCAGCCTCCTTCAGCTCTTGCTTGTTCTGGGGCCTTTCTGCCTTTAGTCTGGTCTTCATCAAGTGGACTGAGCTCAGGTAACTGACTCCACCAGCCTCATGTTTACTGTCCTGCTGAATGAAATGTACCTCAGCATTCATCCTGTTGCTTCTGTCAGCAGTGAAATCACCAATGAATGCCCAAGCTGAAACATACTGTATGTCTGTTTGCCACTATGTTTCTGTGAGAGGAGCCATTTGTAAGTTTTGCTATTGCTACGTAGCCAACATTAGCATCAACAGCTGTTTACTTACCGGTCTAGAAGAAAAGTTGTGAGTTCAGCATCAAACTTCACTCCTTTACTCTCCAACAGCTGTCTCCAGAGGTGGAAATCAACATCAATGTTAACTCTTGTCTCTATCATGTCTTTTCTTCTACTGAAATTAGCATGCTAACCAGCTAGCCCCAACCCATCTGTCAGTTTCTGATCGTGACCCACTGTAGCCTCCAATCTCCTCTGAAGAAGTAGCACTGCTCAGAGGGTGTTTTAAAACTGTTGTCTTTCAAACACAACAGTGACAAAAGCTCTTGTCAAGTGACGATCACCACCACCTGCTCCTGATGAGAAAACATGTTCAGCGGCAGAGAAGACTCACAGGTGACCCCTCAGACTGCAGCCTTTATGTTGTCGAGTCTTGCCAGGTGTTCACATGTTGAAGTGAATTCTCTGAGGTTCAGGTCATAAAGTCGTCTCTTGATCACTGAAAACGAAACGTGTCATGCAAAGGAAACATGCAAATGATTGTCCGCACATCCACAAGACTCGTGCTCCTTGGTTTACCAGGTCGTTGGCCATTTTTCAGTTTTCCTGTTAGCAAATGCTGACATTGAAATAACACAACTGCCCAAGAAACCTTAAGCAGCTAATGTCCAATTACTTCTAAACCCTTAAACTTGGGGCACTATGTGTTCAAAGAGCTTTATGTCCCACACAGTTCTTTCTATATTGATTTGAACTGACTCAAATTAAAGCTGAGACTTGGCGCTTTAATGTACTTTTCATTGATTTATTTTAAATTGAATGGGTTGAAACTTAGAGCCTGAAAAACAAAAGATGTGTAACTGTCCAAATACTTACAGTCTGGTCTGCATTCCTTCTGTAAAGCTCTTTGAATTGCTTTGGTGTTTGCAAGGTGTTATACAAATAAACTCTCCTCACCTCGACATTTCAGAAGACATTTCTGCTTCAGAAACCAAAAAGTGTTGAACTTGGCTAAAAAAGTCCTAAAACAAATGACAAAGCAGTTACATTACTCTGGTATATTGCACGGTGATGTATTATCTCTCCACTAGACATTCCTCTAATTCACAACTGTTCTTTTCCCTCTTTTGAAAATGTGACTTTATTGATTCTATTAATTAAAGGTTGTCATACAGCTGGAGGAGATGTGAGCTGTGGGATAGAGGAGACTTACTGTGTGTGCGTGAACTGTATCATCACACACTCAGACCTCACTGAGGACCGGGGAAAATCAATATAATAAGTCCTGGGCAGAGCTGTCCAAGTCAAGTGTGAGGTCCTTTATGGGAACATGTCAGTCCAACGAAAGGCTTCACAAGCAAATTGCATGTTTGGTTTTGTTGTATTGACAACATGATAAGATATTATAATATACAACATGACAGACTTTGTCAGGGGTAGAACAATAAAGTCCTGGTATGAAGATGAAGGTGTTAAATTACTTGGCATTTCAACATTTTCCTTCCCTTTCAAAGAAGGTTTAATTGTACGAAACCGAGTCCTCTCAACACATAATTACATTTCAAAGGTGTGGAATTTTACTGTTGGTATTTTAGTAATTGTTCTGAGGTTTTGAGGAAAATTGAAATGTTTCGGTTACAGGTCTGTTGTTTAAAATTACAGTAACTGACCGGTAACAATTGGTTAGCAAGTTGCTGCTGCAAGTCCTACCACCTTAAAGTACAGTAGTTTTAATGTAATGTAATAAATCGCTGTTTATGTACAGGTACCATAGAAGTAATTTCAGTATTTTTAACACTGGTACTGTAAAAGATTGTTAATTTTCCCCAGTGTCCTTTTCTAACATTTCGTTTCCATCCAAATTCAGCACAAATTTGAACAGAATTTTGAGCAAATTGGGAAATGACAATTAATGCATCCACTACTGTAATGTGAATATTAGGAGGTGGTTCGTTGAGAGAAACAGTTGTGTGATACTTAAGTTTTTTGTTCATCAGGATAATCTTCACTAATGAACACAGCTTTGTGATTTTTGAAGCCTAAATACAATCATCAGAAAAGTTAGTCCATAAACAAGGCACACCACGGTCGCATGACTTCAACATCACCAGTATTAAACTTCCAACTAGCTCTGACCTCCTCTACAAAAGCCTTTCCTCTTAAAAATTAGTATCAGTTTGCAAATGTGGAAGTATAAACACAACAAGGCTGTGAAGGTGGACTGGTGAATAGATTGGTTTTCGTGTTCGGTGTGATGACATTTAATATCCCTGACAACCTCTGTAGTCTCATCTAGTCACTTGTTAGCGACCAGCCTTTTTTGACAGATGTAAAAGCTTAAAGAAATCAGGACTAGGGTATTTACAGGTGTATTTTATGTTGTACAGTTAAACACATAGACTTGAGAACGAAGGAAGGGGAGGTACTAAAATGCCAACAAAGAGTTTCAGGACTCACCCCTGCAGCAGTCGATATGAGATTTCTGTTTGCTTCATGACTCAGTTTGAGAAATGTTAGTCTCCTCTTCGCTCCACACAGATTTGATATTTTTCTTCACTGAAGCTTTTTGGTTTGTGTTTAAAAAGGGCCACCCGTGCGTGTAAAATGCAAACTGTATCCCCACCCTTTTGTGTTTGGATTCCTCCAGAGTTCTGTTAACTGCACGAGACAGATGTTTGCCTATGTGACTTTATGGTGGAAGAGGATGCTTGTTGCAGTCCCTGTCTTTCACTGATAGAGGTTTATTAATGTCATAAACACAGATGACACTTGTCCTTAAATACCCCAGATTTGTATTTTTGTGATAAACAGGCTTGGAGAGCTGTTTTATGAGGCCCAGCAGATTTTGAACATGAAAACAGACCACGTTAATGAGTTATGAGTAAGGGTTAAGAGGCTGCAGCCGCTCACAGCAGCTCATTCCCCCAAACACAGAGAACTTATTATTCCTGCCACAGAACAAAAGATCCTTCAGAGGCCAGAGAAATGTTGTGTATAGGATTCATTTAGCTCTCCACATCAGCACTTTCTTTCTGTTTCTCTTCCCTGGATGAAACGAGGGTATGTACAGGAATGTGTCTCATTTGGTTTACCTCTGCCCAGAAGAGGTAATAATGCGCTCCAAGATGCACTGCAAATGAGAGATTTTTATCCTCTTGTGAAACGCCATGAGGCGAGCGAGTGTTGAACTTGTGTTCAAAAAAAAAAAAAAAGAGGACAGAAAAGACGTTTTATTGTTACAAACTTTTGAACCTTTGGAGAATTCTTCTTTCCTTTGCTTTTATCCGAGAAGTGCAAACCTCTGCACAAACCCGCTGAACTCAAAATATACCTGTACCGTCAGTCTGTGGATGGTGTTGCTTTGTTGTATATGTTGTATAATGTATTAGGTGGAGGAGCTGGTGGAGGCTGCAAGGGAAAAGGACGGCCTCTGTTCTGCTCGCCCTTGTCCAGACTAGCAGCATTAATAATGAATTAAAGATGCACAGATGGATGGACAGTTTTAACAAGCATATGCTGTAATACAATGCTTCACCTCTATTTTTTGTAAAGGCAAAATTATCTCAATAATCAGCAGCAATCACAGCATGTTCAACTTCTTGTAAATGTTCTCTACTAAGGCTGATTATCAAACTTCAATACCATTATGTACCAACCAAAATGGTTTAATACTATTGAGGATTGAAAAATGCCCGGTCATTTGGTACCAAATTGATACTACAGGAGTAAATCTCAGTAAGAATGCAGCATGTTTGGACCAATATCTTATAGTTCTGGTTCTGGCTGTTTATTTACACAAACACATTTGAGTGTATAAGGAGGCCGAGCTTAAAGATAAAACTAAAGTAAAACTCAATGTGGCCAATGTGTGCCATTTCCTTTTTGTTCAGATGGATTTGATGAAATAGGTATTGAAGAAAGTATCACTGAGAATTGGTCTCCAAGTCAAGGTATTGGCACGAGTACCAATATTGAAAATTTTTTAACAATACCCAGCCCTACTCTCCACCACCCTTCAACAACCCCGACCTGAAAGTAATCAGTCCCTGTCTTCAAATATAAAAAGACCCAAGAGAAAAATGTGTTTTTCCAAGTTGTCTCAGAGAATTTTGCCACAATCAGTCATTCTGAAGCAGCTGTCAGATAGTGCATCATTACTGAGTGAAACACAGCAAACACACTTTTTAAACTGATCCTGATTCTGAATGAGCAGCATTAAATTTAACTGAAAGAAAAAAACAACTGTTTTTATCTACAGGATTAAAATGGTGAGACGTTATCAACTGACAACCGACAAAAACTTGACTCTTTGCAACCCTGTCACCTAAAAATGATGTCCACATATATATTACTGAACTGTGGTGGCAGAAGTATCGCTGGCTGGATTATATTCAGAGGCGACGTAGTTTTTGAGGGAATGAATGCAGAGTTGCTGGGAGGTGTTTGGGTGGATGGTGGTTGAATAAAGTGCAGGACTGTGACAGCAAAGACAGGGGTTCACTTCCAGAGTCCCATCCGTGTTTAGGTTTAAAAACACTTTGGATAAGTCAAGGAAAGATTGTTTTCTGTGAATATTTTAGATATAAATGACTTTCCTGAAATGTAGATTAACAACATGTCCTCATTACATTGATAGAAAACATTTTCCTACAAAACATATTTGCTGATTTGAGTTGTATGGAAACATATATTCCAGGAGACAGGGTTGTTTACTTGTACATCCAGTATCAACATTTTTGCAACTTCCCCTATTACATATCCTCATTATGTTAACAGAAAACATAATTTGGTCTGGTCTGCAGTATGTTTCCTTCAAAGCAATGAATTTTGTGTTCAGTAATGCCAAGGAGACAGAGTTTCTCTGGTTCACAGGGTCAGACCTGAGCTGGTTGTACCGGCTGCAGAATGAATCATGAGTTAGAAAAGAAATTTGGCTCATTTTAATAATGATGTTGTTTCATCTGTTTGCATTTTGTATGTCACCTTGATAATCATGTTTTTTTTCTGTAAGAAACTGAACAGATTTCTAACTTCTAACCTTTTATTTCTTGCTTGCATCTAGGGCTGAACGATGTAGTGATTATTTTGGCAGATATTGCGATTGCAATATGAGTCACGATTTCAACTGAAATAATCAATTATGCATTTGAATTTCACTAATGGTTTTTGTTGGGTCTTGTGCCAAACAAGCATATTCCTTTAAGTCTGGAGAATATAATTTGCAGGCCGGGGCGTCTCTGTAGCATCACAGTGCCATTTGGATATTGCACTTGGCTACAGTGACATTTCAATAATATAAGTTTTAACACAAAAATAATGCAAGAAGCTTTAATGTAAAAAAGAAATTTCTGAAACTGAAATTAAAACTGAAATATATTCTCATTAAGATATATATAGCCTGTGAATATTCTCAATTGTCCAGGTCATGGTATCTCAAAGGAGTTTTAAATCGGAAGCAACGACGTTGGACCAGTCCCAGCCTGGTCAGGTGCGAGAAAGAACTGATGAAGCCTCTTGGATGAGAGGTGAAACGTCTTCCTAGACAAATAACCAAGTCCAGTTGCTTTCGATTTAAAACTCCTTTGACATATATATATATATATATATATGTCAAAGGAGTATATACAATCCAAACACAATAATACAACAAAGAATATTTTCTACAGACAGACAGGCTGAGCTGCATAAGGTAATATATTAGATGATATATAAGATATTTTAAAAAGACTTTTCTTCTTTCCATGTTCATCTGTACAAACAATTGTACCCTTCTTATTAGTCATTCAGTATGAGAGCATCAGCTAAAGATTAAACCTGTCACTGGATTAGCTATTCTACCTGAAGTCCAGAAGTACAACAGCGCTTTATTAAATGTCAGAGCACAGCTTCACAGCTCTTTGGAAAACATGATGAGTTTTATTTTCCTGTCTTCCCGATGTTCTGTCATCATGGCTTCAGTGCAGCCTTTTGTTGGTTTTTGATGCTACATGTTCAGAGGCTTTTCCACACTGTAGAGCAGTGCAAAATGTGTGCACAGAAATGTTCACTGTCTTGTCACATTTATATGAAAATGAACACATGGTGCCTGAATCTGAGAACCAGCCGACATATATCAGTCTAAAACGGTTCACTCTGCCTTGCATGACTAAACACTTTCCTTTTAATGACTCTAATAGATGTGTTAGTACTTCTCCTCTTCCCTTTTAATCTCCTTGCTCTCTGCTCTTTCCTCCTGTTATCCTCTCTCTTAGCCAGGGGGGAATTGATGGAGATGTGTCGGGGGTCCAGAACCACAGGTGTTTGGGAGCTAGCCGGTAATGAATGGCTTCCAGCAGCATGTTAATCATGATTAACAAGTGAGAACGGCCCAGGAGGCAGCAGTGCCTGACAATAGAGCGAGCGACCAGGCGTGGCAAACGGTGGCCCTGGCACAAAGTCCTCGCAGAGCTGCATGGTGGGGGAGTTCGGCCAGCCAAGGACGGACACGTTGACACCCTTCCGTATTTCAAGAACCATGGACTGTCTCTTTATGGGGCCTGTAAATCTGTTTTCCCACTGAGGCAGCAATATGGCGGCCTTCATTATTTGTCCTCATGGGATGAGATGAAGAATGTGGTAACATAAGACTGTATAAAGAGTAAAAAATATATCTGCCTGTCAAGTCGGGGTGGATCTGTAGGCCACAGTAAATGTCACATTTAAAATGATCTACACTGTAGAAGAGACTGTTCGTGGTTAACTGAACACAGAAGCTACAACTGGACCTACAGTGGCTGCAGAAAGTTTTCAGACCATTTCACTTTCTCAGACTTTATTGTGCTGTAGCTTTAATGTTAAATGGATAAAATTACCACTTTTGACTATCAGACTCCACTCAAACATATAATGGCTAAGAACATGTTTTCACCTTGTCATTCAGGGCTATTGAGAGAAGACTGATGGGAAAAATGGTGATTTTATCCATTAAAATTAAATTTACAGAACAATACAGTCTGCAAAAAGTGAAGAGGTCTAACTACTTTCTGAATCCACTGTATTTATTATTGAAACTTTGTGTTCAAACAGTCTTTATCTGTTTGTAATGAGAATGTAGCTGGAAAAAGCAGCTTGTTTTTTAATAATCCCGTCTGTAAACAGTTAGTGGAGCCACTTCAGCTGAGTTTCACTGTAAAGATGGAAACAGACACCAACAGAAAAGAGTGACATCAACTAAATCATAGTCTGTATTTAAGAAGATAAGTTGAACCAACTTATGATTTAAATTATGAACTTGCTAATAAATTACTAGTAACTCATTTTATTTGTTGCATCTCTGCAGTTCACACCTCCTCCATGAAGTATAAAGCAGAGTAAAACTCCTGTGAAAAATTAGCAAAATTATATCCTTGTGTAAGTCCTTTATCCTCAGTGTAAAGTAGTGGTGGACAAAGTATTTAGGTCATTTACTCTGAAGTACAAATGCATCACTATTATCATTATTATTGTTACTCATACATTTAAGCAGCATTTAAGAAAACAAGAGATCCACAAGTTCCTAACATCTGCCCTCACTATATTATCAAATGTGTATTATTAATATGATGTCAATATTTCATTTTTAAAATATCACAGTTATTGTCAATACCAGTATATTGATCGATCCATTTATTATTGGATTTGTAATCTGTAAGAGAATAGAGAGAAATGCTCATCCACATCACCCAGAGCTCAGAGTGACATCTTGAAGTGTCTTGTTTTGTCCAAAACCACAGTCAAAACCTGAAAATGACTCAGTTTGCTAAAATGAAAGTACGAGTACTTAGGCTTGCACATGTATTTACAGTAGACTTTATATGATATGACATGTTAAATGTGTGCATGTATATGATTAGTAGATGAATCACAAGTATATGCATCTATATATAAAGTATAATGTAGAATGAGTTTCCTCCTCTCACTTTTTCTTTGCGTATTTTATTTATTTATTAATTTTTTGCGTTGCATTTTTGTGTATGTGTCTGAAGATCAGTAAACTGAGTGAGAACAACTTGTTTGCCGCCTCTCTGACAGATAACTTACTAACAGAGCAAGTGACTGGATTTGGACACTTTGAGAATGCAAACGATCAAACCTCCTCATGGCATGTTTAAAAACAAGCAGCAAATGCAATGAGACAGTGTTTCAGGTCCAGTGTGCAGATCACATTCTCAAAGGCATCCATGCATTGTTTATTTTTCCCTTCACAGGAGGCCTGAGGGGGAAGGAAATTACCTTGTTGCTCTTCAGCGAGCTGCTATAATAGCTCCGTGTATTGTCCGTATGGCAGCAGTAAACATGGACGCCAGAGCGAGAGCTGCTGTAGGCAGGTGGGACAGGTGCTCATGATAATCAAGTGGGAGTGTGTGTGTGTGTGTGTGTGTGTTTGTTTGTGTGCATGCAGGTAAGTCTGTGCTTCTGAGTGTTTCACTGAACCATCTGGGTGCACTTTCCTCCAAATGTGAGTGTGGAAGTATTCCTGTGTGTGTGTGTCACTTCACATTTTTACTTACATCCAACTTTGTGTGTGTGTGTGTGTGTGTGTGTGTGTGTGTGTTAGCATCATACCAGCATGCTAATGAGAGGGATTACATTTCCACGCCGCATTAGGAGCCTAACCCGGCGGGGTCAAAGGTCAGGGATATATTTACTGAGGGCTGTTATTTGTGGCTGTCGATCTGATCGACTTGTCTCATCTGTCAGAGCCCACATTAACCTGCTGACCTCTCTGCCTCTACACCCATTTATGAACATGTTTGACTGTAAGTCTGATTGACTTTAGGGGCACCAACAAAGATTTAGAAATTTTTTTAAGGACATGCTCTTTCTCATCAGGGCTACTGAGATCTTCAGAAATACACTTGCCTTGATGCCAAAAAAAGGTAAATACAAAGGTCTGCACATCCTGTGTGCATTGCCCTCTTTTCTAAATGTCATACAATTAAAGCTGAGTGTCAAACCCCAATACTTTTTTTTGCAGCTGTCAGGCTGAGTATCTAAATCCTGCACTGAATGCTTACTCATGTTCAACCCATCCTCGCTTATCAGTTTTTCATTAAAACATAATTTTGGCACATTTCGAGCTGCGTTATATTTCAGCAAAGTTGTCGCAAGATGTAACGTTTGAGAAAAAGTATTGACTTTTAAGAAATGATGAACAGATTTGTCTTAGAAAAATGTTTGTCAAGGAATCAAAAAACTAATTGTTAGGTATATTATTTTACACTGATCATCAGCATCAACATGTACTATAAACTGTACCAGAAGCCACTTGATATGTCAACTGATACAAATGCAATAAGCCGATATCTGTATCAGTTTATACTGCATGTTGGCCAAAATGTAACAAAAACACGAAGTACAAAAACAGCATCAATTATTTTTGTATTTGGTGTTCGTTAAATAGTTTCTGTGCCAGAGAAAACTTACAACGTTACTGTACAACTGCAAAACATCCCGATCAATTCTCACATTATAAAGCAGCTATTTGTTTTGTTAGTTTTGCTATCGCTATATAGCTAACATTAGCACTAACTGTTTACTTGGAAAACAACAACCTTGTTTTGTTACTACTTCTATCACTTGTTTTTTCCTACTCAAGTTAGCATGCTAATCAGCTAGCCCTGGTGTGGCCGTACTGCCTCGCCACTTTCTGACACCGTGTCACCGGGGTGTCCAGTCTGCCCTGAAGAAGCAGCGCTGCTCAGAGGGAGTTTTACAACCTCTTGTGTTGTAAACGTAAAGATAGATGAAGCTCCTGCCAAGACCGAAAAGTAAACAGCTGTTTATGCTAATGTTAGCTATGTAGCAATAGCTCAACTTACAGATAGTTTATTCTAAGTGTCTATTTTCCATCTTAAATAGTGAAAAAACACCAAACCACAACACCAGCAAAGCATTAAAAGCATTCATAACTTAAACTACTTGTTTTAAGATCTTTGCATCAAAGAACTGAATGTGAATGTTAGTGAATGTTAAAGTCACCTGTGTTACTTCAGCAGTGAAGTAACACAGGTGCAGGTAGCATGCTAACTAGCTAGCCCCAGCCCAGTTATTGCAGTGCCCACATTCTCCACCATAAACTTAGACTTTTGATAGATTGGATACTTTTTAGGCTTTATGGGAAACCAACACAATCTTAAATTACATATAAACAGTTTCAAATTTAAAAAAAATTGAAGTTATCTTACAGTTTAGCAGATTTTCAGTTTATGAAAAAACATCTTCATATTTGCTTTCCAACATTCGTCAATGAGTTTAAGTGGACTGGGATTCGGTTCCAGATGTTGTGGACTGTTTGATGCTGCAGAGAGACGTCCAGTGCTTCATCTTCCTCTTCTTCCTCTTGGATCCGTCCCACTTTACTTCGTACACAGAACAAAACTTTACAAAAGACTCAAATGTGTCCAAAACCAATAAAATATCAAATTCCTCTCATAAAATCTATCCCACCTCTCGAACGCATGTTGAAGTGGGTTTAAATTTCAGTTGTTATGACAACGCCAGCGTGGCGGGCAGCATGGTTGCAGCAGTGTGCGACCAGCAGTCTGTCCGTCTGTCTGTCCTCTCTGCTTCTCTGCCCATGTGTCTGCCTGTTCGCCCTCCCTAATTATCCCCTGAGGACAACAAAGATTGACTGAACCGAACTCTGCGGTTGGCGAATGACTGATCAGCTGTCCGTTGCCAGGGTAACACGGTCTCACTGTATGCAAACCTGTCGACCTTTGCAGCTGTCTGTCTGTCTGCCTGCCTCTTAGAGTCCGTCAAACCCTCTGCCTCCCTCCCATGGCTCCATCGCCTGGGTGTCGCTTTGCCGGTTTTCCTTTGCGCTCCATTAACGTCCGCCTGTCTCTCCGTCCACATCTTCAGTTACATCTCTAACTTGTCTGCCTCTTCCTCAGCCCACCCGTCTATCAGTCTACATGGCAGGATTTGTTCATATTGAATTCACAAACTCCAGGGTTTTTTCACAGGCAACATTTGAATTTTTTTGCTTTCTTTATCACAGGCCATCTGAGAGAGGGAGGGAGAGAGGGAGAGATAGCAGAAAGTGATTCATCAGGAGCCAGAGCCTCGATTCCTGAATGGGGATCCTAGAAAACAGCTTTCCAGCTTATCGCTGGCTGATAGCAGATCTGTGATTGGGAGGTTTGGAAAATTACATTTTCAGTGACAGCTTTGCCAGCTGGAAGTCTTTGTGAATGAAAAGAAATGATGTTTCCAGCACTGTGGTGCACAAGCTGCCACAATAATGTGTCACACGCTCCGAAGGCCTTGGATGGTGGTTGTTTGGCGTGACATGAAACTGTGATCATTGTTGTAATCTCCATGTTTGCACATTTTATAGCAGTGTTGCAGTTTCACACTCAGAGGTCAGCTCAGCAGTGTTCTCCATACTACTCCTCTTTTCAAATAGTAATGAAGTATTGTAGGGCCACATGCAGGCAGAGGGAATATTGATTTGCATGATTGGACTGTTAAAGGAACACGTCACCTAAAGTCTCCTCCAAAAACATGTCAACATGCAAGAAAATGTCTATAACCTTTCTGCAGTCCACTTCTACTGTTCAGTTAGAAACAAGAGTAGCTTCTTCACTACATCACAAAATACACAAATTCTGTTTCAGTTGAGCAAGTTTTTTTAGCCTTAGCTTAGCATTAGCTTTTTTAGCTTGTTTGTTGTGTTACGGTTAAGATGGTTGATATTTGTCCCTATACCTTCGAGGTTTTGATGGATTCACTTGGTTCCTCGTAACCCAGATCAAACTGGGGATCCTAGTCGGGTTACGTTTTGACGCAGTGATAAAAAGCAGTTTTGACTGCAGTTGCTTGATGGTTTGTGTTGGTGTTTCACTTCTATAATATATTAATTACTTACTTTATTATATATAATATATCGTATGCATATTTGTTCATGTATTTATTATATATAATATGTATACAGTGACTTCTGTATTGAAAAATGCTCCAGATGTAAAATAGCTGTGGTTGCTTGCCTGCTCTCTGTGTGACTGGGACATATTTACCTTAGATTAGCGGTGGCTGTTATTTGTGCATCAGTAGTCATCATGGGGTCATTCAAAAACACTAATTTTGTGACTCCTTTCTATTCAGGATGCAGTATTTAAAATGTGTAGGTAAGTCACAGGCGTCTGGTCATTATAAGAGAAAAACAAGACACACGCTGCACACTTAGACACACATTTTCTATCCATTAAGCCCAAGTAAATGTCGTGAGAGAGCTTGTTAGGGCCGTCGAGTGCCTTAATGTGCTGGGGGACGACATGAGTGATGGAATAAAACAAAAGAGGGTTGGCATCATGCTTTTTATCCTCTTGTGTGTTTAGTGGCAGACATGTTATTAGTTTGTACTCTGATTAAAGACGGGACTTGTCTAAATGCCCGAGAGTCACTCATCCTATTAGCCCTCTCAAGCTGGTTAGCGCTTTATTCAATCTCTACCTTATTCTTTTTTTTTTTTTCTGATTACTCTGCAGATCACAGTGATGGCTTCATTGATTAAATGAATATTCATTCTTTAGCTTATTCCTCTCGGCACAGAGGCGACATTTGTTCACTGTGTTATCAGGAGACTGGACTGTACAACCTCTTCGACCTAATTTTATCAAGCTGTAATTAAGAAAAGGATAATGTACCAAAGATGGATATCTGCACATGATGTAACTATCAACACAACCCTTCCAAACCATTCCAGCTGTTAGGAAAGTAAATCTGTTTTATGTTGTAATAACAGTGCTGTAGTTAATGGGTGAGGACTTACATTACTTCCTTTCCTTTGCTTTTTAAAGTACAAGAGGCACAGTTCCTACAGCCAGAGGCCATTTTATATTAATTACAGGTAAGAATTTACAGAAATGTTTCAACCCCCCCAAACTGTTGTTTTTACTTCTTTTGGAGGGTAAAAACAGTCAGGAGGGTCAGACCCCCCTAATCCAACCCCTAATTCAAACCCTGACTACTTGCACATAGTAAACAGTGTTAATGGACTGATTAATATAAAAGAATAACATGGAACTACATCATGTGGAATCATGTAATATGAGCCTGTGTGCTCATTGCTGTAAAGACGTCGTCATTTCTGAACAGTGCAGATTTGACTTTATCATCCCCGAACAAAGCCACAAGTTTTTTTTTCACTTTGTACTTGTTCCCTGAAGCTGCCTGGTGATAAAGTAAAAAAAAAAAAGCATTTGAATCTTTTTTTTTTTTTTTAAGAAAAAAGATGTCAGAAAACGAGCAGATAATGTCATCACTCAACTCATAGCTGGGGCTGCTGGGAAGATTCAGCAAGAAACAACATTTATTTCATCCCAAAGACGTCAGGAACAATCATGCTGACTATGATGATGAGAGAGGTTTTCACAATGGCATCAAACCTGATTAAAATTCGTTCCACATAGGAGGACGAGAGAACAGCGAATGTGTAAGGCTCAGATGTAGGTGCACTTGTTTTATTCCTGTTTGTCTGGTGGAGAGCTGTCTGCCCTCATGATGGCTGTACGATATGAACAGTGTCACAGTGATGCTAATTTCAAGAAAACCAAACCTGAGGAACCGGGTGGTGAGTGTGGGCTGCAGGACGTCCATGAAAGCGTAGAAAGTTGACCTTATGTCCTTGCAGCCTTAATTTGCTACTTGCATTTTATACAGACAAGTACCAGTTAAATGGTGTTAGAGCCTCAGCAGGTCGGTTAGTGTGGTATCAGTCTGTACCATACGGTATTCTGCTCTGTAGGCAGGAGATTATGTGGAGCGCTTTGAAGATGAAAACCTGTTTTTAGAAAATAAGTTTTGGTTAAACAGAGAAAAATATATGTATATATCAACACAGAGTTTTGTTACTGAGCCCTAATGATTTTAATTTCACGAAAAAGAAATCTACCATCTGTGTGAAATCACCTCATTATTTTCCAAACACAAGTCTATTAGTTTGTATTAATTACAAAGCTGAGCATCACTTTCTTGATTCTTGCGCAGCAATCTGCCTTAATGAGTCTGGTTTTATAATATTAATTTCCACTTCATTCCTGAAATGAGAAAAGAAAACCTGAGTGATTACGTCACTGTGTTTGTCCCTTTTTAACCAAAATGATTGAAGAGTAAATCATAGTGGGAAACAAACTTTTTTCTAGCAAGAAATTGCTGTATCTCAATTTCATACTTAACACTAATCACAGTTACAATTAGCCTGTTAATAGTAGTTTTACATTTTGAAATAAGTGGTCCCTCATTGTCTGAGTGCTTCAACTCTTCGCTGCAGCTCCAGGACAGGACACAACCTTTGTTAAAAATATTCCTATGCCTTAATGTTTGTCTTATGGCTACATCTCTACTTTAAATGTTTCCAGTGCCTTGTGGGTAATTTTACTTAAACTCTAACACTTGATGTCTTGACTTTAGAATAATTAACCCGCGGGGGGTGGAAGTAGCCTGCGGATACAAACACTGGCAGCTCCAGGGGGTAAGGCAGAGGAAAATTTGAACTTAAATACCCAGAAATCCTTGTTTTTTGATATTTCTATCAAAAGAAAACAGACAACATGAAGTGAAATAAAAGATATACTGTTGGTGGAGGGAGCACTCAGTGTTTGGACTGAGGACACACTAAAAGACTTTCAATTGAGCAATTAATCTACAGGGTCTTGGAGGTGGTGGAAAGGTGACGTGATTATCAATCTAACATAATTATGCTTTTAAGAAATTTTAAACACAGAATAATGATGCTGAGGTGATGATTTCTCCTTTTTCCTCCTCCAGGTTGATCCACGATGTTTGGGTGCTGAGCTGACAGAAGCCTGCTGAAAACCAGACATCCTCTTAAGAGCAGCAGCTCCTCCGGTAATCTCCCCTTTATTCACCGCTAATTGCGATCATTATTCCGCAGAGGCAGCAGTGATTCCATTATAGCCCTCGCTCCAGTCGAGAGTCCTCCACTTCAGTTGCTCCCGTCTGAATCCCCCTATGGCTGTCAGATCCTGCGCAGTCCCCTCAGATCCCCTCAGATCTATAAACATCCCGAGCAGCAGCGACAGGGGAGCAGGCGACCAAAGACTGGAGAAGAGAACAGCGCTGGGCGACTTTTTTTTTTTTTTGTGGAGAGGAAGAATTGAACGAGACTACAGGAGTGAAATAGCTGAGACACATGCTCCTGAAGGGAAATGCAGTCATCTTGCACGTGTCTTTTTTATTTTTTATTTTATTTTTTTAGGAGTCACGTCTTTCTTTCATCTGTTCTTTCTGGTTCAGTTCATCTTTATAAAGTGGTCACAGAGGTTAAGGAGGTGGTCTTATCACTGAGAGTGAGTCTGTTTGAGTCCCACAGCAGCTTGGAGAAAGTAGGTTGTTCGCAGTAAAAAGCTGCCGCAGTGCTGCTGAGCAGGGAAATGAAGCCAGGAGACAGTGATGCAGCTTCAGGGCAACTGTGTTTAAACGAGACTGCAACAGCAAATATGTCGTGTAGGAAAGTGCGTCAGGATTATGTTCTCTGTAAACGTAGTGAGGATATGTTCTTTATGTATTTGGCAAGTCACAAAAACGCCGATACTGAACATGTCAAACCTAATTTTTTCAGCCAAAATATGCATTTGTAGTGACTAGAGCATTATTAAACTGTTTTGTGGTTATGATTAGACCCTTACGGCACTTGGTTAAGGTTTGGAAAAGATCCTGGTCTGGTTGAATACAGACAGTTCACAACTACCGTCAGACTGCTCATTTGCAATTGGACACTACAGTGACTTGATATCAGAAATTGACGAGACAGTACGGCCACACTGGGGCTAGCTGATTAGCATGCTAACTTGAGTCAAAGAAAAGAAGTGATAGAAATAGAAACAAAACAAGAAGGTCGTTTTCCAACACTGGAGACAGCTCTTTGTGAGTAAAGAGTTTGATACTGAACTTGTTTCTTCAAGACTCGTAAGTAAACAGCTGCTAATGCTAACGGAAGCAAAACTTACAAACAGCTCCTTTAAAAAACTTTGCCTTAGCCTTAATTCCTATTGATCATGATGACATTTTATTTACCAGCTTCACTGCAGGACATCAATAGATTTAATCGCTAGATATAGATTTAAAATGTCCACCAGTCCATGAAGCACTGAAATATGAGTTTTAAAAATCCTGCTGTTTCCTTCATGTTTCCCTTCTAATTAAATTCGGCAAACCTTTGACAACCTGCACCTATTTTTAGCGAAATGTTTCAATGTTCTAAGATCTCTGCAATTAGTTTGATGAGGAAAATGTTATTTATAAGAAACTTCTTGTAACTGCATGTATCCACTCTGGTTCAGGTGAAGTCAAAGGGACAGTTACAATGGCCAATATATATATATGTGTATATATATATATATATATATATGTGTATATATATATATATATATATATATATATATATATATTATTTTATTTTATTTTTTTCTTTAGTGAGCATGAGTTGTACGGTGAATGAACACCAAGATTTTCTGTAGGCTGGTCATGGCAGAGTCCTATTTAGAAAAGAGGATTACTCTGCAGCAAGCTGCAGCCATTTTTTCGGACCACCAACCACAGTTGGACTTTTTACAAGTTTTAAACAGGAAAAGCTACAAAGGTTACATCGGTTGACTAGTTTAGTAAATGGAACACAAAATGCTGTCCTCAAAATGTATGCAACAACTGTAACTGAGCATCCAAAAAAGTTCTAACACAACTCTCGGGTGTATCCAGGTAAAAGCCGTGATCCCTAGTGATGCAGATAGAGAAGAGAAAATCAGTTAAAAGACGGATATTAAGCCTTGAAAATCAGGTGAGGCTTTAATTATGCAAAGGCAGTGATAATCAATACAGTGGTTGCATCCCTAATATATTTTTTCCGCACTGTCTGACTCTGAAACAGCTTCAAAAAAGTCCATGTATCCACTTACAAGATGAGACAAATCCAGTGTGCCTCATGCTTTATTCAAAATGTACGCCAGTGTATTTTAGCCCGAGTCTGGACTGGATCCACATCTGTGACCACATCTTGGCCGAGTACTACAAAAAGCATCGGAGCCAATCTGTCAGGGACACGACCACTTCATTGGAAATCAAATCCATCATCCCTGATGTTGGCTGGAGGGGAAAAAAGGGAGTTTCATTAAAGTGGAGGCAGCGCCATTGGTTAATTGACAGACACTGATGGAGTTTCCTCGGAGTGTAATTGTCATACTACTTCTCATTTTTGCAGCATCTAACATCTCAATCACACACACACACACACACACACACACACAAACACACACACCCTTTAGCTTGTAATGGAAAGATTAATTGACTTTTTGTTTAGGGATAAATCCTGCTTCCCATTACATTGTTGAAAACCTTTTTTTTAATCAGTTATAGATTACAGTGACATACTTCCACTCTGACTCTAAAGCCCCTTGATGCTCACTACCAGTCTGCACTCAGGTTCATTACTGGTGATGTTTATTACACTCATCTTTGCATCTTGTACAAAAAAGGTCAGGTGGTACTCTCTCTCTGTGAGACATGATTTGTACATGTATTTGTTTATTTACAAGGCCCTAATTGGAAAACTGCCTTCAGATATTACGTCCATGCTATTTCGGTCCACTGGACCAGATTACACCAGGACTAATGACTGGCATACACTCCGTGTCCCTCGAGTTCATACTGAGCTTGGAGGAGCTGCTTCTGGCTTCTTTGCAACATCCATCTAGAACTCACTACAAAGCACTTAAAAAAATGAATTCAATAATTAATTCAGTATCTCTTGGTCATTTGAAATCCATAACTTATAACCTTTTATCTTCTGCTTGTACCTGCTTTAATTGATTTTGTTGTTACATTATTTATTAATTGAATTTATATTCATTTACTTGATTGTTCTTCTTTTATCTTTTACCTTTTATCTTCTTGTATCTTAATTATCTCGTACCTGCAGAGTGAGAATTATACAATAACAATCAGGGGGTCAACGAAGGGGAGCCTAGTACAGCACAGACACATGCTCCAGTGAACTGAAGTGTTATAGTTCTTATAGTATCTTATTTGTTTAACTTAAGTTTTCAAATACATGCAGTGGAGTAGAAAATACATTTGGCTGACCCATAAATTTGATCACTCAGTCAGTGATATACACCATTATAGGGCTGGACCTGTTGTTGTGGTCCATCCTAAAAGGTTAAAGACTATCTTAACCAATACAGCCACACAAAAGACTATTAAAATGAAATAATAAACTCTATATCAATGTCAAAACGTATTTCTGCAACAACTAATCCTCCTTTGTCACACTGCTCATGACTGAACACCAGTGTTTGTTAAAATTAGATAACACATAAGATTTTATATTGCTAATGAAATGTCAAGCTAACATTGGGAATGGAAGGGTGCGCTGTCAGCTAAAAAATATTAGTTAGCTAAAGTGTAACTTAAGGCTAAAGTTAGAAAACTAGCTAACATTAGTCTTCATTTGTGGATACTTGACTCAGTCCAATTCAGAAAATTACTGAAGGTAAGAAAGTGTATCAAAAAAACTAGGAGGTGCTTACTGCTACTTACAATTAGCTATGTCTGCTTAACACACAGGAGCAGAGAGTCGAGGATGGAGCCGCTGATGGAGTGAGGCAGACAGATGAGACGTTCAGCGAATGTTAAGGTTAAGAAATGGTACGTTCCACTTTAGGGGTGTCTGAAAAAGTGTAACAAGATTCTACAAGATCCAGGCATGAATATGGAAAAAATATTGTAATTACAGGTATGTATGAACTTTGTTTTTACCTCTTTTACCACCTTTTGGGGGGGCCTTAGTCTTAATCACAGAGCCAAATACCCCCATAATTCAAACCCTGTGCTCGATGTCATTGTAATATGGACATAATAATCATCACATCCAACCCTTTCTCTGACCTCAGTCTAAACCTCACTCTAATTCCCTGCAACACAACTGTGTGAACAGTTCACATCCCCACATTGTAATCTTCACCTTCAAACCACATCTAAACAGCACTTTGATGGAATTAGGACTCCCATTCCAAAAATGTTCTCATAAAGAAGTACACAAACACACACATATAAACCCTTAAATCAAAGGCCATGGATTAAATTTTCATATTTGCAAACGGCACCCTAATTGCCTGAATACCGTTTTTAATAAGTGTGAATGCATATTGGGATTGTGCAAGCAGAAACACACATGCCAGCGTAAAAAATCCTCCTGCACATAAGGAAGTAATTTACATATCATTTCTTTACCCGGACCCAAGAGAAATCAATAAATTAAAGCACAGAGCTGGTGTAAAGTCCTGAACAGAAAGGAGAATATGGAGAGGAGGGATAGACAGAATACACAGGAGACGAAGCAGATATGTAAATAAGGAAGGCGAAAGAGAGGGATGGATTAATAACTTCAGGAATTAAGAATGGAAAGGAAGGTGCCGTGAACAAGGTAAAAAATTGAAGTTGATATTGAATTTACAAATCTGTCAGCCCACTTAGAAAACACACAGCATCTCTGCTCCAGGACCTCGTCACGTTCGGTGAGTAAAGTAGCTCCGAGCCCCCTCCACATGGTGAAATCACAGTCAAGCTGGAGAGAGTTGTTGAAGCCATCTGCCTCATTAGAAACGCCCTGGCATGCACGCCAGACGCACGCCATGTCCTCCAAGACTGAGGATTTAAACGACATCCTGCAGTACCTGTGGCATGAGCACTTAAAAAAAAACAAAAAAAAGAAAACCTCCTGCTCCAAATATTCTGATGTTCAGGTCCTTGAAACTTATTAAAGAAAACCTCACCGGTAAACTTCTAAAACACACAGGTGTTGGTGAGAGAAATTAGATTTCCTTTGATGCTTACAGAAACACTTTCTCTAGATACATGCTTTTCATCTGCTAACCATGATGTTGATTGATCTGTGTTGACTGATTGTGGTGGAGAAATCCCGACTGAGGATTTATGAGGACAAAAATCTCCCTCTTTGCCTGGAGGGAATCTCATTTCGCAGGCTGGTCACAGGTCCAAATCAAAGTCGGCTGAATTACAGGCTCTCTCCTGGGTCTGACTGTATTGAATAACACTGATCATACACAGGTACTGTATGTTCACACTGCAGATAGATTCTTTTCTTATCTAAAGAGGATTGACTGAGCATATATTTACTTTTCTAGTGCGTGGCCCTGCTTCGCTCTAACACAGTTAGGGCGCCTGGGAACAGCCTGGCCTTGCACAACTGTGTGAAATGACTGATGAGTTGAAATGGTAAGCGACATGTATTGTAATAGATATCTATATCGCATTCAGAGAATGCCAATAGAAAATTCTGTATTTGCATAACACATGTTGTCAATTTGCAGAATGTGTTTTCATAATTCGCTTGTGTTTTGTCTGTTTGCGTGTTTTCTTCAGCTGCAGTTGAGCTCGCTTGTCCGGTGTATTTAGGGGGAGGTTCAAGGTGCAGATTAAAAAGCTCTTTTCTTTGGTGCATCTCAAATTCAGCTATAGTTTAATTTTCCAGCAAACAAACATAATTTTAACAAAACTTAGTTTAAACGATAAATGTTTTTATGACACAAACAATTGGGAATGGCTCATTGACGTCCTGTTATTAATCACATATTTGTAGAATATTACATTATAGAATAGAATTCTACAATTCAATTCAATCTTTAATTCAATTTTATTTGTATAGCGCCAAATCATAATATACATTATCTCAAGGCACTTTACAGGGTAAGGTCAAGACCTTACTTTCAATTTGTTACAGAGAAAAATCCAACAGTTCCCACAAAGAGCAAGCGCTTGGCGACGGGGGAGGAAAAACTCCCTTTTAACAGGAAGAAACCTCCAACAGAACCGGGCTCAGGGTGGGGGGGGTCTGCCTTGACCGGTTGGGTTTAGGAGGAGATAAAAACAGAACTACAGAACTGGGATTCCCCTGGTGGACCCTGATGGTATTGGAAGCAGGCTGACAAATAATTGGCAAAACAGAACAATTTTAGTAAAAAAAAAAAAAAAATTTAAAAAAAGTAATGCCAGTCGAATTTTTTGTGTTGTTGCCGGCCGGATCTCTGTGTTGCAACAACACATCATATACTTATTTGCTGTTTGTGCACGAAATGATTCAACCATAGCAAAAACTGGAGCATTAAAATGCTTAGCTGGTTCGCAACAGGAAGAATCAAAAGGAAAGAGAGTCAATAGGCAGATGGTGAATTGACAAAAGTTCGCTCCTCTGTCGAGCAAAAAAAAGAAAAATTGAGCTTACTACATGTTTCCTCTGCTCTCAGTTCAGCCCTGAATGTTTGATTGTTGCCATTCAAATAAAAAGAGGAGACAGTGTTTGGCCTCCGTATTATTACAGGGTCGGATGTGGGCTGCCGCCATTTTTGAGTGGTGCATGAGTGGAGAATGACTACATTTTCCAAAAAATGTAGAAGAAGAAAGAAAAAGAAGAAAAAATAAAACACGCACAGTGGAGACGAGACATTACTCATCTCATTTAACATGACGGTGTCAGTCATTAGACTTGTCGCTGCCACCATTTCCCTCAATCGCCATTGCTCCACTGTTTTTTGCGTTTGACAGATTTTTCACATAGCAAACAACTGAAGAGGCTCATCATTTTTCTGCTGTTGTTACGTATTTGTTTATGTGTAAAAACCTCACTTCACTCTCTGGATGAAACGGGAAATCAGAGCTTTGCTTTTGTAAGAATAATGATTTCTAGGTCGACCGATGAACCACAATGAAAACAATCTACAACTAAAGTGAAGAGACTAGTTTCTCGGGCTTAATCGGCCTCGCTAAAATAAAAAGAAAAAGAAGAAGAAAAAAGAAAAGTTGTTTATTTTTCCACTTATTTAGATGTACTGATCCTGTACAAGGTTTATAAGAATTGTGATTACTCTCCACGCTCACTATTTTCTCTGTTCTGTCTGTGATTTGATGTCAGTTTTTCTATTTGTTCCTTTTTGTTGTCATCTCAGTTGCAGGTTGAGCTAAATGTGATCTGAGACTGTACAATATATTGCACCACAGTCATGAGCTTCACTCAAGGACATTTGGACAGAATCTAATGAGTTTGGTATGAGTAACAGTGCAGATTTTTATGTCTGGTCTGAGATATGAATCAGTCGTGTTTCAGCCTGTTCTGTGTTCTGTTTGTGAGATCCAGTTATTCTAATAGCACGTGTGACACCATGTATGTCACCAGTCTGCCAACACCACCAGATTCCTGTGCTTTTATTATACTTGTTAAATGAAGCATTTATGGCTCCGAAGTTCCTTCTGTGCAGCTGAAGCCATCTGTGGTGTGTCCTCTCTCAGCTTGATGACCTTCAGCAGCCAGTTAGTCATGACACACAGACTTCACAAACCAGTCCACAAAGAGACACATGAAATGGAAAATTGAATGTTTTCACCTTCTCAATTCAAAATATAATAATAATATATATATATTTTATATAATACAAGACATATCATGAGAGAAATCAGTCAACACCATGACTGAGTGTTTCCACCTTGAACTGCAGTGAACCGATCAAAACAGATTCAGGCAGCCAGGGATTCATATGTCACATAACCTAAGGAACCAATCCTGTCAGTACAGAGAGCGAGAGTTTCTATTAACACAACCACTAACACTGTGTCAGCCACTGCCCGTTACAAGCTAACAAACAACATAAACAAATAAAAGAGGCTAACTATGCTAACTGTTCTGATCCGTCTGCTAATCTCTGATTCTGGTCTCAACAGACTCCTCATCTGAGTCTGGGTCTGACTGAGGCTCAAACCTGTGGCTGAGTCTCTCTGATGTTTCCTCCTCTAACCATCTTCATCCTCTCTGCTCTTTCACCTGGAGACCTGGAGCAAGTAGGTGGTGGGCGGGGCCTCAAATGAAATATTATTAAAACAAAATATTCATTCATATCATAGCAGAGTATTTTACATTATCGTCTAGTTTAAAACATGTCTAGAGAGGAACTTTAGATTGTGTTTTACTTTATTTATCAAAGTAGTTATGGAAGAAATGCAATTCATAAAGGGAAACAGGCAACTTTAAAACAGATGATTTTTAATTGAGACACATTAGTTGTATTGGAGACTCGATTTAGATTCAGCTTCAGCCTCCTGTGCTGCTGATAATGTCAGTCAGCTCTGTTGAAGACAGCTGGTGAGCAGGAGTTAAGGAGTTCACATGATTTTATCCCCTATCTGCAGCCGAGAGTCACCCTCATCAACTTGCAACTCGCTGCATGAGCTTTAAGCAAAGATCAAACTCCTTCAAATGTTTCTGAGTTTAAGTGGCAAACCTGGGGCAGGTTTTATGATGCACTGGGTGCACTTACTTTAACCCAAATCACCATCTTGTCCTAAATCTAACCAAGCCATAACCATTACTATAGTAACCATGGCGACCAAGGTAGGTACGCTGCTTTAGGTACAGCCGTATGTTAATTATTATAACCATGACAACCAAGGTCCAGTACGGCTGTCACCCCAGGGGGGTGCTATTTAAGTACAAGTGACGTACTAATGCACATGTGTTGGAGAAGTGTTAGTTATAAAAGCACGGTATGAATGTGTGTGTGACCAGGTGAATGAGACCTGTAGGGTGAAGCACTTCGAGTGGTTGTTCAAAGGATTTATTGCAGGCCTGTTGCGTCAGACTGGATAAATGCAGCACATTTAGGTGTAATGTCTTTCTTCAATCAGTCAAACTTGATTTCTATAGTGGTCAAATGCATTGACTTCATCCTCAGCGAAGAGCTGTACAGGTGTCTCATTAATTAGCCTAATGAGACTGTTTATATGTACAGACTGAAACAACGGAGGCCTAAAGACACAGAGTAAAAATTAAGAACAGTTCACCCTGTTAATGTGAGGTAAATACCACCATATAATCTCAATTTATTGTAAGAATGTGATTAATCAGGTCACTAACAAGATCTAGACGCTGAGTTTCTGTCCGGCCGCCGTTATTCACATCCTGCTGTGGCTTTTTAATTGGTTCAGTTCAAGTGGAGTAATTACCAGTGACCAATCACCACCTGATTGCAAATACCTGCTGAATATAGTGTGGTCACAACATTTTTCCCACCTTTAAGCGTAACCACTGTTGCCTGTCATTATTATTGATAACACCATTACCGACACAGCTGTTCCTGGTCTCTCTCTCTTCTCTCCTCTCTCCTCCCCCTCCCCCTCTTTCTATCTTCTCCTAAACCCAACCGGTCGAGGCAGATGGCTGCCCACCCTGAGTCCGGTTCTGTTGGAGGTTTCTTCCTGTTAAAAGGGAGTTTTTCCTCCCCCCTGTCGCCAAGCGCTTGCTCGTTGTGGGAACTGTTGGGTTTTTCTCTGTAACAAAGTAAGGTCTTGACCTGACCCTGTAAAGTGCCTTGAGATAATGTATATTATGATTTGGCGCTATACAAATAAAATTGAATTGAATTGAATTGAACCTGAGCACTGCCTGAAACAACTGACTGGTGTATCATGAAATGTAGGATACTGATGAGTCCAAAAGTTACACTGGTTGTGCTTAATCTCTGCCACATGTTTAGGAACCTTTAGCTTTGTATGTTTATTTATTTATTGAGCCAATCACAAATCTGCTTGCCTAATACAACTTATTCAGTCTAAAAAACTGGACTATCCTTTTTACTATAATGGAAAATATGGATGTCATCTTTCATCACATCATCAGATAGATATCAGAGATAGAAAACAAGTTCACACTGTGATCCAGACCTTATCATTGGCTTATCACAGTGATGGGTCTTATGTTAGGAACCACTGACTTAAGCTGAATCCCTGCATATCTTTGCACCACTCCAACTTGATTAGGTCTAATCACATGTAACTGAAAACAACGGTTTGGTTATGTGAGACCTTTCATTTAAAATAATCCTATTTGATAAGTTGATGATATGTTTTGAGTGTAAAATTAGCAGTTCAATAACTGTAGTGAAATAGAACGATATTTTCCTCTGAATTGTAGTGGAAGAAAAGTATAACATGACATAAATTGGATGTACTCAACTAAAGTAAGAGTACCTCAAAATTGTACTTAATTGTACTTCCACCTATGCTGAACTGGGAGACAGTGCTGGAGGATTTCTCTCTCAACAGACCAAAACAACACCAAGTGTTCAGAGCAATGAATAGAAACTTTAATGAACTGGATACAAATCGAATCTCTTTTGTGTTTTATCTGCTGCAGAATCAAAGTGGACATGATTTTACATGATAACATCATAGATTATCACTTTAAATGACATTTGCCATTGACAAGACAAAAGAGGAAGCCTGGAGTCAGTCTTCATCAATGCAGCTGATAACTGGTGTTCAGCTCTGCTGCTCAAAGTAGAAAAAAACACAATCCATCAACCAGCAGCTAACTGACATTTTCCTCATTCTGATGACGTTTCTATAGATCAGAGCTGCACGGGTTTGATCTGGTGAGTGAGCGTGTTAGTGATGGTGGTATTCTTGGAGTTGCTCCCTTGGTGAGTTTAAAATGATTATGAAGGATCTTGAGGCAGACTTTGACGAGAATCTGCCTGTGTTTGCTTTGGCCGGGACATGTTTCGGCTTCATTCTGCTGCTCCGCTGCAGCCTCCCTGAGCGCTGACATGCTGTTTTCACAAATGGCTTTTTGTCACTGATTTCTCAGCCAGGTCTGTCCTGATGAAGACTTTCATACTCAGGGGAAGCACCCAGATGGCAATGAAACTGCTCCTTATTTTCATTCAGACTGTGATGTTTGAGGATTTATAACCTCTGAATAATTACTTGACATCCCATTAGGACTTTTAAAGTTCAACATCATATAAAAAGATTTGATCTAAAATGACATTCTTTTGGATTCATAATGTACTCTGAATAATTAAAACTAAAATTAAATTAAAATATGTTATAGATTGTGTTGAGGGTTTTTAAGCCCTTAACCAAAGAAAAACGATTCTGAAGGAAGCAATAATTGTACATTAAGTGACAGAACATAAACAATTGTGATTTGGGCTGGGTTTTGAACTTCGATACTTTTATGGACTGACTGATTTGGTTTGATACTATTGAAAATGAAAAAAAAGCCTCATCATTCGATACAAAATTTTGATATAAATTTTGATTTTGATAATGAGCCAATCAGCATGCAGCATGCAAACATCTAATAATCCTGGTGATTGGCTGTTTATTCACACAAACACATTTCAGTGTGTAACACACCAGGACCATAATATGTGTTGCATATTTCTTTTTGTTAAAGTGGATTTAAAGAAATCGGTATCCAGAGAAATATTGTTGAGAATTGGTATCCGAGTCAAGGTTTCGGTATCAGAACTGATATCACACATTTTGGAACAATACCCAGCCCTAATGGTGATGCAATGCAGTGCAACAAAACTCAAAACACAAAACAAAACAAAACAAACAAACAAAAAAAAAAACAGTTTTGCAGATGTTTTACAAGATTCATTCAACACATTTGTGAGGCCTCAAAAATACACACAGTGTGTTTGGTTAAGAAACATCAAATGTGAATTTAAATATCACTATGATGTTTTGAAGGATAAGGCTCAAGAAATTCCATTAAAAGATAAAACAAATAATTAATTGACCCCACTAATAATTATTGTATCTCATTCCTCTGTGCCATAGAGCTCCGTTGTTTTCTACACATTAAAAACAAATACATGAGCCACACTAATGAGTTGCCTGACATGTTCCTTCAATACCATGAACACATGCTATTGTTTACTTTAACCAAATCTCACTACTCCAACCTGCTGATCCAAACACTTGCTAGAGCACCAAATGTGGATTAATCCGCAGCTGAAAATAGTCCCCAATAAATACACTATTTACTCCTGTAAGATTTGCTAAAAAATTACAATTTCCAGCTGTTTTATGAAATTTGAGATTTTTTTTGTTTCTGTATTTTTGTTGTTGTTTTTTTAAAGTGAATGTTTTTGGCATTTTTGCCAAAATATTGTTGCTGCTATATAGTATACAACTTTACTACTTGGTAACTAATACCAAGACAATAAGAAAACGCTCTTCGAGAGAACATTTAACCGTAAGCTCACCAACATTGGTTTCTTCCACTCTTTAATATGTCAATAACACTGCTAACTGCCCATCTGTTTAGCTCCAAACCAAATGTGATTATTTCTGCTACCACAGCAGCTGTGTAAGCAAATCTCTAAATCTGCAATATTAAGAGGTAAACAATGAGGAACTTCATGACTCACCCCAAAGTGGAAACAGAGGAAATGGTTCTGTAAAACAGACCTCAAAACAACCCCCTTGCCCCATGACTGACGTTAGCATTTCAATCACAACAAATTAATGGATTATTGACTAAATTAATCAAATGAAAAGAGAGACTAGGAAAAAAAACATCACTGCATTGTAAGAGGATGAGGCTGCACAGATATTTAAAGTGTTCACTGAGCCTTTTAAGTGAAAAGAAAAAAAATGCAAACACTGTTTTAATTTGTATACTGTAATCCTCCATATAGATTGAATATCCTTTAAAATAGGACAGGAGGACATTCATGTTTTCAGTGGCAGAGTTCCAAGTTAATTCATTCCCCCGTTAGTCGAACAGATCGTTTTGACTTTCACTGTGCTGTTGAAATTTTCAAGATGATAAATGTGCAGCTTTTGGATTATCTTATGGTAATGTGATGCTTTTATTCATTACCGACAACACACACACAGAAGTAACCCCTGCATTCATTAAATGCTTTGTTTGAACCCAGTTCTCATTGTGGAGCACAGGATCCAGATAATAACTTTGAGTTGTTTCAATAAATTACACTTAAACAAAGTGCTGCATCTCCCACCGCGCCCGCTGACCAATAACAGATGAGATGTTATGGCCAGTTCTCGCCAGCTTTTTTGGCCCTTGTTTCAGGCAGACCTGCAGTGTTCAGGCTACTTTTTTAATATGTGTTAAGCCACATGTGAGGAGTTCTTGTCCAAAATTCAATATTATTTCAAATGGCAAAATAGGTAAAACATTGTTCAGTTGGTTGCAATCTGCAACCTCACCACTAGATGCCACTAAATTTTAAACACTGGTCCTTTAACTTGATTTTATATCATTTATGTTTTCTTATACTACTTATGTTTTCTTGACAGTTTACAGTATAAATATAACAAATATATGAATTTCAAGTCACAAGTCAACAGGTAGCAACAAGATTTGAACGAAAGAGGTGAATTTTGTACCATGACAGTTAAACGCTGCATTTTTTTTCTTTTTACTTTTTTTTTTTTTTTTTTTTTTTTTAATACCTTGGCAGATTTTCACCCTGCTGACATTTCACAAACCCCATGGACATCATGTCAGTGTCAAAGTCTCAAAGACTTTTTCCTGCTGTCAGGACAAAGTCAATTCTTGCGATGCTAATTTCTTCTACACTTCAGTTTTGTCCACTGTGGGACAAACTGACAGGATCGTAAATGTCACAGAAATTGCAGGCAGGGCCGCAGGGCCTTGTGCACTTGTTTGACAGAGTGTTTCCACAAGCTCAGATTTCCTGAGTAAAAAATAAATACATATAAGAAGAAGAAAATGAGAGTTGACCTGATAAAGTCTCAGGGAACAAGAGCCTAATAACACCTGTTGGTTTCAGGGTAAGAACTGAAATTTAAATATCCAGCCTCAGTTCCTTACAATATTAAACGTTATGTCATCTGTCATTAAGGTTTAATTCATTCTCATGGTTCAGAAGAAAAATGTTGTTCTTCACCCTCTTCTTGAATCTATCACTGTCAACCTGCCTTGACAACTTCTACATTTACTGTTACTACATTTCCCAGCATGCATGTCATTTTCCTGAGAGGTTATACTGCACTGAAAAAAGAAATACAGGCAGTGTAACAACATACAGAATCTTCCCTGCATATCAAAATCTCAACAAGTCCTCCAAGGGTTTGTAATTCCCCTCCTTTAAGGATGGTTCAGGTTCAGGCAAAGCGCTAGATTAACCACTTGGTGGAGGTTTGGGAAGGATCACAGTCATGGTTAAAACAAGACTTAGGATTCTGCAGGCATGTAAGTGGCTCTGTTCTCAGGCACAGTGAAAGGTTTTCAGACGGTCACATATGTAACTGTCATTTCAACAAGCTTTAAAGGACTGTATTTCAATATGAAGTAACCATAAATAATAATAACTTCATATACCTTTTAAAACTGAGTAACAAAGTGCTTTACAGTAAAAAGAACAAATAAACATAATAAATCATAAACTTAAAACACGATAAATAAGAACAATTGCAACAAATATCATAAATTAGCCTTAAGAGAAAAGTGAGGTTTAAGGAGAGATTTAAAAGAAGAAGCTGAGTTTGTTTTACATCCTCAGGCAGTGAGTTCCACATCTGAGAGGCATGAATAGCAAAAGCCCGGTGACCTTTAGTGACAAGTCGTGATTTTGTAAAGGCTATTAAAGACCTGCCAGAAGATCTGAAACTGCAATCAGGCTCATAGGGAATTAGCAGATCACATATATAGACAAGCCTGGCCATTCAAGGCCTTAAAAACAAGCAGGAAAATATCAAAATCAATTTAAAAACTCACAGTGAAGGGCAGCGAGGCTCAGTGTGACGAGGCTGATTCTCTTAAAACATGTAAAAGCCTGTAAGCAGTGGTTTGGATCCGCGGTACTCTTTTAGAATCAGGAGTTAAGGGTGTTGTAATAGTCGAGTCTGGAGGAGATAAAAGTACGGATGACCTTTTCTGGATCTGCAGATGAAAGACCAGACTTGATCTTTGTGGAATATCTCATTTGTACAAGACAGGACTGAACAACTTCAGTCACCCGAGTACTGAAGGACAAATCTGAGTCAGAAATGACACCCAGGTGATTAGATACAGCACAAAGATTAGAAAAGAGATGGTTAATGCTGCTAATGCCGGGGTGGTACAGCTTTTTCAGGGCATACTGTTGCTTATCGTCAATATCATATCTGCACATGTATATAGTAAACAAAAGGAGACCGAGAATAGGACCCTGTTGGACACCACAACTGAGAAGCAGTCCCAGTGCTCTGCAGTGAGTGAAAACCAGACTGAAATTTTTCTAAAAATTGATTATTAAAGAAATAAGTTGTAAGGAGAAATTGTTTTGTAAAATTTAATATTCTGATAAAAATGGCAGTTTAAAGATGGGTCTAAAATTACTTAAAACAGAGGGCGTCCTTCAGAGGGGATAAGTGCATGCTTAAAATTACAGGGAAAAATGCCAGTAGAGCCAAGGATAAAATATCTGAAGTACTGCTTTTAAAAGTGGGAGTGCTCCCAAGTGGGAGCCCAGGCTGAAGGGCAGGTGGATGATTTCAACAGTGCCTGAACGAGGGCAGAAGATGGGAAGGAGCCAGCATCATGCTCTCTGAATTCAGTGTTAATGTGCTGTCGGATCTCCACTACCTCATAATAGAAATAATGAAGACATCCTTCACAAGCCCCTGGGGAGGATTCAGCCGGCTGGATAAGTAAGGGACCAATCACAGAGTTTATGGTGTTAAAGACATTTCTGGGATTATGACCGTGTTTATAGCGATAAGATGTGAGAAATAAGAGCTCACACTGATAAGTGGACATCAGATGTTTAAGAGAAGCAAGGGGATCAGTTTGTTTATCCTTCTTTCATTTCTGTTCTGCCTTTCTTTATTGTCTTTTTGAATCCCTTATTTCCTCATTTAACCAAAGAGGATTTTGACTTTTTTTTTTTATTCTGACAGGAGCTATCGAAGCTACAATATTTGTGCAGGAGCTATTACAAACACAGCAAGGTCCATAGGTAGTAAAAAAAAAGTAGCTGAAGAGAACTGCTTTGTGAGCAGAGATGGCAAAATCAACAATCAAATCAAAATCTTCCACTCAGAAACCACAAGAGAGCAAAAGGTCGAGTGTATGCCCTTTATAATGGCTGCGATGCTTGACATGTGGAGTGAGATAAAAAGAGTCTGAAAGTTTGATAAAGTCAGAGGTGAAAGAGGAGGAAGGTCTGGAAATTTCTGAATGAAACCAGAGCTACTTTTAAGACATCTGTAGATAAAATGGACAATGAGTGAGACTGGAGAAGAACAAAAATGATTTATGTGTATCACTGTGAGCCCCCATCTTGACCTTCAATCAATCAATCAATCAATCAATCAATCAATCAATCAATCTAGACTGGTGGAATATTAAGAACTCTGGGGGATGTGACTCAATGGGCAAGGGGCATATTCATGCAGAAAAGGGGTTTCAACTGAGGGGATGGAAGAAGTGTGATTGTTTCTGTGTGGACTGTGAGTAAATTCTGGTTTTACACACGACTATTCAGAGATCTGACAGTAAGATGTGTGAGATGGGCGAATGTGGGTGATAAAACCAGCAGCAGCAGGACCTGGTCAGGACTATGAAGTCCAGAGTCAGGATGAGTGGCGGGGTTTGTTTTTCTGCTCCTGTGCTGTTCCTGATCCTGTCAGATCCTGTTTGGTCCAGAAGGAACCAAATTTACTAATAAAGCCAAACCCAGTGTCAGTTGGCTCGGTGGAAACTAAAAAAGATGGTTGAATAGAGGCTTTGTCTCTCTCTTCCAGAAGTCCTGACAGGCTGTGTGCATTTCTCTGTGGACTGAGGCTTTGATACTTTCACAGTATTAATATAGAACCTACCTCCTCACAAACACATGGACATCTACCTTTAGACTGGATGGGACCTTTAACTGGTTTGTCAGTTCATGTCAGCACAAATGATATCATGTTCAATCACAGTTTGGACAGATGGGGGAAAGTCAAGGAGAGTCTGAATTACCTCTTCCTGCCTGAACGACAGCGTTTTATAGCTCCTAGGAGTTTTACAGGCCTAATGATAGAGTCTCCAACAATTAAAACCACAAGCTGCTCAGTTTCAGGGTTTCCTCTGTACACTGAAAACTTTGGATGGAGCTGTGGGCGAAGAGTTAACAAGCTGGTTGGATGGAGCTGAGCTGGGTGATTAAGCATCTGAGCTGATGTTTGTGCCGGGGGAAGCACAGGTGGTTGTGGTGAAGAAGTCAAAGCAGGTGAAGTCGGGGTGAAGTCAGGATAGGAAGTAGGTCCTAACTACATGTTGAACTATAGTTACTGAAATAATATGGAAACAAAAACGAACCAAATATAATTTTAACCTTGATGTATAGAAATTTTCCACTATTAAACTCCTCTGTATCTGCTAGAAAAACTGGATGTGATGTGAATTATTACACTGTTAGATTCATCAAACCCAGAAATCTAAAGTACTTCAGCAGGACCTGTTTCATTTTAGCAGCTTTAAACCGTGTGCAACATCTGTACTCGAAACCATAAGCGAGCGAGGAAACAACCCCCTGAAATACTGTATCTGTGGTTGATAATGAATCTCCCCAATGGCTCCTGTTTTGATCATTCATCACAACAGGGTTTTAATCTTTGCTCAGGTCACAGGAGCTGCGTTCTCTCGACCTTTTCCTCTGCCAACAACCACAGATACATCATCACCTGTGGGAGCATTGAAGAACCCATTAGAGCGGATGTTATCACAGACCCGTCCTGCAGGTCAGAGGGAAAGCATGACACACACGTGACAATGGAGGTTTCCCAACATCCAGACCAAATGAAAGTGATGATATTGGCACATTAGTTTTTGTCTTACACACACACACACACACACACACACACACACACACACACACACACACACACACTTCTATCTTTGTGAGGACACTCATTGACATAATGCATTCCCTAGCCCTTTACCCTAACCTTAACCATCACAACTGAGTGCCTGACCCTAACCCTGACCCTAACCTTAACCTAAACCTAATTCTAACCATAACTCTAAAAAAGTCTTAACCCTCAAAATGTGATTTGAAGGTGTCTCAAAAAGTGAGGACTGGCCAAAATGTCCTCACTTTCCCAGAATGTCCTCACTCTGTTAGTAAAATACTTTTTTTGGTCCTTACTATGTAGCAAGTACAAGTACACACACACACACACACACACACACACACACACACATGCACCAGTGTTTCCTCTGTTTCCTGTAGCAGCTGTGACGTTTCGCTCTGTTGTCAGAGCCGTGTTAAAGTGCAGTTCTTTCAAAACTTTCGAGCCCAAACTTCAGCCTGTCCTTGTTTGTGTTGTGCCCTAAGTCGACTGTGATTCATTCTCCCGGTTCCTCCGGAGGTAATTTTCTCACAGTTGTAGCCCACAACTGCTGAATGGAAGTGGGAAAGAAATGCACACACACACACACACACACACACACACACACACACACTCTCTCTGCATGGTAGAGGCATGATGCAGAGTAACAAAGCATCAGCTTGTTGAGTGCTGTTCAGCCTGTGGGAAACCTGCTCTGGGTCAATGTGAACTTCCAGGTGTTTTGTTTCTTTGTGACTATTGGATTGTTAAAATGTTGTTCGGAAGTAGATTAATAGACCATAAAGCAGGGGATGCATTAGGGCGGGGCCACTGTGTGATTGACAGACTGTACCACACACAGCCATCCCTCACTCCTCACACTTTTCATTCATTCCTCAGCTGTAGTGTCCAGTTTGGCGAAGATGGTTGAGAGGAGATACTCTCATCACTTAAAGATTAGCCAATAAGCTTAGGTCAAGAAAGGTCTGGACATCTGTGTTTAAACTGGGTTAAGGTGAATGATCTTTGAACATCTGGTGAAGGAAGTGAAGCAGCTCTGACATGTTGAAATATATTGAAAACTTTTGCCTTTTGAACAAATGCAGTCAAGTTTTAACCCGCACATGTAGATGAATGTTGACCTGATAAACACAAACACCATCTCTACTGCAGAATGTAACCATCAAACAACAAAGCACGCCACTGTGACACAAGTGGCAGAAAAACCTCGTCCCATTACAGAGAATGTTTTCATCTGTCTCAACCTCTGCTTGTTTTATGGACGTCTACATTACACAATACCATTGTTTTAACAGCGTTCAGTGTGATATGAGGATAGAAACTGATTCACAATAAAATAATGTGACAAGCATGTAGTAGAGACAGGTCTTATGTTACTTCACTCACAGAAATTTTGCTTTTCAGCCAAAGTTTTAAAACGAGACGTCTAGACGTGTTTTGACCTTCAAATGCCTAATGGGATGCTGGGACTAGTTCTGGGCCGACTGTGCAGCAACAGGAGGGAGACATGATGATATTAGTGTGAAGCTGTATCCTGGAGGCAGAGGTGGAAAGTAACTTAGTACATTTACACGAGTATTGTACCTGTGTACAATTCTACTTTTACTTTGAGTACTTCATAACACTTTTTGACAACGTAAGTTACTTTGAAGATGAAGATTTAAAATACAAAACATATGAAATCTTATAATATAAGACACATTGTTACATATTAAACCACTCAACAGTAACTGAAGTAGTCAAAGGTCCCATATAGTATAAAGGTATATGTCCATGTGTTTTTTGATTATAAAGAGGGTCTAGGTTCCTCAGTCCACAGAGAAATCCACACAGCATGTATTCAGAAACTCAGCCTTAAAACAAGCCGTCAGGACTTCTGGGACTTTGTGATGTCACAACAAAGCAGTCACCGTCCACCTGCACCCACCATCCCACCTTGCAGGATTTGGTTTCTCTGAGTGTTTACCTGAAATCTGCTATATTTTTATTTTGTCACTCAGGAAACAGTCAACCAATCAGAAGAGAGGGTCAGATTCTCTCCTCTGATTGGTTCACCAACCTGCTGTTACTAGAGCTGCAGAGAGAAGCCTGAGAGAGGAGATAAAACTGCAATGAGATGGTTTTTGGTTCTTAAAACCACAAATATATCAACACTTCCATTAAAAAGTATGGAACCTTTAAAAGTTTTTCCACTCAGGTAGCTGCACCATTAAAGCAATGCTCACACTTTAATAATGTATTGTAATAATTATCCAATAATGAAATGTTACACATCCCTCTAATGAGAACTTTTACTTTTGGCACTTTAAGTGAATTCTCAATTCTCCTTTTACCACCGCAGGAAGAAATTACAGCTGAAGAAATTACAGCTCTAATCACAGTGAGATTCCAATGACAGGAAAAGATTTAAGTTACAGCGAGTGATGGCTTCGCTTTTGTGGTAAGAGTGTGACTCTGCATGTAAGAGTGTGAGCTCTGTCTGTTCACGCAAAAGGGTGTGAGGGTGTGCGTGGTTTTATTTGTGCATGTCCATGTAGTGTCTTAATCTGAGGAGTGTTTTTGTGCGTGAATGTGAGCGATACCCTCTTTGTATTATCCCCAACAGTCTCTCTCCAGTTTATTTGCACTCTGGCAGGCAGACAGGCGACAGGCTTTTTAGAGCCCAGAAGTCGATTCCCAACGTCCAATTTACAACAGCAGCACGGCAGCGTAAACAAGAAGGAAGATGGCCGCCTGTCTGTCTGTCCGAGCCACCCTCTGATAATTAGGGCCTATTTTTAAATGTCTCCGAGCCAGCTGACCGGCTGCTGCTCATCTTTTCTATATTTATGAAGAGAAGACAACATGTACCCTGACAGCCGGGGAAAAAGAGCAAGTGTTTAGAGGGAAAGAAGGGAAACACACACACACACACACACACACACACACACACACACACAAACTGGCAGCAACATCTTTTTCTGTCTTTATCTTTCTCACACACACAAACACACACAGGTCCATTAACGATGATGCACTGGTGGAAAGTAAAAGCAAGGTTTAGGTGAAGGTTTGAGTCTTGATGAGAGAACATTTTTCACATTTTAAAGCTAGTTTCTGTTTGATGCTGGGAAAACATTACAAATGAACTCCAACCCTGAAAATTATAAAATCTTAAAAAGTAATTCCTTTTGAGCTCTTGATTATGAAGGTGAGAGCAAGAACAGCAATGTGGTTTCCATGCAAACGTCTCCCGATGAGAACGTTTTGTGTTAATTACACATGGAGGAGAGTCATTTTGACAACAGAGGAAAGTAATAATTTGCAGAGATACAAATGATTTTAGATTAAATTAATTGGCCAAAAGATTTTTTTTTCTCTTTTTGAGAGCTAAATCTGAAACTGCTATTATCTTCAGCGGGACAATGTGAATGGAAGTTGGCAGATTTGGTTGTAAAGAACAAACCCCGGTGGTAATTATCGTCCGTCCCCCTCCGGGCAGGAGACAGAATGAAAAGTTCTGCTGTTGCCACAATTAGAAGACAAACTTAACAAAATGTGGATCTGAGAGGAGCCGTGAATGCTGATTCAAAATCAGCACATGAAACAGGAAGTGTATTGTTTCAGGTGACAATGTGTGACAGCGTAGTGAAGGCTAACAAAGAAAAGAGGGAGAGAGGGAGGTGAAGAGGAGGCGAAAAGGAGAGAAATTTCAGTAGAAAGCAGAGAGTAGAAACTTTTAGCTTTAAATCTACAGAATTTCTCAGCCTCATGAACTAAAATGATAATAAAAAATGACAAATATCCATCACAAGTTACAGGCTGACAGTTACAGTGCAGGGTTTGTCATCGTTTGCAGTTGCTGTCGTAGACTGTAAATAAAGGTGGGTATAACCTCCATGATGTCACCCACAGGTTTCTGAAGAAGCTCAGAGCGGGCTGCTCCACCGTCGCCATCTTGGCAGTGCCTGAGTACACCTAACAAAGAGGTGGGGTGTGTGTGGAGCTGAGGCTTTGGTGCGTGCTGGTTTGTTGCAAGCACACAAATTCACCCCTGTACATGAAGCTCTAGAGACCCAAATCGTTTTTTTTACCAGGCTGTAAACATGTTTATTTCTGCTGTAAAGTTGAACATTTTAACACTGGAGTCCATGAGGACTGACTCACTGTTGGAGCCAGACTCTCGTGGTCGTTTGAGGAACTATAGTTTCAATTCACTTCAGTGTTGGCTTCATTTTTCAGAATTTGCTGCTTGGTTGCTATAAGCATGAGGATGAGAACATGTGTACACAGGTTGATGAAAAAAACAAATTAAACATTTTAAACTCCACCTGTCCCGCTGCTGCTTCACTGCATGTTGCACATGCTCAGTGGTGGAGGACGTGCTCACATCCTGTAGGTAAAAGCAGCAAAAAGACTCTGAATATTACAAACAACCTGCTTTCAAAATGTTATTGTAAAACTACTCTACATATATATTACACGTGAAACTGGAATAGAAAACTGTAGCAGGTCTACTTTTATAATGAAATATCAAAGTCTAACCTTTTTTTTCTCCCTTAATTATGTCTTTGTCTCTGTAAATGCATTAATGTGTAGCTTTACACTATGATATATTTATACTGTTACTGACTGTTGTAAACTTATGCACTGGGCTCTGGGTTAATAAAAAGTTGACAGGTCAAAAATTTGTGTCAAGATGTTTAAATAACAATGTGTTAATGATATTAATTGACACAATAAAGTATATACAGTATATACAGTGTAGTATCTGCAGTAAAAGTTTTCCAAAATGGCTTTGTTCATAATTATACATTATATTTTTGAATTATAAGATTGGTGTATGTATTGTGTAACTGTAAGTAGCATTTTAAATGTATACTTGGCCAGTTTATAATTAAATGTATCTCCTTTACAAACAGCTGGATGGTTTAATATAGTGGTGAATCATATTCTAGCAGCTCATGTGGTTTGTCAGTGGTTTGTCACAGTAGAAATAAAGCAGCATTAAATGGAAATACACAAATAAGCATAACTCAGTGTTCACTTCTGTGATTGTGCTACATGTTGCACAGAAAGAAGCCACCTCAAAGTCTTTCTTTGTTATTTATTGGAGGTTAATGAGCTGCCAACAACAACAACTAAACTTTATTTTATGGTGATTCAAATCAAAGAATCTCTGAGTTTTTTCTGAGAGTTTTTTATGATGCAATCAGCAGATGCACAGTTTAATACTGTAAAATAAATTTCAGAACAATAGACCATCAGCTACTTGTGTACATTGTGTACATGATTAAACAGATTTTATTTTATGTTCACTTCACTTCAGGCTTTGTCGTTCACAGGTTAAATAATGTTTCCTTCCTTTTTCCAGTCATTTCCTTCTCTTTGTGCTTTTTCTTGGATGTTGACATGTCCTGTCAAATCTGAGAGGGTGGAGACAGAAAGCAGAGGAGGTGAGAGGAGGAGAGAAAACAGAGGAGCAGGGATGGATGGGTGAGGGAGAGAGGGGATGTAGGAGATATGAGAGGGATGAGGGAAAGTGAGGGGAGAAGAAGGAGAGAGGAAAGGTGGTAAGACATCCTTAGGGTGGGATGGAGAGAGAGGTGGAGGTGAGAACAGGATGGGTGGATGAAGGAGATGAAGAGAGATGAGGAATGAAAGAAAGAGAGGGGAAAAAAGAGAAACATTCAGGTAAAGATACAAAAAAACACATCATCCCACAACAGGCAACTTAGTTTAGCATTCAACACGTGTAGTGAGGAAGTGATGAGGAGAGAGAGAGAGAGGGAGAGAGGGAGGAGGAGGAGAGAGAGGGAGGGAGGTAGAGAGACGTTGCTAGGTGACGGAGCGTACATACTGAATTTTAACAAACTAACGGGAGAGGAGAGAGAGTGAGGGGGACAGAGAGGGAGCCGAGCAGTCAGCAACATGTAGCCTCTCCGAGCGGAGGACAGGTCGACGCTGTGTGTGTGATCCGCTGCCTTGTTGTTGCTGTTGTTGCTGTTGTTGTTGTTGTTGTTGTTGTTGTTGTGGTGAGGAGGAGCAGGAGGAGGAGGGGGTGTGATGTGTGTTCCTTTCACCCGGAGGAGGACATTACCCCGCAACAGTAGAATCGATCAGGCTGTGTGCCGCAGGAAATGTCCAGCGGAGGGATGGACGGATGGATTGTGGTGCACGGAGAGAAGCCGCGGAGAGCAAAGAGAGAAGAAGGAGAAGGAGGAGAAGAAGAGAGTCGGGCTCCTGAGAACAGTGAGTACATGCTCCTCATGTCTCCGTCTCCGTCTCTCTCTCTCTCTCTCTCTGTCTCTCTCTGTCTCTGTCTCTCTCTCTCTCTCTCTCTCTGTCTCCTCCTGTCTTCTGCGCTGAAGGTGAAGATGTTTCTGTGTCTCCGGGTTTGTCCTTCACAGTCCCGGTGCCTCTCGCGGGGCTCCGGTGCGTGTTTCCCCGCCGCCTCGCGCTGTGGACGGACAGCACGCAGCCGGCTGGTGCGCGAGGCTTTGACCCCTCTGTCATTGATGCGCGTGCGCGCCGATGTGGCCGTGCACGGCTGTCTTTCAACCAAGACGCGCACACGCACACACACACACACACACACACACACACTTGTACATGAACACCGGTGCGCAATCCCTCCATCCCTCCACCGCGTCCTCTCACACATGAAGTCTGAGCACAAGTTGCAGCCAGTCAGTCAGTCAGTCAGTCAGTCAGTCAGTCAGCCAGTCAGTCAGATGCGCGCAGCTGTGGCTCAGATGTGACATTTGTGAAAAGCCGCTACGTGCCTGCGATTTACCCACCGGTTGTTGCGCATATGTGCGTTCTCTCATCTCTCCTTTCCCCTCTCCTCCTCTTCTCCCAAAACCTCCTCCCTCCTCCCCCCTCCTCCTTTCAGTATTATTAGCTGTAGGGCAGTTATCAGATCCAGGATCAGTCCCCCCCCCCACCCTCTGTGTGTGTGTGTGTGTGTGCGCACACATCAGCAGCTGGTGCAGCAGCAGCAGCAGCAGCAGCAAGCTGTGTGTGTGAAGATCACTCCCCAGGACAGACAGGGGAAATTGGGATTCAGAGCTAGGAGTGTATACCCCCCCCCCCCCCTCCTGCTCCACCAGCACAACAACACACACAAACACAATTCCTGAAAGCATGGTGAACAATAAAACACTGCTGGCATTGATGAAAATGTACTTTCATTGTGTGTGTGTGTGTGTGTGTGTGGGGCTGATTCAACAGTTTGCCTGTACCCTACGCTTCACTTGCGGCCCCCGCTGTGAATTGAATTTCCAGTCATGTAGTGTAAACGTATGTAGTGTTTGTGCTGGAGTGCGGTTGAGCCTGTAATGGAGTTGGAGGCTGATGGTCAGTGTGACATCAGCGGTGAAGTACATGCATGAAACATGTGGCTGGGTGCGTGGAGACGGTTCCCGCCCTCGCTGCGACGCCTGCAGGTTTCGTCCCCTCCTCTCCACTGAAAAGCATCAAACTGAGACACCACCTGCTCTGATGGGTAACGTCTCTGAAATATGAACTCGACCGACTATTTCCCCTTTTCTCCTCCAGTGTTTTCTCAAACAGTAGCTGTGCAGTGGCTCTATGGAAAGCGGGCAGTAACCATGCCAACTATCTGTCTTGTGTGTTGACTGACGTTTTGGACATGTTTGTGTGACCTTGTGCCCCAGGAGGAGAAGTAAAGAGAGGGAAAAAAATTCATCTGTGCTGCACTGTTTTCCTGCTTCCACCATTTTGAGTCCACCGACTGCTGAGGCAGCAGAGTTTTCCCGATGCTGTTTCTGAGGCCAGCAGACTGTTTGGCTCAATCCAGGCATTTTATCTCTTGTTCGGTGCTTAAGCTGGACAAGGTGCGGTGGATAAAGATGATGGCCTCCTGGCTGAGACTCTCAAAGGCTGCGAGACTTATTCCATATTCACTCTCACTCTCCCCCTTTTTTTCTCATTTACTGCCGAGGCATCATGTGAGCCTCAGGTCATTCACACAGCATTACTTCAAAGGTGATGTGGATGAGGATGGCTTTTTTTACACATCAGGTGCCTTAAAGGTCCCATATAGACTAAAAGGTAGATGTCCATGTGTTTGTGATTATACAGCAGGTCTAGGTTCTATATTAATACTGTGAAAGTATCAAAGCCTCAGTCCACAGAGAAATGCACACAGCCTGTATTCAGAAACTGAGCCTTAAAACCAGCCGTCAGGACTTCTGGAACTTTGTGATGTCACAACAAAGCAGACACTGATCTCAGCCATGCCATAAGCTCAGCCCACCTTGATCCACAATCCAACCTTGCAAGATTTGGTTTCTTTGGAGCAGTGGTTCTCAAAGTGGGGTCCGGGAACCCCCAGAAGTCCTTGAGGGAGTTCCTGGGGGTCCCCAGCAAAAAGGAGACTGTAATTCCATCTATAGTTAATACAATGACAGAATGTATGACTATTGTGGTCAAACACTTTCAAACACTTTACAGAATAAAATGATAAAAATCTTATCACATGGGGGTCCGTGGTCTAATTTGTGTCAGTTTAAGGGTCTTTAGTGTGAAAACGTTTGAGAGCCACTGCTTTGGAGTGTTTACCTGAAATCTCTTACATTTTTATTTGATCACTCAGAAAATGGTCAGCTAATCAGATGAAGGCTCAGAGTCTCCCCTCTGATTGGCTGACTGACCTGTTGTTACTAGAGCTCCAGAGAGAACCTGAGAGAGGAGATGTGAAACTACACTGAGATGATTTTTGGTTCTTAAAACTACAAATATATCTTCTGATGGAGATCAACATTTCAAAATAAAAGAAATATGGGACCTTTAATGTGAAACAAGGGGATAAAGATGGCTGCTGACAGGTTCGCCGTGGGTTTGACCATGACAGACACAGTGGTTCAGTAGAAAAATAATGATACATATGAAGGAGCACATGTTGATCTCTGACGCTCGCCTGTTGAAATGACCCTGAATCTGTCTGCTCACTCTCAAAGCTGCCGAGCTTCTTCCCCAAAATCTGTTATGACTTCCGTGCCTGTGGCTCAGACTTGACGTAAATATAGAAACATTCAGGAGCTGTCAGGCAGCTGTCAGGCGTTTAAAGAGTGGGCATAACCACCTGTCACTCATCTTGATTATCATTATGCACAAAAGTTTAAGATATGTTAAAGAGTCTGCTAATTAAATGCGGAGATGGATGAAAACTAAGTGAATAACCTTGAATGCAGATGCTTGTATAGAGGAAACAAGGGCTCACTGAACAACCCAGTATTCAATCTACTATGTGTATTCATGGTTTAACTCTAACCATTGTTTGTTAACCAAAACCACAGTCCTTCCTCAACCTTAACCACAGAGTATTTTCCATGTGCATATAATGTAGAAAGTGGGATTTTGCAGAATTGTTTAATATTAATGTTCTCGTCTGCTGAAGAGTTGCACTGAATTTTTGGACAGTTATCTTCTCTCCGTTGCCACTACGACGTTTCCCAAGTGATGAATTTCCATGCACAGTTGTTCTCAAGTTGTAGTAGCTCCTTAAAGTGCGATCATATTGAAGGGGGAACATCGTTGACTGCAACAACTCCTGCTACAACTGTGCTTACAATTCCCAGCAGAGTCCAAACAAGCACAAGTGGCTGTTTTCAGTTTGTTGCTGCGACTGTGTCAGAATGAAGAAATGTGAAACAGTCGAACCTTCTCCAGGTTGTGCTACTGGGCGACTTTTGTGCCTTAAATTGAAAGGGCTGCCTGTTGCACCCTCAGTGTTTGGTGTGTGAACTGTTGCGAATCATATTCTTTGGCCCTTTAAAGTCACCAGATCTCAACCCAGCTGAACATCTATGGGAAATATTGGAACAAAGTCTCCACCACCACCATCATAAAAACACCATTTCCTACTCTGAATATAGGTATGTGCTGTTTCTAAGGGTTGTTGCTAAGCTAACTGAGGATGCAGGCAGACAGTGGCTGCAGATTATACAAAAAAAAAAGAATACAAAAGAAGGAGAGCAGGGCCCGAGACAAGACAAGGACAAATCAAGTCTGAGGTTTTTAGTTTCAAGGTGAGCGTCGCTGCTCCACCCCTGCAGAGTCATGATGTCCAGCAGTAACAAATTAGCAGTCATTCATTCCTAGAATATTCATGCTTTTTACAGTGTTGCTGCACCAGAGCATGAAATTTACAGTAGATGTCCACAGGCGCAGGAATCTGTAGGCAAAGTAATGATTACTTTTAACTGAAAGAGAGCACGACAGACCGAGCTTCAAATAGTTTTCATTTTTTGTGACAATGGCTCCACTTCTGCCAACGAACCTGTCATCTCAAGATGTTTGGGGAGGACCTGCTGGTTTTCGAGCTCTGCCAATGTAACATAAAAGACTTATAACTTTGAAGAATTCTTTACATAGCTGACATTACTTGTGCTGAGATATGAGACATAAGGGAACAAAGACCTCACTTTAATTAGACAATGATTCAGTTGGTGAAAACATTACATTATATTATAATAGATAATATTACATTAAATGGCCATTGCTACTACAGGTTTCTTTTCAAAGCAATGTAGATTATAGTGACATTTTTTTGCTGATTGACTGAGCAAACAGAGGTTTTTCAATCATAATATATATGTCAATATCAATCACAAATCATATGAATTATCAATTAGATTAATGTAAGATTTTTCTTTACCTGTACATTCTGGTTCAGTAGATGCAGGGCTGTCACTTGGTGCATGTTAAGGCCAATAGTCAATAATATCGATAATATTAAATATCACAATATTTCCTACATTTTATAAAAAACCCTGAAACATAAAATAAAACAATATAATTATATTATAGCTCTCATGATAATATCTTCTGTTGCAATATTTGGGCTGCATTAATAAATTATGGATGTCACCAACGCCTACTTAAATGGAAATATAATAGGACACCAATGCAATTTGTGAATGTGTTACAGACCCGATATTTTCCAAAGAACTACTGTGAGTTTATGTCAGTGGATGATTTTATAATGTTTGTCCTTGCAGAAACACTGAAAAAAACAAGTCTGAAGGGTCAAGAACCACAAAGAGTCAGATTTTTAAACAGATTAGATTTAATTATTTATTAAACTGGTCAAACGTATTTGTCAGACAAAACACAGGTAAACTGTAAAATTCCCACCCAGACGTTCAGTTGTGAAGAGTTTACGTACTCACTTCCTTCTATTTCAACCCACTGTTCTAAACTACTTGTGTTTGGACGCAGTTCTTGTGAGCGCTTGGATATTACTCTAGGTTTCACCTCAGAATAAAATGATTGACATCACCTGACTGTCCCACTGCTCCTGTTCCTTGCCCCCCCCAGGCTTCGTGTCAGTGATGTTGCTGTATTCCCAGATCCTGGAAATTACTTTGGTGGTTAGCGCAACGTTATCAATAAGACCCAAGTTGCTCTAAACTGCAATTATCCTTTAAACTGCAATGAAGCTACTTAGCCTTTTGGCTTGACTCTGTGAACAGATTGTAAAATTAGTTTTAGGGAACCGTAAAGCCAACAGGGTTTAACAGCATCTGGTAGCTTGTTAGCTGAGCACTCGTGATGTATGTAGCTGGATGAAAGGCTGAGCTAAGTGTCTGCTATCAAACACCTGTAAAATGAAGGGGGGAAGGGGGAGGGTTGTAAAAAAGGTGAGAAAAGATGGACTGAATTTAATATAGAAGGAGACAAGCGAGGAAGTAAAGGACGACAAGGAGGGAACAAAGGTGAGAAGACGTGAGGGAGGACAGAAGCAAAGAGGAGAGAGGAGGAATGAATGAAAGTGTGCAGGGATACGTCTGTGAAACCTGCCACCTGCTCTGTTGTGTCTCCCTGTGTTTGAATACGACAGTAGGAGTTGTCATGTGTCATCACTTCCCACAATCCATCACAGCGTAGTGGCGGTGAAGCAGAGCGACAGGCAGACAGACAGAGAGACTGAAGGCTGACGCTGTCCGTCTGTGTCTCTCTCTCACTCTCTCTCTCTCTCTCCTTCTCTCTTCCTGTTGTCAGTCTTCCTCGCTCGCCCTTCGTCTCTTTGTCTCTGAACCACAATCACATATTTAATTGTGACACTAAGCTGTCTGAATATTTCATTTCATTCACATAATCCCCCAAGTGCTGGTGAAGCACACTCTGTCTTTCATGTGTGTGGGAGTGACATCACATCCATTGAGAGGCTGCGACAGGCGAAGTGAGTTCAGCCATTTTGGGACTTTTTTTTTTTCAGCTAGACTTTGCTCTTGTTTCCTTTTGTTTATTCACTTGGTTTCAGCTTCCTTTCCTTTTGGCCTTTATCCCTTCCTTTATTTCTCGCTCCCTTTGCTCCTTCTGCTTTGTTTTACTCTGTCCTTCTGACTTTACTTCCTCATTTTCTTCCTCATTTCCTTCTATACTTCCATTCATTTTTTATCTCCCCTTACTTCCTGGTATGAATTTGTTTTTCTTTTCTATTTTCCCTTTTCTTTTAACTCTTTTTGTCTTTTTTCTCCACTTCCATCCTTTCTTTATTCTTCTTACTGATTACATTCTGGTGTCTTTCCTTCCTGTATTCCTCCACTTTCCCTAGTTTCTTGTTGATCTGCCACTTTGCCTCTTCCTTCTTTCTTTCCTTCCATCTTTTCTGTGTTCATCCTTTTCTTCCTTTCTTCCATTTTTACTTCCCTGGGCTCTCCTTCAATCCTGGATTCCTTCCTTCCCCCTTCCTTTATTTGGTCTCTTTCCTTCTGCTTCTTTTTGTTGGTTTTTCTTTTTTGTTATTTATTTATTTATTTTTTACTGTGTTCCTCTTTTTCTTTCCTACGTCTGTTCTCTTTTGCTCTCTTCTTATTCCCAGGTCTCCTCTCGTTCCTTCACTCCTGTTCTTCTTCCTTAATTCCTCATTCCCTTTCTTCCACTTGTTTCTTTCTGCTCTTCTTTCTCATTCTTCATGCTTCTCAGTTCCCTCTCGTCTTGACTTCCTTCCAGCCTCCACTCTTCACTCTTTTATTTTTCTTCCTATTTCCATTCCCTTATGGTCTCTCATTGTGCCCATATATCCTTTTGTTTCATTCTCCACTTCCTCTCTATTCCTCTCTTCCATTGTTGATTCCTTATTCCGTTTCTTCCCTCTGTTTCCTCTTGCTCTTCCCTTTTTTCTCTCTCTCCTACTTCCTTCCTTGTAGTTTTCCTTACATCTATTCTCTTTTGCTCTGGTCTTTTGCATTTTCTTCCTCCTTTAATCTGTCAATTTCCTCTTCCTTACTTCATTCCTCCTCATCCTCTCCCCTTCTTTCCTTTACAGTGCAGATCCTTATTTCTTCCTCCATATCTCACCTCACACCCGTCCTCACTCGATCTACCTTCCTCCCTCTTTTATTCATGTCCTCACCTTTTCCTCATTCCTCCATTCCCTCCTTCTCATGGCCCGAACATTCATATCTGATTTTTTTTTTTTTCATCCTCTCCTCTTTATCGGCACGCTCCATCAGCCTTTGTGAATGGAAGCCTCAGAACAAGGGGATGAATGAACCCGCATTCATCGCTGGGTGTGTTTCATCACGCTCGGACATGGACCCCCCCCGGGTCCCAGCCCCCTCCCACACACACACACACACACACACACACACACACTCTCCTTCAGCATATCTGATGCAGGACTCAGACCAGTGTCAATAGTGTGGAGAGGAAAGTAAGTGGAGCAGCAGCCTGCAGTGTCAGATCAGGAGCGATTGGTGCTGAGGAAGGAGGGAGAGAGAGGAGAGAAAAGGGAGGGATAGAGTGATGAGGGGAGGATGTTAGGGAGTGGGAAGATACACGGAGGAGGTTAGGAAGAAGAGAAGAAACGAAGGAAGGAATAAAAGGGAAAGGATGAGAAAAAAAACTGTAGCAGGGGAAAAGAAGGAGAAATCAGGGGAGAGGAAATGAGGAATCAATAGAGATGGGATGGAGGCAAGATATAAAGAGATATAGAAAAAAAGGAAGGACAAGGGAGGAGTGAGACAGGAAGAGACGAAAGAATGGAAGGAAGTAAAGGAAGGATGACACCAGGGCAAAAAAGAGAAAGAATCGACTGGGTTATAAAAGAAAGGAGGATACAAAAGAATGAGGAAGGGTTGGAATACAGAGAAGATGGGAAAAAAATGAAGGAAAAAGTGACAGAAGGAAAAAGAGATGGGGAAAGGAAAGAGTTAAAGAGCGGACGAAAGTCAGAAAAGTGAGAAATAAGGAAATAAGGGACGAAAGGAAAAAACTGTGGACTGAGTACTGGAGGAAGAAAGGGAATTAGGAAGGCAGGGAAGGAGGGAGGAGAGAGAGATGGGAGATAAGAAGGCAGAGGAGTGGTAGAGGAGGTGGAAGGGAGCCAGTGGGTGGGAACCATGAGAGACAAGATGCTGCAGTGTCAAAGTTAATCGATGCACGCCGAGTTAACATATGCCATTTGGTGGACGCATTGCAATGTCAGGAGCGAGCTGGTCTCCAGCAGCCTCGGACTCAGTGGGAGCAACGGGTGGAAAAAAAATAAGATGAAACAAGATCAGCATCACACACATTTGCAAACTTCATTATTTTCCCCCTGAACATGAATATGTGTCGATACGAAAACATAACCAAGCTACACCGCAGTTTTCCATGCACCTCTGGGGTAAGGGTACTCCTGGTCAGGAATCAACAATCTTCGTTCTAATATACCTACATTTGTCACCATGGTTACTGTAATAACAGTCATGGCTTGGTTAGATTTAGAAAAAGGTGATTTGGGTTAAAATAAGTATTTCCTCAACATTAGACAACTTTGTTGTCATGGTTACAATAATAACAACGAACGGTCATGGATAATAGAAACAACATAAACTGCTACTTTCACATGGGAATCGAACACCGCTCTCCTGTGTCATATTCATCCATCCACCCCAACCTCCTCCTGACGTGGACTTTGTCGCTCCATAAACTACGTCACCGCACTTTTCCCTTTGTTCCTGTCATAATTAGAATTATGGCCACTAGATGTCACCTAGCAACAAAATGTAACTATGAGTCATAATAACCTTCACAGCTTCACAGACAACCTATGGGCTTTTTTGTTTGTTTGTTTTTACAGGAGGACAATCTCTATTTCAACCTTTAGCTCCGCCTCTTGATAATTTAAAGATCACCTTCAATGAAAATAAAATTTTTAACTTTGTTAACATCCATATGATGTTTTTTTTTATGTTATACAAGAGATGTCATGAGTAAAGTAATCAGTTAACACGATGATTGAGTATTTCCACCTTAACTACAGTGAACCAATCACAATCTCATAAAAACAGATCCAGACAGCCAGGGATTGATATGTCATAACTAAGGAACCAATCCTGTTAACTTGTGGGGATGGGGGGCGGGGCTAAATAAACCGGAACCCGTCAGTACAGAGAGCCAGAGTTTGAATGAGCACAACCACCAACACTGTGTCAGCCACTGCCAGTTACAAGCTAACAAACTACATAAACAAATAAAAGATGCTAACTATGCTAACTGTTCTGATCCGTCTGCTAGTCTCTGATTCTGGTCTCAACAGACTCCTCATCTGAGTCTGGGTCTGACTGAGGCTCAAACCTGTGGCTGAGTCTCTCTGATGTTTCCTCCTCTAACCATCTTCATACTCTCTGCTCTTTCACCTGGAGACCTGGAGCCAGCAGGTGGTGGACGGGGCACCAGTCCAGATTTAGAAGTAAGAATAGATTCCAGCACCAGTTTTGATTTTTTTTTTCCCCCACTTTTTATGTGGGAAAACCATGTTAAACAAAATATTAATCACAGCAGAGGATTTTTACAGAGTTTAAAACATGTCTGGAGAGGTTGTTATAAATGATGAAGGATCCTTAAGAATGTGCATTCACAGGCTCCTCTGAGGACACTGGTGTTTTTCTACTACATATGCCATTATTTATTTTTTAGCATTTTCTCGTCTTTGACAGAGTGACAGATTAGGGGAAATAGAAGTGAATAACATGCAGCAACATTTCTGGGCCAGATTTAAAAACAGGACATTACATTTACACGGTGCATTATGTGCCTTCACCAACAGACTCCGACTGTGTTTTATTCAGAAAAACTGGTGGATATGTAATATATTTCTGCATAATATTTAAAGCTATTTAGGGTTTTTGGCTCCTGGCAAATAAAAATTCAGCTGCTGCTGCTGCATTACCTACTACTTAACATAAGATACGATAACAGCAAAATGAAATGTGTTCTTCGAGGAGAAGGTGTCTAGTCTCAGTCTGCAGGGTGGTGCCGCTTTCCTCCGTGGTTTTTCTTACTGTCTGGGTCAGGTGTCGCACTAATCCCTCACTTGGGATTATGCAAGCAGCTACATCAGATATGTGAAGGAAAACGTGTCAGAGATCAGGGAAAAAGGCAACAGCAGAAGTAAGAAAAGGCAACAGCAAGTGAGACGTGACAGAGGCAGCTTGAGAGGAGGAGGAGGAGAAGGAGGAGGAGGTGGTGGAGGAGAAAAAACAAAAGGACATTCAGCAGAACATTCTGGAATTGAAGTGAACTAACCAGGGGCTCACCGGGCCGGCCTGTCGCCGTAAATCTACATCAGCGGATTAATGTGACTCGAGCCCGCCGAGGAAGGAGGGAGGGAGGTGAGGGAATTGTTCGGTGCACCCGTAACCCCACCTGATGTTGCGCTCAAAGACAAGGGCACCGGGGAGCTGCAGAGGTGGAAAAAAAAAAAGGATGAGGAGAAAAGGAAGAGATGAAGGTGGAGAGGCTAGCTGCACCTGTAGCACTGCATCACCTGAGGATTGTTTGCAGTCTCTCTCTTTTCTCTCTATTCCTCCACCTTTTTCTGCTCATTTGTTTCCCCCTCCGCCTCCTCCCATATTACCTTGCCCTTTGCTTGCTCTCTCCTCTCCTCCTCTATCCCTCTCCCTCCTTTTTTCCTTCCTATTCAGCCAACCAGTCAGCTCAGCTCAGCTCAGCTCAGCCTCGGCTGCCTATTACCCTGCAGCCAGTGTACATTTTTGACTTTGTAGGCTATTAGCCCGCAGCCAGCCTTTCCCTTCCCCTCCTCTTCTAAAATCTGAGCTGAATATTGTTCGAGGGGCTTTGGAGAAGGAGACAATTTTGGATATGCCGTTGAGAAAATGCCTGCGTGACTCTTCCCACTGTCAGAGGTTCAGCACTCGCTTTAGAAGAGACCCTTGCCTCGCGCCGCCTCTCAAGGTTGCAGTGACTATGGCGCAGTGAATGCAATGAAGTCAATTAGGCGGGGTTCGAATCCCTGCACGGGCCTGGTGTGGGAAGCTGGATGAGTAACACTTTCCCTTTGCTTAAAAGACCACTGCCAAGGTGCAGACACGCCAGGCACTTAGCCCCCAGCTGCTCTGTGGCTTACAAGACACCTGTGGTTATACTGGGCCAAAATGAGTGCAGCTGAATGACAGCGTTGACATAAACGTCCAGGACACAGCTCTGAATTTTCTGTGGGGAAAATGCATGTATAGGAGGCTTTTCAAAGTCAGACCTGTGTGTGTTTTTATCTCTCTAATGGAACTAGGTGCATCGATTTCTGCATCTCCTTTCTCGTCAAAGCAGTGATTTCGCCAGTGGCAAGCTAAACACTAGTGTAATTTGTGTCACTGCCGGCAAGAGTCATCGCTTTCTTTTTTTTTTTTTTTTTTAAACACTGAAGACAAAAAATGAGCAGAAGTATCCCAGAGTTAACTTTCATAAAGTGATCAATAAGAAGATCTTGCTTTTTCATAAGCGGCCACATGATTAAAAAGAAAAAAAAAATCATTACAACAGCGAGCTGACACAGTGACGCCCACTGCAGCGGCTGCCGGTGACACAAATTATACGTCTACGTAATTGTTCAGCGTTCTGTTGCTCAAATGACTGTTTTGACTTGAAAACATAAATTGATGGACTCTGTGCCATTAGAGAGACACATTATAGAAAAGGTTAAAATGTCCAGTCTGTGCTGAACGATGGTGCAGACACAAATATGAGAAAACTCCCATTAATATCACCCTTGCAGATGTTGCTTTGCAGCCACAACTCCACATGTGGGTCAGACTAGTGTCACATTTAATAATGAGGCATATGTATGATATATGGACTTAGTAGGGTTTGGTGATATAAACAATATACTCGATGTATCGCGGCTTGGTCCATGCAGGATATTGTAAATGACTTTATCACAAACATTAAAGGGGCTTTTTGTAAGTTTTCTCTGCCACTGATTGTGGTTTCCTGCTGGGAGTGGGTGGTGGTCAGTGTCACTTTAAGAGAGCTTTGGCCGTCGTCTTTATAATATAAGAGGTTATTATACGCCCTCTGAGCACAGCTACGTCTCAAGGGCAGATTGGAGGCTACAGCGACTCGGTATCAGAGAGCGACAAGACAGGTTAGCATGCTAACCTGAGTAGAATAAAAGAGGTGACAGAGACAAGAGTTAACATTAATGTTGCTTTTCACCTCTGGAGACAAGTGTTGGTGAGTAAAGGAATGAAGTTTGATGCTGAATGTACGTTTCTTCGAAACTGTTAAGTAAACAGATGTTAACGCTAAGATTGGCTTTGTAGCAGTAGTAAAATGTACATGTTGCACCTTTAAGGACAAATTGTCCCTGAAGTGAAGAACACACTGGCTCTGTGGTATCAGTGTTTCTTTGACATAAATATCACTATTATATCTCACCTTGAGAAGTGATCTTGTCTTTCTGGATGTTTTTTTTTTTTTAAACTTCATATGGCTTCATATGTACAACACTGGGAGATAATGCAGGGAAGTTTCCTCGGTCTTTAGAAAACATACATTCTCCAGTCTTACGCTGATGATGCACAGTTGTGCATTTTAGTAGCGCGAGATGAAGGAGATGTTTTAGTTACTCAATTCTGAGTCGTTCTTTCTTAAGCTGTGGTTCCCTCAAACAAATCAGGAGCTACAAGCGTCTGTGTTTTCCTTGATATAGTTTGTTCACCAATGACCACAACAGCGTTCAGAAAAAAAGTTATCATGGCACGGAGAGCTCTGTTACATGGACAGATCCCAAAATGTGAGTTAAAAGTTCTAATTTGACATCCAGGATACCAATGATAAGCAGTCGATTCTGCTTTGAAATCAAACCAACATCCAGCCAATCAAGTTACACTTCATTGGTCATATGACGGACATTCATGTTAAATGTGGTGTTGAGACACACTTTAGGTGATGCAGCTGTAATTTAAAGACGTGTAGGATGCCAAAAGTCAGTAGGAATTTATGATATACTATACCATGTGATGTTTCCATTATGAGTGGTTGAATTGATTTTTATGGAGGGTATTATCCATTAGCCTCTTCATAATATATGTTATGATGAGCTGGATAAATACTCAGACAGACTGATAGATGGATGACCATGGTGCGCTGCCAAATAATGCAAATAACTCACATTAAAGTCAGCAGCAGAAGAAGTAGTCCCTTTCATCGCCACATCTTCTTGTGGCATTTGTTTCAGCAGATGAGAAAAATTGATTTGACATTTAGAACACATACTGTACATACTGTAACTTTAAAACCACAGAAGAAGAGAGCACAGCAGTGTTGCACGCACCATGTTTGTTCAAGTGGCTCATGAGCCTATCTAGAGAAACAGTGATGCAGCTGCAGAGTGATATTTCATTCATGGAGAAAAAAAAAATGGCTTCCTGTAGACGTCGCTGGTTGTAACTGTAATTTAATTTCAGTCAACCTCTTCCTCTATAGCTCCAGAGCCTCTTGCCCAAAGCAGTTTCTGACCCTCTATCTGCCCACAGTCCAGCAGGCTAATGGGATGATAAGCATCATTTGCTTGAGAAGATCTCTTCACTTCTACCTAAATCCCTTCTAATTTGCTCATTTTGCCCACTTTAGTCACACCCTTTGTTCGCACCAGGCACAGATGAAAATGGTATTGCACAATCAATCAGCTGTGTACGATTGATCATTACATTCAGGCAGAGACTTTCCTGCCTCTTAGACTCTGTACTTTCTCCTTTTTTCATTACAGCTTGGAAAATGGATGTTCAAGGTTATTTTTACTTTGCCTTCCCCTGCTGCTGATGTGACCCCTGCACTCTTGTATAACTGGCTCCTTGTAATATTAGTGAATTATAAGCTTATTATTCTGCTGCTGCTTCTGCTGCCAGGTGCTTCGGATGAGTGTCGGCTATATGCCTAAACCTAAAAGTGTTGTTGTCATATTTGCTGCTCGTCCTGCTGGTGAGAGAGGTATTAAAGTCAACTGCTGAACTGTTTCCTTTAAATCCTTTGTTTACACAGGGAAGATTAGCTGAACACTGAGGTTTTTTTTTCCAGCAAGACCTAAATTGCTCACAGTTTTCTGCTGTTTGCCAGCGAAGCACATAGTGCTCATGCCACCATTATTTTCTGTGTAGCAGCACTCACTGGTGGCAACTTGATGCGCATCATTACAGGTTGGGCAGCAGTTTTCTCAAATCTGCCCAGCAGGTGCATCATTTGACACAATACTGAATGATCCTGTCTTAAGAATTTGGGTCAACCGGTCACAGGTAACTGGATCTGAATGCAGATGCTGAAACTCTGCAGGTAGGGCTAAAAGGGAATTAACTTGGTCTGACAGGCTTACAGCTGGTAAGGCAGCGAGGCAGACAAATAGAAGACAGAGCACGAAAGGCATCAGTAACATGATCAAGACAGGAAACAGATTTCAGGCTTGTGGAAATGCTTGCAGACGGAGATGGGTAGTGTGTCAATGCCAGGATCCCACCGGGAATCTGCCTGATAACGGTAAGCTCTGACAGATGTGGGGCAATGGGAACAAAACTGATGGTCAGGCACAACCAGTGGTACAATCCTGTAACAGTCTGTCACCGCGAACAGCTGATTCTGCATCAAGGAAACCGTACAACAGCCTCACAGGAAGACTTTCACATCAGGAGTTCAGCTTCTTACTCAGTGAGGAGGGTTCTTCATGTAGTCCGGAATTTAACACGTCATCATGATCGTCTCATGAAACAGTTGCAGTGCAGTTTGATCCAGGTGTGAGGCACAAAGACAACACAGATATAGAGTATTTTTTATTTTATTTTGCAGATTCATACAGTCTGCTCTGCTGCTGAGAGCCACCATGTCACTGCTTTTCTTACTGTACATTGTACAGTAACATTGGCATGTAACAAATAAAACTTTGAACTGCCGTTTAGTGGCAGCATCACTTATACTGAAAATTAAACACAATAATACACACACACACACACACACACACACACACACACATACAGGCTATATATATATATATATATATATATATATATATATATATATATATATATACACACTACTGAATACCACCAACTGCAGCAAAAAAGAGGAAGAAAAAACAACCCACAATAATGTATATCATGGTATTTGGGTTGGACTGTATCGAGATTTTAAATTCTGGATTTTGCCCCAGCCTCGAGCAACCAGTAATTGCCGTGGAGAGTCACCAGTCAGCAGGTTCTCATTCCAGTCAGAGTCCATCGACTGATCATCACTCCCTTAAATAGAGTGGGAAACCACCTGCAGACCCTTGGCTTTCATTAGCCACACCTGCTACGCTGCTGACTGCTGATCAAGGATTCAGGAGAAGCTTCTGAACCGGTGACTGAATCAGGTGATGGACTGAGACAGGAAACTCAACAGCTAGTGAGCATGTGAGGACCCAGGCCCTTAAAAACAAGAAGGTCTCACTGTGACGTAAAAACATTTTTCTACAGAAAATGCTGCTTTCTTTTCTGCTTTAGTGTTTGTTGTCAAGGTCTCTGCACTGACAGCTCCTATTTTCAAACCTCTGGTTTAAAACAAAAAAAAACAAACAAAAAAAACAAGACCTTGTTAGTTTGTGTGCTTTCACGTGTGTCCTGTGTCCTGATGAGAGAAGATCCAGTGAGATGATCTGGTGCGTGAGGTAAATAATTCACATGTTCTCAGCCCAGCAGAGCAGCCAGGTGGTTGTAAGGCAGCTCCTCAGTGAGAATACCCTGTGTAGCAGAATTTATAACTGTGGAGACAGATAGTGCTGTAAAATGAAGCAATGTACTGGAAAGATACAGAGAAACAAAAGAAAAATGTTCACACCAATTCTCGTAACATCCCTCTCTTCATGTCTGTTATTATTCACATGACTTCAAGGAAGATGTTTCATGTCTGTCCTCGGGTTGGATGCAGAGAAGATAAGAGTGTGGAGTTTGGGCATCTGCCTTCAACATCAGTTTCGAATGGGTTGGGTTTAAAATCTTCACCTTTTCATAACCTTTTGTTGTAGTTCTCTTTTGTTCCCTTTAACAACTTTTATAAATCTGCCAAAACAAACATGGACATACAGCAAAATCCTTCCTTTCTTTAAAGACGATCAAAGAAAAATCAACATTTCCAGTGTTCACCAGTGAAAATGAAACAAACTGATATTTGTCTTCCAGGTGTGTCGGTGTCCTTTACTTCGTGTGTACCGGATGCAGTCTTGAGCTGGGCCTCTATTTTTCTGAGACTTGTTTTTCAAAGCTTCATGTCTTCTCCTGTTACGTCTGCCTCTCTTCTGCTTCTTAAGTCCCTCTCTTTTCTAACAGCGAGAGACAGCGAATGACAACAACAGACAGCACAAAGCAGATCATTGTCCCCAAATCACCCACGGCAAATCTCTCTCCTCCTTCTGCCGTTACCTGTCTTCCTCTCATCTGACTTTGTTTCCCGCTCTTTGTGTCCCGCTCTACCTCTCTGGGACTGACTCCCTGTTTTTGTTTTTTTTCCTCAGTCCCTCTTTCAGCCTTTATTTATCCAGTTAAGTGTTTCGCTGAGCTTGCACACTCTTTTTCTGAAGCTGTGCCCTTTGTGACATAGAGTCTTAAATTTTTATGACGTCTTTTGATTTTCAAGAGCAACGGGTGCAGTTGACTCTCTACTGTCTCTACAGGTTTAGAAAGAATGCAGAAAGAATCTGGTTGTTTCAAGTAAAGTTATTCTACTTGAGGCAGCAATATCAAACCCTTTAGGAAGCACTGATACGTTTGATAGGTTTGCAAAGTAGCAAGATGCTAGCTTTAGCAAGTGGCTAAATGAGAACTGGCAGGTTTTAACAGCCCAATTACATGGACTCTGTGCTTCAGGTCAAATTCTCTCCACTGGTACTTTATGTGAGTATTAATATGTTTGAGACTTTCTGCTTTCCCTTCTGCATTTAAGAGGAAAGTTTTCTACTTTTTATTCATCTGCATTCATCTGACAATTTCTTGTTCATTTGCAGTTTTATATTTGAATAATATTATAGCCTCATAAAATATAATACATTGCTTTATCCTAACAGTATTAGGCTGTTGCCCCACCTGGACCAACTACAGTATTAAAACCCTGCCTAAGGGTTAACACATAAGTAATTTAACACTGATACTCTTCACTATGAGTACTTTTAATTTAAAACAAAAGTCGATGGATTTTTTTGTCAGTACATTCATACTTTAAGTTTTGAGTGATGCCAAGCTAATTTTGAGATAAGACTAGACTGACATGGCTGTTTACTGTTAATGAAAATGTAATGTGGAAAACTGATGAGTGCAAATTGGAGTCATCAATCAGGCTTTAAAGCTTCCTACTGAAATTTTAATCAGGAGAGATCATTGAGAGCATTGATGACACAAAGTAGATTTGGATGAGATGAACCCATCACAGGCCTGCAACATCAGCTGGGTCATCATTAGTGTTAATCTAGTTGGCGTCATGTACTGGCATGGAAAGTGGAGGTCAGCATCGCCGCAACTGCAGCTAATTGGCTCCTGTGCATGTTAGAGGAGAAATGGTAGTTTTAGCTTTACTCATTACACAGAGGGAACCAGCACAGAGACGAGTTCTGAATGTTAAGTAGAGAGAAGCAATAAATCTATGAAATTTGGATGATCTCTTTAGCATGCCTCTGCATGAAGCTGCTTAATATCCCCCTCATCCTTTTCTTAAACCCCCCATCTCCACACTCAGTGGAGTGTTGTATCTTCTTCACATAAGACCACCACCCCTCCCCCACCCATCCGCTGCCTCTTGAATCTCAGTGGTTTTACTGTAACTCCTCATCTCCCTGACTGAAAATATTTCATTTGGACTGAATTCACCGGAGGGTTTTGTTGCCACATGAGCAACAGGTTTTGTTTTTTTCTGGGTAAATTAAGTAGGTTTTCTCAGTGGGGTTTGGCTTAACCGTCGTCCCTGACAGTAATTCTACCATAGTGAGAGGTTTGTTTTTTTGTTTTTGTTTTTTCTCCTTACTGGATCTTTTTATACTTCAGAGACTATGATCTCCATCTGTATGTTTAATGAAATATGAATGTCTCTTGAAAATATTCTTAAAATCCTTTTACTCCATTGGATTCATTTCTATATTTATTCCAGTACAGTTTCTCTCTTTTTATCTGACAACCCTGGGGTCTCCAACTACCACACCGCAGCCTCGTACATTAGCTGCAGGGTTGCAAGAAAACATTTTATTGTTCAGCTTTTCTTTTGCTGAACAATAATTAAATAACTCTAAAGGCTATATGTGGGGCAATTTCCTTATGAAGAAACGCAGCCTTTTTAAGAAATTAAAATTTGTAGGAACCAATGGGCTTTGCTTTGAGGGCTACAAACAGGATATAGAGGTCTAAAGGACTAATACATTATCCTTTTTGGTTTTGCTATAGGACCCATATTGCAAAATGGAACTTAATATGGCCCAACATATGCCTGGATGCTCAGCTATATACTTCAACACCTGGGCAGATTCTGGCTGTTATCCCGCCGAAAGATTTCTGCATGTGTGCCAGAATTGGTCCAGATGCGGAAGTATTGCCTGACTATCATGCTGTATATGGGCCAGATTCGGACCGTGGAACTGGGCACATACTGGGCCAGAAGAAAACATGTGGCCCAAGAATGGGCCGGATTTATTTTGCTACATGGGGATTTGTTGATGATAACAACAAATTGACATATGTTGTGTTTCCATTACCGCTGCAATTAGCTAACAGGACTGTAAGCAGGTCAAATCTTTGACCTGCTTACAAATGCTTCCAGTTATCTCCATGCACCGACACGTCAAAATAAAATCAGTTCATCAAAGGTTGGGGCCTTTTGGTTTAACAACCCACAAAATGTCTGCCCCATTACCTCCTTAGTTCAAATGTCCAACCTTTATTGACACCCTGTAAAAAACAGCCCAGTGACTTCAGGCCACCTGTGCCCCTTGGTTTCAACAAACAGAACTAAAATATTGCTATTTTTAGCAAAAAAAAAAACCAAAACAATGAAGGATGAACGCTTCAGAACTGTCCGCTCCAGAAAAATAACCAGCTATAACTCAAAATGTCATCTCTCTATATCTCACTACTCCCATTTCCTCTCCCTATATCATTTCCTCTCCCTATTCCATATCATGTCTCCATTTCAGCTTTGCAGCAAGGAGTCATCCTCTTTGCCTTGTCCCCTTTTTTACTCCTCTGTCGATTCTGTATCTAGTTCTACTCTGCACAGTCCATGCTGGACATCATGCCTCACGATCTGCACCCTTTCAACTGCTTATTTCACTTTCAGCTTTTTCTAAATATCAGCAAATCTTTTTTGTTGTCTCTTTCCTCCTGCCCTACATCTCCTCCTCCCTCAGAGACTCAAGATAATGTTTACACCATTCTCAAGCATTCACGCCACGCGAGAGGTCCTTGAATGTACTCAAACTTTGCAGCTGTAGCATAAACACACCATGGCTTCTGAGATAATCAGTATATCTCTGAAACCCATTTTCACAATGGCCAAAAGAGTGCTCGAAACTACTGAAGAGGATGCTCCCACTGGACGTCGAAGCTAGTCTCATAAATTTGCACATAAATAGACTCACATATAAAGTAGACAACTATACGCCCTACACAGTTTGGAAAACTGGCTGAAATGCTGAATGTCAGACGAGAGACGATGATTTCTTTGGGGGCACTGGAGGTCAAAACTGCTCGGGATACATTTTGCATACAGCTCCATGCCATTCAGTTAGAAGTGCAACACATTCATGTCCCCAAAGAAATCCAGTTTCTCATTTTTTTCCTGTAATGGACACATTCTTCATCTAGTGGACATACTGAATGAACTTGGCATCAGGTTGAACTGTATCACAAAAAGGGCAAATATAATTTAAAACACCAACAAACATTTTGCAAATTTTGAGCAATTGTCACATGATTTTCCTGATTCTTTCCACATTCTTGACCTTGGAAATACTAGTTTGCCAATGACAGAAGTCAGTCCCTTGACTTGATCCTAGGCAACCTTCTTCATCAGTGGGTAGATGTGTTATGGTTGAAAGGCCTGAAAAAAACAGTAGCTAGACCTTGAATTAATTGTTCTCTCAAACTCCTGGTTCTATGGTCAACTAAAATGAACTTAAATCAAGAATTCCTTAAAGGTTTTCTTAAGTTTTGCTATTGCTACATAGCTGATGTTAGCAGTTCAGAATAAAACTTCAATAACAAAATTTACAAGTAGCTCCTTTAAAGTGCCACCAGTTCTTGAGCTTGCATGTCAACAAATCCATCTGACAAATGAGCAAAATGTATTGACTGATAAAGACTATGCAATACAATTAATGCTCAAAGAAACTAGTAAGGACCTTTAGTTTCATCAAAGTATCTGGCAAATGTCTTTTTGGCTTTAAAAGTATTTACACCTTCAAGTGAAACCTCATTCTCAGATTTAATGAGTGATGAATAAAAGACATAAACTACCTGCCAGGAAGTATTTTTATCTCACCTCCTGGGATGAGACAGGAGACGATGAGTTCCGCGGCAACTCATCCAAGTCAGCTTCAAACATTGCTGAGAAAGGCGGCGTCCAGTGGCAAGGTCACACTCAAAGACAACATCACTTGATTGCCAGAGACAGAGTAATTTGCTTGGCTCCTGTGCTTGCAGTCAGCCGAGACCTCTACTGTAACGTGCCCCCAGTTAAGTAAAAAAATGAAATCTTTACACTTTAGACTCTTTAGACTTGTTCATGTATGTAGCTGTGTAACTGCAGAAAAATCATCATTTCTGACTGCTGTGTGATTTTCACGCAGCAGTGGTGTTTCCTGGTTCTGTCCCACATCTGTCCCTGTTTTAGTCCCATTTGTGGTTCTAGTGCAGGTTGATGTGATGAATTTGTTTTTCTTTTAATGCTTCATCATAAACATTAAAACATTAGAATTTGACCTACCTTTGCTTTAGGGGGAAATTAGTGTTAATTATATTGTTATATTAATTTGATGTACTCTTCAGCAGTGTGACGAATGTTCTTGATGCATTGAGCTGCAGCTGCACATAGGGAGGAAACCTATTCTTCATTAAGAGCTTTCTGTCTGAGGTGGTCAACCTATGCTATAGTTCAGCTAATGCTAAGTTTGCTAACAAGCTTGACTCATAACATTCAGATTTAATTGAAGCGATGTGTGCTGAGCTGTGGGCTCATAACTATGCATGAAGGAGCTGTCTGTTTGTCTGGGCTACACAGGAGCATCCAGGGGATTTTAATCAACAGCATTTTTCAGCCTCAGGTCAGCACCACCAGTGATCGCTCAGGTGTTATAACACCACCTTTGTCCAGAGGAATGAATGTGCACTTTTACAGTAAGCCCTGTTTCTTCATGTTCACATCTCCAGTCACAGCACAGTGCTCCTGCCTTATTTATGGTTTATTATAAACATGAACATTTTTCTACAAGTCTGTGAGTGAACAGGATGTTTTGTACTGGTGATCTTATTATCACGTCCTTGTTTCACATGTATTCCCTGGAGCCAGTTTGGTCAGATGGTCAGTTCACAAAGGTGATGTAACATGGTAAGATTTTTTATCACTTTATGAAACCACTGACCAGTCTCCACAGGAGTAGACACAGGTTTAACTCAGAGCTACTACAACTGCTTTCCACATCTGCCAGATGATGTTACCTTAGAGGTTTTTGTTTTTGTGTTTGGTTTTGGTGGTGTTCATAGGGTTAAAGTGGTTAGATCATCCAGCAGATATGTAGTTACATTAGCAGTAATTTGTTTGTTTGTCCACCAGATGAATAAAAGTCTTGTTTCAGCTCTGAGAAGAACATCTGGCTTTTTAGCAGCTAAATGCTCCACTATGTTTGCTAAAGTTGTCTGTATGGCATTTTTTCCTTCTTTAAAACTACCAAAACGATAACATTGTGCCCTTCAAAAGCAAAACAATGAGCTGAAAGATGCCCAAACGCCCTGTAGAGCAGAGAACTGCCGAACTGAGTTTCATTACATGCCTGCCCTTTCACATCGCACACAGTAACTTGACACTTTTTTTGAACCTAAAAATATTGACTAGTGCAGCTTTAATTTAGGGATTCAAGCAGGGTGCCATTTTTAATACTGTTCACCAACACTGTGTAGTGATCACCAAGCAATTTGACAGATAATGCACCAGCTTCCACCCTTCAAATTGCTCCTATCAGGAATGAATCAGGAATGAGCTCAGTGCTTACTTTCATTTCACGGTGCTGTTCATACCAGGTAACATCATTAGCCGGCATGAACAGGTGCCATAGCTTTAGCTGCACTTTATTTATGGACATGAAAATACAAAACAGTAGGACCTGTAATGTCGCCTTTTTAATTCTTTTTTTCTACATGATGCTTCACACCTCTCCTATACATCTGTCTCCATGATGATCATTTCATGGTAGCAGGAATATTCTCATGTTCCTGTGGCTTTGACCTTTATCCAGCCTTCTCTACTTGATGCTTGTAATACTGGTGATGTAAGAGTTGGACCCTCCACTGTAACAGTCTGAACATGCAACACCTTTTGCATTAACGAAGTGTGCAGAGGTTTTAATTCCAAAAACTTTTGTTGTGTTATTTTGCTAATTGCCTCGGCTCCGGCGCGAGTCCCCACCAGTGTTTGTGGTGTCTCTTTGCGAACGCCAAGCACAAATCATCCCAGATTTGGTGTGGTTTCCTAATTAGTGGAATGGTGCTGCAAATCAATGAATGCCTGTATTGCAGGAGGGCAACTTTCTCTTCAGGGGGAGATCAGGAGGGAATTAAACAACTGTTATTGAAAATAACTGAGCCAGTATTAGACAAAAGACAATTTGCACTTTGTTTCCCTGCTGCTTACTCCACACTATTCAAGGTGTTTCAGAGTAAGGAGACCAATAACATTTAGATAATTGTTTGGGGTTTGTTTACCCGTCTCTTTGTTGGTGCTGAAGGAGCCCAGGGCTTTTGTGGTGCTTTAACTTGGGTGGTCCGCTGACACCACCACAGCCTATACTTTGAAACGCGGTGTCTTCCTATTAACAAATGTCACTACACCAGTATTCTCCATAGGCTACATCTATTGTTGGACATTGAAAAGAAAAGTACGTTTTAACAACTTTTTATTTCCCTCTGTTTCTTTTTTATTTCCTTTTTTGTCTCCCTCTCTCTTAAATATGTTAAATAACCTTTTTTGTTTTTTCATGTAATGACTCAAAATATTGTTAAACTACATACCTTTTAATTCAATCAAGTGTGTTTTGGGGCGACCAGTTAACCCCACCTATCACATACGACCAGAATTGACCTTTTAGCTTGTACGTTGTAGTAGTTAATGCAGCAGCGTCATAGATGGGAGGTGTGTTTGGACACTTTGTTACACTTCCAAAAATGCCTTATGGTTTAATCATTATTTTGGTGTCAAGTCAACAACACATCACAATTTAAAGGTAGCTCAAAATATTTGCTGAGTGCCTACTGCTAGACTCAGACCTTACTGCAGTGGCCCGGGTTCCGGTCCAGCCCGAGGCCCTTTGACATCCGCCCTCTTGCTTACTGACTTTCCTGTCTATAATAAAGGAAAAAATACCAAAATAATACATTTTTCTGACTTGAAAGCAGCAAAGGAAATTCTTTCTGCTTTGTTCATAAATTAAACAATGAGCTTCCACTTTTCACAGTCCTTGAGTTTAGAGATGTCAGTTGCCTCTGTAAACACGTTTAACTTGATGATTTAGTCAAATTGTTATGTGAATTGCTTTAGATAAAAATGCAGAAAGATACACTGTGATTTTTGATATATAATTTAGATTACAATTTTATGTGAATTTAGTGTGGCAGGAGGGATGGGTGGGGCATTAGTGCTTATTCTCTTTTCCTGTAATTTTACTTCACATTTCATGATGTTTTTGTTTTATCTTGCATTTATGTGTCAGTCACTTGTGTAAATGAACGCTTCTACTGGTCACAAAAAAAACTCAAACAGTTGAAGTCACAATGAAAGTGCATCATTTGGTTTTGATGTCAATCCAAATGGGCAGTATTGTGTAGTTGTCCAAAATCCTCTGTAAAAATGGCCAAATAAGAGCCATGAAACTGCAGCAGCAACTGGACAGAGTGCAGGGAAAGTTTAGGTCTCCACAAATCCAGGGTAGCAGCTGACATCAAACGGCACAGCTTCGCTCTGGATCCCCCCCATGGCTCCTCTGTAATATCAAAGCTGTTGACAGTTCTGGCTCTTGTTCAGACAGAACTTTAAAATTTAATGATACACGTTGCCTGCTTTGGTTTCAGAGCTTTTTTTTTTTTTTTTTAACTTTCTTTTTGACATATCATTAATTGTGCATTCATGTGCTGTCGTCTTTGCTGGATATAGAGATTTCCTGCCTTGAAGCAGCACCTGAACGCCTCTCTGTGTTAGACTGTCTGGATGACATGGTCCAACATGGCTGACAGTGTGTCCAATTATAACTGACTTGTGCCTCACCACCAATATGTAACTTTTAACAGCTGAGAAAGAACTGCATCAGGTGCACTTGAATGCATCACCAGTGCTCTGAGCATTAGTGTTAGATGCTGTTTGCTTTGGACAGGACCATGCTTGGAGAGCTGACTTTGCTTCTATTTCTTTGTTTGGTTTGTTAAGGTTCACACTGACTGATTACAAGCAAACCAGAGCCAGTAAACAAAACTGGCATTAACTGTTTTGTGTACCAGACACAGTTTGGTGACCTGTCATCCTGCCAGGTTACAGAGTTTGGTAGCAGAGGGAGTCAAAACAAATCAAGTCATTCTCTGCTGTAAGCACATGAGCATGAGTCGGGGCTGCGGAATGACCTCAGTTTATTTGTTTTGCTTTCTTTGCAAAGGAAATCTGGGCATTGGGTATTGAGATATTGTAGCCTTGAACCCTGTTATAAACCCTGAAGTTTTTAACCTCGTTAAAATGTCCATATGTGGACTGTGTTTTATATAACATAAGACATATCATGACCGAAATAAGCAGTCAACACCAAGACTCAGTATTTCAAGCTTGGCCCTGCAGTGTACGAATGACATTCTCAAAAATTGGAATAGCAGTTGTGGCCTGAAAAGGAGTTTGGTTGAATTTTTTCCTGGAGATGATTTTGTTGTTTTATATTTCATCTCTTTATCTGAATTGACTCACATTGTTTAATCAGTTCAGGCAGTTTATGTGAAGCAGATTATTATGTGATATGTGTGAATATGTTCAGAGCTGATATTTAACATCCAGGCTCTGACGTGGTCCCTGCAAGGATACACCAGGCTTGGCACAGCATAGATTGGGGAGTGACGATAATAACTTTGCCTCTATAGGGCATACATATGAAACGCTATATGAGCTGCAGCAGCATCAGTAGCTGGTACATTTCCAGCAGTCACATCAGACTTTTATGGTGAGCAGTGCAGCAGCAGGCACCATACCTTTACTCAGTTTAAATGCCCTGTGGGGATGCATTGGATTGGATATACTGTGTTTTGCAGTGAGTGGTAGCTACTGCTCAGCTTCTCTTAGAGGCATAAGTATTTTTGAGGGGATCTAAGTGATATTTTTAAGCGCCATGTTGAATTTGAACGATGCTTTCCTCATCGAAATGAACCAAACTGAAGCAGAAATATCTCCGGAGTTGAAATAAATCACTCAACACACGCTCGGTGTGAAGGCATCCTGAGAGGGGCGACACGCAAATAAAGCATCGACTGTAAATCATTACTGTACAATACATTACTGCATAATGACGAGCATCAGTTCGGCTTCTATTTCTGCTGCAATCCCAGTTTAATAACCGCCCACTGAAATTGAGTCTACACTTTGCTCAGCAGGGGCTCCGCTACATTGTCATACCTGCACCCAGCCCCAGTTTCAGGTCATACATGCACAGCCGCCCATCTTTCCCAATATCAGTGCAATCAGCTGAGCTGCCGTGGCCAGTCTCACTCAGTCAGCGAGCGATGTGTCATAGGCTCAGATTAACTCTGCAAATGCACTGAAGTACCCCAAGCTGTTTTTCTGTGTTGTCTTATCCTCTCTCCATGTCCTTTGACAGGCTTGTAAATAATGCAGGAGGACTTTGTGATGATAACTCGCTTGAAGGCAAAGCATGTGCGCGTGCACACACACACACACACACACACACACTTTTTTTATGTCCCTACTTATATCACTTTCTCGAGCTGCTGGAGTTTGGCTCAGTCCAGCTGTGTTTAAATTTACTCTCCCTCCCCGGTCACAGTTGAGACCTCATTGCCCTGGTCACAGGTACCAGCACACAGACAGGCAGGTTGTCTGCGTCACACTTAACTGTTACTTTGATCACACCAGCTCACATTGAATGATGCCATGGCGCTTCACAATAGGTCTCCATGTCTATGAATGAATAACAGTTGTTTTTTTTTTCCTTGAACATCCTAGTAGAGTTGATCTGACAGAGCACACAGGCCCCTGTCCTCATCCAGAACCAATAACCTTGCTGTTAATTGATTTTTTTTTCTCTCCTTTTCAAACAACTGGATACGAGCTCTTTGTAGCTGGGTGAGGGAGATATTTCCAGACAGGAAGGGGTCCATTAGAGGACCCCCAGAGGCTCCTGTGGCTCCTACGTTGTAAAGAAGGCCTAAACCATGGGTGGGAGATAAAACAAGGGGAGAAATATTCTTCCAAAAGGAGTACTCATTCATGCTAGTGATTTATTCAGACTAGTTGTCATTGAGTTTTTGAGTAGAAATCCAAGGACAATGCACCATTACGCATGAAAATATGATGAAAGCAGCATCATCATCTTCTCTGACTCTGAAATACCTTTTGTTTTTGTGCAAAAATTAAAATTCAATAAAATCAGATCAAAACCAGCAAATCCTGTATGTAAATGTAATATATGTACATATACTGAATTTCCATGTATGAAATATATCTGTATGTAACAAATATGCTCACAATGTGTTATACCATATACAAATGATCAGATATTTTAAACATATATGTATACGTAGACAAATTTTACTATATTTCATATATGTTATAATGAAATATAGATGATGTATGTGATAATAACATATCCCCTTTCAGGTGGCATATATGGCAACATCACTCTTGATAAAGGGACATATATAGTATGTTATATTACATTTGTGTATGTGGTATTATATAAAAGGAAGCTAAAATCTTACATTTTTTAATCTTTTTCCATCAGAAGGAATTTGCATACATTAATATTTCTGACAATGCTGAGTAATAAATGCACTGTACAGAAACAATCTGTAGTTGCGGGGCTCCTGTCCATCTCTGGGGAAATGAAACATGGTTAGCAGCCGTTCCCAGATCCCATGGATACACATGATAGCAGGTAGTGCGGGTCTAAACATGCTCTCATATAACAGGGTCACAGCCCAGTGGACTGATTCCACAGATGAAAAAGAGCGGCATGAAGCAGCTGATATTGGCTGCTGCACTGCCTGGTTTGTGGACAGAAGCACAGGAAAGATTGGCAGAGAGAAATTGAATCCCACAGGTTTCTGATGTGATCAACTCCAGATTCTGTCCACAGGAAAAAAAACAAAAAAAACCCCACTACATTTTGTAAAAAGAAATATATGGTTGTATGATACTGAAAGAAAACAGCAAAACAGTTGCATCTGCAATGTGATGAAATTATTAATTATTATTACCATCAACTCGCACTTGAGTATTTTGGTCTCTGACGGTCAGAAAGGAGCATGAACCTTTCAGCAGAGTAAACTCTGTGCTGAGGGAGGCTCAGAAGATTGTGAACGACCCAACACATATTTGACATACTGTCCTCAGGTCGACAGTTCAGGACGTCAAATTATAGACTGAATTGCTCGTTCATTCCATCTTCCATCAAGATATTAAATAAGTTGTTTTGTATCAGTTTTGTATCAGTTTGTACACATGGTTTATGTATTTGTGTGCATGTGCACTGGGACTGGTTTGGAGCCCAAGACAAGTTACATAAAGTGTACCCTACCTTACCTTGCCTTTCACAAGACAACGAACTACTGGTGCCTGTGAGAACATCTGTACTTGTACCTAAACAAACATCTGTTGCTGTGAGATTTGGAGCTGAAAAGGTCCAATGAAAAAAGCACAGAATCTGATCCAGATCCTGGACGGGTGGTCTCTCAGTCCGAGAGAGTCTGTGCAACAGTCCACACAGGGACTTAGAGATGGTGTATCTTTCGTGGGCGAAACACAAGTGACATGATTGATTGCCAATGTCAGTCACAAATTCCCAATATGTTTAAAAAAAGCTTGGTGAGAACGACTGGCGGCAAAGATTAGATTAATTAATTAATGAATTAAGATTAGAGTCTTTACAGACCATGATGAATATGATTTTATCTGCAAGCTGTCAACACACACTGACTCAGACTGGAACAGACCTGGTCCAACTTGGTCCAATCAGTCATCGCCCACCTATCATATTGAGGATCAACTCAACACTTGTACAGTGTGTCTCAGATTGTTGCATTAGAATCAAGAACGACTTCACTTTATTCTAGAAATTTCTTGCAACAAATCGATTTGAACTGGAAACAGCTTAAAAACTACCTCTCTGTTTAGACAATTTCTTACACTTGTTTCAAGAGAATTAAACCTTTGGGACTCGGTAACGACAAAGTACTAGATAAGAGATGTTTGCAGTCTTGTTTTAGCTCGTTCGCCCTCTACCATCATTAAAGCGGAACGAGCAGATGAAAATGACTGGTAGATTATCCATGTTTGCCAGCAGAGCACAGCTGCAGAATATTTGGCTGCTGTTAATATCCCGGCCTGTGTGCGAGGAGGTCCGAGGCTGTGTCAAACTCCTTTGTGTGCGAATGCGACTTCCTCCAAATTACAGCATTTATGTAGGTGTTACTTACAGTACGTTGCTGCGTGGCCAAATTGATTTTCCTCACCACAGGCGGACAGATGGGTCACACAGAGAATGAGTATGATGTTGTTACAGGTAAAGCAGGTGTCAGAGGCAAACACAAAACACATTGTAAAAATATGCCGTAGTTCTCTAGCGTCACGCAAACACAAAGACGCAGGCACATGCAGAAACCCACACACTGCATAATCCCCTTTGGCTCCTTTTGTCACCTTTACCATCTGGTTCAGCTGTGATGGCGAGCCAGCCGTCTGCCACCACGGCGGTTGGAGAATCTTCAAGGATGCGGTCAGTGGTTCTGCTGCTGCAGCCCTCAGGGACATGGAGGATTTAACCCCCCCCAGTCTGTGGAGGCTGTCAGGGCAGGAAGAGCATCCAGCATCGCAGCTGTTCTTATTTACTGCTAAGCATTAGCATGTCTGTAATGTCTGATTTTGTGGAAAGAAAATTAAAGGATATCCCATGCAACAAAATCATAATTTTTTACAAATTTAACCCAACTTTTCTTTGAAATTGGTCAAACAAGTTAAAAATGCTGTGGTGATTTCTTCACGTCAGTTTCTTTGGAGGGATGCAACATTAACGAGCATTTAAACAGCAGCAAACAGGTTTAACGAATCACCTTGCTGCAGTGATGTAGACGTGTACTCCAGGGTGTGTCAGTACACTGTGACATCACTGCTGGGTGTGGTTACAGATGCAACAGAGCACATTCATGACCACAACCGACCACACCCAGGTGTTACAGACACATAGAGGTCAGGGAAAAGCCTGGTTTTCAACCTGGCCACTTTTTAAAGGTCCCACACAGTCTAAAGGAAGATGTCCATGTGTTTGTGATTATAAAGCAGGTCTAGGTTCTATATTAATACTGTGAAAGTATCAAAGCCTCAGTCCACAGAGAAATGCACACAGCCTGTATTCAGAAACTGAGCCTTAAAACCAGCCGTCAGGACTTCTGGAACTTTGTGATGTCACAACAAAGCAGTCACCACTCTCGGCCACGCTCCAAACCCCGCCCAACTGGACCCACCATCCAACCTTGCAGCATTTGGTTTCTCTCACTGTTTACCTGAAATCTGCTATATTTTTTATTAGATTGCTCAGAAAGCATTCAGCCAATCAGAAGAGAGGATCTGAGCCAAAAAAACCACCTGGCACCGAGTCTCTCTTCTCATTGGCTGACTGATCTGTTGTTACTAGAGCTTCAGAGAGAAGTCTGAGAGAGGAGATGTAAAACTACACTGAGCTGGTTTTTGGTTCTTAAAACTACAAATATATCTTCTGATGGAGATCAAAAGTGTGAAATATGAGAACTTTAAGTGCAGCTCTTTTGCTTCTGCTTAATGAGAACATTTTGGCTTTGCTTAAAGTTAAATGGCGACACAAACCAAAAAAGTCAATTTGCATGATTGCACAATATTACCTCACTTTGTTTTCTTTGCCCAGATTCATTCGGGGATTCAACCCAACAGCGTTTCCGTTACACATCCTGCGGAGAAACCAAAAGCCTGCAGATAACCACCAACTGCTCCTGTTCAAACAACCAGCCTCGAGTCGTTCATCTGCGCCAGAGATTGGCAGCGTATGGCCTCTAATGGGCTTGTTCTCTGACACATGTGAACATAAGAGGGCTGTAGAGCACCGAGCAGATGGCTCCCCTCCTTTGTTTGAACACTGCGTTTTAATCGGGGGCCGTAAATCGCTTATCGGAGCCACAGTTTGAACATTTGGCTAAAGGCGCTGATCGTAAATACCCCCCCACTCTTCCTCTGGCTCTTCTCTTCCTGGATGTATACGGCCTTTTCTTTGGCACACTTTGGTGTTTAATGGCACCAAAAGCTGATTTTTTTCCTTCCTCTTAGAAGAAACAGGCAGAAAATATCACTTCCTGTTGGCAGGTACCCGCGTTTCGATTCGACCTTCTGTGAAGCATTATCGCTGCCGTCTCATAACTCTTCCTCCCGCCGCTTCCCGGATCAACTGCGTGTTTCCTCAGACATGAAGGAGAGTTGAGGAGGGTTTGTTGCGGGGACTTGGTTTCTCCCCCCCACCCAAGCCCCCCTTCTCTACTGAGTGCCAGGTGGTTTATTGGCTGCCCATTTTTTGACTGGCAGCCTTGCGGGCAAATCTGACAGCAGGACGATGAATAGTGTTGAATGATGAATCAGTCTCTTTCCAAAAGGTTTTTTTTTTTTTTTCCATTTCTCCTCAACCTGAAAGACGGATGAGCTGGTGGAAAATAGCCGCTGCAGCACGCAGAGGACGTGTGGGGGGAGAGAGAGACGTCAGAGCGCAGAGAGGCAGCGACTGTGCCGACTGTTTTACACAAACCGAAATAGCAAAGCTGTTGTTTCCCCCTCAGGATTATTTTGTTTTTCCTCTTCACTCGTCCTCTCCATCACTCTCTGCACACCATCCTTTCATCCTTACTTCGCTTCCTCGCTGGCCTCACTTCTTGCAACCTTTCCCTCCATCTTTCCTTCACCTTTTACTGCTTGCATCACTCCTTGTATGCTTTCTTCTTGTGTTGTCTCCTTCCTTCCTCCTTCCTCCATCCCCCATCCCTCCTTTGCTTCCTTACCATCTTCACACCTTGCAATCTTTCCTTCAATCTTCCCTTCACATTTTTCTTCTTACTTCTCTCCTACTATGCTTCCTTTCCTTTTCTTGTCTTCTCTCCTCCTTCATCTCTCTCATTCTATCGCTTTTATTGTTACTCTTTTTTCTTCCTTCTTTCTTTCCTTTCTTCTTTCTCAACTCCTTTCATTCTGCTAATCTTTTGTCCCCCCCGTTGTCCTTTCTGTCCTTCCTTCTTCCTTTCCTCCCTCTTTCCCTCCTTACTTGCTTCCCTTCTTCCTACATTAAAATATTCACTCCCTCCTTCCTTTTTTTTCTTCCATCACTCACTTTTGCCCCTCCAGCCTCCTTCTTTCCTTCCCTTGTTCTTTCCTGCTCCCACTCTTGTCTCTTTGCTTCCTCCTTCACTTCTTCACCTCACTTCCCTCCCTAACTCCCCTTTGAGCTCCTTACTCCATCCTTTCTCTTTGACTCTTCCTTCCTCCTGCTCTCTTTTGTCCTTCCTTCCTTCTTTATTTCCTCCCTCCCTTCTCACTTCACTTTTTTCCTCTCCTAACTCAATTCTCTCTCTTCTTTTCGTCCCTCCTTTTGCTTTCCCTCCTGTCTTTTCATCATCCCTTCTTTGCTTCCTTTCCTTTTTTTCCTTACTCCTCCTCCATTCTTGATTTAAATGTATTCCCTCACTCATTTGTCTCCTATCCGTCCTAGTTTTCTTCTCTCTTTCCAGCTACCTTTAATTTCTTTTCTTCCCTTACTCTGCTTCCTTTCATCCTTGTCTCCCCCCCTCTCTGCAGTAGATGACAGAGATTTACAAATTGTTCCAGCCTCTCTGTGCGTTTACAGCCTGCTTTGTATTGACCTGCCTCTTCCACTCAGCCCTCCTCACTGCAGCACAAACACGCTCGGCCCTGCACACGTCTCCTCGCTTCACCATCTTTAACACGAGCTCGATGGCTATTTGCAATTCATACATTTTGCCCTTAACGCACAAACACAGCTATTTTTAAGTCAGAGCAGGAGCAGATAAACGCGGTGCAGAGGCACGACATGGTGCCATGTTCACAATCACAGAGATGTTGTTGGTTGTGATGCAACAGGTGTTTAATCTGAAGCGATGTGATGGCTGTGATAAGTTTGGCTGCAGGTCATGAACTCTGGTTACTTATTTATTTTTCCTGAATCTGAGCATTTTAAGAACCACAGTGTCAACACATGAGTACAGGAGCTTTCTGAAGGCTGGTGTCAGAACTGTGTCTTTAAATTCTGATGAAATAAAATAAAACATTAACAGATTCAGTACTACCACAAGAATTTATGCCTTTGGTGAGAAGGCTTTGAATAAGCACTGACAACCTTCCTGTGGGGAAATAACATTTACAGCAGGGCTGCACAATTCATCAAAATATGATTGAAACTGCAGTATGGCCAAGTGCAATATCCAAATTGCAGGAGCTGCACATTTTTTTAAATTTTTTTGGAGGAAAAATGTGCCACAAATTGTTGTGCATTGTTAGCACCGTAAGAGTTGCAGTTTTTTTTTTTTTTTTGTAAAAAACTGCCAACTGAAATCATTAAATTTTTTTTGCATATCATCCAGCCCTAATTTACAGTAATATAACTGTATAAACAGTAAATTAATTAACAGCAACTATAACATCATGCTTAGATATTTTTATGTCTGGTAATATCTTTCTGGAGGTGTTGGAGTTGGGGGGAGTGAACTTCACCATGTGCTTTGCAAACAAGCCCGAGCAGTCAACATTAAAACAAGTAACAGTTTTTAATGTGACTAATCAACAGGTTCATATTGAACTGGATCAAATGAGCTTTTGCTTGTTGCGCCAAACCCACAAAGAAGAGGCCTGCAGCTCTGCGCTCTTCCAGCTTATTGTTTTGGTTTTACGGTCTGACCTTTACTGTGTCTTTCCAGCTGTGGTAGACAGATGTTTGTAGTGAAAACGCTCTGAAGATCCCGCTATGCACCACCTGGTCATCACCAAACAGCAGACAGACGACGTTAGTAACTGGTTGGTGAACATAGTGGAGCATTTAGCCACTAAACAACCTGATTTCCAGGTCCTCAGTTTGTTTTATTTGGTGGAGACGAAAACAGAGCTAAAGGAAGAGAGACTGTTGAACTTAAAAGCTCTAAATAAATGCTAATATTACTGGATTTGCAAACAGGGGATTGTTTGAGAACCACTAGTGTGAGGTAAAGTCGTTTGTTGCTATCAGAGTTTTATATTTGGAGATGAAACCAAACCTTTGTTCATTGTGCTTCATTCGTAGAGTGGAACACTTGGTTTTATCAAGTTGACATATGATTGAGTTTTAGCTGAAACAAACTTCCTCTGAGCACTTAGCAAAAGCTGCAGCAGCTTCAATGAGCGATCGGCTGCTGCACTGCTGCGTAGGTTTGCTGATAAACTCTAAGAAAATAGATTTGAAATGTGAAACACTTCATAAAGCTGTTGATTAAAACAGAAGCACAACTGTTCTGTCAGATGCTCGTGAGATAAATGACAGAAAAACAGAGCGAACGTTTCCTCAGGGTGTAAGAGTGAAATCCAGGCCAGTTGTTGTGATGTGACATCTGTCCAGGTGACCACTGGCCCCTCCTTCACAACATAACCCAGTCATCTTAACATATAACATAACATAACTGGCCACGCCCACATGATACACCCTCAACAAAGGGCAAATGAGTAATTATTAAAACACAGTGATCCCTGTTACAATGATGGAAGATTAACTGTCACAGAAATGTCTAATTTTCAAGAAAACAGTTTTAGTTTGTCAAAGAGACACATTTCTTTATGTGTTTAGTAAATTTTAAACCCTGTATGTCTCTGTCTCTTAACTACATTTGAATTCAGCCAAATTTTAATTATATTGGGGCTAAATTAAAACAAACACACTGGCTTTAATCTGTTAAACAACATAAATAGGGAAGAGAAGAAGTGGTGCGTGGTGGGATAGAGGGGTCATAAATTCCATTAATTCATTTATTTTGTGATTTAATATGAAAAATCTGCAAATTGCAGCTTAAACTGCAGCAAAGAGACACTAATAAAAGACTGTAATTGTAAAATAATTAGGTGTGATAACTCTGGTTACTGTATAAAGACTGCAGTAGAGTTCATTAACAGTCTGCCCTCTGAGAAAGTGGCCTGTCAAAGTAATTTAAACCCAGACCGCAAACAAACACACACACACACACACACACACACACACACACACACACACACACACAGAGGGGCTGATGCTCCATGAGACCTGTAATCTTGGCTCCCCTGAGGTTAAAGTTTCGCTTCCCGAGCTGCATAAACACCAAGTCATTAAGAAAACAGAGTCAGAGAGGAAGAAAACACACACACACACACACACACACACACACACACACACACACACACACATCTTCTCTCTCTCTGTCTTTGTCTCTTCATTCTAGAAATAAAACTGTTATATTTACTCACCTTGACTTTGTCTTCCCTCCCCCTCGTCACCCGTCCACTGCACCGTCTCTGAAATTACAATTAAGGTAATGACCGTTAAAAATGGCAGCTGTAAGGTCACCGAGGAGCTTTTGTTAATTACTTAGAAGACGCTGCAGGAGACAGAAGCACTGCGAGCGTCTCATGAATCCTCATCTGTCTCCTCGTGCACTGTGTGGGATTTGGTTGCAAACCTTTGCTGTGACAAACTCTTTCAGCTTGATTTTGAGCCTTTTTTTTCTAGCACTTTTGAAATGTGCTTGTCAGCAGAGGTCTGATCAGACACTCAGTGAGAACACCTGTGTAGGTGTGTTCAAGTGTTAGTAGCATGTGTCAGCTTTTGAAGAGGTCAGGGAATCATATTTTTTTTTCCATTTGTGATTTTTTCATACACGTGGAAACAACAGATCATTCAGGACACATTTTTCATTTTGTTGAATCTTTTTTTTTTTCACCAGCACGTCTCTTCAGATAAATTATCTGTTTTACAAGAGAGACCTGATCAAAGTGAGTCAGCTCAGAGCAGTCACATGAAGCACAACAGGACACATATCAAAACACATTCTTTTGAAGGTGGTGCTTGAATGGACAATGTGATCGAAAAATGAAGTTGGTCCTGCAGATTAATCTAAGGCCAAATTGTGTTTTGTGAAATTACAATTTTGAAATGAAGTGTTTCTATTTCAATGAAATAGAAACTTGTCAGAAAAAACATATTTCTGTGAATGAAGCTGTGTAGATCAAGTTTGTGTTCTCAAAAGAAAGAAAACACAAATCCGATAAACACGGTCACCTGCATTAAAGAGCGACTGAACACCAGCTGAAAATCTTGTTTTGCAGTGGCGTCAGTACGCTGTGACATCACAATGTTTACAGGTGCAACAGACTTAAATTTTAAAGGTTCCATTTTTACACTTTACCTGTATTTTTCTGAAGTGTTGATCTCCATCAGAAGATATATTTGCGGTTCTAAGAACCAAAAACCATCTCAGTGTAGTTTTACATCTCCTCTCTCAGGCTTCTCTCTGGAGATCTGAGCACTTAACTGAAACACCAGGCATTGTGTTTTGCTGTTTTTACTTCATAGTAAAAGACCAATCGCAGCTTTAAAAGTGCTGCTTTTCGCTCTCATTAAACACACGTACAGGGAGGAGATTCTCTGCGACAAGGCAGCGAAGCGACTTTATCCGTCTACGGGAGCAGAAAATGAACCAGTTCACAATGTAGAGCGAGATATGTTGAGATCCGAGTGAGTGGAACAGCGCTCACTTTTTCTCCACAGCCAATAAAAGACAGCAGCGATTTAACCGTTATGAAGCTTTTCCATTCTTACCACTGAAATAGAAAACCCAGTTTCAGCATGAGAAGAAATAGCACCACACATAGAAACCTAAACCTTGTCAACAAATGTTGTGCTGCTTCTGCCCACATTGTTTGACAGGTAAAAACTGCAGAACAAAAATACCACAGCGATTCAGACATAACACCAATAATTTATCTGCAAAAAGGAAAACAAGATTCAAAAAATGACATAAAATGTTTGGACTGAATCAAAACTTGCACTTGAAACCTCTTGCACACATTATTACAATAACAGATCTTTGTAAAATAATTCAAGTTATTCACAGACACAGGACGACTGTGGTCCTACAGGGCTGCTGCTTGGCTGTTGCACTCTTGATACATGTCGCCATGTTTGAATGAATGTATGGGTGCTGTTACAAAAAATATTTATATTTATCATCACTGTCCAATGAAAAACTCATATATCCGCCTTTTCCCTTTTAATATTTTTTCATATGTTAATGTGATTCTTGCCTGTTCATCTTCACTGCACTGTTTGCGTGTTGTGTTTATTTAAGCATGCACATCTGCCCGTCTTGTTTAGAGTGAATCTGTGCAGAGTGCCCACTTATTTGTGTGTTTTTATGATTTGTGTATGTGCGACCCACTCCTTGGCTGAGATTGATTCAGAACCCATCAGCCTGGCAGCCTTGTTGTCTGCAAACCAGAAAATAAAGAATTTCACCACCGACCTGCACCGGCATCCATGTATTTGGAGTTGGCCAATTATTTATCTGAGTAGATATGTTTTTCTCTGTGTGTGCATGGCTGTGCCTCCACCAAACCACTTTCATTGGCAAAATTGGATCCACGCAAAGAGGCTGAAAACACAAGAAGATGCATGGATGCATCTATTTCAAGGGAAAACCTCAGAGCGAAATGGAAGCAGAATGTGGAGGAAAAAGAAGTGTTTAAGTCACCGGGTGAAACATGCCTGCAGGGATTTTCAGCCCATAGGCTAATGATTGCCTGTCATCAAGATGAATATGGGTGGCATTTACGTTTAAAAGGCTTAAAGTAGCCCTGTGCATTACAGTGCAGAGGATTAAAAATCACTGAAGCTCATGAATGAATTAAAGAATGTCTGTTCATTGCGGAGACGGTTACAGCGATTCACCTCTAATCTCTCCCTTTTAAGACATCCTCATTCATCAGTCATGAAATTTTAGTGAGAATCCACAAATATTTACTTATGAAATTTTCTATCAAGATGTTTGCTGCATCTGCTGAAGATTTGCAAATCTATTCTATAATTTGTTGTTGTTCTCTCACAATCAGGTATTTCCTGTGGTTGCAGTGGCAGTTTTATGGCACTTAACTGAAACACTTGACGTTGTGTTTTGCTGCAATGTAGAGCGAGATATTTTGAGATTCGAGTGAGCGGAGCAGCGCTCACTTTTTCTCGACAGCCAATAAAAGACAGCAGCGATTTAACCATTATGAAGCTTTTCCATTCTTACCACTGAAATAGAAAACCCAGTTTCAGCATGAGAAGAAATAGCACCACACATAGAAACCTAAACCTTGTCAACAAATGTTGTGCTGCCTCTGCCCACATTGTTTGACAGGTAAAAACTGCAGAACAAAAATACCACAGCGATTCAGACATAACACCAATAATGTATCTGCAAAAAGGAAAACAAGATTCAAAAAATGACATAAAATGTTTGGACTGAATCAAAACTTGCACTTGAAACCTCTTGCACACATTATTACAATAACAGATCTTTGTAACATGTTTCCCAGTTTGTTCAGGTATTCTAATGCTGCAGCTGTTGCAGATGGTGGCACCTGCATCACACCACCATAGGCACCATGTTAGATATTCACCAGGTATTTAATAATGTAGGCTACTGTCTGTAGCAGCAAATGAACTCATGTTTCATAATCAGGTTTATTTACTGTGACATGTTGTCCTTAGGCTAACTGTTTACCTGCTCAGCTGCTCACCGCATAAAGAAAGAACTCACAGTAATAATCCCTCCTCTTACTGTTGTGTTTTTAGTTCAAATGTGAAGGAAACGGTTTCATTTCCTAGGAATTTAATTTAAGTATCAGTGAAGGTAACACACTGTTAAAGACATTTTACAGTTACCTTTTCAGATGTTCACAGCAAACTCATTATCCCAGTTTAATTCATTGTTGATCTTAGATTTTCATTTCTAAGCTACCAGAATCTTTTAATATTTATTCTATTAATCTGTGTAGAGAGGAAGACGAAGACAACTTTTAATAAAATAAAGACTAAGATAATGAGAAGACAGGAAAAATGACGTTCTTTTGTAAAATATCCCCAAATCCTGATTACTTTTGGGACAAGACAGACCATGAGTGGGCAAAAAAAACCTAGAGACAATGACGTCAGGTGACTTACTACATTTGACTAACTTTCTTTTACAAGCATGAAAGGACAATCATGTCGCCACAAATTCATATTTATATATGTAAAAAAAAAAAATTCATTTAAATATTGATAAGGTTGATATTTGTAATGTTGTCTCAGTGGATGGGAGGTGTACAAAGTGCTGTACAACAGGCTTTGCATCCTGAGCACTTCCGTCAAGGTTAGAGAAACACTGTGGTCTTGGTTAAATTTTATAAAAGTAAAAACATTATATCTAGTGCAAAATTCCTGAACTATGGCTAAGTGGTATGGGTCACTAACCATGACCTTGAAATAGTTTTATCATGCTTTAGTTGTACAAGCAAATATTGTAGGAAAAGCAAATGAAATACAAGTGAAAATATTTATTTTTACAAAACAAAATCCAAATGGCAGGGAACATTCTTCTCAGCTGAAGAAGAAATGTTCAGATTTAGAAGTCTCAGGCAGAAGTATTTATTAAAAAGCTGGATGCACCAAGGAGGAAAAGATGAGTGGTACAGTGCTAACAAGTGGATCAGAGTACAGCCATATACAGGTCATATATATTCATATAGGTGTCACATGGTTTCCACACCTTACTTACATAAGGCTATAGTCTTAACCTATATGTGTGAAGATATAACTCCTGTCCTTTTTTACCTACCTACTGTCACATATCTCATCCATCCTGGAGCTGGATTTGGACAGTTATGTTCTTTCCCTACATCCTTACCTATAAGTCTTTGGCTGACCGAGCTTCAGAGGATATTGGTGTCTCCAGCTGGACACTACCAGTCATAACTGTGGCTAAGAGAAAATTGTGTAACACTATGAGGTCTTTGTGACCTGCAGTCCTGTAGTGTGGATGTGAGCCTACAAAATAAGAAAGAAGGCTAGAGGGAGAAATATTCCTTTACACAATTTAGTACCACAGTACACCGTGATTTCTAGGAGACCGGTTTGAATGGAACAAAACACTATAAAATCCATTCTCCATTTAAACTGGGGTGAACTAATGACTAATACCATGCAGCTGTGCAGGCTGGTGAGGTTTCCTCTTGCATTTTAATATGATTGTTGCCTGCAGTCATTTCTTTTTAAAGGTCCTCTCCAGACATGTTTTAAACTCTGTAAAAATACACTGCTATGATAAAAAAAAAATGTTCCCACATAAAAAGTAATAAAAAATAAAGAAAACAGAGGCTGGAAGTTCATCTACTCTTACTTCCTCATTGAGAAATCTGGATCAGGCCTTGAGCCCCGCCCACCACCTGCTGGCTCCAGGTGTCCAGGTGAAAGAGCAGAGAGGATGAAGGTGTTAGAGGAGGAAACATCAGAGAGACTCAGCCACAGGTTTGAGCCTCAGCCAGACCCAGACTTAGATGAGGAGTCTGTTGAGACCAGAATCAGAGACTAGCAGACAGATCAGAACGGTTAGCATAGTTAGCATCTTTTATTTGTTTACGTTGTTTGTTAGCTTGTAACTGGCAGTGGCTGACACAGTGTTGGTGGTTGTGCTAATGCTAGTTGACAAGATTGGTTCCTTAGGTTATTTGACATATAAGGGTGTCTGGATCTGTTTTTATGAGACTGTCATTGGTTCACTGCAGTTCTTTATTTGATTATTTCATTCATGATATGTCTTGTATTATATGGATGTTAACAAGGTTAAACACTTCATTGTGACAGGAGGGGATTTTTAATATTTCTTTGGAACATTCATATGGGTATAGCATTTCCATCCCATAATTAATTACATGCTATTCATACAAACTTTGCAGTAAGATGATACTGTGAAAGGAAATGACAGAAGAAATAAAGTTGACCACTTGAAATGAGGCCACGTAGCATCTTCTCTGAATGTATTATTAAGCAGTATTCACTGGCTGAATGTCTCATTAACAACCATCAGCTCTATTCTGTGCAACAACTTATAAAATGAATTCCGCATCAGTTTGACTAATTCAAGATGCCAGAACAAAGTTAAGACTTGTTCCCATCTTCATATAGCTGTCAAACTGCTCCCTGTCTTCATCTTAAATTGTTTCCCCTCTGGACTGCTTTTGATGCGTTCAGAACCAGACCAGTCAGCTGGGAAATCTGGGATTTGCGGGCAAATGAGCGCTGCTACTTCCAAACTGAGGCAGACGAAAGCAAGAGGCTGGAGCTACATTTTCTCATTGTCAAGCTGCATCTCAGTCGTATTTTGGCTAATTTGCATTTTCACTGTGATGTATTTAAGATAAACACATTTAAAGCCAAATGTCCATGTTAAAGGATCTCAGTGGGATAGATGTTCCTTTAATACAGACCAAGCTGCCTTTATTACAGACAGGGCTGTAATAAATGCAGACACCATAAACAGCCCCCTGTCATTTCTCTTCTCTGTGCTTTATGTACCTTCCATCTGTACTGCAGTGGCCACAGCAGCCTATTCTTTCTCAAGTGCTGCAGAGTCAATATAATAGTCATATTCTGACATAAAAAATTGCATCTCAAATGGCAGGTTCCACAGCTTTTTTGAGCGTTACTTTAAAATTTTCACCCTGCAGAGCAGCTGAGGAGAAGTTGAGTCTTTTTATCCTGCAGACGCAGAATCATCAAACATGATGCGCTGGTGCAGCATGGGGTGGCAGTAAGTATGCCTTACGTGATATTAAGACAAAAGATAAAGTTATTAAATTACCTTATGTGCTAAGTGGCCTTTACAAGGAAAGCAGCTCCATTAGAGTCTGCTGTCGCAAAGAAACATGTCTCAGACCAAAATGGAGCCGCAGAGCTGAGGAACTGAAGGCTTGGCGGGATTAAAATGTGATGTTGTTTTTGGAGGACGACGAGGAGGGTTTCAAAGCCACAGATGTGACGTTGTAGGCAGAAGTGAAGCCTGTGCCCGGACCCAAGAGCACTTTGTTGCAACTAAATGAAAAATGCATAAATCTGCACAGTCAGGGTGGACATTAATGAGGAGGTGATGTGTGTTTTAACTGTCCTAATGCTGCTAAAAGCCTTTTTATACATTACACAAAGCTCTTAGATTCAATCAGCAGTCTGGATGTAAGCAATGTAACAGGATGGGTGGTCCATGTGTAGCCTCAGAGTAAAATACTAAAGTGTCCAGCTGTACTGCATCTAGTTCTTTAATTTGGTCATAAAGGAACTGCAGTTCTGATACAGCAAGTCGCTGAATTTACAGGTATACAGGTTGTACTCTAATGTTAGCTAGAGTTACAATACAACACCTCCTAATTAGTTAGTTTGGGGCCTAAGGGGTTGCTTAGAGACCTTAAAAACAACAACATATACTTTTAGATGCTCCCTGTTGCACTTGGCACAAACGGAAAGTGACAAAAGTCTTTGCCTCAAAAGAGTTCAAATCCTGCCAAACTCAGACCACTGCTTTCTGGAAGTTCCAGAAAAGGCCGTAGCCATGTCTGTTACGATATCAGAAAAGTGTGGGACTGGGGTTTTCAGATAGGGTTCAACACCTCAATAAGCGACCGAAAGTCCAGGGTGGCCGGGCTCAGCCTTAGAGATAAGGTAAGGAGCTCTGATATCTGGAGGCAGCTTGGATTAGAGTTGCTGCTCCTTCACATTGAAAGGAGCCAGTTGAGTTGGTTAGGATGCCTTTCGGGCACCTCCCCCTGGAGGTTTACCAGGTACATCCAACTGGCAAGAGGCCTTAGGGTAGACCCAGAACACGCTGAAGAGATTATATATCTCATCTGGCCTGGGAAGGCCTCATTATCCCCTAGGAAGAGCTGGAAAATGTTGCTGGGGACAGGGATGTCTGGTCTACTTTGCCTGACCTGCTGCCACTGCGACCTGACCTTGGACAAGCAGAAGAAAATCAATGGATGGATCTCATTAAGTACTTTGTTTGAAGTATACAATTGCCTTTAATCCTCTAACATGTCTACTAGTGCCGTGCTCTACTGATTTCGAGGTACACAGGATTAAAACAAAATGAAATGCAACTATAACTTGTTCTTTTTAGCGGATGCTCAATGCAAACCATCCAGCAGCATCATCATAAAGTAGATGGTCATAAATTGCAACCACTGTCTACCTCCTGGTGAAGACAGAGTTTGATTCCCGGGGGGGAAACATCTTGCTGAGACACCATTAGGTGAGTTCATGGGTGGGAAGAAAGTGTAAGATCACATACTTGCCCAAGCATGAGCAACTCCTACTTGTTGCTTGTGTCACCAGCACAGTGAGGGAGTGACAGCTTGAACCCATGTGTCACACCCTCATGGTCAAGCTCTGACAGGTGAACAGAAGTCACAGGTGTCTCAAAGGTAAAGGATGTTTGTGGGCAAACAGTATAATTAACACTGAATGGGACTGAAGTGCAGGGGTAATTGGTCTTTCTAAACTGGGAGAAAACAATGAAAATGTCATGAATAAAATAACATATTTAGCATGTGGGACTTCATGAGACAAACTATCGGTGTTTATGCCATGCCCGACCTTTTGAGCAACACCACAAACACATGAGATGACAAGTGGCACTAAATCAGTTTAGTTCGCATAATGACTGAAAGGACAAATGTATCATGAACACAGTTTGTCATAATTGCTGGCACATCTGTTCATTTCAGTTACTTGTGTGTTACATTTGCATTTCAGTGGCAGCATCAAGTTGTGAATTGATGGTAATACATATGCACTTGAGACTGTGCTGTCGAGTTAAAACAAGAAATGTGTGCAAAAGTTTCAAAGAGACTAAAATGGATCTTCTCATGATTTCATAAGGTTTTCTCACCATGTAAACATTGTTCTCAAGTTGAAAAACCTCAGACATTTGCAGGTTTCTGCATTAACATGGACCTTCATACAAGAGAGACTGTCCTGTAAAAGCCCAAGCAGCTTATTATGACCCATAAATACAGGACTTTAAGTTTATATCCTGTTTGAGGTCAATTGTCGTCATTCTTTCTTTTAATCATCATTGTTCCACCACTGTGAGTTTCAATGAGTCCTCCAACCTGAACAACCGTATAGTACCTCTACGGCAGCTGGTTGTCAGGGTTACAATAATACTCGACCATTATCGCTTTGGTTTCAATAATAAATGGTTATGGCTTGGTTATGTTTAGGCACAAAAACCACTTGGTGTGGTTTAGGAAAAGTATTAGATGGTCTTTGTTGTCATGGTCACAGTAATAAAAGAAACAACATAAAATGCTGTTTTCATATGGGAATGGTTTCCTGTGTGAAATTCCTGTGTTTTGTTGACCCATCCATCCACCCCAACTTAGTCCTGATGTGGACTTTGTTGCTCTTTATACTGTGTCACTGGACTTCTTCCTTTGCTCCTGTCATAATTACTGTGGCCTCTAAATGTTGCCTAACTACAAAATGTAATTATGGGTCATAATAACCTGCTGTGCAAATGACCTATGGGCTTATTATTAGCATGAGGCCTGTCCTCTGTATTTATTATTGTAGCCATGACCACGAAGGTCTTCTAACCTTAAGGAAATACCTTTTTTAACCCAATCCATGATCTCTGCCCAAACTGGTGAACCCAAATCAAACCATTTCCATTCCACAAGCTTTGTTTATTTTTATGACCATGAAGATGAATGTCTGGTTCGCCTGCTGCCTTAGGGGAAGTACTTCAGGTTGAAGGACTTATAATAAGAATAGATCCACTCAGTGATTCTTCATAGGGAGTTCCGGCCCCCTGCGGGTGCTAAATGGTTTTTGGTGGTCGAAAGATTATTTAATGAATGAGAGAAATAATATTTCAAATATACACTCATATCCTTTGTAAAAAATCCCGTTTACTTCTCATATAATGAGTATTTGCACCCTCTAGGTCTACTCTGGTAATAAATCAACTGGAGTTGCCAGAAAATGGGAAACAATGATTGGTTTTGGTGTCTTGTTCCCTAGTCTTGTCAGGGGGGTTGCACACAGTCATTAGACGCCAGTCAGTTTCAGAACCCCCTGCATTACAGCTGCAAATCATGACTGAGACAGCATTCCCACTTGTGCTGTGATGCTGTAATTTCCATCAGAGGTAAAGTTTGAGAAAGATGAAAGAAAGAGAAAGAAACAGCAGGAGTATCTAATAGAACGCAAACATTTAATATGTTGTTCATTCTTTTGAAAAACCCTTACATGAAATAAGAAACTTGAGTGATCCCACAAGTTAATCAGCAAAAAGCAAAATATTATGAACTATCTCCAAGAGCTATTAACACAAGATATTAACAAAAAATCAAAGGGCAGGGGAAGAACGTGATGTCGTTGGAGAAGGGACAGCAGCTGAATGTGAAAGTGAGCGACCGAGGTGCAGAGGTGTTCAGAGACAGGATGATCGGAGGCTGAATGTGATCAGTATTTATGCTGATGGGGTCAAGAGGGCTTTGAATAGTTTCAAGAAGCTGTGTGTGAACGTTTGAACTCTGTGATCCGTAAATTAAAGAAGAACAACTCCTGACCTTTTTGTCCTAGGCTCCAGTCAATGTTCACATACTGATTGATCTAAAGTGAGGAAGCAGAACATGACAATCTGCTTTAATTGACTGAAGTGACACAAATGGTGTGTTAATTATCACAGATAACGAGGAGATCTGTAACCAAAGCTGCACACAGAGGCCAAGACTCTGTCGCTTGGTACTTGTGATATAATGTAGGAATACAGTTTGTCCACTTTTATACAATTTACCAATGATGGATTTATGCTTCATTAATTAGTGCACATGTTGCCATAGAATACACAGCAGCTATTTAAAAAGCTTTAGTAACAACAGGTCGGTGACTGTTTTCTGAGTGATCAAATAAAAATACACCAGATTTGAGGTAAACACTCAGAGAAACCAAATCCTGCAAGGTTGGATGGTGGGTCCAGGTGGGCGGGGCTTGGGGTGTGGCTGAGAGTGGTGACTGCTTTGTTGTGACATCACAAAGTTCCAGAAGTCCTGACGGCTGGTTTTAAGGCTCAGCTTCTGAATACAGGCTGTGTGAATTTCTCTGTGGACTGAGGCTTTGATACTTTCATAATCAAAAAACACATGGACATCTACCTTTAGACTGTGTGGACCTTTAAATAAATAAATACAATTTTCAAATAAAAATACTGCATGAGAGAAGTATCTGTGTCTTTTTCAGCAGCTTGTTGTGTTGCAAGTAATGTTTTAGAAATCTAAACATGACTCGCTAACATCACCACGCTGTACTAATGCACAGCAATGATTAAACGCTAACTGCTAAAATCAGCATGCCGTATGCTACATGGCATTGCTAACATACTGATGTTTAGCAGGTGTAAAGTTTACCACGTACACCATCTTAGTGTTAGCACGTCTCAGACCTGTAGTACTGCACCTGCCCACTGGATTTCCCCAGACTTTCTTCCTGCTCACCTGTTTTCCATGCACACAATCACTGGAACTTCCCCACCTATCTACACATCTGTTCCTCATTTCCCTCATCTGCTTCCTGGGTTTATACCAATCCTTTTCTCCAGTCAATTGCCAGATCATTTGCTAATGTCTCTGTGTGTTTCCTGCTGCGGACTAATGTTCCTGCTACCTAGATAAAGTTACCTGTTGTCTGCACCTGTCTGCCTGGCTGTAGACCTGGTCCTCAGCACTTCATCTCTTTAAGTTCCTTCATTGCATCTGCCTTGATAATTTGAATTGCACTTTAATTAGAGGCTGAAGTGAATGTCATTAGGTTTGCAGGTATTTGGTTATCAAAATAGATAAATAAATAGATTACTGCAATAACCAGCATCATGAAAAGTCAGAGGTTTTAGTAAATAACATCCTCAACCAAGCTATAAATAACCAATGAACTGAAGCATTACAAAAGCTCTTGGACACAAAGCTCTTGCTGGGATTGTTTGAAAAGCTCGGCTCTGTCTTCAGTAAAGTCTCAGATTTAACACTGCAGCTTCTGTCAGCTCTACTTCACTGTAAAACAAGCAAAGCTCAGAGGATGAAGCTGCAGGGTTGTCAGTGGCCAAAGAACCAGCTGCTGGGGATAAAGTCCTCAATATAAAAGTTAAAACAAAACCTTTCTTTCCTCCTGTGGTAAAAACTGCTGATGTGTCCTTGAGCAAGGCACTAAACCGTGATACTATACGCTCCAGTTGTTCAGTGATGGCAGTTTGCAGCTGAGGTGGCAGATCTGCTCTGTCGACCGTCTTGGATAAATGAAGGTTTAAAAAAAAGGGTGTGATGGGTCAGAAAGCAGAAACGTCATTATGTGTCTTATTGAAACCAGAGGAAGACTTCTTTTACTGCATGAAATTTCCATTTATGGCAGAGATGCAGGAGCATGAACATCTATGAAAAGCAGTTTGCTGTGACGAAATTGAATTCCATCTGTCAGTGTGTGTGTGTGTGTGTGTGTGTGTGTGTGTGTGTGTGTGTGTGTGTGTGTGTGTGTGTGTGTGTGAGAGAGACAGAGAGAGAGAGAGGCTGAGTGTGTAATGCTGGATGTTTTAAATCACTGTGTGACCTTCCATGTGTGATATTATGTGTGATTGTGTTTCTGGGGGAGGGACTGGTTTGCAGTTGTCTTGGTACATTATTGAGGAGGAGGGGCTGGTGGAGGCTTTTTGGTGTTTGGGGGTCAAGGAACCAGATGATGGATTATGGGATGTTTTGCTCTTTCCACCAGCCAGCTCACGACAGTGATGGCTGTCGTTCTCTGCACTGTTATTGGCTGTGAGTGCATGTGTGTCTGTGCTGTGAGAGTGTGTCATTACAGTGTTGGTACACAGATATTTAAGTATATCTGGAAGTGTGTGTGTGTGTGTGTGTGTGTGTGTGTGTGTGTCTAAGCTTTCCTGAGTGAAAATCATTTAATTAATAAAATGTAATTAATGATCTGTTGAACGAGTACTCAGTAGTTATTACTATATTATTACATGAAGATTCACGGGTTGAACCACTACACACCTGTAGAGTTGCATGGTGCTATGGTGAGTCAGCAAACAGTCGTTTATTTACACATCCAGCAGTTACGGAGCAACATTATCATTCATTTGGAGTCATGGTTCTGGCCATGTAGTGATATCAGTCCAGTGTTCCCTCTCTTCTAGCTCTGTGTTTGGTCTCCACCAGCCCCAGAGGGAAATCTGTGGCTCTTTAGCTGCTAAATGCTCCAGTGTGTTCACCAGCTGGTCTCTAACTGTGTCCGTCTGCTGTTTGTCTGTGTTAGTGTTTATGTAAAGTCTAAGATCCAGACATCACAGTTCAAATATGAAAGCAGTGTCAGAAACTCCAGGCATTAAAACACCTGTCAGTGTATTTGATTTAGATTTCTGCCAGTGGGACAGTCCACATGTAAACAACAGTTTCCACTCTGACCCTCATCAGAGCAGATTTTTTTAATGCCAAGGTCACTGGGCTCTATGCTCTTGTGTTTACTTCTCCAACAAGTAGGAGAAACCACAGAATATTAATAGTTGAGACAAGTATTATTTTGAAAGTGCTCTGCAGTTTTATCAAAGTAATGGATAAGGCCAATCACAGGTGAGTGTTCTCTGTAACCATGGCGTTAAAACACAGCTGATATGTCTCAGTATTCTATAGGTGAGTCTTAAATGTCTGTATCTGTCTCTGATTTATTATACATGAACTTGTGTGTTGTGTATGTGTGTGTGTGTGTGTGTGTGTGTGTGTCTATCTGTACATGAACACATTTGAATGTGTCTTCACACATGGCTGCCTGAGTGTATGTTTGTATTTCTGTGTGTGTGTGTGTGTGTGTGTCAGCAGGCAGGCAGTGCGACAGGGCAGACAGCTCCTATTGCTCTTTTTGGATGAGAGCAGAGCGTCTGGCAGCGCGTCGACAGCCTCGACTGGATATCATCACAGCGGCTGGGTGCGTCGGTTCAGGCCTCAGAGTCACGTGCGTCTTGGCCTGATGTCTGAGTGCCTGCAGTCAGACAGCAGCTTTAGGACGGCCGGATGTTAGCTGTTATTTGGTTTTTTATTTTTTCTTCCATCCTTCAACTATCTTTATCCTGTGACCTCGGGGGAGGAGATCAGTCCTGGAGTGCAATGTGACATCTGGGTTTTTTCTACAGTATTATGCATTGTGTGTGTCTGTGTGTGTGCACTTCATATGCTCTTTGTGGAGTTTAGTAATTCTCCTAAAGACAATCTGTGTATGTGTGCTTCTATTTGCATATAATGAATGCATGGGAACTGTGTGTGTGTGTGTGTGTGTGTGTGTGTGTGTGTGTGTGTGTGTGTGTGTGTGTGTGTGTGTGTGTGGGGCTTGTACAGTGTAGCCTTCCTGACTGGTGCCTGGCAGTGACGTGGCTGCTAGCAGAGACAGAGATGGATAGCCATGCAGCAGTTGAGGGTCAAGGATACAGTCGGCTCAGCTCAGTGCACCAGAAGCACAAACACACTGACACTGGAGGCTGGAGGACACTCCTTCTGAAGAAAGAAAAAAAACAGTCCACAAAGATGCAGATTGACTTTCTGGTGGGAAAAAGGTGATTGTCTAAGAGTTCAGCTCAGTTTAGGATCATTATAAAGGACGGCGTGTTGTGGTAATTCAAGGCTGCCCCTCCTCCCCCCAAAAAAGAAACAAACTAGAGGTGTACATGTACGTTCAAGCCAAAACTAGGGCAGGTGCTGGGCCTAAAACAAACCAACGAAGAACAAAGAAGAGCAAATGTCTTGCACACTGCAGGGCTCCAGTTTTCACTTAATTTACTACACCAAAAAAATCAGTGACGTTTCGAGCCCCCCTGCTCTTCATCAGAAAAAACAAGCGGCATCGGTCATTTGTTCAGATGCTTCAAATGAGCCATTGGTGATTAGTGACTCTGTCAGTGGTCAAAGACACATGAGCTTGTTATAGCAGCGAGAGATGAGACGAGCCCACAGGTCGTCTGTGCAGCCGGTTGTTTTGACACATAGTTAGGTTTTGTTGCTAGGCAACATCTAGTGGCTGTAGTAGTGATGACAGGAGCAAAGGGAAAAGTGCGGTGACGTAGTTTATAGAGCGACAAAGTCCACGTCAGGAGGAGGTTGGGGTGGATGGATGAATATGACCCAGGAAAGCGGTGTTTGATTCCCATTGCTCCGGTTGGAGGAAACTCCTGAGGAAGAGGTTGGAGCGGACGGTTGGACCCCAACACATGACTGAACCTCAGAGGTCGTGGTTCACATCCCATCTCCTGCTAACACTCAACATCTGGGTCTTTACACCAAGATAAACTGAGCAGTGTTTGTTACTGCAAGTCATGTCTGAAATGATGCCACTGAGTCATGGAGAAGCCACTGATGACTTTGTTTTGTCGTTCAGGTGTGAAGACAAACACGAGTTGCTGAATAGTCTAAGCTGGCTCTGTATTAGCGTCTAGGATACAAGGCGTTGTCTCCGAGGCTCAGTTGACCTGAACCAACTACAGACTCATTTAATTACCTCAACAACTACCAGACCATGTAAACGTCACAGTCTCTGATGATATAACTGGTGTTGAGACCACTTTGTGACTTAGGGCGATTTAAAGAGAATCGACTTGACAACACGGTCTGCCAGGGGAAATAAAGGTAGACAGAAACAACAAGTTTTACAACATGTCACTCTTATTTGTCGCTGAGGATCTAACTGAGTGAAGTGCAGTGAAGGTGTAGCTGCTGTAGACATAATAAGTTTTATCACACCTGGTTCATGCAGGGTAATATTTTTTTTAAAATAAAACTTTCTGCGTAATTAAAAAAATTACATTTGTAACCTCGTCTGTTTTGAGTTGCCCTGCTTCATGCCGCATTCTTTAAGTGACACAACATATACTTATATTGGTTTTTCTTGGCTTTTAAAAGTAATTCGACTGTGACTCCACAGTAGTATACAGTAATTCATTTAGTGAAGGAAGTGGCAATGAATCAGGGCTGGGGAGGGATGGTAGAGGGAGCTACTGAAAAGAGCAAAAAATTTAAAAAAAATAAAATATGAATGTGAACTAGTTCATTTTCACTTTGAGTCAGCTCCTGTGAGGTGTGAACGCTGACGTCAGTGGTAAAAGCTCGTACCATAGAAAACCTGTGAACAGCAGTGGGTCAAAACTGGAGCAGAAAGTTGGTGCATGAATATAATGGACATTTACGACAGACTGGATAACAACTTAAGAGCCAGGTCATATATAACAATAGAGTTTATGATTTTCTATTATTTTCTGTAGTAAAGCTGTAGTGATATGATATAATATTGTTGTGTTTACATCTGAGCAGACAGCTGATAAATCTGACCAGCAGTCAGATTTATCAGTGCTGATATGCTCAGCTCCACTCAGCCATGTTTATTGATTTCTGTAAAGACGGCCAAGTTGTGCGTTGAGAAAAGCAGATCAGCTTTTCACTTATCTTTACTGCCGGCCCAGAGCTGAAGGAGGATCCCCAACATGGCCGCCAGAGAGTTATTACCTCACCTTGAAGCCCTTCATTATCCAAAAGATAATAGGAGCCCAGACACAGTGGCAGCGAGGGTTAATTATGTTGTTCACTGAAACAAAAGAACTAACAGGATGAGTGTGAACCGCCAACTTAACAATTGACTTTTTGCCAAGTCTCTGTGTTCCCTCCGATGTGACGGGAAAATGAGTCTAATTTCTGTGGCTCAGTCTGACAGACAGTACAACTTCAGTCACTGATGAGCTGCCGTGTTAAACAAACTGTGATGTTCAACACCTCTGGGTCACACCTGTTGTTTCCCATTTTCCTCATTCCCCATTTCAGAGTCACACCAGGAACAAGACAGACTTTAAATCTAATTACGAGGAACAGATTTTAAGACATAAAATGTCACTACTTTTCTTTCCATAGGCAACAGGTTGTTCATCAGACTTTTCTGCAAACCACAGACAATTTTTAAAGACATAAGTTTTGCAAAGTGATTTTAAAAGATGTTGGTGGTTCCTTCCCCACCCTTCTTACCCTAAGGCAGGAAGTTCTAGAGCTGAAGGGCCCAGACTACAAGAGCCTGATATGTGGGAGACTGTAACCTGTGTCTGTTTAAAGATGGTCTTTAGATCTGGCAAAGTACCCGGGGAGCCTACTGGGTTCAGGGGTCCCCTAAGCCGTCCTGAGCCTCTGATTTCTGGTAGAGAGTTAAAGGGCTCAGCTCACTGCTGGGCATTGAGGATACTGCAAGTGTGCCAATCATTTGCAAAACAGTACAATTTTAGTGAAAAGATGTAACTATAAAAAAATATATCATTTTTCTAAATGTTTTTAAACACTTTTTAAATTTTTTTATTTATCACTGTGTTGAGCCAATGATAAGAACTTTTATGTCATCAGTCCTGCAGTTTCGCAGCTGGACCTCATTGTGTACTTGTTTGCTGTGTCTCAGCCTGATTGACATCCATGGCCAGAACTGGAGAATCAGAGTGGAAATCTGGTTAGCAACAGGAAGACTTATAAAGGCGAGAGAGACAGATGGTGAATCAACAAGTGATCCCTCCCCTGTCAAACAAAAAAGACAAACTGAGCTTCCCCTGCCTTCAGCTCAGTCCTGAATGTTCGATTGTTATCATTCAAATAAAAAGAGCTCTGAGAACGCTGTATTTGGCCTTCAAATTGTTACAAGGTCGGATGTGGGCCGCCAACATTCTTGTGATTTTCAAGTTGCCAAATAGGCAAAAGAGGTTGTGAGGAATTTCAAGAGACTGGGTCTGGGCGTTTTTCAGCCAATCATATCAGATTATCTACCTTGATCCCCTCTGCTCTGCACAACACTCAGGAAGCCTTGTGTTTCTTTTAGTCTGCTGTAGCTTGAGGAATCATCCTAAGCACAAAAATAATGTGCCTCTCAGAGGATTTAATATTGAACTGTCACGCAACATCAACTTCTCAAATAACAGCCGATCCCGTCTTCCCCTGCCGATAAACAAATGCACAAAATGATGAATCTGCTGTGGCCTGGAGGCTGGTTTCCAAGATTTCTGGCTGCGGTTCAAATAAGACAATCCAGAGAAGTGATTTGAATGAAGTGATTTGAATGAAAATTAGGCAAAAAGATAACAAGAGTCAATGAGACAGTGAAGATGTTTATGCAAAGCATCGAGTATCAGCTGCTGTTTTGTTCCTCCTCATGTCCTCTTTCTTCTTCGTGATGTTCTTCACTTTCGTGTGGTTTTATCAAAGTGTCAATGTGAATCAATCGCTAAAATGGAAATTGATCTTCCCACGAATCTGACACATTTCTTTGAACTAGCACTTGGTAGGTAATTGGGGTCAAGGGTGGAGGGAGGTATTGATTTCTGTTGGAGCCCCCTTCCCTCTGCCTCTGCCATTTCCACACACGCACACACTCACACACACCTTTTATTGTTTTGTCAATGGCATGAAGCCTCACTTACACTTTTTTTCCCGTCATATATCTCCGCGTGCTTACACATGTTCATGCAGATCCTGAAACAGCTGCATCAGCGCGCGGTAAGGAAGCTGTAATTCATCCTGCTGGCTGAGGTGTGTTCGGTTTACAGCCGGTCCCCCGGGGATTCTGGGACTGTTGGGTGTGTGTGTGTGTGTGTGTGTGTGTGTTTGGGAGTGTTCAAACAATGGGGTTAACCGTCCGATATGTGTGTGTGTGTGTGTGTGTGTGTGTGTGTGTGTGTGGCTGGTTAAAGTGAAACGCAGCTATGGGCTTGGGTCGAACAGTGTGTGTTGATTTGCTGCTGTCTTGCAGGTGTTTGTGTGTCGCACATGACCGCGCAGCTGATCTGTTAACTGTAGCTGCTGCTGTTGAAGCTCATATGCAAACAGGCTAATGCTGATCAACCCAGGCCACTCAATACGCTCGCAAATCTGTGTAGCGGTCAATATTTGGACAGCAGCACGGCCTGATGGTCACAGCCTATCCTGTAACAACAACACCATGGGTTTGATCATTGATTAATCTCTTGATTCCAGTTCCAATAAATAAAATTGTGAAAAATTCCCCAGAGTTTCCCCAGAAAATCTGACTAAGCGGAAAGAGACTGTAGGTGTAAGCCTGCAACTGGGCGCCTACACCAGGAGGTGTTCTTCCCCTTCCCATGTTTCCCATTTGCTGCAGGAAAGAACAACAATCTATACGGCGTGAAAATGGCAAGTTTTGATTTGGATTTGGATCCTGTGTAGTCGCACAGTGGACATACGTCTTTACTGTTTTTTGGGGCGTTTTCTTTGCAGGGAATCAGAAATGTTCCCCCAAACAAGTTCCCCTGTCACTGCATCCTGGGCTCAGTGCCACCAAGTACGATTGTGATTGTTTTTTTGTTTTTTTTTTTTATCCCTATAATCCTCTATCCATCGATGCATAGATTAACAATTATGTCTGAGGCCTGCAGACATCCATGAAAAGAGCTCCAGAAGATGTCAAGTACCATCAGAGATATCATATTGAAAGCCTAGCTCCTATATAGTGACACATCTGTCAAATGTCCATTATATATATTATTCGATCTGTGGATGTGAAGAAAGTCTGATTATGAAAAAGTGAATTAATGTGACCTGGATATGCATAAAGTACACATTTAGGAAGTAATCTGCAATTTATCTTGCAGGAAACAGCTGACTGAGCTAAATACCAAAATATCACACACACACACACACACACACACACACACACACACACACACACACACACACACATACACAGACACAGTGATATTTTCAACCTGCTGTTTCTTTTCAGCAGGCAGCAGTAAATACAGTGGATTTCATTTGTGTACGTTCTGTTTGGAAATTCAAATTTAGACTGCCTTATGTCGGAGTAAATGGAGTGTGTTAGTAGATGCAGATGTGGAGGCAGAGGCTGCAAAGTCATTGTTTGCAGTGATATTAAAAAGTCTGAAGAGGCAAACAGAAGAAGACTCCAACATGTTTGACAGAGAGCTCTGATATTATGTTTTTAATGCCAGATAAAAATCCTCTTTCTTTATTACAACCAATACTGAGTTACTGGTTGTGTGTGAATGTGTAGGTTTGCAGCACATGGACAGTAACAATAGACTTTTTGTGTTTGTGGCTTCATTTTCATGTCAACATGATTGATTTAGTTTCAACCTGAATCTGTTCTGAATGAGCTGGTGTGTTTTCACATTCCACTAATTCAGACCCATTGACGTAAAAGCACACATTAGTCTCTCAGCGTCCTCTCCGGAGAGAAATTGCCTGAACTTTCCAACCTTTCTGTGGTAAAAGCAAGTGGCTACGCCTCTAATGTACCGCTGAAATTGAAGGTCACCAGAGGCAGGGCCAGAGGGACTGGCAGAGGCATCCCCAGAATCTGAGTGGCCGCCCCTGGTGCCACCTCTACTAGAGTAAGAAGGTTGTGAGTATTTCAATCTCTATAGGAAGTGACAATTCTTATTGGAAATTCAATCAAACAACCACAGATGGATGCAAAAACACCACAGAATGATGTAAAACCACCACAAAATTATACAAAAAGACCACAAAATGATGTAAAACAACCACAAAATTATTCAAAATGACCACAAAATTATGTAAAACAAAGTCAAAAAGGCACAAAACAACCATCAGATCATGCAAAACAGCAACAAAATGATGCAAAATAACCATAAAAAGCTACAAACTGACCATAAGGAGACACAAAATGACCATAAAGAGACACAAAAACATTTTCACTGATTTCCCAAATGCACCCCCATTTTTGAGTCACATTCAGAAACCACCCCAGTTGCACCAAATCAGAACTGGGACCTGCCCAGTACAACCACAGTAGTTCACTGCTGGTCAGCAGCTGAGAAGGCACCGTCTGATTTTTGTGAGATGAAAGAAAATGATTTTTCACTGCTTTCACCTGGTCTGGGATTTGAACCTGCAGCCTTCCAGTCACAGACCTGATGGTAATCACCAAAACCTGCTGCAGCTTGAAATGTAATTAAAGCCTGTTCTGATAAAGTGTCAGGTCACCAGCTGGTTTTCACACTGATCGACTCAGGAGGGAACGGCTGATTATTGGCAACAGAATCTCAAGCTGCACATTCAAACCGAGATCATTAAGTATGAACTGTGATTATTCATCGCAGTGAATTAGCCAACATTAGTGTGTTGCACTAATATTAGCATCTTGACTGTTTTCAACCACAGCAGCTGTGAGTCAAGTGAAATGTAATATTTCTATGAGGCAGAATTCTGCAATTACCAATTATGCAAACTAAATTTACAATTTACATTTTCACAAATCAATTGTGCAGCACTGTGACAAATGGAATGTATAATGTTGGTATTCATCAGCCCAGAACATATTCATAAACTTGGACCGTGGGCTGCCAGAGCCTGGAGCCAGACAGCTGGCAAGATATTGGCAAGATATCTCAGCTGTCATTGGCAGAGCTGAGGAGGTTTCGAGCGTCATAACCAAAAGGGTAATTGTAATATGTGAAACTGTGGGAGCTGAGCAAGTATTTATATCCTAATGAGAATTGCTTTGGGTTTGGAGACAATCATGGGAGGGTATAATGAGGAAGTTAAGCCAATTGGGTTGGTCATGACGTCTGCAGGAGCAGAAGTAGGCTTTTTTAGGATTTCGTTTTTGTTTATGCTTCAGGAGTCCGATGCCAGGACTGACCTAAGACTGCTTTTGCTGTTGCATGGAAAAATCTGTGACAACATGCCTTCAGCCACTCTTCACTTTGATCCTTTCTTCCAACACTTCCCTGATAGCAAATATGCTTTGGCTGGAGTTTTGTAAATAGCTGCACTGCGGTGCTGCTAATATCACTACTATTTCCTGACTGTGAAGCCAACCCCTTGTTTTTTATCAGCACACTAACCCCATTTACACTTACTCACTTCATGCATCTTGGGTAGACTGGTTAGCTACCTAATCCCAAAACATGCTGTTGAAAACATGTCAATGCATCTGCCTTTCCGAGCTGCATATAAATCATTTCTGCTCTTATAGTGTAACTATGTCCATCTGAAGAAATATCCACTCACTGCCTGATTTTCTGGGTACATCCATGGTCTGTCTCTGCAGCATAATTATAATGGAACTTTAGTTTCACAGGGCAGTTAGCCGTTGTTATGTGTCTCATTAAAGGAGCTATTTGTAAGTTTTGCTATTGCTACATAGCCAACGTTAGCATTATCAGCTGTTTACCTACCAGCCTTACCAAGAGCTTCAGCCATCATTGCTTTTACAATAGCAGAGGTTATAATATGCTTTCTGAGCAGACTGGACACTATAGTGACTCTGATTCAGACAGTAACGAGATGGGCTAATTGAACCGGGGCTAGCTTAATAGCAAGCTAACTTTCTAACTCGATCCTTGATCATTCCATTCACTGAACAATATGTGTGGGTGAGAGAGCATTGATCGATATGGGAGAGGGAGTTTCCTGAGTTAGAGCTGTGAAGGCAATCAATCCTTTCTGACTTTAGTTCATTCATTTAGTTCATTCATGTGTTTGTTTCAGCTAATAGATAGCTGTTAAGTAATGCTGGCTAAACTGTTGCTGCTGTAACTAAACTGCTGAGGTGCACAAGTTCCTCTGATGTTCTTCAGGTGCATTACAATGTCCCTCTGGAGGAGGTCTGACCCCAGTTTGACCCCTGTGATTGGGCTCATATGGCTGAGTGTAAATGGACCTGGTTTTTTGTCTGGATGCGAGACACTTAAAATGATGTGAATGTAAATGGTGCTATTGATCCATTAAACAGACACATGCAGATTTATATGATGACTCACACAATTTATGTTTCAGTATTTTGTCAACAATCAATCAGTGAATGGTTGAGTAACAAAGCAGTGATCAGAGCAGAATCAAACCTGCAGGAAATCCACATAAGAGCTGAATATTTTGATTTTCAGTAATAGTAGCACTTTTGTTTAGGTGTATTTGGAGTTTTCATGACAGTCATCTTCTCTGGTGTCTCAGTTTGTTGATGTTCAGAAAGACCCAGAACGCCTTCACGTAGACAGGTCCTGGTGTCACTCCCCCCACCGGCTGCTGTGTGCACACACTGTAGGAGCAGAGATTTTCCTCAGCGTATCCTTAAGTGACAGTGCCACCTTATCACAGCGCAGAGGTTTACATGCCTCTTTGACCCTGAGAGCTGTGTGGCCTTAAGCATTAGCTGCTGATAGAGTTTCCCAGGACACACTGTTCCTAGGAAAGAGGCAGACAAAGAGCAATTGAAAGACCTTCATGGAAAGCCAGTCTTTTCAAATTGAAGGAGGAAACTGAAAGAAGCTGGTGAAGGGGGGGCAACTGATGTGATGCCAGTCAGGCAGAGCATTGGCACAGCTTTGATGTGAACCCTTTTAAAATGAGGTGCAGCTGCAGTGTTTAAGGAGAGACAATTAAAGCTGATGTTAGTTTTTCTGTGACAACGGATAAAGATACACCCCGAGGATGTAAACATGTCACACATTATCATACGTTTATAAGTGTTGTCGGTTTCCAACCATGACAGTGCCTCTGTGCATGAAGTCCATGCAGAAATTGTTTTGGTGTTAAACAACTTGACTGGCTTGCACAGAGCCCTGCGACTGACTCCTTACACACTGTCAGGGTTTACCCGCACAGACACACAACTGCAGGGAGCAACATCATCACATGTGGTTACAGAGCACACACATACACAGAAGGAGACAATATCTACACAGATTCAAAGAGTGAGCTGCTTGCCGCTGCGCACACTGGTAAAAAAGATCCATCACGTCTCATCCTCTGGTTACCGCTCCTCTAAGTATCAGAGCTTAAGTGTGAGACGCTTCAGTCGGTGATTGTGTGTTTTTAAAACTTATTTTCCTGGTTACTGGTTTAACAGTGCCATGCTGGGCAGGTGACAGCTCTGTTTACAGTGTGTGTGCTCTGAAAAATGTGACAGCACAGAAAATTAACGTGTTCACCCGGGTGTTGTGTTTACATCACCGCCAACTGGAGCTGAAGCTGATAAATACCCGTCACCACTGCACAGTCATTAAACAGTCATAAAAGTCACTAAAGAGGTATTAAGACTGAAAACAGGCCTGTGTGAAAAACATGCATGGGGCAGCGTCAGTGGGAGTGTGTTACCTCAGGTAGAAGAGTGGCTGAAATATGATCCAGGAAGTTCAGTTTGGTCCAGGACATGCATCATGATTGAAGACCTGTCAAATGCTAAAACATGCAGTGAATATTCAGAAGATGTCACATGACAAAGCCAAGTTCAACTCTTTTGCAGATGACTATGCATTGTTTTTTTTCTTTTGTTTTCTCTTTATTTTAATGGAGTCGTCTGCAACAGCATGTCTCCATTTAACTGATGTCAAATGCTGTGTTTTGATTTTTTCATGCAGGGCTGAAATTTGTCTGTGATGCTGTTGAGGCTGAACAGAAGCAAACCTCTGCCTGGTTCCAAAATCGGGTGGAAAGTCTATCCAGAAAACTGGAAGCTGCTCCAGCAGCATGTTAATGCCCATGTGTTTGGAATGAAATGTTCAGCACTCACATATGAGGGGAAAAATGAATGTATATGATGTAGTGCTGAGCCTACATGAAGGTTAAGACTTATTCATGCCTGCTGACGTTGCTTTCATGTTGTACAGGAGAGCTGCTCTCGGGCAAGCACAGTAGAAATACCTCTATTTAAATGCAGTTAAGGTGATTTAAGCCTGAATCAAATGGTATGTTGGAGAATGAATGGTAAATATTGCAAGGCTGCAGTCTTTGTGGTCAGAGGTTAGGCAATGAATGCAGTTAATTATGTCCCTAATGATTACAATATTACAAACGCGTGTGTATGCAGTTTGCAGGCCTGTGGGTCAGCTCCTCGTTTCAGCCGTAGTCTCACACAGGATTCACTGCAGGCACAGATCTCAAGGCTCACAGAGATACACAACCCACAGCATATAGTGCACAGGCTTCTCACACACACACGCACAGTGACACCAGCCTGGGAGCCAGGATGCTCCATCTCATAAACACACACTCACTCGCTCATAGTGTCTCATCACGCCGGCAAGTCAGGGGGAAACCTCACAGTAAACATGCGATGGATAGCAGTTGACAGCCAGCAGGAGACGAGTAACTGGTGGCTGTTTTTGTTTTTTTTGGGGGGTGGGGGGCTTCATGCTGCACTAGGAAGGTAGAATGTGGGAGTGAATCAGCATGTGTGGTACACTGGCAAATTGAAAATGAAGGTCATGGATTCACAGTTGATTTCCATTGCTTTAAAGAACACATTAAAAACGTTCTAGGAGCGATGAAGTGATAAAGTGCTTTTTTTTCCCTCACTTCCGTACCCACTCTCCATCAACCTGCCTCATCCGTTTCACTTTGAGCTTGTTGTTTCCTACGTTTCCAAGCAGTAGAAATCAGAAGTGGTGGTTTCCATTACAATCTTCCTTTAGTTCTCCCTTTGCTGTTCCATGCTTTGAGCTACAGCTGTAAACCAATACTCTGGATTCAGCTGAATTTAAGAAAAAAGAAAGATTTTTAAAAGTCATATTCAATTGTGAAAGAAAAGCAGCACCACCACATCCGTCTGTCTCTCGACTTCTCCCAGTTTTGGATTAGCTTGGATTAGCCCGCTCTCAGCTTCAAAACTGCTCCTCAGAAACCTGTGGGTGACGTCATGGAGGCTACGTCCATCTTTATATACAGTCTATGGCTGAAATGAGCAAATACTTCAACCGCAACCATGTGGTAATGATGGCAGAGAGTTCACAGCCCAGTTCGGCCACAGAGAGTGATTTGCAGTGTAAAAATACTCTGGGTTTTGGTCTGTAAACAGCAAGTGGTTCCAGTGGTGGAAGCTTTAATGCTGAACCAGCTGCAGTAAATGTAGAGTTTGCATTAGCACCAGTCAGAGTAGATTAGCACAGCAACGGCCTAATTTCATTAAAATGATTTTAAGGTAATTGTTTCCTTTACTTCTACTGACTTAAACAAAAACACCTAATCTGCTTTGGAGGAAGGCTTATTAGACGTTACAGTCTTGCTTCCTTTAAAATCACAGTTAATCAGGATGAAAACAGAATTTTTTGTTGTTTCCTGAGGCAGATTTTTTTTTTTTTTTGTTAGGAGCAGCTGGGACAACTTATCCCCCGAGAGATTATGTTCATTGCAAGAAAATTCCCATTATTTCTCATTGACAAAAATAAAATGAACAAACAGACTTTACCAGAGCAACTGAAGAATAGATAAATCTCAATTACTACAATCTCAAAAAGAATTCATTTACATGAAATGTTGCAGACATGTTTAATTCAGCGCTCTGTGTGATATCATGTCCCCTGTGGAGGAGTGGCGCCTCCTCACTCAGCTTTGAAGGCATCCACCAGAGAGGCTGGATGTCATCTGTCAGGACTCACTGAAGCCGTTTGGGTGGCTCTTGTTAGCCCAGTGTCCTATTAAAACCCTTTAAAGTTGGGATTTTCAGGGTTTTTGGCAGGTATATCTTTCATGCTTTCACTGGCCTAAGGGATGCTGCCATATTGATTAGCTGACCTACTTCCCTCTTCTTTTTTTTTTTTTGAGGGAACTGAATAACCCAGAAAACTTTCAAACTGCCACTGGCATGAAGGAGATGGACGTGGACCCAGACCAGAAACAAGAGTTATGAGATGTGATATTAAGAGATAGTACCTTACAGTTACAGTTAAAGTTGTGTATTTTTGTTTTTTTTTACTTTTATGACTACTGTAAAGCTGTGTCCCACCTCAGGGGCTGCATCCTCTGCAGGACACAGGCTTTGAAGGTGTGGCCCTTAGTCATAGACCACGAAGGCCGAATGGAAATGAGACGGTCTGGCCTTTGCAGGATTTTGGCTTTGCGTCACCAGCTGTGCCCAGCTTCACTTTTGCGTTGCTACTGTTGCCCAGCAACCTTGAAAAAATGTAACTTTTTTTCCACAAAAACTTGCATTTTTAAGACCCCATGGTTTTAACAGTTGGCTGTTGAACTGAGCTGAAACCCAATACATTTTAAAAGTATAATACTCAGGCTCTCTGTTGGTGTTGTTTTCTTCCATTACAAGTGCGCTATGAATCTTGGGATAGGTTGGGGCACGTATGCCCAGGGAAGAGGGCTGCATTTGAAGGAGCCTTTGAAATGTGACAGCCTAGCTGTGCCACTGTGACACAATTGGTCTTGAAATGCAGCCTGCAGATCTGGGACAAAGCTCTTGTCTCTGAAAACTTTGGTCGCATTCTTTCAGAGAAAGTTCAGATGTCATTTGGTCTCCACACCAATATTCACAGGAAGATTGGCTGGCAGTGCTGCTAGTCCCACCCCCTCCTGTGACAGATCCTATGTAATGATTATATCTCGCAGCTTACAAGCCTCATTTAGACCCTGAATAAGAAGAGTTAGATACTGAATATTATCTCACACTGGCTGCAGCAATTCATGTGACAGCTCCACTGTCCTGCTTCTCTGCAATGGTGGAGCTTCCTGGACCTTGACACACATCTTTGTATACTTGTATACTTTCTGCGTGATGTATCAGGTGTGTGTCAGGTGACATGTTTGGCTAAACTACCATCAAATTTGTCTGCTTGTTGTTAACAGTTAAAAAAATTAACAAGCTAGCTACATAAACAGCATATAATATATTTGTGCAAGATGATTTAATAACTAAGGTGATGTGTCAGAGCCCTAATCTGTTTACTTTGGCATATCCTTGTTAAAAATTTAGTGCTTTAGCAGTCTGTCTCTAATTTTGCCCTCTACCATCACTGCACAAGATGCTTCCTCTTCATCCTATCTCCACCTGTTTGTCATTATTTATCACAAGCAGTTGATTTGCATACTAATAAAATTAATAAAGCTCATAATAAGCTCGGTCTTTGTGACTCCAGAGAACATAAAAAGGCACAGAAGTTGTAAAGTGCAGCATTACCTGCTAGCAGTTACAGGAATTACATTTCCCCGTGGGTCCATGATGTAAGATAATATCATAAACCATCATGGCAACATGACAATGAGTTACCACAGTCATTGTGAAAACTATCCTACAGTGACACTAAACTGTTTGGTTTCCCATGATACCAACTTTTTAAAACATCTTTGGTTAGAAAGTGTCAGATTTGATTCTGCTGCTGCAGTTATCATGATTATTTTATCATACCTGTGTAAGTGAATATAGATTAATTATACATAAATATAATTATAAAATGCACAGCAAATTCTCCTATAGAGTTGTTGTGCTCTTCATGCATGTTCATGCATCAAGTGTTAAATTAAATGACCGTGCATGTGGAGTTGTTCTAAAACCAGAAAAATATAAATTTTAGGGTGAAAAACACCAGATGCAGAGTGAGAATTGATCAGAGGAGTCCATGATTTCCTGAAGTGTTAAATCCTGAGAGAGTGTGACTGATAGCAAAGTAAAAGTTTTGCTAATGCTACATAGCCAATGTTAGCATTAGCATCTGGTTATATACCAGTCTTATGAAGAGATTCAGCCACTGGTGCATTTACTGTACAAGAGGTGATGAAGCGCCCTCTGAGCAGCGCTGCTTCTTCAGGGCAGACTGGACGCTACAGTATCGGAAAGCAACACAATGGGTCAACTGGCCTCATGCTAGCTGGTTAGCATGCTAACTTCAGTAGAGGAAAAGAAGTGATGTTAATAGAACCAAAACAATAGAGTTGCTTTCCACTGCTGGAGACAGGAGTAAAGTTTGATGCTGAACTAGCAACGTCTCTTTTAGATTGATAATTAAGCAGCTGCTAATGCTGCTAACGTTAGCAATGGCAAAACTACCAAATAGCTCCTTTAAAATGTGTTCTTTGTCAGTCAGAGCCTTTCTTTGGGTAACTTCAAGCAGCTCCTATGGCCACTTACAATTACAGATTTAGAATGATTTTTGGACGCCAGATCTTTTCTCTGTGTAAACAACAATTACACAGATAATCATCCTCCTTGTCTTCAATAATTTACAAGGGCTCTCCAGTAACTAGGATCAACAGACAAAAAAAAATGGCCAGAGTGAAATATTTACTCTACTGCTTGAGATGTCTGCTGGTCGACTGCGGCTGCTGCTTGATTGGAGGTGGTGGTGACCCGGCAGACAAATGTATTTTTACAGAAGCAGAAGTGAAAACAACTAATAAAGGTCAGGCCCAGCAGTTGTGGAAGGCCGCATTAGGAAATCCATCAGCCATTGCAGTTCTGCCTAATTAACTTGCTTTTATAATGACGGTCGACTGTGCGCCGCTGGCAGTGATGATGGGTATCTCATTTAGGAGCAAGCTGGTGTAAAAGCATTTTCCATTACAATATGTGCAATGAGATCATCCATTGTGTAGTGTATGTGTGCGAACATGAATGGAGGAGTGCTGCACTGTGGGCCACACGGCTGTCTGATAAACACGAGGCAGCGAACAAGGTGAAATGACAGGAGAAGAAAGCAGGAGCGTGGATGTGCTGCCTTGGCTACACGAACGTCTCCAAAGCTGTTTCTACATTTGTTTGCTGCCTAATGTACAATGAGATGCAGTATTTCTGCAGAATAATCAAAAAGCAACATGTTTACAATGAGATACTTAAACACTGTGTGTGTAAATTGCTTCAATTTAGCAAATACTCAAGTGTTTTTGCAAGGGAATGACACACCCACACACACATTCTCTCTTACCGTCTCCTCCCCTCATGGCCGACAGCTGTATGAGCCTTTTAATATCTGCCTGAATAATGCGGCAGTGTTTCACAGACCGGGAGTCGTTCCTCCTTCGCCTCGTTCCAGGCCTCGCCGCCTGGTGCAGACTGAGATATCAGGAGCATTTCTTTTTCCCCGGTGCCTTAATATCTCTTTTCTGCCCCTTTCTCCTCCCTGCCCTCCCCACCTCCCCTTTCCTGTATCTCACTCCTGCTGCTGCACTCATTACTGTATATGGTGCACTTATACTGTAGTTTATTACTCCAGCGTGTCTCTTTCTAGCTCTTGGGCTAAAACCCTCTCGCTACAAAAAAATGTGATCATGTGCACACGCTCACCACTGCTCTGATTTCCTCTCTCAATCACTCTCTCTCTCTCTCTGAGGCTCAGGATACATTAGCCATTTTTTGTTGTTATATTTCCACCAAAGCTGCATGGCTACAGAACATTTCTTCTCATCTGTTGAAGTTAGCTCTCTTCATTCCCGAAATGAGCAGTTTTCATCATCCTAATCCCCCCCATCTGTTTCCTCACTCTGAAGACTCCTCACAGGCTGGAGAAGAATCAGGGATGGAGGGATTCGGAAATGGAATTAGAGGGAGAAAACAAGAGAAGAGAGGATTGGGAGAGGAGAAAAAGAAAGATGAGGAGAGAAAGAGAGAGAGGAAGGCAGAGCGAGCATTACGTCAGACTGCTTTCTGGCTCAAAGCTATGACATTAGTAAGTGATGTTTGGAAAAACGCAGCCAATCTGGGAGGAGGGAGACAGTTGTGGATTGTGTGTGTGTGTGTGTGTGTGTGTGTGTGTGTGTGTCTGTCTTTGGACTGTAACTGCACCTGTTACACAAACACTTAACATTTCAGGTAATCTCCTGTTATTACGATGTTACACTTTTGACACTAAATCCACCTGTGGTAACTTGGTTATCTTGTAATAATGAACTTCTTGTTTCTCTTGCAGCAAACTGCCTCAAGCTACAAAAGAAAATTGCTGTTATCAGACAAAAGAACTGATCAATGGTCTGAGTAACAATGACTTACTAAGACTCTTTAAGCTACGACTAAACTTTAAAACTAGGAAGAACTTGTTGAAAGCAATGGAACTTCAGAATTTCAAGATATTTTTTTTGCCCATACGAGTGCCATTTTTTTTAAAAGGAGCCATTTGTAAGTTTTAGCTAATGTTAGCATTAACAACTGTCTAGAAAAATGTTGCTTGCTCATCAAACTTCATTCCTTTACTCGAGTACCAACCGTGACGTCACCCATTGGTTTGTCAGCTGCTTTTTTGAAGCCTCAACTCTGCAGTTTGGCTGTCGCCATCTTGGTTGTTTGAAACCAGAGGAAACGATATGTGGACGAGAAAGTGGAGCTGAGGAGGAGTGAGGGGCGGATCTGACCTTCTCTGTACTCTCTGTACACGGCAGTCCTGCCCTAATGCATACCCTGCTTTATGGCCTATTTTCCAACTAAATGGCACCATAATTTAAAAAATGAACATGTTGCATTGAAGAAGACTTGAAACTAGTGATTGAGACCATAAACTCATCAGGAAAATGTTTACTGAGGTAATAAATCAAGTGAGAAGTAGAGACATTTTCCCATAGACTTCAATACAATCAGACTTCTGTTTAACAACCAGTGGAGTCGCCCCCTGATGGTCATTAGGTAAAATGCAGGTTTAAGGCTCTTCAGCATTGGCTTCACTTTTCAGACCCAGAGTCTTTTTATACAGTTTATGTAGAAGCTGTAGCTCTGCTCAGAGGGTGTATTATAACCTCTTGTATTATAGAGACAACAATGCAAAGCTCTTGTAAAGCCACAATCACCACCATCTGCTCCTGGCAAGAAACCACGTTCAGCAGCAGAGTAAAGTTACAAACGGCCTCTTTAAAGCCAATAAAATAACCTGTCGTCATCTGATGTCAACCAGATCTAAATATAATAGAAGAGTATTGCAGGTACTTGCAGGACAAATTTATTAGTGAGTAGATTGAATATGCTACTATGACACCACAGGACCAGGCACCATGAAACAAGTTGACATGATATTTTTATCTAATCCAAAGATTTAAAAACATAAAGTTACTTCAGTTACTTGAAGTTGCTTTTTTGCTGTGTGATGCTGATTTCTAGAAAATTCTTTGTTTTGCAGTATGGAGTGCAAATGTATGTATTATTTTATCTTTGTGTGTGTGTGTGTGTGTGTGTGTGTGTGTGTGTGTGTGTGAAAATGCTTAGTATTTAGTAAGGAAAATGTGTGCGTTTCGGCACCTTGGCATGCATTTGTGCAAACCTGAGGGGAGAAGTGGGGAGGTGGGGGAGGAGGGGTGGGTTAATTAAAGAGAGTGAATGGAATGAGGGAGTGTGTAACGGAGGGTAGTGAGGAAGGAGGGTGTGTGTAGGCTGTGTTTGAGAAGCGTGTGTGTGCATCTGGCGAGCTCACTGACTTGAGGAAGATACATTGACTAGCGTTGTTTACATCTCCGTACGCTCCTGTATGCTGAGTAAGGGCCTCAGTTGGCTCACTCCCTGGCCCATATTTCATTCACACACTGAGATGAATGCACACAAACACACACCATCCTGAAACATAAGCACATACCTAAATGCACAACATCGCTGTAAATGAACTGTTCAGTGACAAGAACGCAGACGGCAAAATTATCCAGGTGCATGATTGGCTCCAGAGCCTGACACTCAGCAAACTGCCACACTGACAAATGACTGACCTTTGAGATGAGAAATGGCTTTTGGTCATTTTCATCACATGGCCGGTGCTTTTATAATCATAAAAAGAAAAAGTGGTGTGAACAGTGTTTTCTTACAGCAGACAGCTGGACTGGCCGCAGCAGGAAAAGCACAGGTGGAGCTAATAACATTAACGACGGCTCAGTTCCACTCAGTCACGACAGAGAGGACGCATGCACCAGAGGACGGCTCTGGACCTGGAAAATCTTAATGGATCTCAGCCTTGATGAATGTTATTCATGACACCTGTGCGTAGAGTGCTGCAGGAACATCCTGCTCCCTCGTACTGGAGTCTGTATTTTTTTGAATGGGTTTTTGGATAGACGACTGAAATAAAGTCTGTTGTTAACACAAGCTCAAGACATTTTGACGTTTATTCTACGACATAAAATGCCTCAGTAATTACTGCAGTGGTGATCTCTAAAAGGCTGGTTGCTAATGTGGCTAAATGAGACAGAAAGCTGATCTACTCACCAGTCCACCTTTACAGCCTCATTGTGTTTCTACTCGCACTCTTTCAAACTGTTACTAACTCTGTAAGTGGAAAGGCTTTTGTAAAAGGGGTCAGAGCTAAATCAAACTACAAGTTGAAGTTCAGTGGCAGTGACATTGAATTCATTTGACCATGGTGTAATTTGTTTATAGCCTAACATGAGCTTTTTAATTCTGCTGATTGTAGTCAGGCTTCAGACTTCATAAAGTGGTGTCATTAGTGAAGATTATCCTGCTGAACAAAACATGCACGTGTCATAAACTTTTGTTTGTCACAGAGTTTATTTTCTGCAGTAATTCACTGTCGGCTTTTGGTTTTACTCTGTTGCGATTCCACAATAATTACGACCTGACCGAGGTGTAAATTCACATGGATGAGCAGGTTAATCATTCATCGTTAACTGAATGTTTGAAGACCTGTTATCCTGCATTAATGTTGCCAAATGGACCCATGTGTCAAAATCAAAGCTGGCAGGAAGCACCATCTGTAAAGTACGTTTGTCCTGTCAGGACCGTACTAAAGCTGTGTTTAATTTAAACATAGTTGCACTTTGTAAATTGAATTTATATTTAACATAAGCTGAAATATTTCAGCAGTGTGCCTCTTTTCTTTTAGGTGTAGTAAAGTCAGCAACAGTCCTTTTTCACAGCAGTTATTTTGATTTGGAAAAGCACTGGTGTTAACAATTAACAGCACGAGTCGGTCCTGTTGAAGTGTAGCACTTAGCCATGACAGTGTAACAGTTACCCAGCATGCACAATAACAGGATCAATGAAACCGAAGCAGCTACATGGAACTCAGCTCCTTCAGTTTATTATTCACACCTGTGCTTTTCCCTCTGTGACATGTCAAAATGTCTCCTGTGAACCTAACAAACCAAGAGCTTCAACACAATAGCACAAAGTCGAGGTGGTGAAGGGGCTACCGCTGCAGAGCCGTGTTGTCGTGAAGGTACCGGCACAGCAACACTCAGCCCAGTTATAAAGGTCGACGTGCACCTTCGTGAATATAAATGGATTTCACTTGTCAGCTCGTGGCCAAGCTGCTGATGAATGAGTCGCTGACGGTGATGATGCCAATCCCCAGATGCAAATGCTCTACCTCAACTTATGCAATGCTTCATTAGTTTGATATATACTTTGTGTCCAGCGAATGAGAACTGTAAGGTTACTGTATCGCTCTTAAACATTTCTCAACAGTAGAAATCTTAAGTCTGCACAAGTCAGCTTTATAGTGGTACACACAGCGTGCACGGCTATAATTCACCAGCTACCCAGGATTTCTCTCTGCACACACACTCAGAGCAAAATCATTATTTGCAGAGCATGTGTACAGTAGAGGGACCTTAAGCTCCCCTGCTTGTTATGAAGCCAGGAGTCATTTGCTGCAAATGTACAGAACAGGACACACAGCAGGTCGCTGCCTGTAATGATCGCACTGCTCACGGCGCTCTACATGTGTCTGTGTAATGTGTGGGTGTAATTGCATGTTGTGTGTGTGTGAGTGTGTGTCCACGTTCACGCTTTGTTTCATGCCCTATGTTCATTTGTCCATGTCTTTGATATGCTGATATGTATGCATGCAGTGTGTTTTCTGTAGGGTTTTTCGTGTGTGTGTGTGTGCGTGTGTGTGTGTAGAAGCGTGTAGCCGCAGATTTATAGGCATGCCTCCATGCTCTCCAATGATGTGGGACTGAGCCATGAATCAGCTCAGCCTATAATGAATTCTGATGGCCCACAGGAGAGGAAGAGGAGGAAGAGGGTAAGAAGGAGGAGGAGGAGGAGGATGATGGGAGGCATGGTAAAGGAGGAGAAGAGATTAAAGGAAGAGGAAAGGAGGCAGGGGTAGGGCGGAGAAGGAAAAAGGAAGAAGAGCGGAGATGTTAGAAAATTTAGGTTAGAAAATGGGAGGAAAGAGAGGAAGGAAACAGAGAGGGAGAGATGAAGGGAGGAAGGAAACACATTGTTTAACAGTGTGGGTTCATTGAGTGATCATGAAAAACACAATTCCGTCCTCACGCTCAGGAAAATGGCACAGTTTACACTCTGCTTTGCTTTGTTAATGGAGATTTTTGCTAATAAAATGTGATCTTGTGCCATATCTGGGTTTAAAGGGGCTATTTGTAAGTTTTCTCTGCCACTGAATGTCTTTTTTGGGGGGAGAGCGGCTGCTGGTGCTGGAGCGCTTCAGCCATCATTGCATTTATAAAAAAAAGAGGTTTTAAAACGCCCTCTGAGCAGCTTCTTCTGGGCAGATTGGATGCTACAGTGGTTTGCTACAGAAAGTGACAGTGCTGGAGGAGCTAGCTGGTTAGCATGCTAACTTCAGTAGAAGAAAAGAAGTGATAGAAATAGAAGCAAAACGGGAGTTAACATTGGCGTCGCTCTCCAGTGCTGGAGACAGCTCATGGTGAGTAAAAGAATTCAGTTTGATGTTAAACTTGAAACGTTTCTTCTTGACTGCTAAGTAAACAGCTGTTCATGCTAAGGTTGGCTATGTAGCAGTAACAAAACTTACAAACAGCTCCTTTAAATACATCCTTTTCAGAGAACAGCTTCAGATTTGAGGTGGTTATTGTTACGGGTTAACTCTTCCCCTTGATGCATCGGGCTTAAGTCAAATGTTTCCAGTCTCCTGACAAAATTTCGCAATATTTCCATCGCAGCTTTAGCTTGCTGTTGCTCAGTAGATACAAATGAAACTCTACTGTGGACCGGTCTGTGAGCTTTCTGCAGTCTGTCTGTGCTGGCCAAAGATCATTTGTGAGGGAACAACCTCCACTCTGTTACACCACTGTACTGTAACCTGAAGTATTTTTAAAGTGATAAATCTTTTCTCTAGCGGAGTGAGTCACATTCTTCAAATTAAACTTTAATTCATATCATGTCGAGAACTTGAACTTTATAGTTTTGAACCAGGACCTCTAGTATTAGTAGCTAGTGAAATTAAGTAGGTTGACAGGTGTAATTTCTCAGGATCACGGAGCCCGTCATTAATCAATGTTTGGATAAAGATAAGTATCAGATCAGAATTGGGATGGCAGATACTCAAAGCTAAGCCTAAACCTAACCACACACAAAATGTGAACCCTGGTCTCTGGTGTCCTGCCCTTTGTACCCCCCCCTTCAAACTCAGCCCTCTTCCTGTGACTAGTTTGCAGTAAATAAATGCAGCACTTCCTACACTAAAAAACAACCTCAGAACAGTTTCTAGGAGACAGGCCTGTGTCACAATGAAGAGATCATCATCAATCATTATAAAAACATCGCTGGAATCCCTCTACAGCAGCTCCAGGTTTCTCAGAGATCAGCCTCGAAAGGTAAAAAAAAAAAAAGCTGTAATTTCACAATGAATAAGATGTTCTCTCTATCCTTTAAAACCCGCCTGACTAGTCTCAGAGATGTAGGCAGAACACTGCAAAGCTAATTCATATTGTCGCAGCACTCGGTTGGAGGAGGAGGAGGAGGAGGAAGAATGGGCTGTGGTGCCAGCATGAGAGCAGCATGTTCATAAAGAAGAAAAACATACAGTAACATGAAACTCCTGGGTGCCATAAGCAGATGTAATTAATACACAGGGGAGTGGCCGCGCCCGCTCTGCCCTCGGAGCAGGAGGATGAAGCTCCCGGGGATGTGTACTGTACTCCACTTTGCGGGTGAGCTGACCTAAATTGATGTTGATTGATCACAGCGTAGACTCCCGACCGCTCCCTCTTCCCCCCACCTCATCCACTATTGTAGCTGTTGATGGTGGCCCCTGTGCGCACACACGCACACACATACTGCATCACGTTCAGGCACTATGAAGAAATAAGAAATGACCTGTTAAGCTTTGTTTGAGCGCAGCTGTTATGTTGTTTACGCAGCAGATTTTCAAGTGTTTAAATGTATGTGGTTTGACAGTTTCTACAAAGGGTTTTTTGTGTTTGCTTTCACCGTTGCAGATGTTTCAAATGCTCCAGGTCTGGTGCGTCCCCCTGCACCTCTGATTGACGATCAATCATGCATTAGCAGCCTTCACACAAGCACAGAAGAAAAAAAAAAAAAAATCAATCTCACCAGCAATGCAACGTGCTAAACTCAAAATATGCTCCAGCATCTACCCCATGAGCAGCCCTTTCTGACAGCGTCTCTTGTTCTAATCCCTCCACAGGGCGTTTGTGTAGGATGCATTTTGTTTTTTCAACAACAGTTTAATTCGCGTGCAGGTTTTGACTCATTCACTGCCACCACAGCCATTCATTTCAGATTCGCCATGCTGGTTTTGATTAGGACCCATTACACATCCAGTTCAGCAGCCTAGACTCTTACAGTCACCATCAATACTGAGCTCCACACGAATGTCCAACATCTCTACCTCACCTTTAAAGTCATAAATCTTAAGATTTTCATTTCTGATACTATTTCTGACTGGAATTTCAGGAACACGTCATCACGGCAGCATTTAAAACAGCAACATTAGAGCGAGAGAGACCTGGAACAGCTGTATATACAGTTGATAGGTACATAGGTAATAGTGTTATCAGTAATAATGATAAAGAACAGTATTGGTCAGTTGAGATACATGTGTCATTTTGAACTGAACTTTCTATACAATTAAAACACACTTGCTGTCACATCAGTAACCAGATGTGTTGCTGAATTTAACCATGGCAGGAAAAAAGAATATGTTCACTACAAACAACACCAAACTACCAGGTCTATTTGTTTTACCACAGATCATGAAACCTGCACCATTCATGGACTTGTTTCCACTTTTTCTCCATTCTGATGTATCTCAGTAAATAGTTGTGTCTGGCAAGTGCACAATGTCCCAGCACAGTACATAAAGAGTGATGCATGCATGCAGAATTACCTTCAAACTAATTCACAACTCAGCTTAGATTAACCCACCCCTTAGTTCCTGTAAGGAATTCAACATCTCTGCTGCATGAACAAGGTGCCAAGAGGGAGCAAATCTTTTCACTAGTTCTCACTACACAAACCGACCCAAACACTCGTGTTAACTTTAATCGATACAAAGAAGATAATCTTGTCCTCTGAAAAGATAAGACAACATAAAGCGAGATGAGATTTTAATGATACCGGTGGGAAAATAGGTCACAGCAGCAGCAAAAAGCAAGATTTGTGAAGAAAATATAACAAATAGAAAAACATAACGAAGAACCTTTCTCATCATTAATCAAACTGACAGCATCAGCCTAATATAGTTTTTATTTACAAAACAAAATTTATTTTCTCATAAGACCCTGTGTTTATGGAATACACCAGTTTTATTTAATGTACAGGACAAATTATGTTATATAAAAGCCCAAACAGGCGAATAAATCGGATGCAGCTGAGCTTGCTACATCCACTACCCACTCTTCACTCATACCCCGTGTATCTTCAACACGAAGCACACAAATGTTTAAATAATATCAGGACAGTCTAGGTTTTTACTGTTTCCTCTAAATGGAGATCCAACCACTGAGGCTGAGAGCGTGCCAGTGCCTTGCCAGCTGTCTGGCTCTGCTGTTTGGCAGCCTGCACTCCTCAGACTGCTTCGCATTCTCCATGTATCCGTGGCTGATGAGTGTCAACAGCTTGAGCCTGCACAGACAGCACAGCCAAGGCCAACGATATGACTAATGGCTGGTATTAAGGATCCGTAGCATAACAGGTATGATTCACATGCAGGCTTTCTGTGCACCCTTCAGCCTTCATTACACTTTCATCCAGATGGACTCGTGATGCTGGACATACAAAAAAGAGGTACAGAAATGTATCACTTTCTTATCTGTAGTTTACCCTTCTTTCTTTTTGTGTGTGTGTTTTTTGTCATGGTGCTCAGTGGGACCCGAAATTGCCTCACAGCTCAATTTTAATGTTTTGTGAATCAGCTTTGTGTTTAATCAAGAGTCAGCTGGATGATAAGATAATTCAGGGATTTGAGTATTCATAGACTTTAAATAAAGATGGCCGTAGCCTCTGTGACGCCACCCATATGTTTCTGAAGAGCAGGTTTGCAGCGCTGAGTGAGCTGCTCCACCGTCACCATCTTGGCAGTGTCTGACTCCACCTAACTCCCCGCTAATCTAAAAATGGGCAAAGTAATGGGGCGTGTGTCTATGCCATTTTATTAACTGAGGCAAGCATACGGTTCCATATGCACCATTACAGCTAGGTAGAACCCCCCCCCAGTGTTCAGTGTTCATGAAAGAGGATATTAGCTATACCATTTTTTGTTCCAGGCAGTAACATGTTTATTTCTGCTGTAAAGTTGGACATTTTAACATGGGAGTCTATGGGGACTGACTTGCATTTGGAGCCAGACTCTAGTGGTCTTTAGAGGAACTTCTGCAGTGGCATCATTTTTCAGCCCTGGATGTTGCCATTTGTGAACGTCATGCCAGAATCATGGGGTGTGCCTTTAAGTGCAATGAGCGCTTTATAGTGTAACTGTAATGCAATTTAATCAATTTAAAATCCTGCACAAACGTTCTTCCAAAAAGAAATGAGGGATTATTTTTTCTTTAGTCACACTTGTGGTGACTATGTGGCTACAATATGATGCGACATAATGATATTCAGTTTATTATTCATAGCTATCACAGCCCCAACTTCTCTGGGAACACTTTCCATGAGATTCTGGAACCTGCTTCAGGGATTTGATCCCATTCAGCCACAAAAGCCTGAGTGACATCCAACACTGACGTTGGGCGATAAGGCCTGGCCCAGTCACTGTTGCAGTTCATCACAAAGGTGTTGTTTACCTCTAGTTTGTAGTCATGGTGGAAATTTCCTGACTAAGATATTCAGGAACATTATGGTGAATGGAGAATGGAGAAGGATTTTTATAGCACCTATGCTTTCTTCAGTGCAACAGCCTGGTCCTCTGACAATCCAAAACTCACCTCTTTAAACAGTCTGCTTGAAGTCCAGCATCCTCAAAGTGAGCAGTGAAGAAATCCATCCATCCATATTCCTCAGCATCAGTTAAAGCAGTTGTGGGAATTTCTGCAGGCTGTCTCTCATTTTGATCTTCTACACTCCAACAAGCAAGTAAATGTTTCATTGTCACCTTTGCATCGCATCAACCCTGAAGCTGCATGCTTACTGCTGCTTAATCTTGGAAAAGTTTTTGAGTGATTATATATTTTCAGATGTTATATATGCTTTATAAGGTTTTGAGACATGCTAGACTCTAGCATTTTAAAATGGCCACAGAGGATGAGTGTACTGTACTGTATGCTTTTATAGAGTGCACCCTCTATCTGCATTAGAAGAGCTTTGACATCCTTTAAATAGGTCAAGACTGCAAGATGGAAATAGCTGTTATCTCCCTTTTTCCAATGCACTGAATCAGTAGTTTACAAAGGAAATGACATCTTTGGTAGCTGCTTGTTTTGGAGCATTTTTCATTCAGCAGCCGCAAAACACAGAAACACACCAGGAGAAGACCACAAAACAAATGTTTTATGTTTTATCCTCACATTAACCAATTAAGACCTAAGCATTGTTTAAAACAACTTCATAAAATCTAAGGGTTTTCTGAAATAACTCAGCCTCTGAATCAGATGGAAACATGACATAAATTTAAAAGACTTGTTGAAATCATTGGCTTCGCTTTGGATATAGGATATGGCTGGAAAAACAACAAGTTTTTTCACTTTAATCATTTAAAAAAAAATGTTGATCGATATTGGGACAAAGACAATGATTTCAAATCAGTGTCAAAGGTTAAAGTCTCGAATGGTTGTTATTTCACTTTTCTATCTGCTTCAGAGGCTGAGAAATAAAGCTTCTAGTGACTGCATTGCATCAGGTCAATCTTTACCTCTGGTTCGTGGTGATACTTGCTCTAACCTGCTGAAATCCTCTTCCTCCTACATGTCTCTCACCCTGAGCCTTGGCCTTGGTACGTCAAAGTCTCTTTCTAAGTCATTGTCATTGTTTTCATTCAGGTAACTGCTTTAATATCACTCCCCTTGCTCAGGTCATGAGCCATTGTCTAAACCATGACTTTAAAAACTTTTTTGCAGGGTAAAAATTTTTGCCATTGTGTGACATTGTCTGGAAAAGTTTCTGTTTGCTCGTCTGATGTATCTAACACCAAGGTTTGTGCTTCCTGATCACTAGAGGTCCGTCAGCACACAATGAAATCCTCACAGGGAAATGAAATAGTCCAAGGCCAATACTGAGTTGAGCTGCAGTTCAAGGTCATAGATGTTCAACTTCTACATATTGTACATCAACAATAGGCCTTGATTCACTTCTGCTTCTGTTATTTCATCCATCTGGGAGCGGCACATGGCTTTTTCTGAAGCTGTAATTTGATTCCACGATCTCCTGCATCAGTATTGCACCAGAGTCAGGTTTTACTGTAGTGGCTAAGATCACAATTTCTCTCTCAGCAGTAGCTTTAATAGACCAGCATGATGTCTTCCTCTAACTGTGTTATCATCACTTGATTAGCCCCCCACCCCCCAAATTTTAAACCTAAAGCTGAAAACGACAAAGATGTTTCACACCTTCTGTGGATGTTGGAATCAGATGAAGTCACTCACCAGATGAGGTTATTCGAGGAGAAAGTGGGCACATCCAAAGAAGGAAATAACAAAACTAATTAACTTCTTGAACATAATGAACATATCCAGCTGATGGGACTTGATAGCATAAAAAGATCTGAGGATGGATTTTTCTTTTAAAGATACAACTGAGACTATTATGCTCTCACTCAGAAAATATGCTCTCACACACATTTCAGCAGCCCAGTAACGCATTAATGTGGTGCCTCAGCGAATGTGCCTTCATATGGAATTAATATTTATTGTGCGTTTTCTCAAAAATGATGTTTATAAGTGTAATAACATATAAGACATGGGTCACAAAACCTGTTGATTTCAAGCTTCTTAAATTGATGCTCTACAGTTTGCAATTTAACCACTTTTGGATAATCCTACGTAGCCGATGTTACCCATCAAATACTGTGAAGTTTGTTTTAATGTCTGAGACTGGTACATTAACATTTGGTTAAATTTCTTCTCTATGTGTCACATGGTTTTACATGATTGAAGCTCCTCTACAGACATGTTTAAAACTCTGTAAAAAAAAAGGTAAAGGTAAAGGAAAACTGGCAGTGACTGACACAGTGTTAGTGGCTGTACAAATATAAACTGTCCCTCTATGTACTGACAAGTTTTCAGGCTTATTTAGTCCCGCCCCCCATCCCCACAAGTCAACAGGATTGATTCCTTAGGTTATATGATGTATGAGCCCTGGCTGTCTGCATCAGTTTTTGTTTGAGACTGCCATTGGTTCACTGCAGTTCAAGATGGAAATAGTCAGTCATGGTGCTGACTGATTATTTCACTCGTTATATGTCTTGTATTATATAAAAAAACATCATATGGGCGTTAACAAGGTTAAACACTTGATTTTCATCGGAGCGAGTCTTTAAAAACAGGCAGACAAACATACTCAAATCAAGTAGACAGGTACAGTATTTATAGAAACGACAGTAATGAATGAATAAGTATCAACTATAATAATACCAAAAAAAAAATTAATCAATTGGTTCTTGACGTTCTGTAGCATCAGGTCCCATGTGCAGGCAGTTCATTACCTCAGCCTCTTTACATGTAGGGCACCCATCAGCTCGCTCAGTCAGGTCTCAGACTGGGGATGTGAGTCCAATTTCCACAATTTCAGAAGGCATCTCTTTGCAATTACCACACCACAGACCAGAATCCCAGTTGAGGTTGGGTGGTTTCTGTCGACTGTACAAAAGGTTTCTGAATGACAATAACAGAGTCAGAGACAATTGAACTTCTTTGGACAGATAATGAAGAGCTATTCAGATAAAGTATCTCTCAATAAACTTCATCATGTCTGTCGTATGTGGATAATATTAGATATTAGTGGTTAGTTGTCTGCTGAATCTTTTCTAACATATAATGTGACATGACATCCATCAGTCTTTATATAAGCTTTGTGCTGCCAAATCTATTTTTCATATTGCGTGTTAGGGTAAAGTAAGTTTCACAGACCATGTGGCCTCATTGTGTCTGTGAGGTTACTTGATGGTAGCTGATGAGACAAAAATCACAAACACAGCAGAGCACTGAAGTCCTGCTTGCATCAGCTGTTTTCATTCATGCTCTACAACTACTGGCTTATTTACTTATTCACACCGTTCATTCACAATCTGACACATACTGATGTGTTCATGCTAATACTCCAACCTCCACCTTCTGTGTCTCCTTGAGATTTTGATATTGTTGATTTAAGTAAGATTTAATGTCCAGATATGTGTTATGTGGGAATTAGTTTTCTCAGCAGAATCTACATCCCTGCTTGAAGAGAAGAGCTTTTTCTGTCCAATCTGACTGCATAACAGTCTAACTGTGAGTGACGAGGGAAGGGCTTCGGTGCCTTACTCAGGGACACTTTATTAAAACAGTGTTAGAGGGCCTGCTGCAGAACAGTGTCCGTTTCCTCCTTCAGCTTTGTCCATGTGCACGGAAGTCTTCAGTGCAGCTCAACACTATGTGCACAGTGTTATTAAACTGCTGTAACATTTAATCTGAGTGTGAAAAAAAAGGCTTTCTCCACTCCCTCAGCGTCTGTTGAGATGCCCTCAAGCTAGTTGCTTAACCCTGAGCAGCTAACATTCACTACGTGTTTGTGTAAGTGCTGGACTGCTCCCAGATGTGTGAATGTGAGTGAATATTTACACCCGGGACACACTGCCTGCATTGTGTGTGTGCGATGGCTAACTCACTGTACTCCACACTGCTAGTATATCTGCTGCAGCAACGCTACTACTGCCAGCCCTGTCTGTCCACATTGAGTTTGGATAATAGCCATCAGTAATGTTAAATAATGTTTGATTTCTTTTCATTATAAACCTTATTAATCTTATTTACCCGAGAGAGAGAGAGAGAGAGAGAGAGAGAGAGAGAGAGAGAGAGAGAGAGACTTCTCAGAAACCTGTTAACATGGGTGCAGAAATGAAAATGTTTTGCGACCACTATGCACCACATAACACAGGGAGTGAGTCCTGGGCTTTATGCTACTGCTGCTGCTGAAAACATAAATGCAGTACGGTCCTGGTCCGGTTGACTTGCTCTCCTCCAGTTGCAGACAGTCTCATTGTGCACCTGTATGTGGAGCTGTGCTCAGGGTGTGGTCATTACACTTTGACTTGATGGTTACATGATGATGATGGAGATGACCATGAGGTTTTCATTATAGTGTCATGCAAGTGTCCATGAATTAATATAAACCACAGCCATAATGCAGTGCATTCATTTTGAGGGTAAGTTTGCACAAAGTTTACAAAGTGAGAGACATCATATGTACATATGCCAAAGAGTCAGTACTTGTCCAGCTCGGAATTATGTTACACTTCAAAGTTTTTGAGATTGTTCCACTTATTATATATGTATTTGAAAGCTTTAGCTACTGTAAGTGTAAAGACTGTGATGTTTCTCAAGTCCAAATCCCAGAGATCAGCTACAAATCAAATTATATCAAGCTGCACGAGTGGCACCATCGTCCAGAAAAAGCTCTTAGAAAAGACACCATCATCTGCATATAGGTTGATTTAAGTCATATTATATTTACTGGTGGTACAGCTGCAAAATAAACATGTTTTTATATTTAAAAAGCTGATGATTATTCATTTCAATGAGAGTTGAATTCCACAAGCGTTTACAAATATTGCAGTTATCCAAAGTAATTAGTATGGCTTAGGCTAAAAACTACAATGACTTGAAAGTGTGTATCATCAACATTATAAACCACCAGTTGTGGGAAATATGAAGATAAGAAACATAATTTCCCAACAGGATTCCTGTGTAAAAACAGAGCCATGGAGAAGCTGTTGCTAACATGTTTTCTGAACATTTTAAGCTCATTTGGAACCTTCTGAACTTGCCCACTATGTAAATTTTGTGCACAAATTGCCTTCCATTGCCATCATTATGTACATGCAGCAGAGTCCCATTGTTTAGATTCAAATGCACTGCATGTCCATTTTTTGCACACACACACACACACACACACACACACACACACACACACACAAATACTGTCACGCTCTGTATACCTTCCTTACACCCTCACCTCTGTTTCCTTTTCATTTTCATACATATGCAGGCCTCATTTTTTTTATTCTTTGTCTCTCACCCACAAACAAACGCTTCATCTGCCCTCCCACTGCAGTTGAATCTACACTCCTCTATCTAATCCTCTCTCTCCCTCCCTCCCTCCGCCCCTCAGTTCATCTTCAGCACCTGCAGGTCTTTCTCTGCTTCCTTATTCTGCTTGTACTCACCATTTATCCTCTGTGGTCCTGCTCCCGCCTGTTCCTCTGAGCCCATCCACACACTGGCATGCTGCGACTTAGACCTCAGTCTGTGCTGGATTGTGAAAAAAAAAAAAAAAATTGTCAGAAATGAAAACCACTTTACCGAACTTTCTGTCTCATGGGAGATGACCTGACCTGCATACTAGGTCCATGCTTTTTTTCTTTTCTGCTGACTTTTTCTGCCAGAAACATTTGCTGTGCCTGAATTCCATATTACACTCCATTAGTGCACAGTGCTACAGGAATACAGTAGGTGCCAAACTTTTGTGCAGCTTGAACATAAGAAAGCATTTGGCCTGAAAAGTGGACAAGAGCAGTTGGGGAAGGTGATAAAAGTAAACTCTTACTCAATTTGTAGCTGCATCATCTCTGTGTGCAGGAGGTTACATGAGTATACACTAAAAAAATGTCATGTAAAGTCCTACCCCTCTCCTGAGATATGTTATATGTTTTCTATTTTTGTATTTGACAGCTTTGAAGGCAGTGAGAATTAAAACACACAGTAGGCTACTGTACTTCACTGTTTTATACTTAATGACATAACAAGAATGCATTTATTGGACATATAGCTGTAGTAACAAATGATGTTACTTAGGTTATTACAGAAACTTCTTATTTTAAGCCTTAAGGGTCCCAAATTGTATAAAGTGGGATTTCCATGTCTTTCTTTCTGTAATAAGGCCCAAGGTGCTTATAGGAGCTGGAATAAAATCTGAAAAACTTCAGACCCATCTTATTTGTACAATGTCATCAATTAAAGTTTATTTTGATTTAGGCATTGTATTTGGTGATAAACAGCATTCACTGTGGAGTTTTTGAACTGCACTCTGTTAACAGCAGGTAGGTATTTGTTATTAGGGATGCAAACAGTATTAAGAGTGTGTGGCTTCTGCTCGGCCGAAATCCTTTTTGTGTTGGCTGATTTACAGGAAGTCTGAGTAGGAGCAATAAATACAAGGATGAGTAGGTGTGTGTGGGTGTGTCATTTATTTACATTGTTTACTGAAGAGCAAGTGCTTCATAATGGCCACATAAATTAACTGTCCCACTCAAGATAACACGTACACGCAAATGACGGAGAAAACGAAGTGACTGGTGGTTAGAGAGGACTTGTGACATCAGTATGATGACGCTGTTTCTCCTCTCTGTCTCCTCTCCAGCGTCTCCGCTCATCAGGTGAAGCACTGTGAGCCACCGACCCTCCCCCAACCTCTCCTCCCTTCCTCCTCCCCCCACAGACGTCACCCACTGTCCCCAAATCCCTAAACCCTACCTGGCCTTACCTGTCAAACCCCATCCGACAGCTGCCACTGGCCCTCCCTTTACCCCATGGTGGCCCCAAGGCCCGCCCTCTCACTGCTATTGGCTGTCCTGGCCTGCACGGGGCCCGCACGCCCCTCGCCCCCCCTGCTGCTCCGGCCCCGGGAGAGAGAGAGGGACTCGGGTGGTGTCAACATCGCCGTGGTCCACTCGTGCTCCTCCCTGCTCCCGGAGACGGCGGTGGTGGGAGGCGCGGGGGTCAGCGAGGCAGGGCCGGGGCCGGGGCCGGGGCCTGGGCTGGGAAACGGTCCAGGAGGTGGAGGAGGAGGAGGAGGAGGAGGAAGGGGAGTAACGGATACAGCTTCGTTGGCAGGAGCGGCTGCGATGGCCTCGTTTTCCTCCTCCTCGTCATCCCTGTCACTGGCAGCGCTCGTGGGGGAGACGGTGATGACGCCATCAGGTCAGGCCAACGTCATCTACCTGGCTGTGAATGAGAGCAGCCCGGGCAGCCTTCTCCTGCAGCTGTGTGAGCTGCTGGCCACCACACCACTGCAGGTAGACATACACAGCATTACCTTTAACAAGAGGAAAACACAGTAACCACAAAGTTTCTGTTATTCCACAGGTGTTCTGGGACAATAGAACACTTTAAAAGCATGTGTATCCATATGGTTGTGAAAGTAATACTCCCTTAACCCATAACACACACCACTATACAGACAGAAGTAGTAGTAAAGGTAAAATGTGCCCATCTGGGTAGGAAGTATAATAAAATTGTACATTTCTGAAGGCCCGTCTGCACTTAAAGTAGGAAATGGTACAACTTTGACTTTGACTTTGACTTGCAGCTTACATGAAAAACACCTGTTAACCTTAACCGTCAAAAGTTGTGCGTTCTCCTTATTGGATCTCTGGTTCCTACCTAGTTTGAGTAACTTTTCACAAATGGTTCTGTACAACACTAGCCTCCCACAATGCTTCAGTCATTCCCACAAGGTTTCAAAACTTTCAGAAACTTTTAAATACCGGTTATAATTTCTCACCTTCTCTCATAAAGGTCTGCACAGATTGGTCTCCCTAACAAAACGTTACCAAATGCTGCGACTGTAACTGCAATATAACATTTAGAGGAGCTATTTGTAAGTTTTGTTACTGCTACATAGCCATGAGCTGTTTATTTACCAGAATAGAGGAAACATGTTGAGTTCAGTTCCTGTCTCCAGCAGTAGAAAGGAACCCTCTTGTTTTGCTTCTGTTCCTATCACTTCTTTTTCTTGCACTGAAGTTAGCATGCTAACCAGCTAGCCCCTGCCTGGTTTGCCCGTCTCATCACTGTAGTGTCCAGTCTGCCCTCAAGAAGTAGTGCTGGGCGCAACATAACTTCTTGTCTTGTAAATCCAACAGTGGCTGAAACTTGTGGCAAGACTGCTAAGTAAACAGCTGTTAATGCTAATGTTGGCTATGTAGCAATAGAAAAATTTATAAATAGTCCTAAGATGAAATTTTCTCTAAACATCTGAGGATATTATGAATGAACTTGCTTTCCCAAAAAGTTTCTACCTGGGAATCATTCACATTGACTGTATCAGACCTTTCACGTGTTGTTGTCTGCATGGTTTTCGTGTTGGTTCCTTTGTTCATTAAGTTGTTTTACAGAAACCACAAACTCTCTGTTGATTCATTCATGCTCATTGTGTGAGTTTCCTCCATTTGATCATTCATTCACTCATTCCTTCGTAGTATGACACTTGCGATGGGAGCAGATCTGAGTTTGCAACCTCATCTCTGAGAGCTGCTTGTGATCATACTGACGGAGGTAATACAGCACACTACATGTTATACTCTCTATTTATTTGCTCATTCATTTACTCATTAATTCATCTGTAGAACTATACATTATGCATGTATCTTGTTTATCTAATCTGTGTCTAGCTGTCTATCTCTTGGTTCATTTCCATGTCAGAACAGTGGAGGGGTCTTGTTATAAATGTCTTCGATCAAATATGATATTAACTCTTAAGTAACACTTGCTATCTTATTTCCAGGTCCTGTCTGTAGTCTATTTGCATATCAAACACTTCCCTGTGAGAATTGAGCTGTCAGCTACACTTAGCTTCAATTTGCTTCCCTGAATCGCTACAAGAAAACAAGCGTTAAGTCATCAAGCTGGCCTCAAATCACCACAGCTCCTTGTCCTATCATTACATAAACTAATGGCAGTAGCCAGAACGTCAAGCATTTATCCTGAGTCCATTAACCGTTCTTTCTGAAAAGGTAATCACCAAAAAAAAAAAATTTAGTCACCAGATCATTTGTGCAAAACGCTGCTTCCTTGCAGCTGTATGGAGCAGCCACACCTGTTTGTACGCCCAGTAGGAGCTGAGCCCATAAGGCAGGAGCTTATCTGCTGTTTCTGTGTTGTGAAGCAACTTAAGCCGTACAGGTACAACACACACTCTTCTTCTGACAGGATGCCAGTCCACTGCAGGGACTTAATTCTGATTTTATCTCTGTGAAAAATGATTACCAAGCAGAGCAGCAGAGCAGTCCCATTTTTAAAAGCACGCTCCCCACCCCTCCCTCAAACACGCACACACACACACACATACACACACACACACACACACACACACACACACACACACACACACACACACACACACCTTCAGATCGTAAAGTCTGTAGTAGAATATAAGCTGTTATCTTGCATACGGGACATGAACAGACTCATTGTTCCAATATATTTTCCTCACAAGTTCAGCCTTTAATTCATTCTCAGGGTTTGGTGCATAAGAATAAAAGAAACAGCAGCTTTGATGGATGAAAGTCTGATGAGGAGCTTATGAAATTGCGTCTCAATGAGGCTGATGTAACTTCTTTTGTCTGATTTGCTTTGTTTTCATTGTGCAACCTTTGTTCTACTTCCAGGGTTTGGTGTTTGAGGAGGAGAGACCACCGCCGCCAAACCGCGCCCCTCTGGCCCCCATGCTTGAGTTTGTCTCTGCTCAGACAGGGGTTCCCGTGGTTGCTGTAGGGGGAGGAGCCAGCCTTGGTCGAGAGCCACAGGTAAAAAATAGATTTCTTAATGTTGCATCACCAACCCTTTTAATTGCATTTAGACTGAAGCAGAGGCTATCTGTGGCTTAGCAGAGGAAACCCAGACTGTAAGAAATGATGTGTGAAGTGACTGTAAAATTACCTCTTGACCTCCATAGACCTGTCTGAAGTGGGATTTCTGGGATGTCATTATTTTACATTCACATTAGAAATCAGGGGCATTCATTTAAAGGGTTACAGTTCAACGGCTAATGCTGCCATTGTGTGTTCTGCAGTCCATCACTGGATGGCAGCTCGTTCTTAATGGGGTGTTTCTTTATGAAAATTACATTATTGACTTGGCAAGTTTGTTTTCTATACTTAATAATTTGTTTGATTCAGAAAATAATTAAGCATTAATTAAACAAGAAACAGACTGTCCTATGTGGAATAATACACCGCCTTCAAAATGAAAGCATCTTTAATTGACTTTGGAGGCTGCACATGAAGCTGTAAACACATTAACATAGTAGCTGCAACCAGTCCTCCAATCTGCAAAACCATATAGGGTTGTTTTTTTCAACCCCCTGATAGAACCCATCTCCTGAAATAGTGCACAGGACTGTACAGAGAGTGGCGTACCTACCTTCGTCGTCATGGTTACTATAATAACAGTCATGGCTTGGTTAGGTCTTGGAAAAGATGGTGATTTTGGGTCAAAATAAGTATTTCCTCAACATTAGATGATCTTTGTTGTCATGGTTACAGTAATAACAGTGAACGGGCATGGATAATAGAAACAACATAAACTGCTGCTTTCACACGGGAATCGAACACCGCTCTCCTGTGTCATATTCATCCATCCACCCCAACCTCCTCATGACGTGGACTTTGTCGCTCTATAAACTACGTCACCGCACTTTTCCCTTTGCTCCTGTCATCATTACTACGACCACTAGATGTCGCCTAGCAACAAAACCTAACTATGGGTCATAACAACCTGCCGCATTGACAACCTGTGGGCTCATTTTTTACAGGAAAATCGTCTTAGTAGTTGCTTTTTTACACAAGGTGCGGATGTGGAGTCACAATTACATCTATTTTACAGTTGCTTTTGTGGCCACCTGATCTAAGAAAGTCTGATATTAACTCTCCTGTTAGCTCTGTTTTGGTCTCAACCAACTGCTGAGGGTAGTATTTGGCTCTTTAGCTCCATTCTGCTCACTAACTAGCTGCTAACTTTACTCTGGCTGCTGTTTGATGCTGGGAAGGCAGTGCACAGTGGATTTATGGCAGCTGTGTTACCAACTGCCTGCTACAGTTTGATGAGAGCAGTGAGACCAGGAAGTTTCTGGCTATAAAACCAAGACAAAGAGCTCAGACGTTGCTCATCACAATAGCAATGTGCATTTCAAATCTGGATGTGACCAATTTCCCTCAGCCTGTGAGTAATATGGACATAACACTCACCGAGTGGAGAATCTGTCCCTTCTAGGATTCAGTTATTTTCAAATTTCTAAACATTTCTGAAAACATGGTGCTCCGACTTCATCATGAAGCAGTTATGAAGAAGAGGAAAGTTAAATTTTGTCAGAGTTGCTCCAGTTCTGTCAGGGCTGAAAAACTCATCAGCATCAGAATTGGTTTTCTTTACTGGGTAGAGGAAAGTAGAGGAAATGTGCTTGTGAATTTGACATTTCTAATGCACACTGTGAGAGCACCCAGAGTACTACTGATCATACAACTCTGATGAATTACATTAGTAATTGCAAAAAACATATTTTCCTATTTTTTTTCAATATTAGTGTTAATGTTTTATCATTTTTATTTCTTAGCTGGACCCAAACCAGAGTTTCTGTGGCAAAATTCACCATCTAATTGATCAAGACTGTGTGTGTCACCTTGTTTTAAATGATGCTTGCCTGCTCATTGCTATGGACTAAATTAATAGGTGTCATCCCTCCACCTGGGCAATTTGTGTGTGACAAAAGGTAATATTTTGCTGACGGACATTAGTGATAAGTAGATCATGTTAACAAAGCAGTTTGGGCTGACAGGTGCGATATTTAATAAGTTGGCCAATTTGTTTTAAGCGGATTCCCTTGACAGTTTGATGTGGTTATTGTAATTTTACACGACTGTAACTTCAGCTACGGTTTCAGGCGATGTGAACACACTCAGCTCGGCACTGAGCTGCCAGCGCCAGAACATATCATTATCAAAAGCAGCTGTTTGTGGTGGAGGTTAGTTATATTTGAAGTAGCATGAGGTGCAGGATTACTGCACTCGGTAGACTCAATGAAGTCTCTTTGATTACATTTCTATAACTCTATGTGCTTCTGCCTCTACATTTAAGTAATAAGTCTAAGATAAGATTTTATTGGAGAGAAACTGGAATTTTCATTGGTTGATTAAAACCTTTAACAGACAAATGCCAGTTTTCTAATTGCCAGTTAGACAACAAAAAAGAAGCTAAAACAATATACATCATGCACTATTTTTATGCCCAAAAATAAAACAACAAATTAAACATAGGAATTATTTTTGGGTTGTCTGTCCGTCCATACATCCCCTCCTCATGAATGGGATATCTCAGTACGAAATTTGTCAGATTTGGCCAAAACATTGCTTGGACTCAAGGGTGAACTGATGAGAATTTGGTGAAAAGGTCAAAGGTCATGGTGACCTCACAAAACACGGTTTTGGCCTTGTGAACGCAATATCTCGGGAACTCCTCAAGAGATTCCCTTCCAATTTGTCACAAATGTCCAGGATGAACTGAATTAGATTTTAGTGATCAAAGGTCAGAGGTGAAGGTCACGGTGACGAATTGGTCCACGTCACTGTGACCTCTATATGCTAATTATGACACAATTTAATATAAGTGTCTAATTATGTCCAAATGGTCAAAGGTCAACTTCACTGTGGCATCATAACATTCTGCAAAAACACTTCTGGCCATTATTTAAGCTGTAACACAGGAAGAGGAAATTGTGACCTATTTCCTACAACTGGTTGGCTGAGACATACAGCCACCACAAGCTAATTCTAGTTTTCATTTGGTTATATTCTTGGAAGGTTATCTGTTTCAGACAAAAAGCTACAGATTAGCTTGAATTTGTAAAACAGCTGCTCTAACTAGTAACTAACTAGATAATTTACCATAAATAGACTGCCAACAGAGCACTAGGGTTTAATCTGTCTCCTGCCTTTTCCACTGTGATTGTTAATTGTTACTTAGTTAGAAAAGCGATTCTTTGACCCTGCCCATTGGGGCATTTTTGGCTCCAGAGTAATCTCTGCATTTGAGAAATATTTGTATAACTAAACTCTAATCAGGTCTAATTGCCTTTGGGAAAATGAGTGATGCATGTTTCCTGAGACACACCAAGAATCAATCAACCTTGTGTGGACAGTGCTTCTAAAACTGTGACTTGGGACACATCATCAGTCATTCATTGTTTCAGGTGAGTGCTCACCTGATGAGAGTGCTGGTAGAGTTTTTTTTTTATTTTTATTTTAGCTCCGGCCTCCAAGGGGGACGCTACAAGTTTGTTTTGTGTTTCGTGCTACGCCACCACCACACTGCACACTCCCAACATATTCCCTGCACGCTCCACTCTCAGCTGGGTTAAGAAAGCAGACAAGCTTACATCATAAGTATGATGCTGATGCTGGTTTGATATTTGACCCAGTTTGGTGCAGCATAACCTGAGGTGAGCCCTGTCGACACAGGAAGGCGCCGGGATATTACCTGAAGTTTCCTCTTTGATCATCTACGTATACACACAGATGTAGGTTCTTGATGATTATTTTTATACTCTCTCTTTATTTTCTGCTCAGAAAGAGTGTAATAATAATTCATTGTCAACAAAACTGCTTAAAATATTGGACAGTGTCAAAAAAGTGATAATTCACAGTGAAATTTTATTTCAGTGTTAAAGCTCACATTCGTCACAGCTCTCAACCTATATGGATTTTTCCAATCTCATTCTTTGTTTTAGTTTAAAGAAAAATACAAAAAAAAGCCAATAAAAATGAAGTCGCCTTTCAGCCAGCGAGTGACGCATCTATCCTCATTAAATGTGACCGGAGCAGCAGTGAGACAGAGTATCATTATTTCTTTCATTTACACTGAAATCCTCATTCACATGCCAAGGACTTTTATGACGGACATATTGTGTTGTTCCTCCGAGTGTTCGGAGGCAAAGAAAAGAGCTGAAGTGGATGAGAGCAGCATTAACTAGCTTAGATAAGTACTGTATAGACGCTCTCGCACTATTACAGAACTGGTCTCAGTTCACCTGAAATAAGCAGCGTGCAAGTGAATACCAAGTGTTCAGTACAGGAAATTATGTAAGCAGCAATACGGAGAAAGTGAGGGTGTGGTCAGCGTGGATCTACATGACAGAGAATTCATTCTCAGATAAACAAGATCCCATTTTCATGTTTGTTACAGCCCTGTTATGTTATTGTGGTGCTGGTCAGTGTGAATTGCAGATATGTGGGTGGATTTCTTGTTTAGCTGCTGTTGATGTTACAACCTGCAAGCTGAGGGTCATGTGTCTGAAGGAAACAGCGTAAGGCCACAGCAGGCTACTTAGGCTCGATTTCCTGTTCAAGAGGTTAACATTGAAGGAGCTCATTGCACAAGTGTCCTTGGGAAAGAGTAAGACTCTACAGAGATGGCAAAATGCAGTAAAGCTTGTTAATCGACCTGCTGCAATTTTAGTTCAGTCAAACTGTGATTGAAACATATTATGAAAGAAAGAAAGTGAAGACCTGTAACAAGCTGCTACCCTTCAAAATGTGCCATTATATCCATTGTGAATAGTCATGTAAACTTCTGTTATAAACTACATTATCCTTTCATTATAAATTACATTTTTACTACTGTATTAGTTTTTCCTCAATTTCACCCAGTAAAAGACTTCTACCAGCTCTACTCAGAATGACTGGCTGGAGAGGTCAATAATAAAGGAAAGAGATCTTAAATATTTTTACCGCTATATCCGTTGCTACTGAAATGTGTCCACTGAAACATTTTTCTATCCAAATAAAGACAACCCACAGTTATATGGTCTACTAGATAAATTTGTAATAATAACAGATTAGCTCCCTAGCAGCAGTGCTAACTCAGCTATGTGTGTTTGTTTGCAGGTCCTTTGTCTTAAGTCTGTTCCCCTTTTAAATAGCGTTATGCAGCTGTTAAATGGTATTTCCTGTACAGTGCTCCTCCTCTGTGGCTAGCGTTGGAGTTAAGGTCAGTGTATTGCTAGGTGCAGCAGAGATAACTGGCGTGGCTCAGGTTCAGGAGCCGAGAAGACGACTGGATCAGGAGAGGACTCCGATTTTAGAGAAATCTCAAAGTAATCCACCTTGTACTAAGTATTCTAAACCTGTGAGCAAATGTTGTTAATGGTCTGTGCTGGCTGGTGTTTAATAAGCATGTGTTTTGGTACGTATATGAAGCTAGCCATGTCTGCGCTTTAGCTAGCTAACGATAACCTCTCCGTCCCGCTGTAGACTTCAGCCATTTTCTTCCATCACTGTTGTTGGCATTGAAGCATTTAACTAGGAAGCTCTTGGTTATTCTGTAAAGTCTGACTGTTTATTCAATCATGGAAAGAGCTCAGTTCATGTGACAGCTCAGATACTTATTAAAAAAACATATTTTATATAGAATCTAACTTCAATTTGAAGTATTGGTCAATGAGATAATTTAGCTGTCCTGGGATTGTAAAAATGATTTGGTCTTGTTCATACTTTGCATTTAATAATCAGTAAAGACTGAGTTAAAGTGGGTTTCTTTATCACTCTCTGCACACCATCACTCTCTGTTTAATGGTAGTGTGTCTAACTGTTGAGCTGGAGACCAGAGTTTCTGTCCCATCATAGAAGAAATTTAGGATTTTTTACAAACCTTAATAGGACAAATGTGTTTTATTAGCACTTAGGTTTTATTTTCACAGGTCTGACTATCGATTATATTAGTTTTGGTAAGAGTTAACCCACTAAAGCAGCTGAAATCTTGAAATGCACCATAGATCCAATTAAGCAACAAACATGAGTTATAATATGAGTTGGTATCAGCCTGTATTGTGTTTTACCTTTGTCCATATTTTATAAACTGTAACACAATAACATTTTCCAACCTGAACATCCAAATGCACTGATGGCTTCATGCTCTCCGTCTCCCTCCTTTCAGGAGAGCGGCTCCATCTACCTCCAGTTCACCTGCTCCACCTCGCTCCAGCTTGAGGTCATCTTCGAGGTGCTCGAGGAATACGACTGGACCGCCTTTTCCGTGGTGACCACCCGTCACCACGGCTACGAGGACTTCCTGGCCATGGTGGAGGGTATGACGGACGGTTCGTTCATCGGGTGGGAGAAGAAGAGTGTGGTGATTCTTAACGTGACAGACGACCCTGGGGGGGCGCGGACCAAACGGCTGCTGAAAGACAATGAAGCCCAGGTGAGGCTGAATGACAGCGTCAAGGGGGAAAAATAATTTTTCATATATCAAGTCTTATAATTGCAATTTTCTCAAAATGGCAATATTTGTTATTTAAGCTGTGAAATCAGTGTTTCTGTGTAACTCCTGTCACTCATTTCGATGAGCTGTCTTTCGTGAAATTACTTCTTTGTAGCCTGAGGCTCAGGTATCCGACATCTGTAACTGCTCCACAAGTCTTGAAGAAACACACGGTGAATGCAGAATACAACCAATGTCCAATTTAAAAAAAAAAGATCTCTCCCTCTGTCACCATGATCTCTGGCTGTCAGCTACTAGCTGTACCTTGAAAGTCTACCATCTTTTAGTTAGTCCAGAGGATTTTATTATGTACTACAAGATCATGACTGACTCATTTTGGTTATATAATAATCTACAAAAACAAAACGGTGGAAACATACAAGAATTGGAGTGAGAGAAGAGTATAAATCAAAATCCTGGCACTACTGTGCAGCAAGAGGATATTAATAAATTAAAAAAGAAGGTAAATTAAACATGAAAAAATTATCATCTGCAATGAGTTTTTTAAACAAAGTAGCAAGACCCTTATGAAATTGATTAAATTAAAAAATGAAAATATGTTATTGGAAATTGTTTTGCACAAAGTTCTTCTTTCAGAACTAAAATCACACTGGAAACAGTTACTTAAAGTCCAGCTAAATGTCATCAACTAAATGTCAAAACAAAAGTGATCAGTTTTTCTTCTGTTAAAAAAATGATTCTTTTATTAGAAATAAGGTCTTTGGAGATGGAAATGCTCCTTCAGCCTTAAGGATAACATTATTTTAGCATCTAATCTGACCAGTGTTGACATTAGCAAGTAAGTTTTTAAGCTGTTCAGTGTCCTATAGCCTGCAGGTTGACAGATTGTAGAGCACTTTGGTTTGATAGTAGAGCTGCAAGAATTGGTTAATTAATCAGTTAATTGAATAATTGAAGTCAAAGCAAAACTGCCAAAACATTTGATGGTTTCAGTTTCTCAAATGTTAGATTTTTTTTTAATATTATATTACAGTAAATAAAATATCTGTAGGCTTTAGACAAAACAAGACATTTGTTATCATCAAAATTACGATGGGGATTTTTCAGATTTGTGTTCTGTGGACAGAACTATTGATTGATTAACTGTGAATGAATTGTAACCTATTTGTTCTTTATGGAATTTGTAGATCTTTCTGCATTGTATTGTCTGACTGTTGGTCAGTGTCAGGATTAGACAACGAAACTGTTTGTGCTTTTTATGCAAACACATGATTGTCTATGTGCAGATAAACAATCAGATCCTGACACAGATATGCAGCAAGATCATGAAACAAAAAAATATAAAATATGAATTTCTCCCTCTGCTGTAGCAAGACAAAGAATCCCCAGGCGTACAGTAAAAACATTATTGAGGGGAGGTTGACTGAGGACACACTATTCATTTATACCAACATCCTTGGGGACCACTCACACACACCCACACTCACCATCACACACACCTGGGAGCTTTGTAGTATGACATCAGTGTTTAACTGTTGCATGTCTGCACTGAGCTTCTGAAATATTAAGCTCAACATGCAAACACAATACTGTCAAAGATTCACAAAGCTGCTCAGTTCATATTAACATATACAGTACATGAGGGCTGGATATATGTATATATATATATATATATATATCTGAGTGTGTGTGTGTGTGTGTGTGTCTGAGACCACTTTCCCATTCACTTGAATTCACATGAATGTTAAAGTAGTCTGACTCCTCTGTAAATGTATCTGTTCTTTTTCTGCACATTCAAGCCTCTGCTTATAAACTCAGCTTTCCTAAGAGGTATTTACTTGTTTTCAAAAACCGTACCAATCACAGGGGAGGAGAGTTTAAAGGTTAATGACATTGTTATTTACAATGGCGACAAACTCGAGAAAAATACAGAAATGACCATAGACAGAAAGAATACATCCAGGTTGGTGTGTATAGACTTTAAATATTCAACATTTGCTCCTTGACTTGGGATCTCAATAACTTATTTCAAGCTAAGTGTAACAAAGCTCTGGGGCCTTGATTAGAATACTTGAAAATGCCTGCAGAAATCAGACTGTACAGTGATCCACTGCCAGGGAACCTTTTCTAACCTTTAACAACATAAAAGGTTAGAAATGAAAATAGTCTTTTTCTGCATCATCGCTGTTAAAGTGCAACATAGTCTAGAGGAAATGGACAGTAAAAGCAGAATGAACATCATCTGAGGTGACCTCAGACACGGTCTAACACCTCTGCTGGAGAGGAAGAGGTTTCTGAGGACACGGGATCTTCTCACTTCCTTTTCCACAACCCTTGTCTTTATACGCAAGCAATATCTCCTCCGTCTCGCCATTTGGCACCGTAGTCTTTTTATTCACATTAATTCCTTGCTCTCATCACTGTTCTCATTGTAAATGACCTTTGTCAAAATTAAGTCCATGAAAGGGAGCGAGAAAAAAGGAGAGAAAGAAAGAAAGACAGAAAGAGGGGGGTAATAGAAGAAGAGCAAAAAAGGTCCAAAGTGTACATGATGTAATGTAATGAAAGCGATATGAAATGCTGAATAGTGAAGGTATGAATAATGTCTCTGCAGGGCTTTAGATGTGGAGATGTACACCTTTAGATTTTTTTTTTTTGCATTTTTAAAATCTGGGTCCAGGCATGTTTGAAGAAGCATGTTGCCCTAGCCCGATTGGCCTGTCTCGTCACTTTCTGATAGCAACTCACTGTAGCCTCCAGTCTGCCCTGAAGAAGTAACGCTGCTCAGAGGACGTATCATAGCAAGAAAACGTGGCTGAAGCTTTTATCAAGCTCCCGGCAAGAACCTGCGTTCAGCAGCAGAGAAAACTTACAAATAGCCACTTTAACATGCCGGTGCTAAAATTCACTTCTCAGCTCCGGACTATACAACCGCAGCGGATGCTGAATTATTATTAAATGCCCCCAACTAAAGTATCCACTTCCTCACCAGCAATAGTAAACAATAGTCAGGGTTTCACAGGGCAAGTTCTTGGACAGTCTGCCGGATGGATTTCTTAATTCACTGAAATTCTGCCCACTGGTTATCCAGGGTCAGTATTATTTATCTGAATTTGGTATTTTAAACAGCAGTAATATTTGCACATTTAGTTGAAAAAAACAGCTTATTGCTTCTGCATTTGCCTTCCTACCTTACAGGCCAGTGTGCTTTGGAAGCAGCCCCAGTATAAATGTGAGGGTACATCTCATTTGCCTCATTTGATTCTTGGGCGACCCGGAAATTGATTTGGTCTGTCACTGTATAACAAACTACGTTCTAATGCTCCTCGATCTGCTTTGGAAGAGCAAAGATCAATGAGCGAGGAAGCTTGAGTGAGGAAATACCACAGCAGCCTCTGCAGACGTCTGTTATCGGGTCCACACACACACCTTTACTGGCATCTGATCGGGCTGCTTTAAAGCTGCAGTGTCATACTTGTGTCGACAGTCAAATATTATTTTGTTATTTTTCCTTTTTTTCTGAATGAAACTACATTGATATCAGCTATCATTATATAATTTCCTTTTAACATTTGACTGCTATATTATTTCCACACATTGAGATAATCTAATTATAATCCGATTATTGAAATAAAATACACTTAGTGACCACTTTAATCTGTTATTATCCATGTAGGAAGAAATGTTACAGGACTGTGATCATATGAGCTGCTGTCATCAGAAACTTAACATCTAATGCCTCGTGTCTTTTTTCACCAAATGTGTGTTTTCTTGACTGCTTTTTTTTCTTAGTTTTAAATTCTCTTTCTTCCATGTGTATTAATCTGGAGTTATACTTCTGCAAAAATGCATGTGTACATCTCTGCAGACCTTTTCAGAGAGGGAGCTATGGGATACTTTATTATTGTGTAGTGTTCACACCTTGAAGCTGGCCTGTTCTGAAGTGCTGCTAACAGGGTTGCATGCCAATTTCTGCCTAATTCTCCCATGATGCTCTCTGCCTTGGAAAGCCAAAGGGTTCTGTTACACAATGTGCCTATAGCAGCTTTATGGTAGAGGTTAAGTACTGAATCGTATTTGTGAACAGGACAAACACTGCATCCATCTGTGAGTGTATGGAATCATTGATTAGCCGGTTCAGCCTTGTCTGTGCTGTGAGTATAGATTCAGTAAGAGAAGAGTCCCTCTGTCCCTCTCTCCTCATACATTAACATGTCTCACAAACAGACGTTGTCTGGATGCAAACAGCCTGTTTTTCATTAACATCTGAAACTAAAATTAGCCTCCAGTGCCCCAGCTGAATTCCCCTGACCTTCGCACAACACAAGTCTGCCTTCCTGACCTGACAACTTTCTGTTATACAAAATAATTTATCTTACATCTGTTTTATGCATAATCTCGGAGGCACCAGGAGGCTGTAGTGCTGCGTGGTCCACTTATTTTACTTCAAAGCTTGCCTTCACCAATTATCATACCACAGGCATCAGCTGATGATCCACATCTTGGTGTTGTGACTGGTAAGCAAGATAGCCAGTGTGTATGTCTGAATAACTTAAATTTATCATTACAGGAGAACAAATACAGGACAAATCAAGGAGTGCAGCAACAGAAACTAATTGTGTAATGTGATTTTTTTTTTACTTTTTCATTCAGACTCTGATATTAAAGAGTCAGAAAGCAGCTCTGAAGTTTCAGTGATTAACATCGAATGTGGGCGGCTGTGGCTTAGGAGGTAGAGCAGGTGGTTGACTAATCAGGTCGTTGGTTCGATCCCCAGCTTCTCCAGTTCACATGTCCCCAATTGTCCCTGATGTATTATCTGTGTCTGACTGTGGTTAAGTTGTACTCATAGAACTGTATGAATGAATGGATGAAAGGCTTGTAGTGTAAAGTGCTATATAAGTGCTCTATACTACCATTTAATTTCAGAGTTGAAGTCTTAAGTGAAATACAAATCAATCTGGACCCGACCATGTATCAGTTATTATGTTTTGCATATTGATTTGTAATTTCTTATCAAAGAATGAATGAGCAAGATTATGAACCAAATGTTTGGTCAGCTTTTTATACACCTTTTAACTGTGGCTTGGTCTCCACCAACTCCTGGAGGAATTGCCTGTATCTTTAGAAGCTAAATGCTAGCAATTTGCTAATTGTCCATCGGTGTAGTGTAGCCAACTTTTGCTGCCTCTTGCTGCTGCAGTTGCTCATTTGATCCACTGTTAATGTAAACATTTTAGTGCAGCTTTAAGTTATATGATTGGCGGGTGAATGCATTATGTTTTTGTTTTGCACAATTTATTGACTTTCAGTCATGCAGGTTTGTTTTACATTAAATTCTCTGAACCTGTCTTATTTTGAAAATACATAGCTACCTGTTGAATAAAATGACACTGGGTCTAACAAGAATAATTAGTGACATTAAATTAAATTAAATCAGCTCCTGGTTTTCTTCTAAATTATGTATTTTCCGCCACTTTGGAAAGACACTTGTTTCACTTCAGCCTGTAAATTGATGCAGCTCAGCTCTGTCATGATAAAATATGAAGACGCAGGGGGAAACTAAATGAAATGTTTTCTTCCAAAATGAGATGGCCAACATTTGAAAAATGAGACACCTGTGCTAACGAAGTGACTGATTGCACAGAATCATAACAAATTATGTCTCCTTCTGAAGGGAGGCAGGAAGCAGGGAACCCAGCTCCCTCCTCCAATGATGGGAGGAGGACTGGATCATCTTTAACATATAGAGCTCATGAAATGCCAGTGCTATAAGTATAGAGGTCTAAATATACCCTGACTGCTGGGAGGATGTGAGTGACAGGGTCTGAGCGTGAGCATGGACCTCACGCCCACCCCGATCCGCTCTCCTATCAGCTGAGGGGGAGGGATTGGCATCATCTCACTGTCCTTCCTGACGCGTAACAGTGGTGAATGTGCAGCGTGCGACAGGACGCGCACACACACACCACACGCCGGCTGGTACAGTGTGTTAGTAAAAGCTTTTCACACTTTGCTTTTGACTAATTTCAGTTTTATAACGTCAATTTTCTTACTAAACTGTGGCGCAAATTTTCCTCAAGTGCTTCCTCAGTGTAATCATCTGAAGTACCCTCAGCGTCAACTGCACACACACACACGAAAACACACACACACACACACACAGGCACAAGCCTCTTTCCTCTCTCTACTTTCACTTTGTCTTTTTAATCTTGCTCCCCCATTCAATTCCTGGTTTTTAATAATGTATGAAGGGGAAATACAAGCAGACCAAGAGGTACCATTTTTCAAGTGCAGCTCTCAGGGTAAAAAATAAATAAATTAAAAAAAAAAGATGACTATTAATGTAGAACTTCACCAAATGCATTGAAGTATAAATGAATGTAATACATAATTGTAAAGGAAACATGAAAGGGGGCTTTATGGGACCAGAGAAGATGAGAGATGGGATGGAAATTCACTATTTGCTTCTCAGTCTCCACATCCATCCATCCTTCCTCCTTCTGCACCTCTGTCTCATCCTCTGTCACTTTCATTGTTTCCCTCCCTCCTTCTTTCCTCCCTTTCGTTTAATTGATTCATGTCTCACTCTCCCACTTGTTAAACTTACTCCCTCTTTTCTTCATCCATCAACTCTCTCCCCGCGCCTTTAATCCCCCTGCTCTCCCTTACGTATCCCGTTTCATTTCTCCTTCCGTCTTTTCTGCCTTGCTTTCTTTTCTGCTAAATAATATTTATGTTCTTTAACGCCTTTGCTCCCCCTCTGCTCCTCTCCTACTCCTCCAGGTCCGCCTGCTGTACTGCTCCCTGGAGGAGGCCGAGCTGATTTTCCGGGCAGCGTGGGCGGCAGGTCAGGCCGGGCCCAGTCACATGTGGTTCGCCGTGGGACCCGCCCTGTCCGGTTTGGGCCTGGAGGGCTTGCCCAAGGCCTTGTTCGCCATCCGACCACAGGGCTGGAGGGACGAGCCACGCAGGTATGAGCAATGGCTTTTAAGGGTATTAAGATTTGTTACATACAGTAATTTAAAACATTTTTTAATTGGTTTTAATACAAAACAGGACTAGAACACAACACATCGTATCTGCTTTACTAACAGAGGAGGATGTGATGTAGCAAAGGAGGCCTTTTGCTGAACAGTGGCCACAAGTGGCAATCACAGGATAAGTTTTAATGCTTTAAAGTCAGAAAACACACTGTTTAACTCCATTTACACCCAAACAGAACAAACAGGTTGCCGGCAGGTTTCAGCTGTAAGCCATTATCAGTTCTGGTTGTGGGAAGTTATATAGATCCAACTGTCTACTATATCTCCATTTACAGCCAGTAATTCTGACCCTATAGCTTCTCTATATTGTAAAGAAAATGCCTTGTAAAGTTTAAGTGTAAATGGATCAGGATTTGAAGGTGGTGTGATCGGATCTCTGCCACGTCTAAATGCAGTTTGTAAATATTTAAGAAGAAAGTTAAGTTGAAAGATGAGCTAACCACTTCCTGCTACCTAAAGTAAGCATAACAAAAAGCTATGGCTAGTGTTTTTCTTTGCAAAAGGAAAATAAGTAAAACACTAAAGTTGTAAATGCAAAGGCTCGTGTTCAGATGTCATTATGCAGCGATTATATACAGATTTGAAGTTTTAACACAATATTTATGTACCATATTTGAGACAGACTTCTAAACTCAAAGTTCACTTACTGAGCTATTGTCAAAGGTTTCAGCTGAATTCCATGGCCTTCAGGAACATCTTAGTATCTTATATTATTTTGTTATATTTTCAGTGGTATTAAATCAATTTCCCAGAAACGGTGCAGACATATACTCAGTGAACTCTCACTTTTCTCAAATAAAATGTGAAAATGTCAAACACAACTCAATGAGCACTTTAAAACTTTTCATGCTGCTCATTTGTAAAAACTTTTTAAGATGTCTTTCCATAACAGAACAGAAGGAGAAAAGGTGCTGCATCATTTCCTGATGCAGAGTAACGTGCACAGGTTGTTGTTATTACTGTTGCTGAAGCCTCTTTCGTTTCTCTCAGTTGAATAGAGATTTCACTCATATAAAATGAGTTCTGCAGTGCTGAGCCTCAAAGCTGCTGAAAACCCAATGTTATGATTTTAAAAATACATGAGGATCAGACAGAAAATAAACATCCCCCCCATGTGCACAGGGGCACACAGTAAAATTTTACGACCACCTGGTCGGTCCACGATGTATTATCTGCTGCAGGGATGATCTGATTTCACCCCAGGGATCATTAAATTTTCATCTAATCTAATCTAAAAAGACCGACCAAGTGAATCCAGGTGAAAGGTACGATCCTCTATTGATTTTGACTATTAAATCCACCTCAGTCGTGAAAGGGGATGCAGCAAGAGGCCGGATGGAAAGGATTTTTACACTTTATGAAGACAGTTCAGGGATGCCAGACTTAGCAACTGTGAAATAACTTTTGTATTTTCCTTTGAAACATTGGTTCAAAACTGATCAATATACAGCTGTTATTCCTAAATTCAATTAGATGTGTTTGGAGACATAAAGACACTGAGCTCTTGGTTATGACTCTTTTTTTTCATTATCCCATATATCACCTTGGGTTCTGCCACATCACCCTCTGTTCGGCCATCTTTCGTGCATTAAGATGCAGGTTTCCTTCCAGTTTCCCAAGCAACACTTTTAACTGCATCTGGTTTCTATGCTGGTGAAATTGGTGTCCATGCTAGAAGGAGAGCCCAAGTGAGAGACTGTAAAAAGGTCGTCTGTGTGGCAGATTATTGTGACCTGTAGTTACCTTTTGTTGCTAGGTGACATCTAGTGGCTGTAATAATTATGACAGGACCAAAGCGAAAAATGTGGTGACGTAGTTTATAGAGCGACAAAATCCATGTCAGGCGGAGGTTGGGGTGGATGGATGGGTCAACAAAACACAGGAGAGCGGTGTTCGGTTCCCATGTGAAAGTAGCAGCTTATGTTGTTTCTATTATCCGTGACTGTTCAACAAAGTAGTCGCTGTGGAAACAGCCCAAATTCCCCAAACTCACAGCCTCTTCCCTGCTGCTCCATTCCTTCTTTTTAGCGGGGGCTAATGCTAACACCTGTTTCTTAGCACTGGACAGAAACATATTTGTTGCTGCCCTCCACTCTAAACACAGCGGGAGCTTCCCGCATCATAGTGACGTGTCCCACTAGAAGTTTTGAAAAGTTCACCTATGTTTGCTCTTTCCTCTTTGACCCCCCCGAACAGTGCGCTAACCCGAGCGGCAAGTAAATCGCAAATCACACTTTCTCTGAAAGCACCTTAAGAATCGCCTTTCAAGCTCAGTTATAAAAGGTTAAAATGCTGCCTGCAGGTTACGTAATAATTGTGAAGAGTCTAATATAAAATAAGACTAATTTTGCTGATAATAATTGTACCTTTACACTTTGATGTGCAGGACTTTAAACTTTAGTGGAGGATTTCTACATTGTGGTGTGGCTAGGCCTTCTTCTACTTTTTTCGCTGCTCCATCTTGTTTTCATCTCTTTGGTCTATTGGAGGTGAGATCCCAGTTACTGGAGGCAAATACCTGGTAAAAAACAACTTGGCCATGTTATATTTCCTGACTTAATGAGTTGATTACGATCGCCTGAACTCACCATTATACAGCTGACCGGTTGATGGTGGATTATTGGAAACTGAGGAGTGCAAAGGATACATCAGCTGTGTCCCTCACATTCCTGCCTCCCCTCAGCGGTATGTGTGTGCTGTCGCTGCCTCTTGCTCTCTGCCGCAGTGTTTTATGAAAGCTGCTGCTGATGGATTCCTCAGAGAGCCTCTCTAGACATTAAAAAAAATGATGTTTATGATTCGGACCAGTAGTTCTTGTGAACATATTAAAGAAACGGCGCTGCACTCTCTGCAGTGGGAGTGGAGTCTTACCCCACTGCACTGCTAACAGCTCTTTCAAGTCACATGTGAAATTAAATTCAACCTTGTTAACTGCTTCAACACATCATAACATGCAACATGCAGTTTCATTACCTCTGCTCCCTGGAAAGCAGCATATTGTACGAATCATTTGACCAGAACATGTATCAGTGACAGCAGCTTTCAAAGAGTCACAGGAAGACAGCAGAGACGTGACTATAAATCAGTTCCCTGTGAAGAGAACAGAATTTTGCGACAGCCCAAATTTATGCACAGAGGACTTTTGAACTTTTGAACTCTGTTCAACAGTCCTTTCTCACTTCATGTCCTGGCCCACCAGCTTGTTTGAAGTGGTAATGCCCTGAATTATGGAAGCAAGACTCCATTGAAATGCTTTATGAATTTGGGATCATTAGATATGGTTTCCTGCCTTGCTGGAGCCTTATCAGCAGGACTATAGCAAGAACTTACTATTGGTTTAAAATGTACATTTTACATAATACATCTTAGCACCATGTATAATAAAATGTGAGAAGTGTTTGGTGTTGTTTTTAAGCAGTGAATTACAAGTGTGAGTTGAGTTTACAGTCATATTAAAAAGCGGTGCCTTTTTAAATAGTCTCTTGCTCTGTAAAAACCTTCCTGCAGATCAAAGCGTGATCTATTATTAAACTGTCCTGAGACAGACAGAAAGAGAGTCTGCTAATATTTATTTTTTGGAGCAGAGGATTCTTAAATGAATTTGGAAACTGGATGTTGGGTGTCGCACTGAAGTTGTGCCTGCATTAGCTGATTGCCATCAGCTGCTTCTTCATCATCTGAGCCACAGTCATCAGCTGCTCTAAGCCTCTCTTCTGATTGGCTGACTGCTTTCTAAGTGATTGAAGACAGGCTGGACAGTCTGTACAGGTGGGCGGGGCTTGGGGTGAGGCTGAGGGTGGTGACTGCTTTGTTGTGACATCACAAAGTTCCAGATGTCCTGACAGCTGGTTTTAAGGCTCAGTTTCTGAATACAGGCTGTGTGCATTTCTCTGTGGACTGAGGCTTTGATACTTTCACAGTATTAATATAGAACCTAGACCTGTTATATATTATCAAAAAACACATGGACATCACATTTTATACAATATGTGACCTTTAAAGACGGGACAGTTGTCTGTAAACCTTTGCAAATTTGATCAAAACCCAGGTGGTTCGTGGATGTATTGGTGGATAGCCTGCTAGCTAACAAGACACAACATTTAAATTATAACATTTTAGTCCTTTTTCAATATTTTCTCTTTTAATAGAGAGCTAGCTGTAAAGCTTTTACTCAGTTTCAGGTCTTTGTGCTAAGATAGTCTAAACATACCCAACCATACAGAGATCAAAATAATATTATTATTCTTCTCTTAGCAAGACAGAAAACAAACGTATTTCTCAAAACGGGAAAATGTTCCTCATCTTCTTTGTGATGAAAGCAAAAACGACAGGGAGAATGATCTATTGGTGGTGAGTCCAGTTTTTGAGCTGATGAACCGACACTTCACTTTCTGTGTGCAGAGAAGTGCCCACACCCACACTACAACCTCATTTGTAGAAATTGAGCAATTCTTCAGTGTCTCAGTCACTGGAGATGTGCCAAGATGGGTCTTTAGAATTTGGCCAAGTTCAACTCAAAGTTATCGTGGAGAGGAGTCCATTCTTTTTCCCCTGTGGACTCAGTGCTATTAAGTTTGAGTCTTGCTGCATTTTCTTTGTCACTGGATATGCTCTTATTCAAGCAGCAACTACTGTCTTCCACCCAGATTCCAGTGTTCTTTTTTCCCCTGAAAAGAAAAGACCTTTGAAAGTCCCACTGTCTCTGTCTCACATTGTACTCTCCCTAATCCTGCAGGCGTATTGCCAAGGGCGTCTCTGTGCTCACCCACGGAGCGATGGCTCTGCGGAGGGACCAGGGGGCCACCAGCCGGTCGCAGTACGCCGGCAACTGCCAGAGTGACGGTAACCAGACCCACCGAGTGCAAGACAGGATCAGGTGAGAGGGAGGGGGAGGGACGGAGAGGGTGACTTTGAATTTTGATGTCATTCCTACCGGCTTCTGACATGCAGCAGAGTGAGCGAGCAAACAGCAGAGCAGCGCGGAACAGTAAATAGTGCCCAGCAGCTTTAATGAAGCCTCCACATTCAGAGCAAATCCAGAGAGCTGAGTCATGCTGGCATAAAAGCAGCTGTAGTGTTTCTATGCTCCGATTCTTACAGGTGAAACTCTGCACAATTGCTAGTGATGGAAACCTGGTCTTGGATTTGCTAAAGCTACAGCTTCATAGAGGATTGATTATAATGATCATAAGGTTGAGCAAATGTTGCCTTTGTATATTATCATTAGACCTTTATATAATGAAAGACCTCCACACTGAAAGCATATTGATTTTGCTGCTCAGCTGTTCAGGGTCACTTTCAGCACTGCTGTGACAAAGACATACAATAGATTATGCTGCATTCAAGTCCTGCAGAACAACACCAATGCTAGTTGCTACTGCAGTGAATGCAGTTGTGTGTGTGTCTTCTCATAATTAATGTGTGTAGACTTATTGGTATTTTCATGCCTATATCATCTTGTTTTTTTATTACCTAGATGTTTTAATGTATGTGCACACCAAAAGCAGTGACATAGATGAAATGCATGCTATGGCGCTACTATTTTCACAAAATACATTATGACTACACTTCACCACTTTACCTGGAACAACTGGAAATGTGTCAGACACCTTTGTCCATGTATCATTTTTTTATTTAACTCCCTGTAAAGCATTGTAAGAGATGGGGAAACCACCGCCACAGGTATCAATGTGCTTGAGAACAAATGTTTGATGTGAACAAAAGTTTACATGGTTGTGTTCTCTACAGCGAAGCCACGTCATAGCCCATTACCATGAAGCTGCCCACCTACAATTTTTCTGATGCTCACACCACTGCTTTATAGCATTTATAGTCACCACTGCTGTTCCCCGCTAAGAGATCCTGGCTCAAATAGAAAATGAATGAATGCATATCACTTTGATGATATAGATTCAGTAATATCAGCTTTTTCCAGAATTCGGGGGCTGCTGCCTGTTGAAGGACGTGTTGCACACAGATACATCCTCCAGAGGACTCGAGGCTAATCTTAACCTGCTGTAGATTAGATTGTTTATCGTCACAGAAACAAATGCGTCCATCAAAGAGCCAACAAAACAGTTACACCAGTGGGGAACTTTGACAAGGAAAAAAAAAAACACACTCACAATGACTGAACATGGCGTGAAGGGTGCAGGCGTTTCTTTTTTTCATTGATGCTTCTTTTCAAATTGCCTCACACCTGCTCAAGATGTGCATGTAATTAAACCCCTCAGCTGTCAAACTGAGGGGTATAAAAAATGTCAGAGCTCACATTACAAGTGGAGATGTTTTTACTTAAAAGCTTGAGGGAATGAAGAATACATCCATATAACCTTAATTGAGTCTGTGATCCAAATGTAAAGGTGAAGACCAGAATTCAAAATGCAACAGGTCTTTACAACAGCTGCTCTAAATCTGATTCTGACTGGCCTCTCTGCTTGAATGTTTCAAGCCACTTTCACCCATGACCACATAGGTAAAAGAGCCTGAGGATTAGTCTTTTAGATAAAAGTATATGGTTTCTGGCAAAGATAAAAGGTTGTTTCTTCGATAATGTAATAATCCAGCGATAAATAACACTCATGTTTTTGATTATTATCATTTAAGAGGCACAAAATCCATAGTTTTCATAAATAAATCAAACTCTTCAGTTGTGTGAATATAGTGTCCTGACAACTTTCAATTTTCAGGGAATTGTGGGCCACCGAAGGCCATAAAGGATATGCTGGTTATGTCAACAATCAGACAAAGGGATTCATATTTTTTCTACATTATGACACCTTTATTCTAAATGTAGACTTTCAAGGAGCCAGTCCCTGAACTCAAACAGAACAAACATTCAACCATAAATTATTATAACCTGAAGCAAAATCTGCTCACTGCAGTGCAGTTCACCTCCTGACATTTACATGTTACTGTTGCTACAAGCTTCTGGGTTGGAACCTGATGGCCAGCTAGGGTTTGGAGTTTGCATGTTCTCCTTGTGCCTGCATTGGTTTCCTCTGAGCACTCTAGCTTCCTCCCACAATCCAAAGACATGCAGGTTAATTTGCGACTCTAAATTACCCACAGTAGTGTGAATGGCTTTTTGTCTCTACATGTCAGCCCTGTGATAGACTGGGGATCTGACTAGGGTGTACCCCTCCCCCACCTAGCCCCTCCATGACCCTAAAAGGATAAGCAGTATGGCGAGTGAATTAAGTTTTACATTTATGTTTTTGACAATTTGCTCTTCTTACCCAGTGGAACTTTAAATGTCTGGACGGAAAATGAGCAGGATTTCAGATGTCAAACTTTTAACTGATCCTGTCTGATTGACTGCTGCTTCTCTTTGGCACAATCCGCTCTAGGAAGTGTTTGGAGGAGTCAGGTTTTGCTCTGTTTTCAGGTGTCAGGGTTACCGGAGCTGTCTGATAAACTGCTGGTAGACTGGCTCTGGAGATTTGTGTTCCCATTTACCGATTGGTCGTACTGTGTAAAATTCACAAATTAAATGTCTTTGTACTCTGGGTTCTATTAAGTCAACTTTTCAGCAGAAACCTGAGTAACCTGCAAAACTAATGACACCCTGATCTCAGCAGATAATGTCAAAGTGCCTTTGAGCAATGCTTCATTTGAAGCCTTTCATACTGTTGACCATCATATTTTAATCTACAGATTGGGCACATTTCCGGAACTGCACTGGCGGGGTGCTCCTACTTTACAGATAGATCTTTCTCAGACTCTGTAGGAGAATTTTTTCATCAGACAAACTTTTATCAGAATGCCACTAAGACAAACTGTCAGGGCTTTTAGCAACATCTCCCACCATTTTTATGCTGATGACATTCAGTTCTATTTTTCACTCAAACTTTGTGAGCTCCATAAACTCTTCATAATGACCAACTATTTAAATGCAATTAAGAATTGGATGCAGATTTCCTACAGATAAAACTGAAGTCCTCATTATTGCTTCGATCAGCATCCAACAGAACCTCAGTGACTTGTCCTCCTCCTCTCAACCCAGTCTGCATAATCTTAGTATTATCTTTGACCATTCCGTGAGCTTTGTTGTACACATTAGGACACTGATTAGGTCGTCTTTTTCTGTCACCTAGGGAATATTGCCGAGCTCAGGTCTGTGGTGTCATAGAATCAAATGGAGATTTTAATTCCTACTTTTATCTCATCACGATTGTATCAGTGAAACTCTTACCTGTCTCATCAAACCTTCCCCACAGCGCTTACAAACTGTCCAAGATGCTGCTGCCAGGCTTTTAACCTAATCAAACAGATGGTCACATATTGCACCTATTTTGACATTCATTTTAAAATTTTAGAGCTCACTTTAGTGCTGCACATGGCCAAGCCCCAGAACATATTGCAGAACTCCTACACCCTCACACTACAAGTCCGGCTCTTAGATCCTCTACCCTGGGTCTTCTAAGCGTACCACCAACACAGTTAAAGACCTTCCAATCCACAGCTCCCAAGCTCTGGAATAGTCCATGAAGTTTAATGTCCTTGGACTAAAAACCCATCTGTTCAAACAGGCTTTCAGGTAGCATGTGGTATTTTATGCTTTCATCCTGTGTCCTGTACCTGTTTTGCCTCTTGTATATTTTATCTGGTCTTTTTACCTTTGCTTTTATTTGATGTATTTTGATTAGAATTTTTTCATTTGTTTTTATGAATTAGATTTTATTCATTTGATTGCTTGCTTTCAGGCCTCATGCTGAACTGAACTGACATTGAATCCAAGGTTGCTCTACGTGTATGTAGCTGTGAGGAAAAACATTATCACATGAATGCAACATAATACCATAAAATGTTAACATAGAGCTATTTCACTTTCTGTATGTGTACTGAAAGGCATTCTGGGAACTGTAGCAAAGTTCTTCCTGGAATAAACATAGATGAGGCAGAATGAGGCAGAGCAGGCACAACGAAATCTAAATTACGCAGTAAACAGCAAAAATGACAGATTGGTGCAGATATGACAGATTGATGGCGGCGTCAGAGAAATGTTCCCTGCACAGACAACAAGTTTGACTGCAGATGGATAGTTACCGCAGGTTGCCTGCCTGCACTCTTTAATGAAGCGAGGAGGTTCATTTTAAACTCGGCAAAACATTTCATGCCCCTCAGAATCTGGCTTTTTTTTTTTTTTTTAATGTTCTCAATCAGCAGCAGGGCTGTCTGTCACGCTGACAGGCGCCGGGGCTCGTGGGACTCTCATCGAGTGGCAGTGATAGTCCTCGCTACAGCGGCATGAATGACACCTGTAACACGTGATGGATTTTGCTCCCAAGGGAGCTGAACACTTTCCAAAAATGGCTCTGCTAGAAATATTACACAACCTGTTTGTGCTTTGAACAATTTTGTGGCCTCCTTATTTTGGGAACACTGGGAGCTTCTGAAGTGACAATAATTTGTAAATACTCCAATCAATTTACCAGTTCATATCTGGATAAAACAAAGGTGTGATTCAATACATTTTAGGTTCATGTTATGTCTTAATCTACAGACCGAACTGTGTGTATTTCAAACTGTGAGTAAGTCACACAGGTCTTAAGCAAGTGAAGTGGAGTACCTGCTGTAAGTCAAGCTAGACAGGTCAAACCATTGCCCAGGTCAAGCAAGTCATTAAGCAAATCAAGTTATGTGAAATTCTGACAGTCGACCCCAGTTTCAACATTTAAATCAGTGGAAACTGATTTGCGCCAGTGATCACAAGTGGTGATAAAAAGTTTGGTTTGACTTTCAACATTGATCAAAACTGTTGCAGCTGCTTACATCGTATAAACCTCCTAATATTTGACACGTTGTGGCACTGTCCAGATCTGTGGCTGCAGCCACCTGTCCCCCACCTCTGGTATTTGGACAGTTGCACATTTGTTCTTATCAGGCTCTGAGCTTCAATACGTTCAATTTGATATGAAAGTGGCAAGAGTCAGCTTTTATTGAGTAGATTTACATCAACAAAGTCGATGTCAGAAGTTGAGGGCTTCAAACGTAATTGGACAAATACACATGAAGTCAAACAAAATATTCATGTTTGATATTTTGTGGGAAATACTTTGCAGTCAGTGATCGCCTGAAGTCTTCGACCCACAGACATCAGCAGACGCTTTGCATCCACTCAGGTGATGCTCTCCCACAGCTTCACTGACACCTCCTTCTGCTCTTCAGTAAGTGTGATGCAGTTCAAACAGATTGAGCTCAGGTAACTGATTCTGAGGATAACTGAGGATATTCCACCTCTTCACCCTGAAAAGCTCTTTGGTTCTTTTATTGTCCTGCTCAGTGATGAAATGTCATCCAGTGAGTCTTGATGCATTTGGCTGAATGTGAGCCACAGGATGCTTCTCTAAACCACAGCATTCATCTTGTTGCTTCTGTCAGCAGTGAAATCATCAATAAATGCCAGTTTACCAGTTCCACTGGAGCCATTGGTGCCGGAACAGAACCAGCAATGTGTTTGACAGATGAGGTGGCAGACTAATGCTTGGGGTCATGAGCTGTTCCTTTTTTTTCTTCTTTCAATCATCTTGACATTGGTTGATGTTTGTTTCAAACTTTGTTCCAGTTTCCTTTTGTATGTGTTTGTGAACCATAGCCTGACTTTTATGTTTTTGTGGTTTACCACTGGTTTGCATCCTGTGGTGAATCTTCTGAGGTTCTGGTCATGAAGGCTCCTCTTGATCACTGACAAGGAAACATGTCTGCCTACATCCTGGAGAGCGTTCTTGACTTCCTGTGCTGGGTTTTCTTCACTTTGTAAAATATTTTCCTGTCATCCACAGGACTTTTGCTCCTCGGCGTACCAGGTTGTTTGACATTTTCTAGTTTTCCTGTGAGCACCTGCTGTTCTGTTTAGAATGAACCCAACTGTTGATTTTTGCAAACCAGCAACTGTTCTGATAAATATTTTTAGCCTTTTGAGTGAACCATCCAGGTATTTACAGCACACAGCATGTTGCCATACTTGTCAGTGTGAATGCACTTACCTGTATGCACTCAGAATAACAACTGTGAGTATGGAATTACAAAAATTTAGACACAGCCTAAATAACCAATCAGGTCTGAAAAGTGCTATCTCCCACACAGTTCTTTCAATATTGACCTAAACCAACTCATATCAAAGCTCAGATTTGTAGTATTTTTATTTCAAACTGAATGTGCCGAAGTATAAAACCTGAAAATAAGAAAATATGTAACTGTCCAAATACTTATGGCCTGGATGATATTTCGATGGTGGTATAACAGTTTGTTATAGTCAAAACACCAGAAAAATAAATAAGAAGAGCTAAAAAGAGTTTAGCTAACTTGCGAATAAACAACTGAATGACTTGCAAAGATGGACATATCCCCAAAAAAAGGATTTGCTCCCCATTGTTAACCCTGACTCAGGTGTGAATGCACTGGACTGGGATCCGAACAAACGCTCCAACGCCTTTACACCACCTGTTTTGAAAATTGCTGGAGCTGCGTTCTTCATCATTATGTGTCATTTCGGTTGCCATTAACACCAGAGGAAGAGCCTGAAAGTGGCTACTTCCGGAAAGTGTGTAGTTACACTTGAGAGGAGTAAAGATTGCTTATGCAGCTTGGAAAGATGGTTGGATTCACAGCTTTCCTCATTTGGCTTTAGTGATGGATGTCAATTCATCTCTAAAGCTTCCTGGTGCTTTTTTCACTTGGCTTTACAGTAGATATCAGATAGTTGAGCTGATCCACCCAAATGACATGAAGGGCTAATGTGTAAATATGGTGAAAAAAAAAGTTTGAATTCACAGCAGCTGCAATGAAAAACAGAAGTCCATTAAAAACAGTATGATATCGTTCAGTTGATGTTCCACTCCTCCACAACATAAATGCACTGCTTTCCTGTCATGCTATGAACTCCACGTGGCTTTGAAGCTCTGTCAGAAGTGGGATATTTATTTATTGGTAAGGGAACAATAGTTTGAAACAAAGTGATCAGCAGTGGAGAAGTGGATTATGGTACCGGAGCCGTTAAAGGACGTCTTGATATGTTTTCTGCCATGGTGCTGGATTATCACCAGAGTCTCCTGCACACAAAAAACACCTGAAAACCTTACTAGAAAAATTCTTTAAACTAGTGTAAGCATTGAGTTTTGTTCCAAATCCTGGGTTTCGAACCCTATTGCCAGGCATGAACTTTGATATTGGATGATTTTGCAAAACCTTAGATTCTGCAGTATCTGCACATGGCAACTACAGTGTGGTTGAGGTCAAGGAAACACTGAGATTATGGCAAATAAATACAGTTAAGGTATGAGTCAGGCAGCTAAAACACTTGGGTAAGTTAGGGATCATGATTACAGACGATAGAAAGGATGAACCTTAAATCCCAAGTCTGTGACTGGTGGCGAACGTTGAAAGTCTGACACACTACACACTATACTGCTGTGATATACATCCCAGCTCAAATATCGCAATATAGGATATTATCACGATGATCGCGATAAACAATAAATGATTACATTATTGTATTTAATGTTTCAGGCAGGAAATAAAATGATATTCAGTATTATCTAATCCACCTGCACACCTTTACTTTCAGTCAAAGGACACACTACTTCCTTTGTCTGCAGCCAAAAAAATAGACTTTCAGTCTTGTATTCTTTTAAGTGGCAGTTGAGTTTTGTACCAAATTCTGATTTCAACCTTGTCTTGATTCTGAGCTCACAAAAAGCTGCTTATTATGCAGATTAAACTCATCATTGATGTTACTATCTTTGTGAATCCCCTGTTATAAATGGTTCCATGCAGCTCCCTTGATTTTTGAAAAACTGAATCAGTTTGCTTTTCAAATCCACGGCATCGTCTTTTACACTGGTGTTGATGAATGGAGCTGCACCGGCAGTGCTGTTGAGTTTGTATTGAATGAGTGGGAAGTGGTGCAAATGCACACTCAGCAAATCTCTCCTGAATAGTTAGTCATTAAGATGTTAAAACAAAGTTGATATCATTAATTATCCTGTGGATTTATGGACTTAATAATTAGGAAATACTGAGAATGGAAAATGAGATGGTGCTCCTCTCCACACAGCTGTACACTACAGCACATAAATCCGTTACAATGAGTGTGGACAGCCTCACACAGACATCATGTATTGTGTTTTCATAAAATGAGAGACATTTGAAAGCAGCAGCAACGCAGAGGAAAAGTCAGGGGAGACAATACACATTTTAGGGCTGTTTTGCTTCCTAACGATCTCCATTAGTCAGTTGTTCTGCTCTGTGTGCTGACAGCTGAGACAGATGTGTATAAAACACACACACACAAAATAAAATGATAAAATAAAAGTTGCATGACTGCATCCACCAAGAATCCTCTGAACATCCAGCTGCTCACGTTTACAGACTCTGGCAACACAAATATCAGGATGAGGAGCTGAGGAGACAGGAAACGTGTGAGATGGCGGTTTGGCAAGCAGCGCTGGAGGAGTGTTGAGAGAGATGGAGATGGAGGGAGAGAGTAAATGGAAGATGAAAATGACAGGAGACAGAGGCAGAGATGATGACGAGGACAACGGTGACGATGTTGGTGGTGGTTTGGCTGTCTGCTTAGGAATCATTCTGCGGCTTCCAGCAATCAGATTTCTAAAAGCAGCAGCAGCAGCACAGTGTGAACCCGAGTGATGAAATAAAGGAAGATTTGCAGCAGGACGCAGGAATAATAACAAACTCAGAGCTGTAACAACAAAGCGTACCTCAAAACCAACAGATTTTACACTAAAAACGTGTGATGTGATGATTTCACAAAAACACCTGACATCATGTACTTCTGACTTCAGTATTTATTTAAAAGGTTGAATTTTCTGGATGTGAGTTTTGTTAAGATCAGGTATGGCCTGACCTGGTGGACGGAGCTGGAATGAAGCCATCAATGAGAAAGACTTTTCAATGAACATATCTGAAAAGTGGCAAAAATATTTTTGCTTGCAGTAACTAAAGCATGATTAAAGTTTGGTTAAGCAACTTAAAGCACATTTAACCATAACCAGAGTGTTTTGGGAGCCTAAAGATAAACCACAGGCAGGTCCAGGACACAAACCCCTATCTGCTGTGTCTCCATCCACCACAACCAGCATCGTTTGTAGGAGGCAGTTACAGCTGGTTTTCATGGAAACAGCTGCCTGACGTCGGCTGCCACTAAGAGCAACACCTTTAAACATTTCACAGTCATGTGATTCAGTTGTAACATAAAAACTACTGATTTATTGGGTTTTTCCTGAAATTACTGTCAGTGTTAGCTAACTTTTTCAGATTATAAACATTGAAATACAACGTCCAGTTCATGCTTTTTTTTTTTTTTTTTTTTTTTTTTTTTAATAACACCTGTTTAAAAGGAAATAATTGTCAGACACAAGGACTCTGAGCAGGTGAATCCACAGTCACATCCAGGTCTGAACGATAGACCCACCTCATTCATCAGACAGGCAGCTGAAGGAGGAGAGACAGCTGAGACACAGAGTGAATCATAACTGAATAAGTAAAATGTGTGGACTGACAGGAAGGATGTCGGGACACGAGGAAGACAGGGAGACAGGAGGACTAGAATATGACAGGACTACAGGATGTAGTTCAGTGTAATAACAGGAATCAGAAAATGGAGAACATCTTTTCTATTTGACTGCTGCAGTTGTATTTTAAAATTTAAAATTGTGCGTTGTAATTCTCTCTGGATGGAAGCAGAAGCTCAAATATAGAAACACAGTGATGCAGAATGTAGGACAGAAGGTGCAGGGAGGGAGGGAGACATTAGTATTAACTGTTAATTACAGTATTGAATATTATTTTTATTATCTCACATGATAAAGCTTCATTTTAAAATGCAGACAGAGCAGAGGAGAGGAAAAGACAGGAAGGGGTCAGAAGAGGGAACGAGGATAAAGGAGGTGACGGAAACAGGAGATGATGAGGGGAAAAAAATGGAAGCAGAGGAGGAAGAGGGGGGGAAATAGCAAAATGGAGAAAGAATGAAAGGGAAATGAAACAGAGGAGCAGGAGGAAGATAAGGCAGAAAGAAAAAGGGAGACAGAGGAGGAAGAGAGACAGACTGAGCCCTCAGGGGGACAGACTGCTCATCTGGAGCGGAGGAGTGTCACACCACCCGCTCCCTCACCATGGTGATCGTCAGTCAGGACAACCGGAAAACCCTCTGCACCTCAGAAACCATCCAACTTTCTCCTTTATCCCTCTTTTCTGTTCATTTTCGATGATGCCATCGCACAGCAGGGGAGCCTCGGTTTACATGGACTGCAGCCATTAAGTGTACACAGTGTTATTGCATCTGTAGTGTGATCTTTTGGAGTTGGACCTGAATTAAATATTAATGCTACACTTTACCCGATGGTGCTACCAGCTAACAGCGATGTTCATCAAGTGTAAACAGTAACAAAAATACAAATTTATTTGAAAATACTGGTGAGAAAAAGATTGTGGGCTTGTTATTGAGTTTCTAGATCTCCAACACATTGAAACGGTCATTTATTGAGCCAGAGATTTTAAATGACATTCATATAAACTGCTTATTAAATACGTGTGATTTCAACTGACATAAACACCATTTGTATTGTTTTCTGTCACATTGTTGTCAAGGTCAGATCCACCCACGTTTCACTGGATCTGATTGATGAAATCCTCATTTCTGGCCTCTTCCATCTCGTGTGAGTTTGTGCCACTTGTTTTTAATCAAAGAACATGATTACACTGACAGACAGGAAATATAATCCAGGAGTGTCAGGACTCTGCGTCCTGTTACGGTGCTTTTTCTCATCTGTCATTCTCTCTCTTTCCTTCTCTCTCTCTCTCTTTTTCGCACCTTCCCACTTTGCTCATCAACATGTCTGCTTGTCACCCTCCCATCTGTTGCGTTTCCTGGCGTGGTGTTGGTTTGGGTTCCCTCTCTCTCAGTCTTTTGGCATCCAATGGGATGTTCACCCTCTTTCTTTCTTTCGATAGGAATTGTCACCAATGAAACATCCATGTCTCCTCTGTTGGGTTTAAATTTGACATAAGAGGCTAGGAACATAATAATAACTATGGGATGCCAAGAAATGGTTTTATTATAATGATAATAACAATAATAATCAATAGTGCTGTGACAAGATTAAAAAGATATGTGTGGTCATAAACATTTCAAAACGGCAATGAAAACATAAGAAAAATAAACACATCATGAAACAGAAGTTAATCACACGAAAATATAATTTGTCTGTGTAGTGGGGAAGATTCATAAAAGCTTTCAGTTAAAAAAAATGTTTAAAGAAGTTTTAAAAGACACTAATGATGCTGTCTGTCTGCTCTCAACCTGTAGACTGGTCACCTTTAGTCATTAGCCGAGACCAAGGAATAACCAGCAGAGCATCCATCAATCTAAGTGAACAGCATGGCACATGTGGGGTTAATAAGCCCTTGATGTAATTTAGAGTACGGCCTTTTAATGCTTTGAAGGTGATATATAGACTTTTAAAATCAGTGTGGGACATAACAGGCAGCAAGTGTACAGTTTACAGTATTGGAGTAATGTGTTCACATCACTTGGTGCTGGTTAACATCCGCGCTGCAGCGTTCTGTTCCTCGGTTTTCTGTATCATAAAACAACCTCTTGCAGTACAGTGCAGTATTTTGTCAAACAAGTGACTTGTTCACCTGTGTGTAGAGGTTTCCTACACACTCTTCTGACAGCAGGATCCAGTTAAATACATGGAGTCTGAGAAAGCTTCTCCAGTGTCTGAGTCCTCAGCATGTGTTGCCCCTGTGGTTCTTTCTGTTTTCCTGAGGCTACTGTTGCTTCTTTCTGCCCGTCTCTTGTTGCCTTCTCTGATTCTTACTTGTGCGATGGCAAAGATGTCGGTACGAAAACGCCTGATTCTAAACAACTAACACCAAAAACCTTGATGTTTGTCTGTCTTGAGTCAGACGAGGCTGCTGTCGCTCCCTCTCTCCCTCCATCTCTTCCTGCCTCTCTGCTGTTTCTCTCTTGCTGTCAGCGCTGACCCGCCATGTTGCGTCTCTCATCTCAAACATACATGAGGTGTGTCCCCTGGGAGTCGAGTTAAAGTTACATGACTCGTGTCTTAACAATAAGGATAATTTACAGAGACGTTAGGAGCCAATGGGAGGGCAGGCAGAGAATGAGTTTTGTAATATGTGCTTGGGGGGCTTTAAAAAGGGGGTTCGACTTTACTGCATAATTATGCCAAGGCTTTGTTAATGGTGCTGCCGGGGGTAATGGCCACTCTAATGCTTTCTTTCCCCTCATCTGCTCCGACCAGTGATGTGACAAGCTTCCAAAATACACGCCTCTCTCAGTCCTCCTGCAGCACTCTGTCTCTCTGTGTCTCTCAAATACAGCCAAAAACAAATAAAAGTCATACAGCAGATTATGGAAATTATGGAAATAACCATGTGTTTTAAATGGCTTTAGATTTAGGGCCTTTTTGTGAACTTTCACTTGTTTTTGCTTTGAGTGAACAGTTTTTAATTTATGGCCACGATACACAGAAAACAATACAGATTATTATGCATAATGGCACAGATGCTTGTTAGTTACACACTTTCACATAAAAGCATTTCCCTGTTCTGGGCTTCACTTTGCAGAGTTGCCTCTGCAGCTGTTCATGCCTCAGTGCTGGTGACAAATGTTGCAGAGGCATTCTGTTTTTTGGGCCAGTTGTCTGTCCATCCATCCATCCATTCTTGTAAACGCAATATCTCAAAAACAACATGAGGAAATTTATTCAAATTTGGCACAAATGGCAACTTGGACCAAAGAGTGAACTGAATAGATTGAGGTGGTCAAACGTCAGACGCCAAGGTCACTGTGACCTCAAATCCATGCCAGTCTTCTGAAAGCAAAATCTCATCAACGACATGCTGAGATTTCTTCAAATATGGTATAAACGTTCACTTGGGAATCACGAGCCACGTTTCCATTAACCTGCTTAATGTGCAGTTTTAAATTGCGAATAAAAAGAATGAGTAATGGAAACGTGATTATGAAAAAACTCTCAAAATGTATGTGCTCACATCAGGTGGTTTTTCAAATTAATCAACTAAGCAATATTTCGCAATGGACCCTTTTTTAATTAAGTCACATGACATGAGTAGTCACATAACATCCAGAAACACTGCAGACATTTATCTCCCTAACCCTTTGGTTAACTACTACAGTGGCTATTGTAGTGGATGCTATTGAAAACACCGTCCCAACACTAACCAGATGCTGGAAACCTGTTTCTATGTTTAATTGCAATGATATCGCCAGGTGAGAAAAGCCATCTGTATTTGCATAAGATCACTCTGTTCCCTATATAGTGTACTTATAGTATAACATAATGCGCACAATGCATCATGGAAAGTAGTGCAGAAATGACGGTCACTAACCAAGCATTATATACCATAATGCATTGCATTTGTGCTAAAAAATAATGAGTAAAGTTGTGTCCAAAAGTGTTTTTTTCATTTAACTGATGAGCTCCCTATATAATCATCTCTATAGGACTCCCTGGATGCTGAGTGAGGAGCAGTGAATGAGTGAATGACTTTGGACACAACCTTGCACTCAGGGATGAACTAATTATGTGGATGTCGTCAAAGGTCATGTGACCTCACTAAAGTCCTTTTTGGCCATAACTCAAGGAGTTATACACTAATGATGATAAAACACCCTTAATATCGTTTACTAAATTCCTTCAAAGTCTACATACATGCGTCTGGACAGACATGGAAACTACAACTTGGTTGTAGTTGGTTGGTTGGCAGAGGTGTACAACCACAAGGTGGTGACTGTAGTTCTCTGCATAATCTGAGCTTTTATATATGAACTGTTTTGTCATTGATTCTGGTTCAAAACTCTCAGAGCTACATTTTTTTCATAGAAATCTACTTCAAGTGTAGGATTCATTCATTTATTAATTCATGCATTCATTCACAGAAAGGTTCTGTTTTTCTCAATGTCACATTTATTTTGAAAGAGTTACTGAACACTGTGATCATTCTTCCTCTCCACATCGGCTGTGAGATGGTTGGAGCATGGCTCCAATAAAAAGAGATGGGGGACGAAATCCTTGTGCCACGCATAAATGTATTTCAAAGTCCAGCTGAAGCTAACACAAGGCTTTGGGAGTCTGACTGAGCCAAATAGAGTGGGTTTCTTCCAGAGTTACAGCCTTTTTGGTAGAAAATTCACTCTTCCAGATTACCTGGAAAGCATTTCCCCGTGGAGGCCGACTAATACAAGAGAATTTCAGTGAACAAGAACTCTTTCAAGGGACATATGACCATGAAAGACATCCTTTAATGAGCTGATTACTGAATGAATGAATCATAGACTAGAAGAAGATTGATGCACATTGATTTAAAGAAACTCAGCTCTGACAAACACATGAACTAAGCTGGCTCAGAAATAAGGTAAGAGAGGAAGCAGAGAGAAGAGGAAATGAGACCAGATTTATCTAACAAAGGGAAAACTCCATGAAAAACACTTTGCAGCTCTGAAGTGCCTCAGGGTAAAAGTGAACAAGAGAGATCTGGGAACATGGTGACATAGCTAAAAACACACAACCCAAAACCGTTTCCAGTTGCATATGTACCATAATGATGCTACAGTAGATGAAAGCCAGTGATATTTATCAAGGGTATTAAGTTTCTCCATCACCTTCTTTTCTCATCCAAATAAATGTTGCTAAGCTGAGAGTTTATTAAACCTGTCCAACCATCTGACGGGTGTTCCTGTGTTCCCAGATCTCTACAATTACCTTTAGATGAGTCAAATGCTGCTACTCACAGGAAATGGTGGTTAAAACTACCAAATAAGACCCAACTTTTGCAATCAAAATGTTGATTAATCAATTGATTGATTGATTGAGTCATTCATTCAATCATCCATTAGCACAGTCAGTTAACTGGGTGTTTGTCATTCAGTCCATCACTCAGTCTCTTATTCAATCAACCAGCCAGGCATTCGCCATCAATTTGTCTCTCTACTCCTTCCCTTCATCCCTCCCATTCATACACAACCCCCCCCCCCACCTCCCGCGGCTCTCCCCTCCACTTCTTTATCTCTCTCATTTTTCATTCTTCCCTTCTTGCTTATTAAATCAACCCCTCCTCCCCTTTCACTCTATCTGGTGCTCCTTCCATCCATCCAACTATCTGCTCCGCTCTCCTGCCCATCTTTGTCTCCCATCTCGGCTCCTCCAGGGACCGTGGTCACAAAGGCATCTGATGTGTCGTTTTGCATGTAAATTGGATAATTGGATTTGGACGCATAATGCACGGCGGCAAGCAGAAAGGAAGAAGGAGAGGTGGGATAAAGGAAATGAGAGAGGCAAACAAGAGAGGTGGGAGTATTGAAAGAGACGGGGAAAGCTAAAGATTTATGTGTCTTCATACGCTCACAAAGACATGCAAATATATCCACACGCAGAGGCACGAACATGTAAATGCTCTGACACAAGTAGACACTCAGCTAAACACACAAGAAGCTGAGGGAAAGAAGCATCTCAAACAGACACTCCACTTGAGATTAGCTGGAAGCTTAATTAGTTGATCATGCTCTACCTGTAGTGTGCTCGGCCAGGTGAAGTGCCTGGAGGCGGTGATGCCCGCCCAATTAAACTCCAAGCTTATGTTTAAGGTGATGCCGGGAACATCACCATGCAAACGAGGAATTACCCAGCACAGACTGGAGGCATGACCACTGCATCTCTTTAAGGAGTTTGTACCTGTGAGATTTGGTGCAACTTCCACGGAGAAAGATTTGTCTGTGTCCAGTGAAGTTTCAGGGACAGACAGTTTTCCATTTTATGAATATTGAAATATTGTGTGAGGGCAGTGATTTGCTGTGTATCCATCTTAATACATGTCAGTTACCTTTCTAGTTTAACAGGCAACAGATACTCAGCCTCCTATATAAACAATTTGGATATGAAAATGTTACATATATGTACAAGTGCAGTACAATGCAGGTATATTTGATTTTGTGACATTTATACTGTTTTTCTACTTTTCACCTCATGATTAATGTAATGAAGAATAAAACTGCACAGTTGCAGTAGTAACTGTAAAGTCTTGTCTCATAGTGTTACAGACCCATGAACTGTTTGGTGTCTGATAAGACTTTAAACTTGTGGCTTTGTTACTGAATTCAGTCTTATTGAAATGTATTTAATTATCCCACCGGTTCTTGAAGCAACACGCCCACACTACTGCAGCCCCTTGTTATTCTTCTGTGCCGGCGGCAGCCAGTGGTGACTTGGACTCAAAGATGATTTCAGAGTGATAACATTTTATATCCAAATGGTCAAAGGTCAACTTCACTGTGACATCATAATGTTCTGCAAAAACACTTCTGGTCATTATTCTATTCTGTAACTCAGGAAGGGAAGATTGTGACTATACTTCCTGCAACTTGGCTGGTTGGCGGAGGGATACAACCGAGAGGTGTTGATTCTAGTGTTGTTTTAACGCGGGGCTGTTTTCCATCTGAATATCCTGTTTGCTTAAGCAAGTAGAGCATATTCAGTCAAAGTCAGTGTTGGGTTAACTCATAGTTAAAGGAAGTTGGCTGATTCCACGACTGTACAGGAAAGTGTGGGCGTGTTAAGACAACATTTGAATGACATCTCTCTCAGTCTCATTTTTGTGATTCCTGGTGAGCACAAAGTTTAATGAATTGAGTAAAGTCTCAGTATGACTCAACCAACCTCCAAGCTGCTGTCGAACGCCTGTAAATTAGAGAAATGCTAATGTCAAAAAACTAGAGTTTTAGAATCTTAGTTATTTAATGTGATGCATATTCTGCTGAAGCTCAACGGCTGGTGAAGACACCACAGGGAACCATCACTCTGATCTGTAAACCCATTCCAGCCTACGTTCAGGGAGTCGTAGTGACCAAACAAAAAAAAATTTTGCCCTGGGACACCCTCACAGGTCAGTCTGGTCATGGCCACACCTGATGTTGTGATTTTATTTTTCAGAACCTCTACTTTCTTACACTCTCTTTAGAGCTGTGTCCCCTACAAACCATCTCTATCACAGCACAGTTTGCCTTTTGCTGTCATTCTCACTTGAGACATTTCCATGACCCCGCGCCGCCATGAAACGGACTCTGACCCGACTATGGAAGAAAGAGAAAACGAAGATGCCGCAAACAATCACATTACCTGAGCCGTTATTTAATCTGCGACGGTTCGTGGCTTGGCTTCACCTGCAGAGAGTAGGTGCTCCCGATGTGCAGCCGCTTGCTGCATTTGCTGCATGCTAAATTAGTGGTTGTCAGTAACGGCGAGCGGATCTCCTCCAGCTCCGTGACTTCCGCTGCCATCGCAGTGAAAGCTGTCAGCTCTGTCACACACACACACACACACACACACACTCTCTCACACTCACACACACACACACACTCCCCTGGTATCCTTGTCGCGACCTGTCCTATCAGTGCTAATGAAGGCAGTCACGTCAGCGTGGTGATGAACATGAGTGTGTGTGTTTGTGTGTCTAATGCAGAGCTGCCACTCCTGCTTATAAACATGCAAATGGAGCAGTAAAAGGAACATTAAATTCCCCCCGATGTTGTTTGATGTTGAAATAGCTGCTCTTCTCCACTCACTGCTCCCTTCTCTCCCTCCCTTGTTCTTCCCTCCCTCCCCTCCTCCTCCACCATCTCCCTCTTTAATTATCTCTCTTCTCTTCTTGGCTCTCCATCACTTCTTGTTTCCTCTGTCTCTCCTCTCTGGCTTCCCCATCAGCTGTTTCCTTTTCACCCTCAGCCTCTCTTGTCCTTCCCCCCTCCTCTGTCTGTCCTCCCCTCATTTTCCTTCATCTGTCCATCCTTGTCCCTCTCTCTTTACAGTTGTCTCCTCCTCTCCCCCTCTGTCTCCCCCTTTCCTACCCTGTACTGTTACTCTTAGTGTCAGGGCTCCATTTCATAATTTTTTAATAATTATGCAAATTGCACCTGATCTGCAGACAGTTAATCACGTTGTTACAACATGCCATTTAATTGGGTATTTATTTCACTTTGTTGACGGACTGAATTTGATATTTTGACCTTTACTTTTCTCTGCACAAGCTCCTCACAGTGAGCGATGGGGTCTCTACATGATCACACTGACAAATATTTCCTGACAAACTCAGTAGATGAATGATTTTTGTATTCGTGTTTTTGTCCTTGTCCTTTTATTTGTGCGTAACAATTGCAGTTTCAGTTTTATTTTAACCAAACTTCTTACAAACTTAAACTTTGATTGTTGCTCATTTGGTCATGAAACTTCCATTTTACAGAGAAATATTTAAGATTTGAAATCAAGAGGAAAGATCATGGTTTGGGTTTTGTGCTTTGTTAAGGTTAGAGGACATTGTTGTAATGGTTACAGTGACAATCTCAGGACACTTGTGGTCATGGTGACAAGAAACGTCAGCTGTCTCTCAATTCAGGGGCCGCATCCTTCGAAGGCTGCATTTGAAGACAGATTACGTCGCTGTGGCTGAGAAATACGTCCTTCTTTTCCCACACGAGGTTCACTGCACATCAGTGATGAATCACTTTTCAGAAAGAGAATATGGCCGACTCTGACAATAAAGTAGCGGCTGAGGATAAATAGGAAGTCTTCTGCAGACTCGACCATCTCTTTTCAGACTTCGTGGTCTGCACAGTCTTCAGAGGCCACAACTTTGTAGACAGTGTCTTCTGAAGTGTTTGGCCCCTGAACTGGGCACAGCCAGACTGTCACTTTGAAAGAGATAAACCAACAGTGGTCTCCCACCTTCAAATTATTCGTTTCCTCGTCCATGTGTTGTGGATTTCCTGGACACAGACACAGAAATAAAAGCACAGACAATGATTGATCCAGAAATTAATATAAAGATTATTACTGATCAATAAGGTGACAGTCACACAAAGCTGGTGAGCAGAATCACTTCCTCTCCCATCAATACAGAGTCAGGCTGACCTTTTATAGAGCAAGAACAAATGAACACATTGGTCAACACATACACATCAGCTCATGATTACAACCAATGAACACCCACAAGATACACACACACACACACACACACAAACAAACACAAACACACACATACACGTCTGCTACGTACGTACTGTATATGTCTGAAGACACAAGAGACCTGTAGGTACATAAAGACCCAAACCATGTGCAGCATGAAGAGGATGAGGAGAACATAAAACCTTCATTTCTAATAAAACAGTCAATATCAACAGAGAAAAACATGAGTAGTGGATGAATGAGCTTGTTTCCACATGATAAACCAACAATTTAATCTTTTATGACTTTCACACACATCACAGCGTCACCTGACTTCCTCCTTCGCTCCCGTTATGTTTACATCAGCCACCAGGGAGACTGTCACCTGAACGGAAACATATTTGGCAGTTTTAGCTGAAACAACTGATGCTGTCTCGTGATGCTTCACAATAAAGCCTGGCTGTGGGCTGTGATAAGGATCCTTGTTTAATGGTGGGACCGAGGCTCTCCAGGTGACAGGGCAGAGATTTAACCTGAGGCTGATCACCACACACAGTGTGGACCAAAGCAAATGTGCTGTCATCGGCGGTTTCCACCAGGTCATAATGCAAATAGGGGCCTTTAATATTTTACTAAAACAGCTGTTATTACATCATGAGTGTTTCATCTCTCTTTTTTTACCACCATCCCTCTCTTCTCTTCTCTTTTTTTTCTTCTCATTCACCCCCCAGTTAGGACGGAGCTGCATCAGACAGGCCTCTAATGGGCAGGCTGACAACACATGTAATGCCAAGCTGCACACATCACCATGACAACCCTAACGGGATGAGAGGGAGACGGGACAAAAGACAGGGAGTAAGACAGAGATTGATAGGCTGACTTGGGTAGAGGAGATGGAAGGCAAGAGATCCAAAGAGGAGGGATAGAACGAGAAAGGAGAAGAAGCAGAGGGCAAAAAAAGAAGTTTGGAAAAGAAAAGGGAAGTTAATGGAAATAAGTAGAGACAGAGAGAAGAGGGGGAAGTTAGTAATGTCACAAATGAAACAGAACAGTGTAGTGAAGTGAGCGTCTCCATTGATTCGCTGTCTGTTTTCATGCTGTTGAAAAAGCCAAATACTTTCAGCCTTGCCACACAGAGTAATCAAAGCCCTGGCCGGATGAATAATTTTTTATTTGTCAGCACAGATTTTTTCTTTTTTATGTCCTGCACCTCGTTTTTATGTCCTGCACCTCATTTTCGGTCCAAAACATGAAATTATTATTTCAATTATTATTCTGCTAGAGACCAGAGACCAAGGGTATATGACTCGTATATTCTTTTCATTCAGCGTTTCCTTTTTTATTTTTATTCTTTTTCTGTCCTCTCTTATGTTTTCTCCCTTTCATTTCTGGAGCGCTGCCTCCTCTCCGCTCCGCTCCTCCTCCTCCTTCTCTTTGGGAAGACAGTAACGGCTGAGCTGTGCGTCTTGATCATACTGATTTCGTTTCATCGTCGTGCACTCTCAGCGCCCAGCTCTCATGGGCTCAGAAGACACATCCATGCATCATTTGTAGAGAAGAATCATTCTCTACACAAGCTCAAGCTTCAGACGTCAGTTATGCTGCCTCCCATGGGACTTGGAAAACCTTGAAAGTTTATGGATTTTGAAAAGTGACTGGATAGCCTTGAAAGCACATGTTTTGTCGTCAGTATGTCTCAGTGCGTCCTGTCCAGTGATCAACACTTTATCTCCACCCCGTGATGAAGGTTTGTGCTGAGACAGCAACGGTGTTTGAAAGATCGGGGATGAAAAATGACTCGACCACAACTGTCCCAGTTTTGAATCCTTGGATTTTGCCCATCAGCATCTTTGGTGTCAACAAGAATTCCTTGAATATGTTGCTGAACCCATATCCTGTACGAATGGCTGAATAAGCATGGTGACTGAGCATCCAGTAGAAAAATAGAAACTTATGTTTTAATAAATGGAGTTTGTCAAGGTTAGTGCAGGTCTGAAAGAGCAACAGAACATACTTCCTTTCCCTCAACCTTTGATGGACGCCCTGTCTCTCTTTGTACACCCATGTGGGTCATTACTGCCCCCAACAATGTGGATGTGTTCAGACTTAAAGAGCCTGAAGGCGTCGGGATCTGCTGTTTAAAAGCAAGAATGATATTAGGACAAGGTGTGTGTATCAGGGAAACACAATAACGCAATAATAATTATCTAACAAAAAGAATTCAGAAGTACAAGTCTAATCTCACTGTACAGGTTGTTTGCTCACTTTACCTTTAGAAATCTTGTTGTCGTAGTTTGTCATCTGTTTCAGAACGGAACTGTTCTTGTGGTTTCATGCAGGATCTTTTGAAGAAGAAGAATTATTTTGTCATTAATAGCTGTTGTTCAGTCTGTGATGACTCATAACGAGGGCTTACCGAAGGTTAAGGCTCACTGATCTCTGCATTGATCAGCACCGACCGCACACTGTGCTTATTCACACCATGTTGTGTCACTTGCTTTAATCGGTGTTCAGTCATTTGCTGAGGTTGTCAGAACAAAAAATCCTCATTGAAATACATTCACACATCAGTGCATCAGCGTCAAGTCAGCTGTGTAGTTTAATAGGCCTGTTGCTCAGCAGACATTCTGACTTGTCATAAAGCAAAACTGTGTGTGATGCCTCTGTCTCATTCAAGTGTCCAGTAAGACGTGCAGTGGTGGTGGAAGGATTCAGAGGTCTTCAGATCTTTTGCTTACATAAAAGTACCACATGTACCCTGTGTAAAAATACTTCAATTCAAGTAAAAGTTGTGCATTCAAAATCCTATTATAGTATTAGTATTCAGGATAGCATGAGAGTTGTTATGATGTCTACACTAGTATCAGAAATGCCTGCGATACTGTCAGTGAGTACACAAGGCTAAAAATAATTGATTTCCAGTGAACAGTGTAACACAATATTTTTTTATTAAAAATATTTTAAGTCCAACCAGTGAAAAGGTGAAGTGTACAGTACGCAAGCCTTTAATTTGGAGGGGTGGCATCAGTCTTAGGACAACTAGTGTAGGATGTGTTATTTACTCTTCTATTTATTAAGCTTATGTTTTACAGTCAAAGTAGATAATAAAAGATCTGTTTTGTTCCCTCGAGATCCTGATTCCAAAACCTGAACTTGAGCACAAATCTGATACCATTGTGTTACAAAGCATTTTTAACAGCTATCCACTACAAACCCTGTAAGGATGTGATTGCTATGGTTGAATGACATGGCAGGTTAAACCCTTCAACGTGAACAGATACGTGAACAAAACAGCTGTAAAAGGCTTTTTAACACAAAGGTATCAGACTGGTGCTCAAGTTAAGTTACTGGAATCAGTATCGTGAGGGAACAAATGGTGTCAACACGTTTTGAAGCAGGGTGGATGGATAGATATTCGCTATATGACAGACTGTCAGTCCTCTCAACAGCTTAAAATACCTCACAATGAATCTTGTGACGATTTATGAATATTAAAGAGCCACATGCAGCCGAGTCAAATCACACATAACAGATTCTGTGCTTCTTCAGTCTCCTTCACTGCGGCGTCTCTGTGAGTCACAGGAGTCATGACAGCCTTTACATCTCTGTCAGACGCCCCCCCCCCCCCCCCCCCCCCCCCCCCCCCCCCCCCCCCCACCAGTGGTCATGGTCACAAGCCTTTCATTTGTGTTGTGTGATTCCACCAAAGGCCTCATACGCTGTGTGCGTGCAATAGCTGGAAGTACAAACATTATCCTTATTGTTTCTGCTCGTCCATAACATGAGCTTTTATTTCCTGTGTCTGATAAAGGGAAGGTCTTGGCTTATGGCGTAAAGACGTGATCTTTAAAGGCTTGTATTGTTTGTTCTTGTTATTTATACATTCTGCTTCCTCTTTTTTCTGTAAATGTATTATATTCAATAATATATAATTCAACTTTAATGGAACATCAACATTCCTGCATAAAAATGAGGGTGAGAGATAAGAGGATAGAAAGATGAAGAGAGATGGAGAATAAGTGCTGACAAATCCCAGACTTTCATTACATGAAGCATGAAATGGCTCTTGATCATTCAAACTAACTTGCCCACATCTCTCTCTCTCTCTCTCTCTCTCCATCGCTCTCTTTCTTTTCATCTCTTTCTGTTCAACTCCCCACCATCTCTCGCACTCTCCTCACTTTTTAAGAAGTTGTCATGGTTACGCAGAAAGCTTTCTTGTAACAGGCAGCAGCGAAGAGGCTGAATGTTTCCACTGATGGAAAAATCACACACTCGCATACACACACTGGCCGGTGAGATCTTTGATGATTATTAGAGCAGGACTGTAAACCATTAGTACAAACTGTGCATCAGACGGACGGGCAGGCAGGCACACATCCAGTCTCCTCCCCTGAATGGAGCCTTTTATCTTTCTGTCTCTGTTGTGCAGCCCAAAGTCTGTACATGAATCTATACCTTCCAACGCCCAGACTTCTGTTTCTCTGCTGCAGCATTTCCATCAGAGTTGAATGAAACTGTATTGAATTATAAATGACAAATAGAAATGGAAAAAACATATTTCATATTTTCGTTCCTTATCAGTTGCAGAAGGTGGATTTTTCTAGTTTCATTTCAGTTTGTGACAAAAAGGGATGGATGTGCTTTTTTTTTTCATATGAAAATCTTTTGCAGGCAAAGGTTCTCTTGCGGCATGATGGATTTAAATTTAGGATTCATGGATTAGCCTTTTTGCAGTTCATGAATTCATGGATGAACTTACAGTCACGTGTTAAGCATCATTAACCATGTGGGAAATTCACGAGTCCAGTAGATCTGCTTGTTTATATTTGTTTCTGTTCATCCAGCACATTAATGAGACCAAATAAAATGATGGCCAAATGCTGCTTTAGCCAACACACAGGCTCAGTATTACTGGCTCCTCTCATTAGCAAAAGCAAAACTAATATTACCATTTTGTGGTTGTTTGCCTCTGCCAACCAGCCAAGTGGCAGAAAATATGGTGATAATCTCCTTTCCTGAATTACAGCATTGAATAATGGCCTGAGGTGTTTTTGCATTATGATGTCACAGTGAAGACCTTTTACCATTTGGATACAAAATGTCATCACTTCATTTTATCCTATAGACATTTGAATTAAATTGTGTCCTAATTAATGTATGAATTCATGAGTTGGGCTAAAAACTTGTTGACCTTTGACCTTTGACAACCTCGTTCAGTCAATGTTTGTGCCTCAGCTAAACAAATTCCCTTGCGGTGGTCTTGAGATACCACATTCAAGAGGTGTGAGGTCACAGGGACCTTTAACTTTGACCTTTGACCACCAAAATCTAATCAGTTCATCCTTGAGTCCAAGTGAATGTTTGTGCCAAATTTGAAGAAGTTCCTTTATTGAGATATCGTGTTCATGAGATTGGGACGGATGAATGAAAACCAAGCTCAGGTTGTCTTATTTTGAAATCAAAATAAGTCTGGTTTGAAATAAAACCAGTGTGAATGTGAAAGTCATGTGGAATATGGTTATTACAGCCTGACAGACAGTCAGCAGTGGGTGTGGACGCAGCGAGCTGTCGCTGTCTACACTCAGAACAACACACTCATCCTCAGCCAGGTGAGCTGTTTCCTTCAGATGAGTCACCACCGCAGGATTTCCACAGACCACTGTCACAAGGTTCTCTCCAGACCTCCTGAGAGCTCAGGCAGATGGCCTTCTGGGTAACTTTATGCCTGTGAATGAAAAGGTGGATTAAATGGGGTGAGCAGAGTTTGTATTCCCATTGTACCCCCCCAAATTGTTGCTTTCAGACCCCGGTCAGTCTGTTCATTACTCTCCCTTTGGTCAAATCCTCTATTGCTTCTCCTCTGCCTCTCAGTTCCTTTTATCTCCTATTCTTCACCTGTAATTCTCTTGATATCTAATTTTTCTTCTCCTTCTCTTCTCTCCCAGTCTATAAAGTAATAAAGCAGGTACTAATTCCACAGGGAACTTTTCTTCTTCTCCCTCCTCCCTGCTTGATTCACAGCTGTCACGTGTCTCAGTAATGAATTCAATGATTAAATCAGGCTCCGTCTCAGCTCTGCTGTTGTGTAGGTTATAATACAGAATGAGAACAGCATCTCCCACTGAGCCGCTCTCCAACCTCCTGCCTCACTCTCACTCACCCTCTATTTCTGCTCCTCTCTCGCTCATTCCTCCCTCAGCTCTCTGCCTACAAATGACTCTACCTCCTGCGTTACAAGAAGAATTTAAAGTAATAATCTATGATATTTTCATAAAAGATAAAGCCATGTTTTTTTAGTGACTGATGCAATAGTAGAGGGAAACATCTCTTGTAGAACACTGCAGCCAGTGATGCTTTTTAATAGCTGCAGCCCACATCTCTGATTTGTTCAGTGATTCAGAGAGGGTCTGGTGTTGTGCTCATTGATGACTGTTTCTCCCAGAGGGAATAACAATCAACCAATCAGAGCCAGAGGTGGGATTAAAAGTGTGGACGTCATCTTCTTGTGTCCAAGCCAGAAAAACAGCTGCACCCATAAAAAAAACAAGGTGACCTACAGAAACAACGGCACCCTTATTCTTTGGTCATCATGAAAATGCAGATTTAACTGCTCCTAAAAACATCTGTGTCCACTAAAAATGATCTCAGCAGGACAGATACATCACCCACCACTGATTACAGGTTACAGCAAAATGAAATACTCCTCCTCCATTTCCAAAATATGAATATTAATATGAACATGATGTAGGACTGAATGAACCAACAGGAAAACTCAGGTGAGCATTTCAATGCCAATGTGAACATCTTGAGTTGGTCTGGAGAGAAAACTATCCAGGTTTGTTCAAATGCATTAGGAGATTTAAACATCCACCTCCACCATTCTGTCAAACACAGATAATAGAAGACAGGTGAAGTGAAGTAAAAGGTATGGTACCTTTTACTTCATATATATGAATATACAACAGTTGGAGGCTTTACCTCCACCACTTAAGAATGGCCAAAACCAGGATAACCAAATAAATATACCAAGACTGAGTGCATTGTGTTGAGGGCTGCAGTGATCATGTCTGTCTGTAGTAACAGCCACTGATTCAGCGTAGCGAACCTGTCTGATGCTCTCAGTGAAGCAGCTCTTGTTTCTGTGCAGAGCAACAATCTCCTGCCTCTCATTTTCAGGGTCCCACAGTCTCTCCCCCGTCTGCACCTGTCTCCCTCTTTTGTTGCACCCCCCCCCCCTCCCCCAACGCCCCCACCCCCCCACCCCCACCCCCCCACCCCCCCGCCCATCTCTCTCGGTGTCTCTTTGTCTTACTCTTCCTCTGTCTCTTGCAGTCTCTCGCTGTCTTTCTTCCACCTTCTCTTTTCTTCTCTTTTGCTCTCACAACCTCCTCATCCGCCTGCTGTTTTCTTTCCACTTTCTCGTTGCTGTCACCTCTGGTTCACTGCTCCTCTCCACTGTACAGTACCTACCACGGGGGGGAGTCAAGAGAATTTGAGATAGTAGGGTGGAAGAAGGAAACAGAGGCGGAGAGGGGTGGTGAAGAATAAAGGATGGAGGAGGTGAAGTCGGAGACCATGGTTCTCTGCCAGAAAACAGCTCATTGCCCTCGTTGGGTTGGGTGGAGTTTCTGCCCCGAGTGAGGGAGTTTAAGTATCTGGGGGTTTTATTCACGAGTGAGGGTAAAATGGAGTGGGAGATGACATTAACCATCAATTTTCATTCCAACCCTCACCTACGGGCATGAGCTTTGGGTAGCGACCAAAAGACTGAGATTGCGGCTGAAATTGGTTTCCTCTGCAGGGTGGCTGGGCTCAACCTTAGAGATGGGCTGAGGAGCTCTATCATCTGGAGTAGAGCAAGTAAGATGCCTCCTCAGTGCCCTCTGTTGGAGGTTATCCAGGCCCATCCAACTGGCAGGAGGCCTTGGGGTGGAAACAGAACATGCTGGAGAGATCATATATCTCATGTGGTGTGGGAACGCCTCAGGATCCCTCAGAAAGAGCTGGAAAACGTTGTGGAGAGGGACATCTGAACTACTTTGCTTGACCTGCTGCCACCGTGACCCGACCTCGGAGAAGTGGAGGAAAAAGGATGAAGCAGAGGGGGAGTGATAAACGTCTGACTTGTGCCATTCTAAACCTGAAGGCAGATATTTTTCTCTAGGGTTAAAACCAGGTGAAAAAGAAACACTTGAGTTCTCACTGGCTTTCCAGATGTCAGGCAGAATCAGGCAATCATGAGTACAACATCAGATTGGCAGTCTCCTTCTACAACGCTCCTGCCAAACACTCTCCAGTCACAGAATCTGTGGGCATGAATTCAGAAGCAGAGACACAAGCACCTTTTTTTGTCAAAGTGCCCTCAGAGATTGCATGGTGTGTGAGGTTACATCTGTGGCTGACGCACTGATTGTTCTCTGGATTGATTTTTATTTCAGCCGCTGCAGGCCAACATGATTACACACGCACTGATATTCCAATATTACTCTGACATAATGGTCAGTGTGGTGTTTATCAGTGTGCTGTGTAACCACCAAACACTTTATAGATGTTAACTTTCCTGTTGATGCTCTATTTGCATGTGTTTTCCAGAGTGCAAGGTGCAATTTCACCAATTTCACGATCAATTCACCCCCAGAATTTCTGCTGTATCATATTGTTTGTTTATAATAACAAGCAGCCATAGCTATTCCCGTCTTTTCCCCCGAATATATTGCATATCAAACAATGCAGTGCAGTCTCTGCCTCGCATATTCTCCCGGACCACATCAGTAGATCATGAGAAATGTCAGTTTTCTTTCATCCAGTTAGTGAACTGACCATTTCTTTTAAATCTAAAGTGGCTGACAAAGAGCCGACAGTTTCCCCCTTTGGGAAGTGGAATCAACTAGTTCAGTGAAGACTGTGACTTTGCAGTCAGCTGCTCCTGTAGCAGCTGAATCTCATTTCACTCTTGGACCCTAAGTCCTTGTGAAGAAAAGCTTCTGCTTAACACCTGAAATGAAAATATCCATATTCAGAATACTAAACACCATATTTCATGTACAATAGCAGGGATAAGCTGATACTCTTATTATTAGAAAGCAGAATATGATATCTGGGACATGCATATAATATGCTGATTCGCTGCCTCTGTAAGCTGCTTTTTAATGCTGCTCTTCATTATTTCTACTCCCCACTGCATTTGATACATAATGTAAAGCCAACACATGACTGGAGGTATATTTTCCGCTCTAATCCCACCATGGACCAATGAGGACTATGGGCCCAAGTCATGATGGTAAATAGAATGTTTTAATGCTGTACAGGTATAAATTACAGGTTACAGATGTCCCCTAAATGCCTCAGACTCATGCTATTGTTAAATGCTATAATTTACAGATGTCCCCTAAACGACTCACACGCAGACTAAAATGGAAACAGACTAACTGTAATAGACATTTTCTAACACTTCTGCACTTTCAACTTTGATCTTATAACCTCACAAAAAATATATTTTAGTAAGTAACAGTGACCTGATTAACACTTTCTTTTAATGTAATAAGGACATGCTGCTAATTTACATATGGCAAGTTCTTTAACCAAAGTGGTTTTGTTGTGTAGACCACAGACAGGACTTTGGATGTTCCTCAGTCTCTGGTGCGACAGTCACCACCTTCCTCAACCATTAATAAATGTAGAGCTTCATTCATTCAGAAATATCCAGGATTGACAGGGTTGTGTGTCCAAAGCAGGTTGTGGACATTTATTGGTTTTGATGAAATCTGCTCGGGGCTCCTTTTTCATGTTGTGGTTTTGGTGTCTTTTATTTGTGTGTTTGCTTTTTTCGTGGTTTTGTGTCAGTTGTCAGTCAAACAGTGACATCTTTTTCCTGGACATGATGATTTTAGATTCGTCTTTCTGCCGTTCTTTCCGTTCTTCCTCTGTCATTCATAAATCAATCCACTTATTTTTTCTTGTAATATTCAAATAAGATACTTGATACTCTCAGGAGAGAACATATAAAGCTCTCCTAACCTGGCTGTAGGTTAAATCTCTCTAATGTTGAATATATCAGCAATACACAGTGTCAACGTCTTTTTTTTCTTTCTTTTTTTAACATATGAAATCTGCTAGTTTAGCGCTTGAAGAATATATAATGTGTGCTCTTTGACTACATAGCCACTGTGGGCACAGCTGTATATCTGTGTTTTTTAGAGGTGGTTTCTGCAGTGCATATTTTCTGTTTTGAAGCTGATTGCAGTTGATTAAGTGTTATTTGAGGACGTTGTTGAGATTTTCTCTCAGCGAGGTCGCCTGTCGGAGTGTGTGGGATGGTTTCATCAGGATGCTTTGATGTGTTTTTTTTTTTCTCCAGATGCTTTTAAGGTAGATATTTCATTAAAAGACATCAAAGGTAAAGCTCTCTCATTCTCCCTCACACCCTCACTGCTTTTGTCTTTCCTGGTATTAAGTATTCTCAAGTATTTGTCCTCCAGTGTTTACTCTCTGTAAGCTTTACTTGCTCTGCAAACCTCCCGCTGTTGCATGACACAAGAATTCGGCTGAAGACAGGGAAACATTTCAGTGAATTCTGCTCTTTGCCTCATGTCTCCTGCCTCTGCACCTCAACGATAAGATTTCCTCTTATATCAACAGAAATATGTTTTGTCTTTAGCACAGGATCCCTGATGTTAGGTCCCTGCAGTGAAGGTCTCACATCCGCCTCAGCTTTGATAACTTTACTTGATTCCTTTCTGTTTAGTTTTTTTTTTTGTCTATGTTAACAAATTGACTCACCAGAAGTAATTACTAGTTCAAAAACACTTACTAGTTCTCCAAAAACACTGTTGCATCTTGTGTCTTTCTTTGACTCTCATCAGTAGCACCAGTTTGACCTGATAACAGTGGGAATGAGCAAGGACAAAAATCTAAAGAAGCGTGAATGTGTTCAACAATAATCAGGGAAATCAGACAACTGAAAGATGAGATACTGAAATGTTGCTGTGTGGTTCCAGAGGAAAAGTCAGGAACTGTTGAACAAGACAGGGTTCATCTTCTGTGGGACATGTCAGAGTCAGATTGTCAGACTTAGCTCTGTTATAGTATTCCATCTATTTGGCTACTTTTGTCAAGCTCACCTCAGCATCCATCAGCTTCTGCTACACTCAATCAGTCTCTGCTCTTTATTGTCAACTTCAACATGAGACTGTTTCCCATAAAAATCAACCCCATAGCTTACTGTGAGCTGTTCACTATGACCCATAGTTGCATTTTGTTGCTAAGCGACGCCTAGTGGTTGTGTGAGACAGCTGACACAGGGAAAACTCAGGGCTTAGTTCAGGTACACTCTCACTAAACCAATGATGTAGTTAAAATGCCTTCATTGCTTAGGGTATATCTAAGTAAAAATTATCACAAAAAAGAAAATGATGACCAGTTTTGACCCACACTGGGTCTTCCTTAAGACTGGGAAACGGAGTAAACCCTAGCTGCCCTAGAGGAACACCCTGGGGCCTCTATAGTAGACCCACTTAATCAATTAATGTATTGAATGAATTTGAAGACATTAGTGAGTTCCTGTCACCCAGTGCTCGCTCACTGTGGGGACTTTCGGGTTGAGATGACTTTGAGTTAATAATAACATGGGTACCACAACCTTATAGGTGTAACTTCAATGTACATGCATCACATTAGGTTACAATCACTTTGCAGATGTGTTTTCATCCAGTGTGACTTTCGACCTGCACTGGAACAAGAGCTAAATTTCAGCCGATGCATGTAGTCAAAAGTGATCAGCTAATCTCCAGCAGACTAGAACAGTTTGCAACCCGTTCTTACCAAACCTCTTAATTATTGACCACATCTCAGATTTGTCAGGCCGGCTGTGTCTGCTTGTTGGAGAAAGAGTCAACCAGTCAGATCTGCGGGACTTGAAGAGGCAGAATCATCTTCCTACAGTAACTTGCCTGCTGCTTTGCTACATTTATGGAAAATAGCAACAGGAAAATGGTGATAAACATGAATGAGACGGACGGAAGGAAAGTCAATTTTGAATATTCATTTGAGAGAAATCATCTGCTCTGAGTGACTGTAACTGCAGCTTCTGTGTTGACTGAAAGTCCAGCTGACTGAATGAGATGAATATTAGTTACACAGGTGACCGGTGCACCTATTATCTTTGCCCCGTACGTGGATTTTCCCTCTTGTAGGGCTGTAAAGACACGTCTCTTATTTCACCTCTCTGCTCTGCTCTCTCCACTCACAGGTACTTCACCAACATATCTATCGGTGGGCGGGATTATTCCTTCAACAATGACGGCTACCTGTCCAACCCGCTGCTCGATGTCATCTCCTACACCAATGGGAGAGGCTGGGAGGAGGTCAGTACACAGCTGCGCCAGTCAGCACTAATTATCATAGCGTGCTGGCTAACCACAATTTCACACCTCATCAAACATCCTAACTCATTGCTGCTCAGTTAAACCTTCTTGCTGTCTCACTGTCTCTGCCCCCCCCCACAAAAAAAACCTCATTAGATCTCCCCTACTCCCCATCTCTTCGTCTCCCTGCACTCTTTCTTGGGTTTGTCAGCCTTGTTAGCCAGCACTAACTCTCAGTCCAATATCGTCTCCGTCAGGCTCCATGTGTGGCCGTTGTACAGTAATAGCTCCAAATCCAAGGTTGCCCCTTCGAGGGCACTTTCAATTCCACGAGACTACTTCTCAACCTGAGAAAAACAAGTAAACCTTTTTGTCTATCCTGCTGTGTTCCATTTGCTCCTGACCTTTTACGACTCAATATGTTTACCACTGAATGCAGACTCGAGGCTCCCCTCATTTTAGCAATGATAACCGAAAAGGAAAAAAAAAAGAATCATTTCAGTGCAGCATCAGTATAAACCGCTGGACTTCAAAGTGTTTGTAGTTCTTCACCTTCCTGTCGAAGCTGAACTTCATCCTGAAGGTGGTTGGCTCTATATGAAGGATTTAATAAAGGATTCAGATTAAAGTGCATTAAGTAGGATTTAAGGAAAAAGTAAACTCAATTTAGATCAGACATTTCTCTAAGCAGGATTTCTAAGCACTTCACACCTGTATAATCAGGAAGAATGAACACTGCATGGCCAAAAGTATGTGGACACCACTACCTTAACTGGACAGGTTAAATTCCCATTAAGGTCAATCATAATGTTACATCATACAGTGGTATTTTAGACAGAGGTGTTGTTCACTATTGTTTGAATGGGTCTGCACCTCTGTACAAACCCTAGTCCATAAAGACATGGTTTTATAAGTTTAGTGTGAGAGATCTTGACTGGCCTCTCTAATATGGGGAGTATGAATTTTTAATGCTGCTTTAGAGGCTTAAATTAAAAAACAAAAACAGAGAAGTGTCAGCGTTGTGAACCGGAGCAGCTCGTAGCACTGGATGTTGACTGTTGGTCTCCAAAGGCAAAACTCATCAGAAGAGAATTTTCAAATCTAACATGTGAGGCCCATTATACTGGTTATAATTATGTGACCATATTTAGAGGTCTCCAGCTCATTGTATGAATTAGCATTGACTAAGCACTGACCTACAGATCCTCCAAATTTGCTTCAGAGACCCCCTCTGATAGAAATTTAATTTTTAACCTGGTTAACATGTCCATATGATGATTTTGATATAATACAAGACACAATATCAGTGATGAGTCTCTCTGATGTTTCCTCCTCTAACCATCTTAATACTCTCTGCTCTTTCACCTGGACACCTGGAGCAAGCAGGTGGTGGGCGGGGCATGACGTAGGATCCCAAATTGCTCAATGAGGAAGTAAGAGTAGATTTGCTACCAATAAGCAAACAAAATATTTATCATAGCATCAATCATAGAGTATTTTTACATGGTCTGCAACGTGTCTGGAAAGGAACTTTAAACTCTGACTGAATGAAATACTATGACTGAAAAATTCTGATCTGTTTGCATTGTGCTTATTACACAGTATCATTCGTCGCAGTCTGTTAGCCTGTAAAATGTGAACGAATCATCAAGGAGCTCGTAAGAAACTGAAGACACTGGAGGGAGAAAACAGCATTTTTAGCTGAGACACTTTTGATGTCAAATCGGTCATTCTAGCATCTCCTTTTTCCATTTTTTTGTCACCAGTTTCAGTTTCTTCGCTGTGTCTCATGGTGAATCTTCGAACCGAGCTGGCCTCCAAAGCCATCATTTGTCAGTTGTCAACACTTGTGATGAAAAGCATTAACTTGACAATGCGGCATAACGTTTCTCCCTCTAGACTTTCTATAAAACTCTGGTTTAGTGTTGGCAATTTGCATCTGAAAAACCTCAGAGTGAGTGGTGGTGTTTGAGGGAGGGTTTTGCAGAATGTAACACATCAAGTTTGCAATGATCTGAATTTGACCCTGGTGGTGTTTTGCAGAAGATAACAAGCCTCAGAGAAAGATTGAGATTAGGCGAAATATTAAAGTTACTGATGATACTTTTGTTTAAACTGTGACAGTGCTCATGAAAAATAAAGGAGCTCCCTCTTATCATTTGATTGCTGAACAAGGGGCATTTATTTTTGGCGAGTGTCAGCTTCTTTATTCGTGTTTTTAAGTCTCCTGTACCTCACTTTGTCACACATCCAGCCTGCATTTCTTCTGGCAGAACCTTACAGCAGAGCAGAGAATTACAGTGGTGCAAGAGGCAACGAACTGAAGTACTGCTCATCTGTGAGAATCATAGTGGTGTTTTCTGCCCTTTTCTGATGCATCTCACCTTTACGGTATTGAATTTTTGCTGAATGAAGACTGCCGGAGGAGATAGGTTACTGTGTAGTACTCCATGGGACTGGGTGAGATAGAGGAAGAAAAAACTGACAGATAAGGCTTTACTTTGCACTGCTGCTCTCAAAAGATCACTCCTGTGCTGCTCTTTTGTGTCTGATGTTCAGATGAGTTTAGGAGGAAATTGTCATGGTAGCCATGTCAGGTTTTGAACAAGAAACCTCCCTCAGGATTTCACAATATTTATTTATTAATTTTACACTATATATGACTCCTCTCCAGAACCTGCAGCAGCCAAACTAATCTTATGGTCTGATTCATAAACTCCTCAGGGAATGGAGCAACTTAAAGCTGCTACAATCAATATACATGTATTAATAATGGCTCTACTGAGTTTCTGCATTGTTAAAAAACACAACCAGTCCTCCAACCTAAACAACTATACAGGTCATTTTGTCAACCCCCTTTGGCGGCATTCGTACCAAACCTTGGTTGTTATGGTTACAATAATAAACATGTAGACTGTGCAGAAAGCAGCATACCTACCTTTGTCGCCATGGTTACTAAACTAACGGTCAAGGCTTGGTTGAGTTTAGAAAAAGATGGTGATTTGTGTTGAAATAAGTACCTCCTTAACATTAGACAGTCTTTGTTGTCATGGTAACAATAATAACAACATGGTTAAGGTTGTTGAACAGGTCACTGCTCTCCTGTGTGATATTGCTTTGTTTTGTTGACCCATCCATCCACCCCATCCTCCTCCTGACGTGGACTCTGTCGCTCTATAAACTGCACCATCACATTTTTCTCTTTGCCTCTGTCATAATTACTATGACCACTAGATGTCGCCTAGCAACAAAAGATAACACGGGTCATTATAACCTGCTGCACAGATGACCTATGTACTGATCACCTAAATAGTGGTCACTTATCGTGACAAGTAGTGAGAATTGTTACCCAGCGCTGCAGGTCCACTCAGCTCTATTGAGCGTTTCAGCATCTTTCAGCTCATTGCTTTGATTTTCTGGACCCGTAACTTTACGGTTTAGGTTCACTCTGTCTTCTCTTGTTACCGTTTTTTTCAATGAAGAAGCTCTAAAAAGCCACACTGCTTGTACAGCATCAAATGGCAGAAAGACAAAGTTAGCTGGTGAGTGTTTCCTTCAAGAGTTGGTCGAGAACAAAATAGAGCTAAAAAGGAAGGAATATTGGACTTTGTTTCATCATTTCATGCCTCCAAATGAATACTAATGTTATATGAATGTATGTATGTATGTATGTATTTCCACTTTCTCAGCTGTAAATTCAGGTCAAAATGACAGTCATTTGTGTTTGTCTGCTATAAAATAGGTTGTACTATCAGTTGTGGGCACAACTAAGCAGCACAAGTATAACAAACATTCAAGAAAATCCTTTAAAATATAGATAGAGAGACAATCTGGAAGTAGATTTGGGACAAGTAGAGTAAATTTGCAAAATTTGAGTTCATTATGTTATTTAATCTTTCCAGGCTGAGGTTTACAGATTTAAAACAGGCTTTGAACTGAGGGCTAATGGAAAAATAGAGGGCAAATAGTGTCCATACAACTCCCTCAGACATCAGCACTTGACCTGAACTATCCAGTAGTTGCTCTCCAACCTCATTTGTCTGAACATCCCCATTTCCCAGGCGTATATTTGCTGAATTAACCTCTCCTGAACTGAATCATGGAGTATATTTGCAGAGCACAGCAACCTTAGGGCAGCTGAACAGGAGCTGACTGTAGAGCTTGGAGGGAGATCAGGGACTATATTCATATAGAGTCTCAGAGATGGAAAATTCCCAGAGATGAACATTCAGTCTTGATATTAGGAGAAGATATTTGGTGAACTGTTGTAAGATCTTCTTATCTTTCTTAACTAAAGGTTAATTACTACAGAGTGTATAAAATGTTTAACTTTTGATTCAAAGTAACCTTAAGTCTCCTCAAACCAGTTCAGTTACCAGTTCTCTATAAAATGCCTCAATCCACTAAATTGTGCAAATTTTACATGAAGTATCTTAGTACTTCAAGCAGCCTACAAAGTGAATCATTTCTCTGCTATTAAACCTGATTTCATAAGAGCAGGATTTTACCCAAACTGGCTTAATTTCTGGATATTTTTAGTGACATTAATATTTTGCATAGCATGGTTCTATAGGAATCCACACCACAATATACATACATACACATGTGCTTATGGATGCATGATTAGTGACACTGCATAGCAAAACACAAACCATGAAGGCAGGCCAACAGCTCCATTAGAAATGATTATTATAACAGAGCCGTATTCACATTTTGTGTTATGCTAGTGTTTCTGCATCAAATTATAATTTGTTAATTTGTTAATGTGTGTGTTTGTGCTCCAGTACAGATGAAATGAAAGGCTTCTTGAGTTGTTTGACTGTTGTTGTTCTGCAGCCAGCTTTTGAACATCTCATTCCTTCAGTTTTATGAAGTTGTGTTGTTACATGATGCAACGATACAGCAAGTCGTTTTACATTTGTTTGTTGTTTGAGCTGAAGCGTGAACAGAGCGGTGCACAGAGGCTCAACAAGCGAATCAGACAAGAAGGCAGGAGTACAGGTTTTAATCAACCTGGCAGGGGAGGTGGAACCCACACAAAAAGCTGAATCCCATCTCAGTTCAGTTTAAAGGTGCAGTAAGAGTTTTACAACCCCACAACATAGGATATGATCACAGTGCATCAGCAGGAGGGAGTTGATGGGGTTGTTAATCGATTAAAATGATTTAGCCTGTACTTCATAAGGAAGCAGGCTTTAAAGCTAACTTCCAGGCCTGCACTGCTCTGATGGGCGACTTTTGTACAAGCAAATAACACAAGAAATTTCTGCTAAAGAGCATCATTCTCAAATTGAAACTTAAAGGTCCCCTATTTTACAGTTTTGAGGTTTTAATATCCATGAGAAGATATATTTGTGGTTTTAAAAACCAAAATCAAATTAATGTAATTTTATATCTCCTCTCTCATGCTTCTCTCTGGAGCCACTGTAACAACAGGTTGGTGAGCCAATCAGAAGAGATGTTTGTTTTCTGAGTGATCCAATAAAAATATAGCAGATTTCAGGTAAATACTCAGAGAAACTAAATCCTGCAAGATTGGATGGTGGGTCCAGGTGGGCAGGGCTTGGAGCGTGGCAGAGAGCAGTGACTGGGCGGTGACTGCTTTGTTGTGACATCACAAAGTTCCAGAAGTCCTGACAGCTGGTTTTAAGGCTCAGTTTCTGAATACAGGCTGTGTGCATTTCTCTGTGGACTGAGGCTTTGATACTTTCACAGTATTAATATAGAACCTAGACCTGCTTTATAATCAAAAAACACTCATGTGCATCTCACTTTATACAATATGGGACCTTTAACATTAATTTGGACTCTTGTGTTGGGTGAGCACCGCTGTAGCAGCTTTGATTTGAAAACATCAATATTTTAACCCTCAATTCATGAAATATTTTAATATCATGTAGGTGGCAATAAAACTAGAAGACTGATGAGAAATGTTGATAATGTTTCTAGTGATCGGTGATCACACACATAATCTGCCGAGATCAGACATTATCGAAGACATATATTAAACTGAGGGAGCTGCAGTGTAGCCAGGATTTTTAAATTTTTAAAGTTTAATCCTCATAATACACCATTTTGGAGTATGCTAATTTGTCACAGTCTCTGCTATTGCCCCACTTTAGAATAAATCCTGAGCTCATGCAGAGGGTGTGACCTTGGGCTTTTAAACTGCCCATGTCTCCATTTTTAAGTGTGTGGCACTCATTGAATTCATGTTTCCATATTTAATAAGAATTAAAAATACAGCACTTTAACACCAGTCAATCAAGTCAATGTGAATCAGACTATATTGATTAAATAAAACATTTAATCAAACTTTATTTCCTTTCGGCTCATTTGACACCATTAGCTGTCTCCCCAGATGGAAATTAGCAAGTAGCTACAGCTGTTACAAAGAATCTTTCTTTCTTCTTTTTTGAGGTTAAATTTTGTACATGGTCCCTGATATAAAAGAAAACACTAAAGTAGTGATGAATCCACTTCTAGCAGGAGTCCCCTGAACAAACACAGCCTCATTGATGCTTCACTGTCCATAAAATGGTTGCCACTCCTACAGTAATTATTACAAGTGGCTGTATTTTCATTCTCTCTGTTAGAAGGATAAGGCTGCTGTGTCCAATCCTTTTACCTCTGACATTTCAGTGTTAGAGTTTGAGAGCTGTAACTTTTTAGCATTCAGGGAAACCACAAGGTTAAATATTAGATGTGTTGTTAAAGAGCCTTGACTCGTCTCCAGATGAGCGACATCATTGGGAAACCGAACAGAAGCCAGGACACTACAAGCCTGACCGAAATAAATAATGACTCATCTGAAAAGGACAACGCTAACAGACAGCGGGACACTCAATAATAATGATTTGAAAAACGACATTTATTAAATAGAACTTTATATTCAATACTAAAGGTTAAAGAAGTAAAAAATGAACATCAGCCAAATTTCACCATAACGTGGTGAAATTTGGGCATGAGTCAGACCAAATCACCATAGGACCACAGCCAACTTTAAGTATTGTCTAATTAATCTGACTTTTAACAAGCAACAAACATGAAAAAAAACCCAGAAAAACAAAACAAAAAAACCCCCCAAAAAAACCCACTGCAATACTGTCCAAGGATTGAACTCATGTTATTATGTTTATAAAAGCTACTCCAGAAAATTAGATTTGTGTTTTGATAAAGATGAGTTGGATAAATAATGTACAAACTGATGCTGCAGAGGTTCAAAAATCTTGACTTTTATTCAGTAATAAGCAACAAGCCTGAAAAAAACTGGATCAAACTCCATGCCCTCTGCTTCCTAATATAAGCTTTCTGAAGCTTGAACTCCATACAAGTTCTATTTCACTGTATCATAATCACATAGATTCTTGTTTCCATATGATGTTAACCGTCTGGCCCCTCCCTAACCACTGTTTGTGAGGTCTCAGAAGTTAAAGGAAAATTTTATATTTTAGCAATAAGATTACATTTATTATATTGTGAAAATATATATTATATATAATATTGTAAAAATATATACTTTGCACTTAACACAAAAAGCTGTGGTTCCACCAGGGCCAAACTTATTCATATTGACTCACTGTTACACTCAGCCCTTATTTTTGTGTGGTCCACATCAGCGGGGCCAGGCCTATAATCGTGAAAATCTGTGACTGACTGACTGGTCAGCTAAATGTCACATGACTCAGTTGGAGTTTCCCTATTGGCTGTTGCTCTTTCAAAATGAATTAGTGCAAACAGGTTCTATTTACAGCCTGCAGAGTTGTCACCTCAGTGCATTTGTTGGTAGATTTAGAGACTTTTCTTCCAAAAAGTAACTAGAGACAAATCAAGTGACTTTTTGGACAAACCTTGGGTACTTAGAAGAGACAGTCATGCCATCTCTCTCTGTGTGGAGAAGCTGTGCACTGCAACAGAGAGATCATTTTACAAGTAAATACAGCTGAAATCATAGCATAGTCTTTGTCTTTAACTGATGTGTTTGGTGGTTTTGTCCAACAACATGATGCTTATATAACCAGTATTTTAGCAGCAGAGCAGCAGCTTGGAAATGGCTTGAAAGTTAACATGTAGTCTATGTTTCAGTCACTATTTCATACTTGTTACATTGTCTGACAACAGAAACAGAAAAACATGAAAAACAACTTTATTGTAAAGTCAGCTGTATTAAAATAATGTTTATATGGGCACAGAGAGGACGAGATGGTTGAAACTGTCCTACACAAGGAAGATTGCAAATATGATGCAATGATGTCAGGTATTTACAACTGTTTTCAACCATGTCCTCAATTTCACATTGACCATGTTGTCCAGTCATATACTGGGTTTTGACCAAGTCTTATTAAGAATATTATTTTAGTATTTAATTTTCTGAATGAAAGAACGTGTTTTGCTCCCCTCCTAAAAGCAGACCACTGTAACCATGAATCAGCTTATTGTTATTTTCATCACTGCGTGTTTGGTGTTTGTCTGTAAAGGTCCTCTGGTGCTCAGAGAGCGGTGCGTTTTACCTCTGTAGCAGCCGAGGTAGCGGCGGCGGCGATTCGTTTGTAATAAACAGAAGAAGAGCTGTGTTAACAATGAGCCAGTGAGGCTGAGCAGACAGAACAATATAGAGAAAATCAAATATTCCTTTCTAAGTTATGGACTATGTAAAGCAGCTGGTGGATGATTTGGGATAATTAGTGTCAGATTATTGATAGGAGGTGAGTAGAAGATCAAGTTATTGATTCTACAGAGCACTTTGGGAGCAATGACTAGAAACGCAGTGACGAGTGTTGATTTTGGTAGTAATACATACTGAATTATTGATTCTACCAGGTTGTGCCCCCACCCAAAGTCCTGAGTCTACTGAGCAGTGCACTTCAGATTATTGATTGTAAAGGACATATCAAAGATATATATAATTTCTTCAGGATGATACCGATTGCAGTCAAAACCAAAATTACATCATGTGTTGTTTTTTACTGCAACATTTTCGCAAGGCGGTCAATAAACATATTATAGAACCTGTTCTCTTTGTAGTATGTGGCTGTGATTTTTAAAAAGAAAAGTAAGTTGGATTTAATGTTGGTGTTTTCATTCAGTCTCATAACATTTTGATAAAGATCTGCAGGTCTGTCTGAGCTCCGTGGTAACAGAAATACAAAACATCCAATCCTGCCTTGTTGCTGCCTTCTGCTGTCCTGGCAATCCAGGGATTCAGTGTTGGTCTGGGCTGTGTGTGTGGGTTTGTTTTACTATATTTGTGGGGTCTGACATCTTTATGGGGGCCACAATGTTGGATTCCAGAAGTCTGAATGACTGTTTGAGGTTTAAGACTTGGTTTTAGGGTTTGTGATCGTTAAGGTCTGGTTGAATGGTGGGTCCCCACAAATACAGTAAGACAAGGAACTCTGTGTGTGTGTGTGTGTGTTCGCACTCTTGCATGCATATGAATGTGAGTCTTTTTGTCTTTAAAGAGCGGCAGAAAGCATTTACCTCAGTTAATGCAAAACATATAAGGGAGTGAACTGGAGGACAAATGAGCACAGCAGAGGAGATTATCATGTTGCTTTATAATGAACTATTGGATCTGCTTATTACTATTTATGCAGCAGCGAGACTGAGAGAGAGGCAAGCAGAGACACGGTGAGACAGAGAGTGCATAAATGATACAATGAGTGAGGTTGGTCCAAAGTGCCAGGTGCTGCAGATTTACATCGCTCTCTTGTTTGTATCTCTGGCCGAGGTTGTGTTAATGTGTTAAAGTGGGCAAGATGAATAATTATGAATAACAATGTGGATGTGTACCAATGTACCTATTTGTGTTTTTGTGCCTGTTGTGTCTATGGGTTCCTCTGTGTCAGTTTTTGTGCATCTATGTGTCCATGTTTTTTCTGAGTGTTATGCTTTTACCGATTCGTCGTCTTGTTGTGGTGATATCTGTGTTCACAGCACATCATGAGGACTGACCGCTCATGTGGGGACACAAAGCTGGATCTTGTTTTAACATATGTTTGGAAGAGATTAGTTGTTAGTGATTATTTACACCAACTAACTGCCAGGTGGACCTGGGGGGTAACTGACCGAGTCAACTGAAAACTAAGAAAAGGTGATTTAAAGGTACAGGTTTTGAAGTACATTTGACCCAAAATAAGATATATTGCACAACCTGAAATTACAAAATCTGATGCCAATAACATTAGAAAATAACCAGTTAGTTTTGGTTAGGTTGTGTAGTTTGGTTTTGTATCATTGTCGAACAGTGAAACAGGGCTGCCCCTTACAGTGAGAAGGTTCTGTCTTCCAACCTGGACCGCTCCCAGACCCTCCAGGAGGGAGCAAAATTCTCTGTGGGGTTTTTCTGTACTTTAATTTTTTCCACAAGATTAATCATCTGCTTTTCCTTTTCGACCTGGATTTAAGGCTAAAATTATGTCAACATGCCGTAGTATGTATAGAAGTGCAGCTACATATGCATAAAAAAAAAAAGTCATGATGGTTGGCGGAGGGAACATTGGAGACTTTCATACTGTCTTGTATCATGTAGGAAACACAATACGGACATGTTAACAAACTTGTTTTTCATTGGTGGGGGTCTTTAAGGTGAAGGTAAACCTGATGTCCTCACAAATGAGAAAAATGTGTGTATATGTGTGTGTTTGAGGAGGCACCACCAGGGTGATCCACAGGAGAACTGGTAGTAAGCAAATAACATCTAAATATTTAACACCACAGCTAGAAAATGAGCAGAGACTTCACACATCGCAGTGTTGCGGTTGCACATCCATCCAGTCGAAGTGAACATCCTCAAAGTGAACAGATTTGTTAGCACGTGTGGGTCACTGCGACACTGCAAACTGTCTCAGTCTTGGTGTTAATTTTTATATTTGAAAAAAAAAAAAACATGTTGCAGCAGGAAAATATTTAGCTCAGTTAACATAAACAAACTGCTCATTATACAGTAGAGACACGTTTCGTGGCTGTGTTATGTTTCCTCACAACAAAAAATGTCCTCCCCAGTTTACTGTTCATGTTCTGAAGCATAACTGTGCAGGAAGAGACATAAGGTTAGATGCTTCAGTTAACAGACTCGCAGTGATAATCCACAATAAACAGACAGATGGGCTGAGGTACCTGTGGTCCTCATGCAACACACTGTACTATGTTGTTATCCGAGTTGTTAGATCCCTGTTATCCTATGATGTGTAATGTTGTCCCTTGAGGCTTTCCATACAGAGGTTAGGATAAAGAAATCCCCGGTGGAGACAACAAGACCAAACACAGAAGAATAACAATAATAGGTAACTGACAGTATTATCTGCAGTTTAGGAAACTATTACCTGAGTCCTCACCCATGAGGATGTCAGTGTAAGTGGAATATCAAAGGAGGATCAGCCGCGGCTACGTCTCTGTGTTGGCAGGCGTGTGGAAGCAGCACAAGGCACCGAGTACATACTGGAGGAGCCTGTTTTGAACATCTAATACAAACTTCTTTGTTGTTCGCTTTTGGGATTGTGGACACAAATGAAAGTGAAGGTGTTAGTCACCATGGAAACCATCTTTTAGCTTGTCATTAAGCATATATTTGTTGATTTGCAGGTTCAGGTGTTAACATTAAAACCAGGCTGAAATTGGTTGAAAAGTGAATGCATTTGAATATTTACAGGTGGCCACTGTTTTTACAGCATTTTCATAACAAAATTTCATTAGGCAGCATCTCGTTTTCCAGTGCGTGTTGCTGTAGAAAAGTTTATGTGTGTGTGTTTGTGTGTGTTTTCCAGGTTGGCTGGTGGGAGAACGGACACCTGCGTCTACGTTACCACCCCTGGTCTCGTTACGGCTCCTTCCTGAAGCCTCTGGATGACTCCCAGCACCTCCGAGTGGTCACCCTGGAGGAGAGGCCCTTTGTCATTGTGGAGCCTGCTGACCCAGGCACCAGCTCCTGCATCCGGGACTCTGTACCCTGCCGCATGCCCGTCAACTCCAGGTAATCCACTGCCAACAACCCCTGGATATCAAACACCTTTAAAGGTCCCAGATAGTCTAAAGGTAGATGTCCATGTGTTTCTGATTATAAAGCAGGTCTAGGTTCTATATTAATACTGTGAAAGTATCAAAGTCCAGTCCACAGAGAAATGCACACAGCCTGTATTCATAAAATGAGCCGTCAGGACTTCTGGAACTTTGTGATGTCACAACAAAGCAGTCACCAGCCTCTAACTGGCATCTAAATTATGCTCACATGCTCTCCAAACATACATGAAATCTTCAGGATTAAATTTAAATTTAGAATTAGAAAATATTTATGCAGACTTCTTATTAGCCAGCTCTTGTTATATTATAAATTGGTGGTTTCTCAACAATAGTTTTCAACCTCTTGGCTTTTAACAGCAGTCAAACTGCCCATTATGAACATTGCATTAGGCAAAAGGCCACATTGTTCATCACATCAGTGGGAACCAGTTCATTTTCTGGTTTGCTCTTGTTTTTTGTTTAACTCACTGAGAGCAGCAGGTTTAAAATGATTTAGTATATCACTAAAGTAAAAATGAGAGGAAAAACAAAAACAGCTACAATGAAAATAAGCGTAAACCATGGGCGTAGGTTTGTATATGGACAGCAGGGACATGTCCCTATGAATATTTGAGGGAACTCATTCACACTATGATTCGAGTAAAGAGATTAGATAATTCCAATGTGCCCTCCCAGAGGCTTTGTTTGCAGGACGACTGATCTAGGCATCCTAGCATTTGATTGGCTGAAAGGAGGGGGAGTGTCTGGAGGCTCACGTCATGTGAGGCTCATGTCAGGCACGGAGGAGGCGACAGTGGATCAGTGTGCAGCAAGTTCTCAGTGCTGCTGGTCCAGACCTAAGTGAAGTTTCAGACGACTCCCTTTCTGCACAGCACACATAATTTCATTTTGTTCTTTGTATCATGCCAACAAAACCTGAAAACCTGCCAGGAAGCCTACTGCCTACCTAATGTAGCGAGCCTTACATGATGAGATTGTTACTGATGCATCACTGGATTAGCAGCATTTTACTGTTGTAGAAGTCAAAGTTGGAGCTCGGTGGAGGAACTGCAACACTTGTACGACCACTGAATATAAAAGTGCTAATGTTGGATGCAAAAATGCAAAAATATAGTTTGTTCAGTCTTTTTTTAAGTAATTTCCTGAAGTTTAATATCTTTTAGTGTTTGATCTGTTACTGCGTATAGTTTTTAATTAAATGTAAATATTGATCTTATATTTTAATAAACCAGTCAGCTGACAGCATTAAAAAGTCCTCTTTGTTTTGGAGGGGTTGTGGGGTTGTTGTGTCTCTACCAATGTTGAGACCAAACCTTCGCCCTTGGTGTATACAGACTTGTAATATATCGTTGTAACTCTTCAAAGATTGTGTTTGGACAGGATGAGCTGCAGTTTATTACGGCCATAATCAGGGAGGAACAGAACAATATAGATGTCACACTTTTCTGTCTGAGAACAGAGCAAAACACTTTTCCACACAACAGGAGTCTATATATAACAAGTGATTTCTAACCTTGACGTCTCCCAGTGGTTTCTCCTCTAAATCCTTATCACTCTATCAACCTTAGTAGAAAGTGGAAAAGAAGTTTCAAAAAATGGTTTGATAGAGATCATCCTGAAAACATGAAACCAGGAGGCCTCATGCTCTGATCTCTTGAGAAATTGAGATGTCTGGCTAAGCGTCCATGAACAAGCCAGTAAATCTTTACCTTCTCCATGTGCCGTGCACAGGGACGGAGGGGCTTAAAGAAAGACTTTCCCTCTGGGGTCAATAGAGTAAAACATCACCAAATAACCTAATTATCCCTGAGAGAAGGTAAAGTTGCTTCACAGCAGCTGTAGATGCATTAAAAGTCATATGGCACCACATCAAAACACACAATTAAGAGCGAGAATGATTTTGTTATAGCCTAAGCATAAGGGGAACTTGAAACTGCAGAGCAAAGTGAGGTTAATTATCTTTTAATCAATCCAGATAATAAACAGCAGGAATAACTTTCACATTAAATCAATAGACTTTTAATGATGGAGCCAGAGATCCCTGCTGCATCCCCACCAACATCTGAGGAAAAAAACAAAACAATGTGAATCACAGCACATGTGGAATGAAAGGGAAAGGCTGTTTACAGTGAGTTGTACCTTACTCATAAAATGATATGTATTAAAAGATAACAGCAACATGACACCATATTTCTGATTACTGAGGAGAACTTGTATTTTCCTGTATCTTGTGTCACATGGTTGTATTTACAATCTGAATCCTTTATGATCAGTTTCTTCTGTTATATGTACAAGACTCATTTCTGGCAGAAGCCACTCTAGGGGAGAAAGAGAGTGAGTGTTTGTGTGTGTGTGTGTGTGTGAATGTGTGTATAGTTTGTGTGTGTGTTCTGAGCTCCTGGTCGAGTCCAGATAAGCTCCTTCCTGCCAACACATAACCTGGCCAATAGGAAGATAACGAGTTCATCCTCTATCAGTTTTATTGGCTGAGAGAGGAGTTTACTCTATTGTTAATAAGCTGTCATTGACCCCTGTTTTTTTTCCCTAAAGATTTTTTTTTTCTGATTTGCTCATCCTCCTGCTCTCTTTCCTATTTAATTTACATTTTATGTCCTTACTGTTTAATTTATTTGCTGTGTTGTTTTTTTTTTTTTTACCTGTCACACCTTATTTCTTGCTGCAGTGCAGGAGCCATTTGCTAAAACATGCTTTTACCACCAAGGTCATGATTAGTTTGTTCAGTGCTTAAAATGAAAACACATAATTAGCAGGGCACAACCAGGCATTTAAACCTAACTGCTTTACACTATGAACATTTCTTACCTTTTTGAGGGCCACACATTTTAATGTCATACACGCTACCATGTAATTACATGGAACTTACTGAGCTTTTGGACTTGACCATGATTTGTTCGTTTAAAAATTTGGAACTGACTAATAATAGTTTGACTAATAAAGGAAAAAGGTATCAAATCAGTCACTGGGAAAAAGTAGGTTACCCTTCATCATTCATATAAACGCTCCCAGTGTGTAGTATTTTAAAAACTGCTTCAATTTATTGGCTGTTTTAACATTAACAGTGAATCAAATGACTACTTACAATGTAAAATGAGTCAGTTGTATTTTTTCAATCATTTCAGTATAGAGTGGAAAAAAGTTTTTATTAACTCACTGTAGCTTGCAGGACCTGCCCAGCACCACATGACAGACGAATAAAGTTAGCAACAAGCTACTGAACATATTGGAGCATTTAGCTTCTGTCAATAAATAAATGTGATTCAAGTCTGTTAATTAGCTGCTTTCATCAAATCTGTGGAAAACGCTGTTGTGACATTTGCTAATAAGCACCTGAACTGCTAGCAGAGCATGTGTTAGTTACATAAAATCCTTTAATGCAGTACTTGTGTTGTCAAACATCATGTTAGTAATGTGAATTTACTGGCACATACACACAAAGAGAATCATAGCTGGGTCATGACAAGTCACACTTGTATTTCTTTCCCTTTCTGCTGTGGCTTAATTTCATTTGTTGGCAAAAACATTTTTTTTAAGTTTGACCTTACTTTGGCTTGAAATAAAAACAATTTGACAAATGTGGTAGTTGTGTTGCGAGGCCACAGCTGAGTGTCTGAGAGACAACATCAAATTGGCACTGGAAAGCTGATGGAGGACGCTGCAGCCACTTGACCGATAAGTCATCTAAATGCACTTGGATTCCCATATGTGTGACCTGCTGGTGATGCTCTTTCGGGGGGAAGTGCTCACTGGATGAAGTGTCGGATGCGTTTGTTGAAGACATCCAAGAGCACAAAATGGAGTTTGACTCTGTTTTAATAATATAGCACTTTTCCTCCTGAGCTGTCTGACCTGTCGAGCATTTCCTCTCCAAACACAACAGCTCAAACTGCCGCTATCGATCCGCTTACAGTCCCTCGCCAATAATTCATACCTTCCTCGCCTTCATCGGTGTCCTGTGTCTTCCTGTGTCTCTTTGCTGCTCATCTGTTTGTTTTCTCACTCCCCCAGCAACACTCCCCTTCTTTTTTAATTTCTACAACACACAAGCAGCCTATCCAGGTCAAAGCGTCCTTGATAAAACATCTTAAAACCTCACAAAAAAGCATTTTCACTGCATCACCTATCTGTCTTCTCTCACATTATCTCCTCAGTTTGGTGGTGGATGGCGCCGGGCCCATGAAGCACTGCTGCAAAGGGTTCTGCATCGACGTGCTGAAGCGTCTGGCCAAGATTGTGGGCTTCACCTATGATCTTTACCTGGTGACAAACGGCAGGCACGGGAAGAACATTGATGGGGAGTGGAACGGCATGGTCGGAGAGGTTAGGTTGTCAATGTTAATTATCATATGTTGATTTAATAACAATGCCTCTAAAGCTTTAGGTCAAGGTTGCACTGCTGTCTATTACAGACAGGCAGCTAAGTTACAAAGATGGTTAGCATGGTTTTTATTGATAAAAAAGAATGTTAGCAATTTAGGAATTGACTATCACTCTATGTTGAGTTGTAGTTGCCACAAACATCTTAAGCTCGATTTAAGCATTTTTAAAACTTTGAAAGTTTAATTGTATAGAAAATGAAAAGGAATCTCAGTGTGATTGACTGTAATCAAAGTGTAGTATAATGTAATGCACTGTATAATTGATTAAACATTTTGAGTAATCAGTAACTGTAATTAAGAGTCAATACATGACCAGAGGTCCATATATATGAAGATGATACCACAAAGCGAGATAGGTGTGTTACAGTGAGTGTGTTATTGCTATTATGACATGGTCAAATTGTGACCCATTTATTAAAGATTGGGTCACATTGTCACATTGGGTCATTGTTGAGTTTAACCGGTGTTCATACCCATTTCAGTTGTGTACTTACATTGTCCCAAATGCAATTTTTAAACCAAGAGAAATCCATAATTTTAATCAAGGTAATGATCTGTTTTATTTGGTCACCTGTCAGTAGCATCATATCCATTTTGAGTACATGTCAGCGTTTTTATTGCTTGCTTGAAGCTTCAGAGCTTTTTATCCAGTTTTAGGACACATTTTTACAATACACTTCTTAAATCTTGGTGGTTTGGATCTGAAGTTATCTTTCATCAGCTGGGATTCAAAACAGAAATCCTGATAAAAGATTACTCCAGGATTTTTGGCTAATTCACAGATGTCTTCTATGATTTGTGCTCTTTTTGCGGGTGAACAAAGTTCAGTGACCTCAGATGTGTGATTTAATTGTAAGAAGTTGACTGACATCCAAGACGGTCATGGAGGGTCGCTATGTTGGACTTGTCACCGGGTCTGATTAGGAGATAAAGTTGTGTGTCATCGGCATAACGGTGAAAATGAACGTTATATTTGAAGATGATGTCACCAAGAGGGAGCATGTAAATAGAGACAAAAGAACCCACAGCAAACAAATAAACATCGCAGTGTCAGTAACATAGTTGAGAGATTAAATGCATGTTTATAAAAATGTTTGTTCAGTTGAAACTTGAGAGAAGACACAGCCCTGAAGACAGTGTTTCCTCTGGGAGTTTTTTTTAAAGTTTAGCAGCGTGTATCACAAACACACCATGACCTCTTTTTTGTGTGTGTCTCAGTGAGATATTGTAGCTATGTTTTTAATTCTCCATTTTCCATGTACAGTTGCACTGTATGTCATTTTTCCTAGTCAATTTTTTATCTTTTGTTGTGTTTGCAAAAAACGGGGTTTGATTCGAGGGCTACCGTGAAATTCTTTTTATCCTGCCTCAAATCCTTTAAAACGTGACCCAGCATGAGAGGATTGGACCCGAATCAGAGAAGAAGAGAGAAAGTATGGAGCGAGGCTGTCGGAGAAGATTAGTGCTAGAGAAGCTGAGAGAGAGAGAGAGAGAGAGAGAGAGAGGGAGGACAACACAGACTGAGAGACCACTTGTACATATCTGTGCGTGTGTTGGCAGATATTCTGCTGTTTCCATGATGCCAATCCCCCTCTGGTGGCTGGATTAATGAAGTTAGTTTAACGTGGAATTAAACAGAGGATGCAAATTATCACAGTGTCTGTGTGTGGTCTTCAGCTTCTATCTTTGGGCAGCAGTTTCAGTTTTGGTGAAGATATTTTTGGAGAATGAGGACATTTTTTTTGGTCCTCAATTTATGAAAAGTTTAAGTTTAAGACTTGGTTGTTGGGTTAAGTTTGTCTGATCCAGTCTGTCCATTTACTGAGAATTAAATATCAGCACAGAGTCTGTTTGTGGGTTTACACGCCTGCTGTGTGCAGGATTCTCAGTTCCTTCACAGGCTCCAGTTTTTGATCCTACACACCTGTCAATAAGACTTTATGTCAAGCAGGAGATGTCACGACACACAGTGACAGGATCCACATTGCATTGCAAATCCTTTTATTGTTTGATCGGAGGGTGATGCTGAACTTCAGTGTGGAGACAGGGTGGTTTTTGACTGGGACTGGCACAAACCAGTTGTGTCTGTAAATATGAGGGATCAGGCCTTGAGACTCAGTAAGGTTGGGTTCAGACCAACAGGAGCCAGTAAAGAGAGCAAAAAAAGTGAGACCATCTTCCTGTAAAAAATGACCCCATAGTTTGTCAGTGCAGCTTATTACGACCCATATTTATGTTTTATTGTTAAACGACATCTAGTGGCAGCGGTAAATATGACGGGAGCAAAGAGGAAGTCAACCAAACACTGACAGTATCACCATTGGCTAATAGTCCCTATGTTGCTGTTTACAGGGCTCCTGTCTCAGATTGTCTCTGTCTGTCTCTCTCTCCCTCTCTGTATTTGTCTCTCTCTCTCCATGCCCAGCTGCCTCCTGCCCAGCTTCTGTCAGCGTCTCATTAAGCTGCTTAATTACAGCGGTAGACAAACATGTGTGCACAGGAACAGCTGAGTCTGTGTGAAAACTGTTATACCTCACACCGTCCTGTCCTTGGCTGTTTCCTGTTACATTACCTGTGACAGTAATTGTTTTTATCTGAACCTGGAATTTTTACTGCAAACCTTCAGAAACACATGTTCTCTTCTTTGTCCCTTCACTGCCATTGTGTTCTTCTCTCTTAACTCAAACCCTCACATCAGGACCAAGCTAAATTTCACCATGGCTACTGTATCCACCTTCCTCACACTTGCTCTGTGTGCTTGCAGCTCACATTGAGGGCCTCCACCTTCACTTTGATTTCTGCTGTTTCTCCAACTGTCATTCAGCCTTGCACTTGTTGTCCTTCCTTACATGAATACTTCGCAGTCAGGAAGTAAATTCCTACAGCGTTAATATTTTCTCATCCTCATCTGTATAATATTTGTTGTTCCCACGGTGAAGTATGTACAGTGACGAAGCACTTCCTGAACAGAAGTGTCACAGATGTCGCTTTCAGACATAGCTGCCTTCAATAAATTTGAAACGGCCTAGCTGAATTAACTGGAAGAATTATCCTGGACTGATTGATCTCAATGAGCAGAGGAGCAACTCCTCACACAGTATGAAAATTGTAATACCTGTGCGTCATCACACTCTTGAAGAAACACACTTAAAACGCATCTGGAGCCTTCAAACACAAACTATTGATTTTACATTGTAAACTTGAAAAGTTTGTTCCTCCTCTGCTGTTAATCCAGAGCACACGTTGTTGCGACAGGATGTTTTTCCCAGCATTCTCCTCTGTGCCTCACAGCCAGCCATTCATTCCTATTAATCTCATGATTGCATTAGGGTTTAGTATAATGATTCAATATGATGTGAATAATGATATAATATTCAAAGACTTGAAATTTGCTTGAGATAGGTAATCCATCACAGTGAACATTTAGTTAGATTTAATGATGTTATGTAATTACATTATGATGTTATTTTGTGGCGGTGAAAGTCCTGAGATCCATAACTTGACCATCAGCTGCCAAACACCATGTTGTTAATGTAAGAGATACCAAACTGGTCATTATCCTTCCTGGCATGCTCACTTATAGATTTCTGTTATAGTTTCCAACAACGTCACCTGTAACTGCAACAACTTTCAGCAGCAAACTTTTAATTTCCCAGAGCTTCCCAGTAGCATGTGAATGTATCACACAAGACTTATCAAATAAATTTGTACTATTTATAGCAACTGAATAACTTAAGTAATGAGACCGTCCTGGGTATCTATCACTGGCCACCAACATCGTTACACATTGATATTTGGTTGAATGTAGGTTGTGAGGTCAGGTGACCAAAATTCAATGTCAGGACGACGTCTAACGCCAAAATCAGTCTGACGTAGAATACTGACGACAGCTGATGATATTTTGTTGGTTTTAAGTTATGTTGTTAAATAAAACAAAATACTGACATTATGGTCATGAGCAAAACTCAATGTCTGCTAAATGTCAAAATGTCAGTTAGCCAATGCTGGGTTTTGACGTCAACCTGATTTTAATTTCCAACTAAAATTTAACATCTGTCGTCTGTAACATCTGTGACGTTAGAGTCGTTAGAGTCCAGTGTCTTTCTGACGTTACATTGACGTCTGGTGCATGCTGGGTAATACTTATAATAACCTCCCACATTCGTAACATCTATCAACGCTGTCTTCTAATGCCATTTTTCTGCCTTTTTGATTGTAATCTGTTTTTCTCAAAAGTCAGACACTGGTCTTACTCGTGATCTTATCCAGACATGTGAAGTAAACCACATGACAAAGTGACTTTATAACAAATGTCATTGTGATTTTAAAGGTTTTCTTACTTCTGGTTCTGGTTTCACTGTGGCCCTGAAGCAAAAGCCATCATGGCTGAACAGAGAAAAGAGCACCACACACAGAATCCCAAAATTCATCAAGAGAAGAATCCAAACATAAAGACATCGCCCCGCTGCCGCTGCTCTTTGAATGACTGGTGATTACTAGGAGGTGCAACTCAGAAACACCCCCATGCATCAGTGAGCACTTATGATGTCAACAGAGAAAGAGGGAAGGGACTTTAAGGACTGTGACTTTAAGAGTGTGGTGAAAGGTGTCTCTGTGGTATCTGCTGAGGGACCACAGAGCCTTTTGTCTTTCACAGACTTTCGGTGCCAAGCCAAGACTCAGACTAATGAACTGCTGGTTGGGAGCCAGCTCCTTTAACCTCTGCGGTCCCCCCGCTGCAGTCAAGCAACCTCTGTTTCCTGCCAGGCGAAACACAACAGAGCTGTGAATCCCCTCACTTCTTCACCTTCTGACCACCTGAGCCTCATTTACAGCTGTCAGAGCAGCTCTGAGGAGGGATTCATGCTGAGGACTCAGTCTTACCTCCAGTTCATTGAAGAAGCCTTTGAAGTATTAGTTTTTTGAGGAAGAGAGCTTTAGATTTTCCTTATCAAAGACTCTGCTCTGTGCTTCGACGAACAGCTCAGTCTTAAGGCGATGGTTTGTAAGAGGGTGTAAACATTATAGCGTTTTGCAGCAATTAAATAAAAAGGATGCACTGAAAAGAGCAAAGAGACAAAGTCAACTCAGCAAAACAACCACAGGGATTTGAACCGAGACTGTCCCATCGGTCGTCTGTGCAGAAGATTGTTATGACCCATAGTTAGGTTTTGTTGCGCGATGACATCCGGCGGTAATGATGACAGGAACAAAGGGAAAAGTGTGGTGACACAGGAGAGCGGTGTTCGATTCCCATGTGAAAGTAGCAGTTTATGTTGTTTCTATTATCTATGACTGTAATGATGAGGAAGTAATTATTTTAACCCAAATCACCATCTTTTCCTAAACTTAACCAAGCCGTGACCATAATTATAGTGGTGTGCTGCTTTTGGTACACTCGTCGTCATGATTGTGTGCCTGCCACTGTAGGGGCACTATTTTAGGAGACACGCCCCTGGATCGTATCAGAGGGTTGAAAAAACAACCTGTGTTGTTGTTCAGGTTAGATGACTGGTTGTTTAAACTCATTACAGTGGATTTACTGACAACAGTATATTGTCTTGATTGATTAAAACACTTTTTAACTTAAACTTTTTTTTTTTTGACTTTTTTAGTTTTTTGAATCACACACATGGTTCTAACTTCAGGCGTCCTGTTTCCCAGGTGGTATCCAACAGGGCTGACATGGCCATCGGTTCTCTCACCATCAATGAAGAGAGGTCAGAGGTCGTGGAGTTTTCTGTACCGTTCGTGGAGACCGGCATCAGCGTCATGGTTTCCCGCAGCAACGGCACCGTATCTCCTTCTGCTTTCCTCGGTGAGTTGCTGTCTTGAGTTATATTCACTGGAAATGGGCATAATTAAATGGTAGTGTAGAGACAAAAAAACACAAACAGTTTAATCGTAGCTATAAAAATAAGTCAGGATGAGTAAATTACACTTTTAATGAGTTTAGCTGCTTATGTGACTATGTCAGATTTGAACTAAACACACTCTTACATGCTATTTCCAAGAGCTGGTAAGCTATCTTACAAAGTACCACAGGAAACTCTCCCTCCTGGGGAGGTGTGCCTCACATTTTGAAGTTTATTTGAATAAAGAGGCTCAACAAAAAGCCAAGAGTAAAAACTGAGATTATGTCTGCAGCTTAAGAGTTTGCTGAATTTGAAAACCCTTGATTATACATGTGCATATGAGTGTTTATTCTTCAGGTACAACTATGAAAAAGAGGATGTAGAACTCTATTATCTTAAGAAATAGTTTATTTTTACTCCTCCGAATCATACACAACATTAATAAGGGATTTGCAGACACACATCAGCTGCTGCCAAACCAGCCTGAGTTTTCAAAGAGGACAGAGACGGTGAAACTCCCACAAAAAGCTGCAAATAATAAAAAGGGAGAAATCTTAGAGAGGCAGTTCAAAGCCTGATCCCTCTCTTAAAGTGAAGCATTAGTCCATTATGATATATCAAGAAAATATGTCCATTATAAAGCATAAAGTAAATAATGTAGGAACACACCTTGATTTAGATCAAGATGCAACTCTATGTGCATTTATTTCAGCTGTAAAATCCCACTGGGTTGTTCCAGCTCACTGATTTACATATTATACTCTTTCTCTCTGTCCTACTTACTGTGTTTGTGTTCTTAAAACAAACCAAGAGGGAATTTTACATTTTTTATTTCCATCATTGTTGTGGTGTTATTTTCTGTCCATTGTCAAAACTAAGTTCAACCAAATCCAACTAAAATAATACACATATATCTGACATATGCTGCCAAAGAGGGGATGTTTAACTGCAGAAACCATCATGAGTCAGAAGATGAACCTTAATGACATGATGTAGCAGCAGTTGTTACAGAGGGATAATGGTACAGAACACAGTGATTCCAAAGTATTGACCTGCTGTTATTTTACAGCTGGTGAGGGAAATCGTACTAAAACCACTTCATTGCCCAAGTGTTTACAACAACCAGAGGATTGTTAGTACAAAAGATGCTTGAACCTAAAAAGAAAGAAAACTGACTGTAAGTCAATATCTGCAAAAACAACTCTCTTCATGACACAACAAATAAAACTCTGACAGTTTTGTCTGAACTTGCATAACCTACAAATTATAATGAAGCAAAAGCTTTAAAGGTAAAAGTCTTAATGAGGCGATTGTTAATGACTACGGTTCAGACAGAAGAGATGTGAGTGATTATTAATTAATTATATCTTGGGGGTTATGAGGTGTAAACTTTGCAACACAGCCCTGATCTGCACCACATGCTTTTCACAGAGCCGCACATGAGACAAATACAGATGAAAAATCCCCATAAGTTCTCGTCTATGATTTATTTTCAGGGAGTTATTTTGATCGGTCAGTGATTATCCTGCATGTACATTTCCCTGAATACCCTTTGACAATGAACAAGCCAAGAAGTGGTGGCTGTCCAACACCAAGACTGATAACTATAACGATAAGCGTCAATGCCACGTCGAGCACACGCTGCACACTCCAGCTGTGTCAGAGATATCTCATGTGATATCTCAGGAACGCCTTAAAGGAACTTCTTCAAATGTGGTACAAACATTCACATGGACTGAATGACAAACTGATTGTAAAGGTCAAAGGGCAAGGGCACGGTGAGCTCACAAAACACGATTTTTGTGAACGTGATCTTGGGAACTCTTCATTGGAATCCCTTCAACTTTGGCACAAATGTCCACAGGGACTCAAGGATGAATTGATTAGATTTTGGTGGTCAGGGGTCAAAGGACAAGGTCTGTGTGACCTCACAAAACACTTTTAACTCATAATGCAAGACTTCACACAGCAATTATGATGAAATTTCACACATGGTTTATATTTATATGATCCTGCATAAACAGGGATGTAATCTGAAATCCTGTAAATTCAGATGCATTTTGATTGGCTGCTATTGTTTCCATCATTCATGTAATCGCTCTGAAAGCCTTCCCAACGACATCATTCACCACTGTCGTTGTCGTAGTTGTGGTGAGGAGTCGCCGTCCACTTAAAATGATATATATTAATAGTTATGCCTCTTAGTGTGGACGGCCTTTAGGTGTAAACGGGGCCACCCTACAATCAGAAATGTTTGATTTGACCAAAAAGTGGGAAGTAACATGTGAGCATTTAAAACATTAACAGCAGGCAGCAAAATGAAAAGGAATGGAAATGTAAGAAGCATGACCAGTGGCTGTTGTGAAGTGTTTTAAGAGTATATGTCTCAGCTTTAATCTGAAGATGTGAACTAATGTTTTACAACAGCCCTGATAAGTTACACAACCCTGTAGTGTGTTGTAAATGATCTTCAATTATGCAAAAGGCCTTCATTTCACGCTTTTGTCTCCCACTTGAAAAGGTTCACACTCGTGGCTTTGCATCTCAAAGCAAAGCTGCCAACGCAGACTCGAGATTTGATATTCTCAATATTCAAATGAGCTCTCACAGTGAAGTAGGGTGATTTTTTTTCTTTAAATAAAGTATATGTCTCAGTTGGCCTCCTGTAAAGTGACACCTCTTAATTTACAAATCTTCTCAGACTAATTTCAGACATTTCCAAGCAGGAAGAGATAGAAAGATGAGAGGAGGAGAGCTCGAAGGCAGAGGGAAATGAACACAAAATAAGAGAGAAAGAGAGCGGGTTAGAGAGAGAGAGAGAGAGAGAGAAAGAGAGAGAAAGAGAGAGAGAGAGAGACTTGTCATGTACCGATATAAACCAAACACAGACAAGAAAGAGAGGTTGAGTGGCTTTGATAAAGAGAGCAACAGAGCTACATCAGATACTTTCAGATGGTTTAATCTGAGCAGCGGCTGGTTGATATGCTGTGTGTGTGTGTGTGTGTGTGTTATGCAGATGAGACAATAACCAAACCAAAATTACTTTCAACTTTCATTTTTCACTTTTCAAGGTTTGAATTTGCAATTTGAAGACCTGAAAAAATCAATAGGTAACACAGTCAGTCTGAAATTGGTTAATTAACTTTAATGTTTAAAATAAAATCAGAAAAAGAAGAAGAAGAAGACAGAATTTAAAAAAAAGAACATTATTAATATTTACTCATGTATATTACTAAAATCTAAAATCATAAGATAATTTAGTTCAGCAACATGAATCATCCTGCCAACAGCTGCACAGTACTAACTTGTATGTTTATTGAACAAGAGTTTTATACCATTCATGAATTACATTTACATGATGACCTGCTTTGAATGTGTTGTTTAAGAAAATACACTCATTATAAAATCAGTCAGTTTAAGTAGAAAGCTTCAAACTCAAACACTTCATATCACAAAAGCAACATTACAACTTTAGATTAAACTCAGTAAAACAGATGAAATACACTAAGATCATGATTAGTATGTTAATAACTAATGTAGATAAAAGTAAGTACTGATCTTCGAAGGCAACTGATGTTTTGTAACAGTTAATGTTAGCATTAACAGCTGTTTACTTACCAGTTTTGCCAAGAGCTTCAGCCATTGTTGTGTTTACATCACAAGAGGTTAAAAACTACTTCTTCAGGGCAGGCTGGACGCTACAGTGACTCGGTATCGGAAAATGGCGTGACAAGCCAAGCCGGTGCTAGCTGGTTAGCATGCTAAATTCAGTATGGAAAGGAAGTGATTGAAATAGAAGCAAAACAAAATGGTTACTTTCCAACACTGAAGACAGCTCTCGCTGAGTAAAGGAATGAACCTTGATGCTGAGCTCGCAACGTTTCTTTTAAATGGGTTAGTAAACAGCTGCTCATGCTAACATTGGCTATGTAGCAATAGCAGAACTTAGATTTAATGGTCCCTTACTGAATCTCATACTAAGATATAACTTTTTGTACAAAAAATTAAGCTGCCTGCCTTCTGGCAGTAGCTTCACATTTACTATACAGACATGAAAATGGTTTTAATCTTCTCATGTAATTCTAAGTTTTTTTTTTCAAGAATGGTCTCAATGTTATTTCTTGTTAATTACATTTTTCCAACCACTTCAAACTTCAAACCTATTTTTTACATTTACTTAACAATTTTCTTTTTAAGGCACATGATTTGAAAACAATTTCACCTCACCTCCACCTTTCACCAAAATGTAAATCGTATTCTCTCTTTACAGACCTTATATTTTCCTTCCACTCCTTAAGGGATCTATTTCATACTTACACAGCTGCAGTAGTACATCTATCCATCTGTCAGAGGAGATTTAGGAGACAATCTGAAACACGCCATGGTTGGACGGAGATGCAGCGCTCCCAAGGCCATTTTATCTAAAGAGTGCTGGGCCACTGGGCTGACAGTGACTCCATACTGTAGCTTTGCCTCTGTGTGTGTGTGTGTGTGTGTGTGTGTGTGTGTGTGTTTGGTGAGTGGATGGGTTGCTGTGAAGGTAAAAAGAAAAAGAGATAAGCAAGGCCAGAGAATGGTAAGCAGAAACAGAAACAGGCGAGGGAAAGGTCAACGGTGAAAGAAATGATCAAGTGAGAAAGAAGATACACTGAAAGCCATGAGTTATATACTGTTGTTAACCTAGTCACTCTGAAAATGCCTCTATTAGAATACAGGCATATAGTATAACCTCAGTGTCAACCACAGATTTCTGCAGGACTTCTTTCTTAAGCTTTGACTTTGACCACCACCAGCTAGAAAAGAAAGAAGCGCAACAATTTGAAAATTTAACTGCAACTCTCCCATCATGACCAAATGCATGCAACACGAGCAACACAGCAGCAGCCATTCAACATGGCCACTCTCAGCCTGCTTTCTGGTCACAGGAAAGATTTGGTAAAATCTGAACACAGAGCCAAGAGGAGGTGCAGACGTCCTGTTTGCTCTTAGACCACTTCAATTACAATATGCTGAAAGGTGATTTTTGCCCATTGACACTAAAATATCACTGTCTACCTCAGCTTTAAGGATGTAATTTACATACTCAAAGTAAATTTTGTGTCTCCAGTGTTTGATTCAGTACTTGAACAGGAACTAGGCTTGACCCAGCATCCTCTGGGGACAACAACACATACAGAATGTTACAGTGATGTGATTGTAAGACAAAGCCTCTCTGCTAGCAACTGTTTATTGATGAAGACAAAGAAGACTGACATGATGTATTTTACTCATTTTAAATGTATTTTCAATTTTAAATGCAAATATTGGAAATGAAAAAAAGAATCAACAATAAATTAATCTAATTAAATATAGTTAATTACCATAAATAAAATTTAGAGAGCATGACAAACTAAAACCTAATGGCCCATAATTCCCTCTTATCATCTCAAAATGAATCAGTAGATTCAGCTCTTTGATTTCAGCAGAATAACAAGCTTCATTCAGATTTCAGTCACACACTCTGCTTCTGTCAAGTGTTGAGTTTTGAGAACATAGAAACATTTTCTTAGGACTGTTAAAATATTAAAGAGTCTTTTTGGGCTCCCTGTCCTCCAACTTGACATTTTGTGACACAGTTTTTTTTTTTCTTTGGCACTGGACAGTTGTTGATGACTCTGTCTGGTCTAATACTGCATTCAAGACACTTGAGTTTTGTATTTTGTTCCATGGAAGCAAAACAACATTACATGCAAAGTCTGCATTAGTAGCATGTAAATCGTAAAAATCCAATAATGCCTTTGTGATGCACTGCTTACACTTAAACCATTACATTATTACATTTTCACCTTGTGTCCTGCTTCATTAAACAAGATGAATTCTTTGTTCACTCGTTGGCAGAATGAAACTGTTTCTAATGGTGATGAATTCTCTGAATAACCTTTATCACCTTGGCGCTGTGTTAAAAGCCATTCAGAAGTTTCCTGTTCAGCTCTCCGAAGAAAGACAAAATAAAAACAACAGATTTTTATGGATGTCCATTTCAAAGCAGGGACCTCAGCTGGCTTTAGCCTTGGATCATATCTACCTGAACCTGCAGGCAATGCAGGTATGAAGAACATCAGTATGAGTTTAGGATGTGGGTGTGTGTGAGTGTGTGTGTGTGTCTGTGTGTGTGTCTGTGTGTGTGAGTGTGTGTGTGTGTGTGTGTGTCTCTGTGTATTTCTTTAGGTTTGAGAGACAGAAAGTGTAAGATGTTTGAATTAGCATGAGAAAGCCAACCCATTAGAGTGTCTCCTGAATAGCGCCCCTACTGTGCCAGGTGTACAGTACCATGGTTGTCATGGTTACAATTATAAACACACAGACTGTACAGAGAGAGATGCACCTGCCTGCATTGCCATGGTTACTATAATAACAGTCATGGCTTGGTTAGGTTTAGGAAAAAAATGGTGATTTGGGTCGAGATAAGTACATCCTCAATATTAGATGATCTCTGTTGTCATGGTTACAATAATGACAACGTGGTTAACTTTGTCATGGATAATACAAAAAACATAAACCGCTACTTTCACATGGGAATCGAACACCGCTCTCCTGTGTCATGTTCCTGTGTTTCGTAGAGTCATCCTTCCACCCAACCTCCTCCTACTACGTCACATACTTTTCCCTTTGTTCCTGTCATTATTTTTACGACCACTAGATGTCACCTAGCAACAAAACCGAACTATAGGTCATAATAACCTGCTGACAGACGACCTGTGGGCTAGTTTTTCACAGGACAGTCTAAAATATGAGTTGAGTGTATTATATTGCACAGCAATTAATAGAATTGTTAAATATGGTATTGCACATGAATAAATAGCAGTGTGAGATAAATAGATGATTACTTTAACAGAATGTATATGTTTTTAATTAGCAGCATAATATAATTCTATCTCAATCAATCCTCTAACACTTCAGTACACTGAGAAAATGAGAGGCCTTGTTACAAACACACAGAGACCCAGACAGAGCACGGAGCTAGAGAGTCGAGGCAGGATACAAAGTCTAAGCCTGGATGATAACAAACACTCAAACTGTCAAGGGACCCAGTGAAGAGGGAGGTGAAAATTGAACAAGTGAAGAGAAGTAAAAGGGGAGAGTGTGTGTGTGTGTGTGTGTGTGTGTGTGTGTGTGTGTGTGTGTGTGTGTGTGTGTGTGTGTGTTGGGTGTTCAGCTGCAGTAGCAGGGCTGTCGCTCATATTAGATAAAAGTCTTTACAAACTGAGACAGAAGCCAAACTCTCACGACACTGTTGAACTGAGGCGTCCGCAGCCAAGCTACTGGCTCTGTGGAGCTGCTGTGGTTACCAGGTGTGATGTTTACCATGTTCACCAGTTTAGCGTGATAGCATGCTAACATTTGCTAATTAGCACGAAACACAAAGTACAGCTGAAGATCTTGGGAGTATCATTATATTTGCAAGTGTTTGGTCATAAAACAAAGTACTGGACAAACTGAAACTTTGGATTACTAAAGTTAAGACTATTCAATCTGAGTGGATGAATGAACCAACTCCCCCAGCTTACAAATGAACCATGGGGGCTGTTCAGGTGTCACGTCACAGATTCAAAATGTGGGATATTAGCGGTCAAGGTGGTAACCAGAGACTTGAAATCAGAGGCTCCTTAGAGTGGGACTACTGAAATGCTTTTAAATCAATGTTACTTTCCAAATAAACATCATATAACACTATATATTTTACAGACACATTTGATTTTACTGGAGTAAGGTTCCAGTTATACATACATTACATAGCTGTAGCGCTTTTTCATCCATAAAAACTGTTCAGTCTAACTCTGACTATTAGTTTCCACCACATTTTGGAGTCATTCCTCCCGTTCATGCTGGCTATTAAAAGATCCCTTCCTAATGTGCTTTCAGTGTAAGTAATGGGGGCAGAACAGAATTCACAGTCCTTCTATACAAGAATGCATTCAAGAGTTGATCTGAAGTGAATATCATTTTCTCTTTTACTATCCCTCCACATCTCAGCAACAAAACACTCTCAGGGGAGACGCAAAGACAGACATTTTTACATAAAAGACTGTAATAAAGTTATTCATCTGATCCACGTGTCTAACGGCTGAAATCTCATATGAGCATCAGATAAACCTTTGAATTGAATTGAGAACTGCACACTATGTCCTCTGCACTTAAGTTGAAAGTGAATTTGGAAACATCTTTTATTGGCCAGTAATTAATAGGCTCATTACAGGTTCATATGGGCACCTGACCATTGTTCTAAGACAGTTTAAAGGTTCTGTATTGTATAAAGTGAGACTTCCATGTGTTTTTTGATTATAAAGCAGGTTCTATATTAATGTTGTGAAAGTACCAAAGCCTCAGTCCACAGAGAAATTCACACAGCCTGTATTCAGAAACTGAGCCTTAAAATGACAGCACTTCTGTAACTTTGTGATGTCACAACAAAGCAGTCACCAGCCTCAGCTGTGCCCCAAGCCAAGCTATATTACTGTTGATTTTAGTTTCGAATATTCTCATGATCGTGCACATATAAAAATATCTTTTTAAATGCATCTAAATTATGCTCACATGCTCTCCAAACATACATGAAATCTTCAGGATTAAATTTAAATTTAGAATTAGAAAATATTTATGCAGACTTCTTATTAGCCAGCTCTTGTTATATTATAAATTGGTGGTTTCTCAACAATAGTTTTCAACCTCTTGGCTTTTAACAGCAGTCAAACTGCCCATTATGAACATTGCATTAGGCAAAAGGCCACATTGTTCATCACAGCAGTGGGGAACAGTTCATTTTCTGGTATGCGCTTGTTTTTTGTTTGACTCACTGAGAACAGCAGGTTTAAAATGATTCAGTATATTACTAAAGTAAAAATGAGAGGAAAAACAAAAACAACTACAATGAAAATAAACCATGGGTGTAGGTTTGTATATGGACAGCAGGGACATGTCCCTATGAATATTTGATGGAACTCGTTAGCAGTATCATTCAAGTAAAGTCATCAGATAATTCCGATGTGCCCTCCCAGAGGCTTCGTTTCCAGGACGACTGGTGACAGTTACTATCCTTAGCCATGCCCCAAGCCCCGCCCACCTGGACCCACCATCCAAAATTGCAGGATTTGGTTTCTCTGAGTGTTTACCTGGAATCTGCTATATTTTTATTCAGTCACTCAGCTGCAGATCGGAAATGTAAAACTACCTTGAGATGGTTTTTGGTTCTTAAAACCAAAAATATATCTTCTTATGGATATCAGCAAAAGTGTAAAATGTGGGACGTTTAAAGAAGCTGTATTTCAGTGTTTTAATCACTGCCTCACAAAGAGCTATGAACAAAATGTAGTGCTAGATTTCTAATGCAGCTGTCTTCCAGGTGTGCATTAAATTACATAATATACAGTATGCGCATAATATTTGCATAATAACCCCTTCCAGAGCACACCATGGTAGCTTTATGACAGAAAGAGGAGGGAGACTATTCTGGTTGTCGTGCGTTCCATATGGCGACAGGAATATTAATGATATCCATGTAAATGTCTTAATTGGAGAATATCTCACTCTAATTACTGGCCATGATTACATTATTATGTTAATGCAAATGTAGGCAGTGGCATGTCATACAGACGGTGCCCTTTCTGCTCCAGTTCTCACTGCAGAGATCAACTTGCTCAGAACAGGTTTAAGAGCAGCAGTAACCCAGAGCAATGTGCCTGTGCTCCTGAGTCCCTGAACCTGCGGGGAACATGTTGGCGAGCAAAAATGAATAAGTAACGCTGTCACTTTACTGAGGAACTGCTGCTAAAATGCCCTCGAGGAAGGGCATGTAAACCTCATTAACCTCAACCTTAACCCCATCTGCTCCAGTAGTTCTGCTCAGTGGCACCAGAACCAGACTGCAGTGGCACCTGGCAGCTCGCACGTATGGATTATTAAAAAAGTCCCGTATTTTGTACAGTTTTCTGGTGTTTTATTTTAAGTTTTATTCTTAATATATCCATGGTTTTAAGAACCAAAAACCATCTCTGTGTAGCTTTACAACTCCTTGGTAGAGCTTCTCTCTGCAGCTCTAACAACAACAGGTCAGTCCGCCAATCAGAAGAGAGGCTCTTTTCAGATTGGCTGACTGTTTTCTGAGTAATCAAATAAAAATAAAGCAGACTTTACATAAATACATGGAGAAATTTAATCCTGCAAGGTTGGACACTGAGTCCAGTTTAAAGAGGGCATCGTTCAGACGGCACATGTCTTCTCTTGCCAGGCGTTGGTTAAATATGGGGATAAAAACCAGATCTACTGTTGTCCAGAGTGGATATACAACTAGTGGGACTCACAGAGAGAATCTGTGAATGTAAAGTAAAACAATAAACTTAACTCAAGACTGATAGCAATTTCAAAAGAACACACAGCTGCTTTAAACTCCTTGTACCCCCCTCCCAGAAAATAAATCAAACGCAACCTTCAGTGTTTGCAGTACACCATGTAATTATTTCTACACTCCCTCTGCCAAGGCCATTTTGATTGAACCACAGGGTTATACAGTGTGTGACTGGATTCAATCCAACAGACAGTCTATCTACCAGGATGCAAAATTATAAACAGACTCCACCTGTCAAGAAAATCAAAAATGAGCAGACTCGTGTAGGTCGATAAATCCAGCGCTGCTTGGAGATGACAGTTTAAAAAAAAACATCCTTTAAGAGCAACTGGTGTTTAGTAAAGGAAATTATAAAGCAAACAACACCTCTAGAGAATGTGTGTATTTGCTATTTGTCATGGATCATATGTAAGATAAGCTGACGGTGGCTGTGTCACTGCTTCATTTTCCATCTGTGGTCAATGTTTTTGCTGCTTTTCAGCAAACTGGAGAGCTCTACGGTTATAAAAGGCTTCACACACACACACACAAGACAAAGACGCTTGGCATAATACACATTTCACCAAGAAAGAAAGACAACAAAAGTCAAATTTAAATAGCTGATATAGTTAATAAAAACCACTGAATGCTCAGTAGACTTTATAACATAGATGAACATGCCACAAACATGTTATCTATTTGTTATAAATTTAACTACTCAGGGTGCTGACACATTGATGCAGTTGTACTGTTTGAAAAAAAATAAAAAATATTATAAACATTGTGTTACTAGTTGATGAAGTGCTGCTGAAATCAGCTCAAAGCAACCACGCCCTCAATTAAACATAACTTTAAGGCTTAAGAAAATCCAAAGAGGTGACTTACATAAGAATTCACTCCCCATACAGTTTTCATTTAGGAGGAAATTAGCTTTATACAGAGTGTAATTTATACAATGACAATCAGGGTTGTCAACTTTTAGTACAGTGCATGCACATGTTTCAGTAAACCGAAGTCCTTACACTATATTGCTTGTTTAAATAAATTTAAATAGATTTGCCATTATAGAGCTAGCCCCGCTTTGTCCCGCTTTGTGATCCAGCCAGAAAGGTCAAAGACTAACCAAACCAACCAGAGGCACACAAGAGACTATTCAAATGATGTCAAAATATTGATGTGTACCAGTGTTTGGGTCCTAGACTTAATTGGGGGGTTCCTTAATTCTGCCCCATTATTCAAGCCCAGGCTATACAGACTAAAGTCATTTTTTGTACCAGGCTGTAAACATGTTTATTTCTGCTGTAAAGTTGAACATTTTAACATGGGAGTCTATGGGGACTGATTTACTGTTGGAGCCAGTGTCAAGTGGCTATTTCAGGAACTGCAGTTTTCACTTCAGCACTTCGCCATTGGCTTCATTTTTCAGCCGTGGAGGTTGCAGCTTGGAGGTTATTCATAATGTTTGATGTCAACCCATCTCTTGTGCCTCACATGACACTGAAATGCAGAGAACATCAGTTCATGAAGTGTCTTTGTCAGGTGACATCAATCAGAATCAGAAAAGTTTTATCGTCCATCACAAGACACACAGACAACAGGCATTTTGTGTTTCTCCATATGTGATATCATCCACAGAAATACTGAACCTGTTTAACCCAAACTTTCATCCTCTCAGTCCTCGTGGCACAGTCTGACAGCCCAGCCCTAAAAGCACATTAACCCTGTGCTGCAGTAAGTATAATGGATAAATCCCGAGCCTCTCCACCTGTTCCTCTGCTGTATGTCTCTCTGCAGGGGAGCATCAGTAAAAAGCCTCATATGTAAACAGAGCTCTTTGCCCTTTTGAGTCTGAGTTAGAGTCTCTCACACTAAGAGGCGAAGGCGCTGATGAGTCGGTCCCGCAGCTCAGCCAATCTCTGCAGTGCTGTTTTATTAGTGTTACAGCTGCCACGGCTGCTGTCATCGGTGTCAGCAGCAAATCCCTCACTCATTTGGTAAATCTCACAAGCATCTGCTTCTTTCCTCACTCGCCAGTTTAGACCCATTTCTTTAGCAGGATGAAGTTTTTACCCCAAGTGTTTAGTATGAGGCTGCTCATATGCTTTGTCATTGCACTTAAACAGTGACACCAATTTCTCAAAGCAGAATAAAAAGTGAGTTTTAGTTTTTAAATCCCAAAGAAAGATAATGTGTCCATTTCATACATAATTTAGCAGGTGTTGTGTATTTAAAGTGTACATAATGTAAATATTCATGTCAGACTATGGGGCCTGTCCTTCCAGTTGTTTGTTAGAGCTGTAAAATTACAGCTGCATGTAGCTCTCAAATGTTCACCACTTCTATTTTGGCTTAAATAAGCTGCAACAGATATAAATTTCCATATTTCTCAGTTTACTGTCTGACCCCTCCTGGTTTCCTTGTATGTGAAAACATACTTGGCAATAAAACTGATTCTGATTCTGATTCTGATTCTGAAACACGTCTTATTACCACAGTCATTTAGCAGCTTGTATTTACTATGAATCTGATCTGACATGAACACAGTGTGACCAGCAGCCCAGAGTGTATCTGTCCAGAGGATCTTTACGGTTTTCAGTCTATCTTCGGCTCTCTCTCCATCAGATAGCTCCTCTGTTTCTTCTCATATCAATCCATGAAATTGGCTTCCTGTTCAACACATTTTCACTCCCAACTCATCATGCACAGACACTTGGTCAGGACCCTTTAGCATTACTTTTTAAAGCACTGGGTACCCCTTTAGTGTCATTTTTCAATGTGCAAAGGCAAAGTATTTTTTGTCTGAATGAAGCTCTACATTTTTAGTGTATACAAAGCACATGCATGTCACACCAGAGACCATGGTTTGCATCTAGAGTCCTGTCTGTGGTGAGGTTAGGTGTATTTCTTTACCTGATCTCTTACCTGAAGCTGTAGTGTTGTCCCTCACTTGTAAGTCGCTTTGGATAAAAGCATCTCTCAAGTCAGAAAATGAAAGTGTAAAGATTGTGTTGCGATTTAATACAGAAAATGTTCAGCTACTTTAAAACCACAATGCAGTCTCACCCCATATACATCAGCAGATAACAGACTGCGGTCTGCTTGACTCGTGTCAACCTTCAACAACACTGGAAGTCTATCAGACTACCTACACTTTTTTTTTTTTTTTTTGATAATGATTTTTTATAGTTTGAAATCAGTCATGCAATGTACGGTAAGCAGTGATACACAACAAGGTGAAGAACTTGTCAACACAAATCAGACCAAGGCATTTCCTGCCAAATCCTTTATTTTCTTCATCAAGATGTTTGTGACTATATTATCAGTCTATGTCTAGGTAACTTTCTACAGACAGAAAGAGAAACTCATCTGTCCCCATGTTAATGTCACTTTTACCAGGTAACAGTTCACAAGTCACTGTAGGACCTGTTGTGAGTTCTGTTGCTATGCAACCTGTTGTTTTGAAGTGTTAAACTAAATGATGTTTGTGTTCCTGTTTAGTGAATTTAAAGGCCCTGAATACATATTTTCTCAGTTTGTTTCTTACTCTGAGCGAAGTCGTCCTACATGAACACTCTGTCAAGACTGAAGCAGTTTTAATTATCTCACATGAGACATTCTTCCTGTGCTGTTTTGTCAGTGCTGTAATTATCCATTTGAAGTGGGCGGGGTTTAGAGGAAATCAAAACTTGATGGCAGTTGTGGGTGTGTTTGCAGCTGTCAATCAAATCAGATTAAATCACACCTACGCTGCCCTAATGAAGCTGATTTGCTCCTTATTAGTTTTAAACACTCATCAAACTCTGACTTTGATTGTTGCTAATAAATATTTAATGTTATATTTAAATACTTAAGTTTTGAATCTAAGTTTCCAACCAAAGTAATTGTATTTTGTTAAAAAAAAAAAAAAAGGCAGAGTAGTTTAAATCTACGTTATTTAAAGGGCCCATATTTTACACTTTTCCTCTGGTTTATTTGAAGTGTTGCTATCATAAGAAGATTTCAGGTAAAAACTCAGAGAATCCAAAGACTGTAAGGTTTGATGATGGGTCCAGGTGGGCGGGGCTTGGGGCATGGCTGAGAGTGGTGACTACTTTGTTGTGACATCACAAAGTTCCAGAAGTCCTGACGGCTCGTTTAAGGCTCAGTTTCTGAATACAGGCTGTGTGCATTTCTCTGTGGAGTGAGGCTTTGATACTTTCACAGTATTAATACAGAACCTAGTACTGCTTTATAATCAAAAAACACATGGACATCTACCTTTATACTATGTGGGGCCTTTGAGTGGAAGTAATCTACATTTTAACATAATAACGTATCAAATGATAAAGTGTCAGGTGTCGCTCATAATGATGAACCTACAGAGAATTAGAGAATAAGCTGAATCTACAACTTCCTGCTTTATAGAGCTTCATAGTGAGTTTCAGCTCATTGTTTATCTGTCCAGGCACAACCTCAGTGTTTGAGTTCTCTCACTGCTCTCCTAACATTGTTTTCGGCTGCAGCAGGCAGCTGCTTTCAGCCAAAAAGCTGTAAAAACCTACTGTGCCCTACCTGTTCCCCACCAAACAGCAGACAGTGTCAGTTAGAGACGAGCTGGTGAACATAGTGGAGCATTTAGCCTACATTATTCAGTGTGTAGCAACACTTCTGGGATCTTGTTTTTTGTACTGCTACCTGCCTCAGTAAACAGCACCTGTCGTATCAGCCAGCGCCCGTAGTGCTTCCTTTCTTTGTAGACTGTTAACATTTTCTGGAATTTAGTCAAACAGCCTTTCATAGTCAGGACCAGATAATCCAGTCCATGCTCAAAACAAGTCAGACTAGATATTAAATCTGCATTTAACTTATTTAAATTAAGAGTTTTTGCAGAGTTCCCTCAGTAGCTGGTGGAGAACAAAAACAGAGCAAAAACCTTCAAATATTCTCATCAAAGCTTTTTTAACTTGTCCACAGTCCAGTCTTGACATTTAATAAAATGCCACTCTACAGATGACAGGCAAACTTGTGAAACTTTATCTGATATTTTGCGTGTGTGTTTGTGTGTGTTGCAGAACCCTACAGCCCAGCGGTGTGGGTGATGATGTTCGTGATGTGCCTGTCAGTGGTGGCTGTCACTGTCTTCATTTTTGAGTTCTTCAGCCCCGTGGGATACAACCGCAGCCTGCAGAGCGCCAAGAGTAAGAGATGGACTCACTCTGGCATCTGCATGCCAATCAACCCCACCACCAGTGCTCATTTCACAGCATTGTTACTGACTTGTCATTTCGTCAGTTATGCAAGCAGGGGTGGGGGGTGGTGGAGGGATGGTGGGGGGGTTGATTTGAGGAGGGCGTTTGTTCAAATTATGCAAAGCGTCCCACTTTTCTTGACTGCACGAGTCAAAACAATCACTCCACACCCACCATCCGGCTTATTTATATTTAATGAGACAAACACTGATGCTGGTGGTTGGTTTTGACACTTCTACAGTACTTGTCAGTTCATCATTTATTCCAAATGTTTACTGGCTGCTCCTCTGTTCAGCTGCATTCATTTTCAAGAGCCATTTAGAGAAGTTATTCATTACTTTCTAATAAACTGACACAAGTGAAATTATACTGATCTGGACTGACAGGTTGGTGTTTCTTCATCATTGGTTGTCAGTCCTGGAGCTTCTTCTGTGCTAAAACTCTGCTTCTGTCTCTCTTTCATTTCTAAACACACTGTTTTTTACAGTCCATCTTCTATTCACATTTGTCTATTATTCTTTCCAGAGCACAGCACACAGCATCTTGAACAAACATTAATATTCCATGAAATCCATGGAACTCTCTGCTATAAAATTTAGAGGTGAGGCATTGATCAGGGCAAGAGCATAAACCCATTTAAAGCTTTGTGTGTTTCTTAGGAGCACAATGGCCATGATAACTGTGAAATGGAAGTTTGGAACCACCAGGACTCTTTCTAGAGTCCAGCCAAACCGCATAACCGGGGAAGAAGGGCCTTTGTCACGAAAGTGACCAAGAATCCAAGTACTGAGTTAGGGTTTCAGGATACATTTTGTAAAAGAGAAATTTCAGTTTTTGATTTTTAGTAAATTGGCAAAGCTTTCTAAACATGTTTTCACTTTGTCATGGTGGGTTATTGGTGGCCAAAAATGTAACTTTTATCCATTTAAGATGAAATCAGCTACACAAAGTGCAAGTTGTGAAGAGTTCTTTCCAGAAACCACACTGGACACATTTGTATTTTGAAAGCATCTTGGTCAAACTGACCCAAACACATCATCATTTTATACAATTCTGGTAAAGACATTTACCAACACATCAGTGTTTCAGCACTTTACACCTAATCTCATGAAAAGCCAGAAAATTTCAGCCAAGGAAAAGGACGGTAATCAGTATTTCAGACAATTCAAAAGCAGAAATAGGTCAAACTGACCAGCAGCTTGGACGGTGTTGAATGGGTCAGCACATAAGGTTACAGACAAGATCAATCTACCACTTGTAATCAGGTGAATTTCTTTACTATAAAGTTTCTAAAGGTCACAAATGAACTATAAAGCTGGTGTCTCTATGCTTTCAAATATCCATTCAAGATTTCTCCCTCAACCCCAATACAATTGAGGGACATGGATTTTCATTTGTGGTACTTTGTGGTACGTAACAGAAATTGACATTTTTCAGTGGGACTTCTTTCAACTGAAGAAGTAGTGGAGTAATAATTATACACTGAATAAAAAAAATCCCTGCATGAATAGATGCTGCCAGAATTACAGTAAGTGGGAAACGGGTTCACCCTTCCTTTCATCTCTTTTAGCTTTCAAAGTTTTAATGACCTCTTAAGCAAAATTATGTTGAGTGTTGGTTTTAATAGATTCTTCTCTTCTCTCTATTCCCTGCATCTTTTCATCGATACATTGAGAGTTTAACTGCCATTTCACTGCAGAAAAGTTGTCAACTCTCCCTCCATCCCATCGACACCCTCAGAGTATAACAACTCTCTTTCCAGTAAGAGATGTACCCCCACATTTCATCTTCATTAATAACAATTCTACATTAAACACAAGGGAGTCTGCAGACAGCTTTAATCTTTGATAACTCCATATAGGTCTTTGCTCTACCCCCCTATTTAACTCAGTCTCTCCTGTTTGAACTTTCAACATCAGACAGCTCGTAGATCACTGTGGGGCAGTATGTCCCTGCAATCACTGCAACCCAAGATCAAAAACAATATGTGGCCAAAAGTATGTGTGCATCACATTTTTCCATTCTGCTGTAAAACAACTGGACTGGTCTGCACAGAACCCTGACCTCAGGCACATCCAGGACCTCCGCAATGAACTGAAACACCAACTGCAATCATCCAACATCAGTGTTGGACCTCTCCAATGCACCTGTGGCCAAATGGGAGCAAATCCCTGCAGCCAGCAAGCCAGCATCTGGTGGAAAGCTGGAAACTAGATGAGGCTGGTGTAGCAGCAATTTAATACCTGTGGTTTTGGAAAGAGAAGTTAAACCCTCACATATGGATGTAATGATTGGGCTCCATGTGCTGTATTAGTTGCCTAATATCGCTTTAAATTTTAGATCTGCTAGGGCAAATAAAATACTGAGGAAAGTGTTGACAGTTTAGTATCAGTGACCTTAATCTCTTTAAAATGTAACTCCTCAAACTCTATGCTGCTCTCTTTCTCAGAGTCAGGTGGATCTAAGTTCACCATTGGGAAGTCTGTCTGGCTGTTGTGGGCGCTGGTCTTCAACAACTCTGTGCCTGTGGAGAATCCCAGAGGAACCACCAGCAAGATCATGGTAAACATGAAACCTGAATCACTCAGTGACTCACTGACTCATTCTTTGATGCTCTCACAGTATAAGTATAGATTCTAGACCTGCTTTATTATGAAAAAAGACATGGAAATCTCAGTTTATACAATATGGGAACTTTAAATCACGTAAAATCTTTGTTTCATCAGCATTTAGATTATTTTATTTTTTTCTCCATGTTGTAAACATCTCTATATTAAAATATAAACAATATAAAATGCTGTTATGTTTAACCTCAATGTCTAAAAATATCCACTTTTCAATCTCAGCCCAATTACATTAAGGTTTCTTACTCACTACAATGCTTAATGACTGCACTTCATTACATTTTTGTTAATAGCTCAGCTACTTAAGGGTTATTTGATTGGATATTGATTGAAACATTTATGGACAGGTGAAAATATAATACAGTGCTGCTCCATCTGTAACTTCTTGCATCATCCTGACTTTATGATTTCTAGTGTTTCTTCCCACCCAGTGACACATCCCTGATTTGCATTATAAAGAAAAAACTCAAACTTCGAAGCTTTATTAGCTGGTGCAATCAGTTCAAGAGTGTTCCTTCACTTGTTTCACCGCGGTGGTCTTTTTGGTACCTGCTGTTACGACATTAAAAAGAAAAATCAGTCGAAGGCTTTGCCCCCTCTACTGCAGTGTAAAGAGCCACGGGAGGCGAGCAACTCGAGGTGTCTTTTTTCTTCTGACTGTCTTCCCAAGTTCTTTTTACAACAACCCCAATCATCTCAAGAGCTCATTAGCTGCACAAAAAGCTTTTGTAAAAGTAGTCAGAGGGGAGAAGGAAAGCTGATTATGTTTGTTGTCGTTTTTGGGTAAACTTTAAGCTTACTGTATGTCAGCCTGAAGGTACAGCAAGATTAAACCCTTTCCTTTTATTCAATTATAGAGGATTTTATAAATACTCTACAGAGACAACTGTGTCTTTAAGGAAATATCCTTTTGACAGCAACATGGCTCTAAATCTGATCCACTTTCATTACAGCTAAGACATCATATCAGACAGTCAGAGCTAATCACAAGGAACAAAAGAAGATTACAAGATAACGTTAAGCTTTAATGGCTAAATGACTTCTATTTATTTGTTCATTGTTCATACCTGCTTAAGCCTATTCAGGGTCACCAGTGAGTATTCAGCATGTCCTGGATGGATAATTGACAACCATGTGTTATTGATATAATGTGTTAAAGTTTAAAAAGGTGCTACATCAGTCTGAGCAACGAGTCGGTCCTTCAACCCTCCTGTTAGGACAAACCCTCCTGCTGAAGCGTCCTTGAGCAAAACATTTAATCCTCATTCACTGGGATAATTTTTTTTAATTGTGCCTCAGTTGCCAGAGCTAAGAGTGTACATTTTTCATGTTATTCATTAAGAAAATTATGCAAATAAACTTTTGGCATAAGTACAGAGTGCTGCGGAAGCAAATAGCCCATGTCCATTACCAACTGCAAGTGCAAATTTAGAGCTAAGACTATTCCACATCTCTCACTTGTTTCCTGGCTAAATGTCAACAGCTCAGCATCTTTCAGCAATAAAAGCAGCACTTCTAAGCAGCCAAATGTCTTCACGCCAAGTCCTGAAACCACCTCTAAAAGAAGCTTTTATCTGTGCTTCAGTAATTTGGGTCAGCTTGTGTTATCCAGTAGTGGAAAGTATATTCAGATCCTTTACTATGTAGGCAGTACCACAATCATGGGCACTGGTCTGGTCTCAACATTGGTGGGGACACAACAACTTTGGATGGTGTATTAACATATAAAATCTGTATTTACCTGTAAATAAAAAAACTATATACAGTATCAGATTGAAGACTAAGTGTAAAATTTAGGAAATAATTTGTTAATGGAAAAGATAAAATCAGTTTTTGCACCCAACACCAATGCTTTTATATTCAGTAGTCCTACCACTGCTGCAGTTCCCCTCTTCCCCTTGAGTTCACATTTAAAACTAGCTCCACCTTGAGCAGCTGCAACAGTAAAATGCTGCTAAACCAGTGATTAGATTGTTAGATTAACAATCTAATCATATACTACAAGCAAAATGGACTTAAAGGACACAGCTGGCAATAAAATATTTTCAGATTGCATGAAAAGACCAAAAACAACAAATGGCCTTAACCTGATATTTCTGTTTCTCTAGAACTCCATCGTTGTCCAAAAGCTGTTAAAGCTGTTCTATTTCCAATCTCAGATGTCTGAGGCTTCTATTAGTTTCACAGGTTTTGCTGTAAACACCTTCTTCATTGTGGACAAACCATAACACAACTCAGAGATTTCTACCTACCCCAGAAGGCCAGTGTGTATACAAAGGTACATTGAGCAGTTAGGACTATGGCACTGCAAGCCACCATGTGTCATTTATGTCATCATAAATTTAGGTTCAAGTACGACAGGGACAAATGCTGAGGTTACAGAGATGTTTTTTTTTAGGTGGCTGACAAATATGACTCTACCCTCCAGGCACAAGAGAGCTTCTGCCGTGGGTTTAGCAATGAAATGCCAGGAAGTGAAAACAGTGTCACTGGAATCTTAAAATACTTCCACACCTGTCAGACTCGGCCCTCGTTGATCTCTCCTCCGTCAGGTGTTGGTGTGGGCCTTCTTCGCTGTCATCTTCCTGGCCTCCTATACTGCCAACCTGGCTGCCTTCATGATCCAGGAGGAGTACATCGACACGGTGTCAGGGCTGTCAGATAAGAAGGTATGGGATGGGATGAATGGATTGGTGAATGTACAGTATGAATGGATAGATGGGGTGATTGATGGATGTATTCATGAACAGGTGGATGGCCAGATGGACTGATGAGCAAGAAATTTGCATGTTTGCATAATGTCAAACTTACAAAGGAAGAACATTCAAGGCTTTTTTTAATCTTCAAAAGTAAATGGAAACAGATGAGACAGCAAACGAAAATGAGATCATCCTACAAAAGTGGTTTTCTTTCACGTCTTTCTCCAGAACAGGTGGGCGACTATAGAAAAGTTTGAGTTAACGAAAGTGAAATACTGTACATACCCCATAAAAATGTTCTCTCTCCGTGTTGTCTGCTCCTCTGTTATTTCTCAGTGCAGATTCAGCAGAACCCACAAAACTGTATCCTCCTGCTCTGACACTTTAAAACCTCGTCTGTTTTATCATTCTCACCCTTCAGCTCTTCAGAAAAAAACTGTGGCAGAGAGTGCCCCGCTTTGAAAGTTACCACTTTATAGCAGTGCATCCTGCAGCAGGGTTCAGCGCCTCTCCCCCTCTTCCTCCACCTCTCTTTAACTTCCTCCATTACTTCTATCGCTTTAATCTCTACCCACCCTTTCCTTTCTTCTCATGCAGTTCCAGCAGCCGACGGAGCAGTATCCGCCACTGCGTTTCGGCACGGTGCCAAATGGCAGCACCGAGGAGAACATTCGCTCCAACTACCCCAACATGCACCAGTATATGATCCGCAACAACCAGAAGGGTGTGGAGGAGGCCATTGACAATCTCAAGACCGGGTAAGGAGAGGAAAGGAGAGAGGAGGGTGAGGGGGCAGGAAGGTAGTAATGAGTAAGGAAACAACTACAACAAAGATAAGTGAAAGGAATTAGGTTATCAGAGAGAGTGAGTTTAAATGGTACACATGAGGAGGATGAAACAGTAAGTAAACAAGTCAGTGAAAGAAGAGAAACGCTGGGTTGGGGGAAGAGCTGTTGCAACTAAGCTAATGGTTAGCTCACCAGCTAGCAGTTCATCAGCTAGCCCTGCAAATAGACTGTGTCACCAAGCTTCCAGTTCACACCTATTTCACGTAGATAAGCAAATGACACTTTAGCTGTGTCTCAAATCAGGGGCCGCGTCCTTCGGTGGCTGCATTTTAAGTCCGATTGCATCACAGCGGCGCAACTGGGCTGTCACATTCTGACGTCTCCTTCAAATGCGGCTGAGAAATGAGGCCTTTCTCTGGACAACTCATGGATCTTTCGTGACCCAACCTATCCCAAGATTCATTGTGTGCTGATAATGGAAATAATATGGCAGCGTACAGCATCGACAGAGGATTTGGGTTTCAACTTCAACCAAAAGCTGTGAGAGGCTGAACACAACCATAAAACAGTTGCTGCTGGAGTCACTACAAGTGGACGTTGTATTGCAAGATCGGATATTTCGGTGGAAAACATAAATGTTGTCTGCAAACGTTTCACTTAAGTGTTCAGTATCAACAAATTTGCAACTTGCAAAATATGTAAGTTAACAACATATCCTCAAAATCTGGTCACAGTTATGTTTTCTAAAAAAATTTCTTGCTGTTGGAGTTCAGATGTATTTGTAGGAGACATGGTTGGTAGTTCACAACATATAGAAGAGGAAAAAAAGAAAAAAAAATCAGCTTATAAAATATAAAAAATGCACAGACATACATCAGAAGTGCATTTCTTGGAGTTGCTGTGGACTCAAACATTTATAGAACTGTATCTGTTCATTGAGATAAATGAGCAACAAATGTAAAACACTGCAGAAACACTGGTGATGTGGAAGGGCCAAAAATGGGAAATGGTGCAACAGGCTTAAGTGGAGCAGAGTGAAATATGTTGCATTACAGTCAGGGAGGAGAGTCAGACATTGTTACGACTGAGAGCAGCCAGGCAGCATCCATCTTGTTACTGCACATACACCTCTGCTGTCATCTGCTCTTTAGCTTAACAAGAACTCTTCTTTCTGCTAAGTTCCTCCCAAATGGATACGACCTCTTCTTTCTCCCCTGCTTTCATATATTTTTTATATATAACTGGAGGCTACGTTGTCGTCCGCACCCCGTTTCAATTACAGGACTCAACCAGCTGGATCTGCTTTGCCCCGGGAGCATCAGCTAACTGTTGTAAACCTGTGCAGACTCATCAGGATCATGGCTACCAAACGAGACAAGAGAAGAAGAGTGGTGGGAAAAAAAATGTAGTTTTAAATAATACATGCTAGGAGCAACCGCAGTGCAGGGGGAACATCCCGCCATCTCAGCACCGGCTGCCACTCAGGCGCCGCTAGTCTTCAGTGGGGAGGGGGGGTGTTTATTATCTGCCTGTGGGGCCACAAAGCACACAAAGCACTCGCCATAAAATATACACTTGCTGATCGTGTTTGAAGTGGGAGGGGGAGGGCGGGGAGGAGGAGGGGGAGTGATGTTAGTTGATGTAGATAAGTGTTCAAATGTTTAATGGGACAAGCAAGTGTATACACACACGCGCACACACACACACACACACACACGCACACACACACACGCACACACACACACGCACAGACACACACACTGCAGTCCTTAGCAGATTTGACGTAGCGTGTTATTAAAACTCACACTCTTTTTTTATCATCCTTGTTCCTCTTACATCATTTCTACCTCTCTCTATCTCACTTCAGTGCCTCCGTCTCTCCACCGTCTCTCTCATTACCTGCTGTTTATCTCTCTTTTGGTAATATTCTCTCTTACCTCTCATCCTGACATTATTTATGGGGGAAACATTAGTTTACAACGTTGAAGAAAAGTGCTGTGAAGGTCCCTGTTTGATTTGGCTGTCGAGGTGCTAAACATCACCTCTCCATCTCTGTCTCTTTCACCTCTCCTAACTCCTTCTTTCTCTCCTTTATCCTTTTTCTCTCTTTCTCTGGCCTCTCCCTCCACCCTCATTAACTCTTCGCTCCCAGCTCATCAACTCCTTTTGCGCCTGCTTTGCACTTCCTTCCCTTCCCTGCAATCATTATCTCCAAACCCCCTTCCCCGCCCTCCTTTTCTCTCCTTTTCCTGTCACCCACCTCCTCCCCTCTCTTCACCTCTTTTCAATCTTCCATCCTTTAACACCGTCCTCCTCCTCCTCTCCTTCCGGGAAGAGCTGGGTTGTACAGTGCAGCTCCCTGAGCGTGAATATAAATGAATGTGAAGTGGAAGAGCAGGTGTCGTTACAAATCCATCATCAGATCCTCAGACATACATCATCTTCCATTCAACCCATTATGTTACAATGAGCTGTTGTAATTCATGTTTGTTGCACATCCATTTTATTCCACCTGCCTTCTCTGCTTCAGTCAGCGACTTCATCAGATTCAACTAATGACATTTTCTCATTATACTTTAAGCTCTTGATGATTTTTTTAATTAGTTAGTGAATTGATTCCTCTATTGTGAAAAATGTCTACCACTGCTTCCTTCTTCCAGCTTCAGATTTCCTGTTTTGTTTGACTAATAGTGGAAACCAGTAGATGTCCAATCTGAAAATAAATAAATGACTGAAATTATACTCCAATATGTTTCTGCTGATAGATCAGGGACAATTCATTTCAGCACTAATGATTTCCTTCTTTCCCAAAGTGTTTCAACAACTACCTAACTCAGCACTATGTCAGTGTCACATTGAGTGGGAAACCCTCTCACATCGGCTTCCTGCAGTGATTAGAAGGACAGTTGAGGAATTTCTGACTTGATGGAGAGTTTAGCAGAACTGCAACAAATTACTGTAAAAAATGGCTGCACAGTGGAAGCAAGAAATAATTCATTATTATCATTTATAGACATATCATGTCATTGTTTTACAAATAAATGTCCATATCAGTTATTCTGAGCCTATTTTAATTGTAGACTTTTTAAAAATGGGGATTTTCAAGTAATAGTTTAAGAGTTAATAGTTTTGTATGACTGTGGAACACAATGCATTGCATTAATACAAACTTTTGCATAAATTTGACATACTGTGATATTTAGTGATAAAGTGATAAAACCATATTGTGATTTGGATTTTAAACCTATCATCAAGGTCTAATTTCAAAACCACCACTGTATATACTGCACCATCTAGCCCAGACTTTTTAAATATCTGCTAACAAGACAAAATGTGTGTGTGAAACAACTAATCTCAGCTGCTCTTATATTTATGAGGTGACTACAGTGCAGGGCGCCTGTGCCAACACTGTGTGGCAAGAAGATGAAGCATACTGTATGTGCTGAAATGACAGAAGAAGAATCTTCTGCACAGCTTTAAGTCGCCTCATCAGTCGCCTGATTTTAGATTCTTTGTGACAAGAAACATTAACTGACAAAAGTACAGTGCACAGTGTGATACACCTTTCATATTTCTCAGTGTATTAACTTTGTGCTGCTGTAGCCTTTTGTTTATGTGACGCCTTTCAGCTCCAACCTAAGCCGTGTTTGAAGTGTGGCCCAACCCACTGACTTTTACTGAGAAGTGACGTGGGGGCATTTACAAACATGAGACACTGCCACACTGTATAAAGTCACCTACACATTCACCTAACAAGGTGCATTTGTGAGAGCAGCTGCAGATGGAGGTTACCACAACACCGAGAATTTTCCATCTGAGAAAAGTGAGATTCACAGCTCTTACCTGCCTCACAGCCCCCACTGCTGCTGCTTTGTATTTTGCTCTATTGAGACTATTGTGGGAGGAGAATTGACATGTTTGCCTCTGCGATGATGGATCTCTCGGCGTAACTGTTGAACTTTGGGTGGGAAATGCTGTTGAAAAAGTAGCCACTTTTCTTTCCAGATAGGCACTGTCTCAGCATCAGTTTTTCCCATCATCTCTGTCACATTTGTTCACCAGTTGCACTTTCCCTCTGTTGTTATTTAGCTCCAGGTCAGTGATTTCCATTTCTTTGTTGTAATTTTCCCCCCTGTTTTTCCCCCCTGCAGGAAATTGGATGCCTTCATTTATGACGCTGCAGTGCTGAACTATATGGCCAGGAAGGACGAGGGCTGCAAGGTACGAAATAGATCTCCCATTATTGCACAGCTCTGCACAGTGCCACACTCATACATAGTGACAGCTATTGCTGAAGTCCTCTTACCCTGCAGCTACTGTGCACCACAAAATGACAACACCTCCTTTGCGCTCAGCTTCTTCTTGTGGGAGGAAGAACAACAACAGCAGCACAACAAGCATGTGCCAAATGAGCACTTCTACAAGAGCTACATCTGCATTAAATAAATCAAACACATCCGATGCATTTACATTTGTCCCTCGCGGCCTGTAGCTAGTTAATATTGTCATTCTGGACAGCACTGGTGTTGATTTATTTATAAGTTTGCATTTGATACAGCTCCCACAGCGAGAGTGAAAATCCAGCCCGGTGATCATTTGTAATACGGTCGGTGGGAGGCCAGAGCTCCCAGCAGCCTCATACAACAGCCACAGTAATTATTACAGCTGATGCTGATCTATATTAATTCCTCCACTGAAACAATCTCTCACTCTACAGCTAAAGGATTTTGGGAGATGTCAATATTAGAAATGAGCCAACCTGTTTTGGATTTATCCATCATTGACAATCAACAAAATAAATCACAGGGTCTAATTTTCATTAGCTTACAGCTTCTGTGTCTTTGAATCTGACTGTAAGGATTTGTGATTTGTGTGTTTATGTGACGGTTATATGAATGTTTCTGTGTTTTATCGTGCAAGGTGATGACCATCGGCTCCGGTAAGGTGTTTGCCACCACAGGCTACGGCATCGCCCTGCACAAGAACTCCCGCTGGAAACGGCCGCTGGACCTGGCTCTGCTGCAGCTGGTTGGAGACGGTAAGACCGGAGGGGGAGGAGGTTTACGGGATTAAAGGGCGGTAAGAGCAGAGGGAGAAAGCCCCTGAGGCTACATCCACACTAATACATCTGAGTTTTAAAATGCATGCCTTTTGCAGAGTCCACAGTTCAATTCTGTCTGTAGAACTTTGTTGCATGTCTCTCTCTCTCCTCGTGTTTCCTGTCTGCCTCTTCACTGTTGACTACCACGTAAATTTATGCCCGGCCTCCATACTAGTCCAGAGTTTTTGAGGCCCTAAAATAGAGACTTTTTGACCCTGTTTCAGTCTGAAAACTTTGGGGTCTGCATTTTTTGAACTTACACTTTTGGACACAATTATGGAGACACCCACGTTCACTCCCTGATTGGGTCTTATCAGTTTCCTTTCATGATTGGTCACGTTCCTATCACATGACTCTTTTCCAGAAGAAAATAACAGTCGGCCTTATACTCGTGTTACTTCCTGTAACGGATCCACCTCGTCTCTTGTCTTGTCTTGTCTAACTTCTCCCCATTTCTCTTCCTCATTCATAATGCTTTATGCAACCAACTGTAGAGTAGATGATCTGCTTCCTGGAGTTTTCAGGCGTTCTAGTATGGATGGAGATTATTTATGATATGGAGCTAAAACGCTCACCTGGACAGAGCTCGTTATGATTTTAAAACGTCGCCCACTCTCACCTGATATCCTGCACCCCCTCCCCTTCATTGTCCACCATCGACAGAAGAAAGTCTGGCTAATCTAAGTCTAAGCAGCACAAACAGAATGCTTCAAACAGAAGGTTTTGAATGAAAGCCTGTGTCATGGTTCACGGTGCAGCACGTCCTGCAGACTGTCCTCAGCTGAGCAATCACTGCACTGGTTGTTTCCTCAAATGCAAACAAATCAATGTTTAAGTTGTCCTGACTGGTGTGAAATAATGATTGGACTTGAACAAAGGTGGAAAAATCATAGTATTGCTGAAGTCACAGAGATAACACCTGAGTGGACAGTTGGGTACACGAAGTGCCAGACTCAGTTTATTCGGTTTCTTTTCACCATGAAGGTCTTTCCTCTAACCTCAAACAAGTAGTTTTAGTTTCCCAAAACTTACCATAACCACAGAAGCAGGAGATGAGACAATGCCCATCAGAGTTGTTTTTGGAATGGTCACATCATTTCAACCCTCAGAGAAAATGTGTTCATATCATACTAAATTGTTTTCCCAATTATATTGTGGTGGCAACACAATCATGTTGGATGAATAAAGCGCCACATTTATTAGCAGCAGCTGAGTCGCCAGGAAGTGACTGGGGTAGATGGCAAGTGTACAAAGCACACAGCTGTCACACCAGGGGTTCACGGCCAGAGGCCTGTCTGTGGTTTAGGCAAATAATAATCATAAAATAATTATAAATACACAGGTTGTGTCTGAGGTCACTGTGAACCTTTTCTGTATTAAACCAGACCAGGATGGTTCTCTAACTTTAACCAAGTGCTGAGAGCAGTGGCCTGTAGTTAAAGTAAAAACAGGCATCAATCAGATACCAAAGTGGAAGTGATATCGCTCCTCAAAACAATGTTCTGTCCTATAAACTATTTTCATCCACCAGGCAGGAGTTGGGGATGAGGAAGAGAGACAAGGTAAAAGGCACAAGAAAGAGGGAAGGAAGAACTTATGAGGGGTGAGGATGAGGGAAGGTTTGATGGGATGGGTGAGGGTCAGCTGAGACATGACGGAGGAGGGAGGTTTGGAGAGGAGGGAGCGAGAGAAAGAGGTGGTTAAAGGCAGGAACAGGAAGGGAGGTGTGATCTCTGTTAAACATATTGGTTTTGTGTTTCTCTTTGTTCACACACTCAGTGGCACATCACACATTCTCTGTCTCATCTCTTTGATTACACACTTACAGCCTGACTTCCTCTGAATTTATTTCCCCTGTCTGTAATGTCTCCACGCCGGCGACAGCAGAGGACTCTATGTTGTCTGTCCATCCCTTCGTCTCATTCTCCTGAACACCATATCTCAGGAATGCCTAGAGGGAATTTCATTACATCTGGCACAAACGTCCACCTGGACTCAAGGGTGAACTGAGGAGAATTTGGTGTACAGAGGTCATAGGTCAAGGGTCAGTGTGACCTCACAAAACATGTTTTTGGCTATAACTCATGATACACTAATTATTACAAAATACACTTAATATTTTTTATTTACTTAAAAGTCACTACATACATATGTTATATGAGTCTGGACAGACATGCATTGCTGGAGGTGTAGAAAACAGTGATTTTAGTTTGTGTTTCAATGACATGTCTTTCTTGTCTTGTTATGTCATCATCCCTTCCTCTTCCTGCCCTCTGACTTATTATGCTCACTGCAGACTGTATTAGCTTTATTTGGCCATTCCACTTTTATCTTCACAGTTTAAATTGTTTTGTTTTTTTATGTTTTATTGAAGTGTTGATATCCATAAGAAGATTTGTGGTTTAAAGGACCAAAAACCATTTTTACATCTCCCCTCTCTGGAGCTCTAGTAACAACAGGTCTTCTGAGTGACTGAATGAAACTATATCAGATTTCAGGTAAAGAGAAATCAGAGATACCAAATCCTGCAAGGTTAGGTTGGTCCAGGTGGGAGGGGCTTGGGGCGGGGCTGAGGGCGGTGACTGCTTTGTTTTGACATCACAAAGTTCCAGAAGTCCTGACAGCTGGTTTTAAGGCTCAGTTTCTGAATACAGGCTGTATTCAGAAACTGAGGCTTTGATACTTTCACAGTATTAATATAGAACCTAGACCTGCTTTATAATCAAAAAACACATGGAAATCTACCTTTATACCATGTAGGACCTTTAACATATGTTACTATGTTACATATGGTGTATGTGGTAGTGTTTTTATGTTGTGTTTGCTTTTATATTCACTTTGTGAATTATGAGCTATTGTCTGGATTAATTTTGCAAAAGTGAGTTTTACAAGTTTTCAGTCTCAGACTTTATATTTAATACAGAAATTGAACCTGTTGTTCTTGAAACTGCAGCTCAAGGCTCATCATTTTCACAAGGAAACACTTCAAAAGGCAGATGACAGAATGTGTTTGTGTGACTAAAGGAGTTTGCACAGAGAGTCCAAATTTTTTACATTATTTCTATTAACTGTCGTCAAAGAACTTAGATTCTGAGTCTGATGGATTTGAAACAATTCCTGAAAAAAAAAAAAACAGGACCGGAAAATAAAAATTTTGTTGTTGTTGTTGAGAAAAGAGAGTATTCATTTGATCCTGAACAGCAGCTTGCAGTATGATACAGACACACACACACACATACACACACACACACACACACACCGTGTGCTACCTCCTGGAAACATTCAAGCTTTTTATGTGTAAGGAGAGAAAGCAGTAAAGAGAGACGCTTGATGGGAGGTAACAGTTTCAAACATGGATCAAAAATGAGGTTGTGTTTTTTAAACATGCCCCATTCACAAACTCAAAAATGCATTAAAACCCAGATTTCCTCTGGATTTCTAAACTAAAATGTTTCAGTCTTGATCTTACATCCAGAGGATACGTGTAGAAGAGAGGAAGAAAGACAGTTCAAATCACTCCAAGAAGGAAGAGGTGAGAAACAATGAAGAGCAGAGGCAGATGTGAGGGAAGATGGAGGAGTGGAGGTGCACACATCTTCTTCTGGTAGCTTTAATAGCATAATTAACTGACTGCCATTGTTACCGAGTCTGTTTATGCCTGTTTATATCAATCACAGCCTCTTTATGTTTCACAATCCTTCTTCTGTGCATGTTAGAAGGCTGAAAAACGATCAGAGGAAGGTTCAGGAAAATGTTACAGGGAAAAACCTAAATCCTTCAAGTTTTCCATTTCAACAGTCCCTCCTAGTCCCTTCATGCTGGTGGCACTCGTTAAATAGAACAGGATGAAGAGAGGAGGCAAACGCAGCCGAGAGAGATGGTGAATACATTTTACACAGTGACCTTGACAGGTTCCAGTAATTTGGTTTTCAGTGGTTAGGAGGACTCTCGGTATTAAAATATTACCCTGTCTTTTTACATTTCTGTAATGAAAGGAAAGCCATTTAGCTTCTGCTGGCGTCAGTGCTCTGTTACAGTGCCAGCTGTGCTACAGAACATCTGTGTTCAAGGAGAAAAAAAAAAGACAGCATTGGCACCAACGTTAATCTGAAACACTAAAGCTGTGAATGATGACAAAATGATCATGCATTCTCTTTGAGTGTACACTGGTATCTTGTTGATGTGGTCATGCATGCAGACACTTTAAGAATAATAATTAAATAATTATATGCTCACTCACATTCAGATTGAAACAAATACATTTAGAAATGTAAATAAATAAAAACTGAAAAGTTACAGAGGTAAAACAAAACCTGAATTAAAAAACACAGTTTCCACAAATATAGAAGCTATGCAAGAGGTCGTTTGTGCAGGCGCAGGTTATTATGACCCACAGTTCCATTTTGTTGCTAGGCGACATCTAGTGGTCGCAGTAATTATGACAGGTGCAAAGGGAAAAGTGCGGTGACGTAGTTTATGGAGCAACAAATGGACGGGTCAACAACACACGGGAGCGGTGTTCGATTCCCATGTGAAAGTAGCAGTTTATGTTGTTTTTTTGTTTCATGACTGATTGACAAAGTTAACCACGTTGTTATTATTGTAACTATGACAACGAAGTCTGTCTAATGTTGAGGAAATACTTACTTTAACCCAAATCACAGTCTTCTCCTAAAGCTAACAAAGCCATGACCATTATTATTGTAACCATGGCAACAAAGGTAGGTCCGTACAGTCTATTAGTTTATATTTGTTACCATGACAACCAAGGTCTGGGGACGCTCTTATGGGTTGTACCAGAGGGTTGAAAAAGCGACCTATATGATCTTTCAGGTTGGAGGACTGGTTGTTAACAACCAACACATTGAATTCAAATTTAAATCCTCATGAGTATCATCTGTCAAAGCCCAATCCAGCAGACACAGTTAAAATTCAGGCAGTGGTAAAGCAAAGCTGCTTCATCCTGAACTGTGAAGATAACTCAGTGGACATAGACATGACAGAGGGTTGAGAGGAAGTGGACAGAAACATCAAAAACACACATGTAAGAACATCAGAAACTTCAATAATGCTCTCATCGTTTATTCAGGGATGTGAATGTTTCATGTAATAACCTCACATTCACTTTTTGCATTTTGGGCTGTCACTGATTTGATTGAATGTGCTCTTTGTAATGCTGATCCCAAAACTCGACATGTGCCTCATGACCAACCCCAAAGACATCACATGAGTTCATTATCCACCGCATGTGCACTGTGGCCTTCAACAGGTCCTGTAATTGTTACCTCGTAATACGTCTCTTTGTCAGAACATTTTCGGTTCCTTTTTTAGCACATGAATGGTCAGTCACCAAATTGGCTCCTCTGGGGAGCAATTTAGCCTGTTCACAATTAGCGAGCTCAGGAAGAGGGTGGAAAACGCCTCAGTGGCAGCAGTGACAGGAGCTCCCAGGGGCAGAAAACACTGGAGGCTGGCAGCACGTGGATACTGAAAATGTTCAGTGTGAAAGTGTGAAATGAATAAGTTTCTGCTTTAAATGAGACATCTTGCTATTTGACAAGCCTGTTGATATGGATGAATACAACTAAATTTTTAAATGGATATGTAAATTCTCAATATATTTAATCCCTAATCCGAAACCGTAGCTAGAGAGAAAACCTGTAGAGAAAGACTTTTAAATGGGCTTCGAGACAGACCTTTATTCCTAGTTTCTTGCAGTTTTGAAAGTTTTATATTATATTACGTCTCCTTCCTGTTGTCTGCTGCTGTTTTAATTTGCTGTTGATGCAAACTCAGAGCTTCATCCTTGTTTATGTTGGTCTTGATATGAATTCAGGATTATGTTCATTTCATTTGGTTTCATTTTCATGGTATACTCAAACATGAGACATGTCTTTATTAAAAACATATAAGCCTAATCATTCATCATTCTCAAATTTCAATTGCTTCTACTTTGTTGAATTCTTTTATATATATATATCTTTGTTAAGCTACTGTCAATAAAACTCAGCACTTCCTGTATTTTCATATTAAAAGACCTTCGGCAGCTTCAAGGACAGAACCACTCTTTCTAAGTGAAATATGGAAAGTACCGACTGTACTAGGAGTTACTACCCATTGAATTCTCTTTTTGGAGTGCTGCTGACCCAGCATTTTCTAAAACATGAAGACAGCAGATGCACAGACCTGCTTTTGATAAAGGAAATCCTTGTTTGAAGATGAGGCAGTTGTGTATCAAGTCCCACTTGGCTCCAACGGATCCAAGAAATAAATTGTCTTCAAAGTGACAGTGCAAAGATGCAGGAATCTGATCTGTTACAAATGCTGATGTTACAACTGGACTCAAATCCCACAGCACCTTGTATCCAAAGTTTGCTTCTGCTCCACTACAACTTTGTGTCACTAGCAGTGATTCGTGCTGACTGTGCAAAGCCAATAAAAAACACCTTGCACACAAAAGCATGATAAAAAGAAAATGTGAATGGGAACAGCTAAGCAACACTAAGCATGGAACATACCATTACAGCATAGAACACCTTTGGGAAATTGATATCTTTTTTTATCGTCCCATTCTTTTTTGTTCAGATGGCTCTGAGTCTTCAGAGACCCCAATGTTGATTTTAATTTTATAGACTGAGAATAGAATTGCAGATATTTCTCTGAAACTGCAATTTTGTTTTATATTTAGTTCTACAATCAAACAAAAACTGCAGATCATATGGGATTAACATTGAAAAATGAATAAATAAAGGAAGAAACTAATGCTAAAAATGGCAGAAACCACCCTTTTAAGTACTGTCTCTGAGGACTCTCAGTCATCCAGGTCATGGTTATCCAAGAAAAGTTGAATCAAGGGCAACTGAATATGTTTCACCTCTCATCTAAGAGGCTTCTCCAGACTGGTGAGGAGACCCAAGTATTTAACCTCTATGGGGTCTTTGTCAAAGCTACTGATGTCACTTGATTCATTAGTTAAGACAACAGTCGATGTTGGAGTCACCTGAACCCAAGTGTGAATGCATTGACAGCATCATAAGGGGGGTAAGTGGTGTCATAGACCTCTTCCTCTGTGGAGGGATGGTTTCTCTACTTTAATGTAGATTCAAATCTCCTGTCCACCCTGTCTAAAATATGTTCATGGTTGTGATCGCGGGACTGTCCCTAATTCTACAGGTGAAGGTAAACTGCTGAGTCTTGGCCTGAAGAGTCGACCCTCCTGTGTTGAGCCATGTGTTTGTTAAGTGGCTGTTTGGTTTCACCCATTTAGTTCATAGGTCTTTGCATTCCTCACTGCCTTAAGCTGCAAAGACTAAATTGCTTTTCTAGTTGTGTAATTTTTGGATGGACCAGTTTTTAAATAGCATCAGTAGCTTCAGTAGATCCTTCAGGTGTTTGGGTTCCTTCTCTTAGGCCGGGGCACTTGTTGGTACATTATCGGCTTGGTGTTGCAGGGTTCTAATAGCTACTAGCTTGTGTTCCAGTGGGTTGGTGAGTCAGAGTCAAAGAGTAGGTACTAGTCTGTGTGGGTGGGTTTCCTGTAATATCCAATGTCTTCAGTGTGTACGACACAGGTCAAAAAAGGCAAGCTGTTGTTTCTGATGATTTTCAGAGAATAAAGGACTCTTAATCCTTATATATATTGCAATATTTTCCTTTGGATTTAATTTTGACACAGAATCTCAAAGATCTTTTCTTGTACTTTATTCTACTAAGCTGTTTAAAACATTAACCTCTGCTGGCATCTAACTGTTCCTTTGAGCAATGTAAAATGTTTAGTCTCCCAGGTCGACTCGAGTCCCCTCATGATACCTTTTTGTTAGAAGCAGAGTGGGTAGAATAAAAGATGGGACAGTTGTAAAAGTTGAAATTGTTCTGGCAGTTGGACAAAATGTTCTGGCACTGGTTTTTGGAAGTTTGATATCCCTCATAACTCCAAGTGCCTTGCAGAAGTACCCTTGAAAAGATTAATATTTTCAGGGATCTCTCTCCTTAGAGATCAATTAGACTTTAGTGCCTCCCTCACACAACCCCTCTCTCCCATCTCTCCAACCCTGAAAACACCTGTCTCTCGGGCTGGTTGAAGTTTTGACAAAACAATTTCTTTCAGAGATAGAGGGACACAACAGCGGGAATAACTGCACCTCACATAATTTATTTCTGTCACTCACAAAGGAACTGTTATAGGAACGTGAAATGTTTTGCTGTCCAATATTTTTCTTCCAGCAAAGTTCACTTTTGCTTCATCTGCAGTTATTTATATACTGAATATTGCTGCTGCCCAGAGTGTCACTGAGAATAAAATGCAACCCAATCTAAAAAGGACAGTTAAAAATAGATTATATATGAAAATAAACAACTTTGAAAAATGGGATGTGACCAGACAACAAGCTGGCATCAATTTCCATATACAGAAGAAATATGTATATAATATAATATAAAACAGCTCACACACAATTTTTACTTTTATTTGTAGATTGTGTGATGATATAAAATGCATAAAATGAATAAAATTAGTGCATAAAATTTGCATTATGGAGTCGGGGCGCGTACCACATGAGTGGATGCTCTTAGCAGGCGAGTGCTGGTTCGACTCGCGACCAGCCCGACTCTTTTTCTGGGCGTCATCCCCCTCTCTCTGCCCCTTCCCTGTCACTCTCTATACTGTCCTGTCAATAAAGGCAAAAAATGAAATGAAAAAAAAATGGAAGTTTGGAGTTGAAAGATTGAAGATGTTATATATTTATTTATTAAAAAATTATGACACACTCATACGTACAAATACACTTTTACCTCCACCCACATATGCATGAATTTATAGTAAACAAAACCTTGTGCAAGAGAGGCCTCTCCTTAAAACTCACAACTCAAGATGACTCCATGCTTACGACTGAAGCTAAAAATAATTTGCTGTGGATTCAGAATCCTGTCATTTGCTGATGATGTTGCTTTTTTTGTTAAATCACACTGTGACCCCCCAGGGCACACTGGGGTGGTTCTCTGGCCAAGTGTGGCTCAAATTAAACATTCATGATGAGGCTCAGCACTACCAGATCTGGGGTACTCTGCAGGAAACCAGTGGATGACCTCCTTCAAGTAGGGAGTGGGTTGCTGATTACAGTGAGGAGTTATTTTTTGAAACTCTGGGTCTTGATCATTGATTAAGAATTAGAATGAATAGGAGCTCAGCAGGCTGATTGGTGTTTCATTAGCAGGCATTGTTGGTGAAGAGGGTTTTGAGGCCTTAAGGGAAAACTCTCTGGTCTACCAGTTGATCTGCACTCTGATCTGTACCTAAGGTCATGAGGTCTGGACAAATTTTTTTCAGTGCCATCCAAACCAACAAGGACTAAAACTGCTTATGTATTTTTTAAAGTTAAGGCTTGGTTAAGAGTGGCCAGTTAAACCGGCAAGTAGCAGAAAGATTGCAGCTATGATCAGCTATCAGGAGAACATAAACATATCTCATTTTAAGCATCCGAACAAATCCTCATTCAAGTATTAAATTGTGTTTCCATAGGATGTCTGGGTTCATCCGTAAGGATAATACTCACTGGTAGCATCTGATGTATGACCAAGCACAAATTGTTTTCACTGCAGGTTCATGAGCCTCAACTCATCAGGGTACACCTAAAAAAATCTCAGATCAACACACCCACACTACTTTATCTTAGCTTCTTCATCCATCTGTTTGACACCTCTGGTGTGTTTCAGACATCAAATGACACAACGCTCCATCACATGTCAAATACATGTTGCACTTACAGGACAGGGTGAAGATCTCCAAGTGTACAAAAAGGCACCTGAGGGGGTTAGGCCTCCTTGTGGAGGAATTCCAGGTGATATAAAACTGCTGCAAGGCATAATACCTTTTCCCTTAATGTATTTTCCTGCATGGATTGGATAAAGAAGACATTATTTATAATGCTCCAGAGAGGATTGAAAGTAGGAAGGCTTTAACTCTTCATTGCTGACCAATGTAAAGCTATTAAGGGCACAGGCACAGGCACATTGACTATGTCAGAATAGAATTGAAGGAAACTGAATTGGATTGTACCCAAATCACAGCAAAAATCAACAGAATGAAACATGAATTCTATTTTAAGCTCTGGTTTTTCGTCCCTGTCTGCTCCTTTCCTTTGTGCAAACGAGTCCCCCTCTTTACTCGGTGGTATTTTCCTCCTCGGAGCAGGTGAGAGAGGATCCAGCTGAAATTCTGCCTGTCTGTCAGCTCTTTGTCAGGAAGATTTCTCCCCAAGAGCAGCTTTATGCGCCACTGACTGCCATGATTAACGTATTTACAGGGAGATAAAGGGGGAAAGGCGGAGAGCCGGACGGGTAGAGAGAAATCAGGCGAGCGCTCATTGAGACTCGATGAATTAGATTATGGGAGTGAGCCACACACAGAATGAACATGCGTATTAGCGTCTATTGTCAGGATCTGTGCAGGGAGTGGAGGGAGTGCAGGCGGGGTCGATCGAGTTGAGCCCCGTTTAATTCAGCTGTCAAGGAACGTTTGAATTCCCACACTTGACTGTTGGGGAAGTGAAATGTGGCACATAGTGAACATGTTGGATTGAGATTTATGTTTTGTTTGAGCGGATTTGACATTTCAGTCAACATGGCCAAGCTGTGGTGGTTTAATCTGTGTGGCGGGGCTTCATGCAGGGGTCTCCAGACAGTGTTAATTAACCCAGAGGTCGGATAATATTGTAACTGTGAGCACTGGGGATTGGAACTTCCTTTGACTGGGGCATCTTGAGAGTCTATGCAATCACACATTATGTGTGTATCTGCAGAACACTCTGTGTGTGTGTGTTTGTGTGTGTGTGTGTGCTACTTTAAAAGTCCCCTGCAAACCGGGTCGGTGCACATCTGTCTGCATCATTCTCTCTGTACATTTGATCCTGCTCTTCCTTCTCACTGCCTCCCTCATTCTGTGTGATTAATGCATTATTAGCCAGCGCTGAGAGTCCCATTACGCCGGAGCTCAGTGTGTATTATATATGTGTGCGTGTTTCTGACACTTTGAGCAGGATGTGTAATGTTTGTGTGCGTTCCCCTCTTTCATCTCTCCCATGCACTGTCGTGTCGCTCCGTCCTTGGCATGCCCGACTCAGACGGCTGGCCATTTCACAGCCTGCTTCAAAGCGCCTCTCCGTCTCCAGTTACTGCCTCTAATTCACAGTTGCTCTTTTTCGATTTGATAACTTTTGCTGCAAACACCTTTAATTTTTTTTTTCTCTTGCAGCTTTTTTCATTTCTTCAGGTCTCTCCCAGCTTTTTTAATTTTTCATTTTCCATTCATACTAATTAGTACAGGTGTAGAAACTCGGATGTAATTTTCACAACAGTAGACAAGAAACATTCTCTATTTACCACCAGTCTCCTTCTCTTCTTTTTTTAACATCATACCAACAAGGTTTCACTCTCTCCTCTCATTTCTCTCTCCCTGTGCTTTATTTCATCATCTGTCCCTCTCTTTTCTGCCATAACACAATAGACTTCATTCCTCCTCTTTCTCTCTTCATCTCTTCAGCTTTCCTTCTCTTGCTTCTTTCGTTCTTCTCCCTCAGGGGATCAAACACCTTCCTCTTATAACAAAGGGGTGGTAATCCCTTTTTATTTTTTCTTTTCTGTTTTATTTTCTCCTCTAGTGCTATTTTAACTCCTTCTCAGCCAATTGTCTCTTCCTCCCCTCATCCCTGATCTTCCCTTTTCCTTTTTCCTCAGACCTGTTTTTTTCTTCCCTCTTTCTTATCTTTCTTATTTCATTTTCTCTCAGCTTCTCCTCTTTATAACCTTTATCTTCTCTCTCCACTTGTTCTCTTGCAGATGAAATTGATATGTTGGAGCGTCTCTGGCTATCCGGTATTTGTCACAACGATAAGATCGAGGTATGATTTCTTACACCTTTTATCCATCAACTTGGCACACATTCATCCCATCCACTATTTTTGGAATGAATTCAAGGTAGTTGAACCTTAATTCTGGTCAACAAGTCAAGAAGTACAGTATCAAGTGGGAAAGTTATTGGTTCAACCCATCGGCTCTCACAAGCGCTGTCCATGGTGCTGATCCTACTGCAACCACAGACCAGACACAGGCACTTCCTCGGTAATGTTCTGGCTTGTATTCTGGCCAATAACCAGGTACCACTAACACTATTCAGCTGACTGAAGTAGTAGTAATAATAATAATGATAATCTTTATTTATAGAGCACTTTGAAACCAAAGGTATTTGACAAAGGCAGCAATAACATAGAAGAGATATAAAATCAATAGGTTTTGAAGAGAAGAAAAAGAAATAAATAATAAAACAATTAGGTGTATGAAATCCAATACAGAGTAATTTTAAGAGACATAAAACAAGTTATCATCCCGAAATGTGGAGTTTCTGGTTTTTTTGCACTCAGTCGCATCTAATCATCTAATCAAAAGCTTCAGTAACCCGCCATCTTCCCAGGTTTGAGATTTGCTTTTGTTCTGTATGATTATGCATCCACACCTCTGTTTGCCATCAGTCCATTTTGCCTTTTTTTGAAAACACGAGTAAGAGCGGCAAATCAGACGCTACCCTGCATTTTGCAGTTGATTCCTGTAGTTGGTTTAGATTATAACCTCGCCCCTAACAAAACCACACTGTGGGCCTCATCGCAGAGGGCCACGACTCACAATTTCAGGCGTGGGTGTGCTCAGTTATTTGGTGTCATCGAAGTTCAAATTACATTGCTCCGACTTAGCCAAACAACACAAACAAATGACGACACAGCCCTGAATACATGTTTGGGCTCACGCTGGGTGCAAATGCTCCCACAGGAACCAAAACCTTTGATATCAAGCATTAATAATTATTGATTGGAGAATAAATGCAGGCTGGCTGCAGGAGAGAGCCATGAATGTTGAATATGAATAAATTAGATTGCCTGAAAACCTCTTTGTTTGATGGAAACCAGATATTTTCTGGTGACTGACATGTTTTGGTCTTTGCATCAGTGTTCTGAGTGCAGGGGCTCTAAAGTATCACAGATGGGTGCTCTGACATCCACTGACAGCAAAGGATTCTCCATTGTACTGCTAGCTGTAATTAACTTTTTATCTGCTGTCTGGGAGACAAATTGGCCCTCGTTAGTAATAAATACACCCTCCTGTCTCATCTCGGCCTCTCCCTTCGGTCATCCTTTCCTTCTACCTTCTTCTGCTCTTTACTTCCCTTCACCTCCTATAATGTCTCCCATTCCTCTTCCTCCCTCCTGTCTTCACCCATCTGTCTCTTCTCCCCTCCAGGTGATGAGCAGTAAACTGGACATCGACAACATGGCGGGGGTCTTCTACATGCTGCTGGTGGCCATGGGGCTCAGCCTCCTGGTATTTGCCTGGGAGCATCTGGTGTACTGGAAGCTACGGCACTGTGTGAAGCGATCTGGTGGGATGGACTTCCTTCTGGCTCTCAGCAGGGTGAGAGAGGGCACCAAAGGCCCCCCATACACCAAAACAAGCTCCCCGGTTTATTGGCTCACCAAAAAAAAGGAATAAAATAGATGTTGTATTTAATTATCTAAACAACCACAAGCTGTGGTGAAAGGCACATTCAGCTACATTAACAATACAGTTAAGTCTAATTATAATATTATGTAACAACAGCAGAAACTATGGAGAAGACTTACATACAAACAATCAAACTGAACATGGGAAAAACAAGGGCTGGGTTGAAAAAACAGATTTTTTAAAATTCAAATCAATCCTCAAACAAAATATTTAAATTTTGGTCTTTTCCAAGTAGCTTTATTCTCTCTTTTGTTTTTATCTAACGTACGGGAACTTTGAGTGATCCAATCACTGATTCCCGAAGAGCAGTTAACAAGAACGTGAAGCATGAATGTAAAAAAACAACAGACACTGATTCCAGATGTAGAACTTTATATACTATCAGAAAACACTGGAGAGACTCGAGGCACACCGCAAGAAATATTTACCCTCTGTGATTGAACCTCCAGGGGAAACCATGATTCTCAGTCCTTTAGGAAAGATCTAAACCTCCTAATAATTATGTCTGAGCTGAAACGATGTTTCTAACCTCTCATTACATTAACTGTGATTGACTGTATCAAATGTAGCACTGAGTTCAGGAGGCACCAGAGTGAGTTCTGGTAAATCATGTGTACTGTCTCAATTGCATCAGTTTATGAGACCATTTGGTGTGAATTAGTGTGAATCAGAGATGCATCCAAGATATCAAATGAAAACATGTATCACTTGGAAAAAATGGGTGCTCTTATAGAACCATTTCTCAGAATGCCTTTCACACCACCTTCTGAAGGGGTGTGCATTTCTTTACGTTGGCTGCATTTTTTCCATAGATACATGAAAGAATACCAGAGATATGTTTTAACAAAAGGTACAAATTATTTATCTGCACCAGATATAAAAACATTTCAAAAGTACTGACAGGCGCTGAGGACACCAAAGGGAGTGAACTCTGAGGCATGACAGGTTTTAAAATTTCATTTCAGCACTTCAAACACTACAGCAGCTGATTTCACTGATTTGTTCACTCTCAACCTCAGACGGTAGAACTAATCAGTGAAATAAGACACAGTGCTTGAGCAGCATTGGTAAGTGATTTATGCAGGAGAAGATGTTAAGTGTACAAATGTAGGTTTGTGATCTTCTGTTCGCTGTATGGAACAGGAGGAAAAACTGAAGATCCCTCACTGATTGCAGTCAGGTCACTTCATTCAGGAAAATAGAGATATAGATGAAGAAAGGTTAATGAGTCATGTTCAGACACAATCAAGATATGGATTGCACTAGTAGGTGCCACTCACTTGTTTCTGGCACTCAGCAGGGACAAGGAGGTGAAGCCAAAAAAAGGGACATCAGTGGGATTTATCTTTGGCAACACGCTGGAAAGGCTGAAGGGTCCAGGTCAGAGTGATCACCTCGCTGTCACACAGTTATTCTCTTTTAGAACCAATAGAGTTTCTGTGAGTTCAGCTCACGACCCTGGAAATGTTTAATACAGGTCCTAACAAAGACTTAACAGGGGTTGAAGCGAAAAGCAAGGAGCGAATAGATGAAAGGAGATGAAAGTTAAAAGAGAAGAGAGGGGATGAAACGTCTGGAAAGAAGAGAACAAGGTAAGAGGAGGAGCTATCAAGACAGGGACTGTAAATAGATGAACTGTGTGATTGGGGAGGGAAGGCAGGGGAGAGAAACTTTGAGATAAGAAGAGGAAAAAAAAGCCAGCTGAGGAGACAGCTGTGGCTTTGGATGGCAGAGGCAGTGCAGTATAGCAGGTGTTGGTGGGGGGCCAGAAGGAGGTGAAGAAACTTCTGGACTGGGGGTAAAAGGGACGATGGATGGTGAGGTGGAAGGGAGGACAGAGCACCGGGGAGATGTTGTTTGTCAGAAGACGTTACGTTGGAAGACTTGGTGTGCACCAAGTTGACACCACCATGTGACAACAAAAAGACTGTGATTCATTAGCTCCTCCTGCCTGACGGAGCAGAAAAAATGGCTAATTTATGCAGAGCAGAAGAGGGCTCTGATTGCACTAAAAAAGTAGTGAGAGAAAATAACACTGCAGCTCTTACTTCCGACATTATGCTTCCAAAATATGAGGAGACGAATCTAGTCTAATTAAATCAAGCCTAATTTTAACCTGCAGAGCACTGAATTATTGTTTTTGCACGTAAAAACACATCAGCAATTCACATTATGCACCCAATAGTTCCTCAGCTTAGTGTCTCTAATGCATTTAATATTTAATTATACAAACATGGATTTTAATAAAATCATTAAAAAATATTCATGATATAAAACACAAGAATGTTGTACACAGATTGGTCAAAGCAACACAGGGAATGCAGAGTTTAAATTGTGATCAGTTAAACATTGACAGTGTACATCCAGCATGAAGTGCATGTGCTGTACACAGCACTCTGCCCTGTGGAATTTCAAATTAACAGCACGTTTAAAATATTTTGAAAGCATCAGACATATTTATAGTGTGTAAAAGATGATCAACTCTAATTAATCACAGGGAATCAATAAAGAGATAAATAATATTCTGCTGCATTTATGTGTGGATGAATGGTGGTCACTGTAAGGACTAAGCCTGAACTAATCCATCCAGGCCAGAGCCTGAATGTTTTAGCACAAACCAAAGCCAAGCAAATGTTTTAGCATTAAAACCAACTCTCTTTCTCTCCGTCTCATTGTTTCTGACACCCTTCTCACAGAGATGCTGATGCATTCTTCACAGACGTTTTGCTAAAAGTTATCAGCCAGTTGATCATAAAACATTACATAACAACTGAAGCAACAGAAAATGTAATGATGAACAGCGGTTACCTGTATATGTGTCGTACAAAGCAGTAGCTGGCCAGCTAACCATAAAAACCCAGAGAGACAAAATCCTTAAACCTCAATTAAAAGCACCTTGTGATTTTTTTAATGATAAAACTAAAAGCAGCTGCTTAATAAATGGAACCTGACTCACCAATTTGGCCTGATGTGAGATGAAGACAAAATTTAGCTGTTAAACAGGATCTTCACCAAGAGGTCAAACTGTCAAACAGCAGAATATACAGAGTTCTGTAAACAAAGTGACAACTGTTCTTTCAGGTTATTTTCTAATCTCCATAGATAGATAAACGATAACTTGACTCCTGCAGCTGGGTGCGATTTAAACATCTCTGTGAATAACCACAGTCAAACAAGTTAGCTGGTAAGTGTCAACTTGGTTTCATTATTACAGTTTTGATATGTATGTGTCACAGTTCTGATGCAGAGCAGTGTCAAGTTAAATTAACCACTAATACATAAAGGGTTTATCTAATGTTTAATAGTGATCTTAATTCAGTATGAAACCCCACCTGTATACAGGCTTGGGACTGGCTGCAGACTGACCTCTAGGTCTTGTGCATGTACTGATATCAGGCTGAAAGTCCATTTACTGAACATGCTGTATTGTTTTATTGATAATTTACGGTACAGTATATTGACCGTGTAGGTGAAAATCCACTGTGTCTGTGATATCCATGCTGATATTCCCTGCTGGGCCTCCCTGCAGAGCCTCTGAAGCACAGTTTCACCTCTCTTCATACTAGAGCGTAGCAGCATATTTTCTTGCTTGAGCGGACTCTACTCTTATCTGTAGCATTCCTAATTCTGAGAATAAAAACATCAATTCCACGCTAAGGGCACTCCCAAGACCAGTTAGCTTCTATCTCCCATGCTATATGCTGTGCTGGCTTTAAAGCCTCTGCAGCTGGCCTCTGTGGCTTGCTTTAACCCAATCAGTGACTCACCCAAGTTTCAATTTCACAGTGTGCTGCGCCCCATGCTCTGGAGACTGCGATAGCACTTCTGCCGCTGGGACTGCTGATTCATGTGTCCGGAAGGGCCATTATTACAAGTCTCTCCATCAGATCTGTGTCCCGGTGGGGAAGAGAGATTTACAGGAGGCCCCACACATTTTGTCATTAAGATGTGACAGATATCGGTGGACATTATGAATCATCTCCACATATGAGAAATAATAGAGTCTTTGTGATTTACGTGGCCCTCCTCAGTGCTGCTAATTGAACGCCATCTATCTACAGTAAGGTGTAAATATACAAAGGCGAGGAGAAAGACTGTCCATGCAGGCTCAGTAGAGACAGAGTTGGTCATCTAACAGGGTTTTATAATTGACTGCTTTCGCACAGGGTTCAAAATTTTAAAAGATGCTGTGAGGAGACAGTAATTTACACACATTTCTGACTCTTTCAGTTCATGTTTTATTCATATCAAGTTTTGTTGAATGTTGCAGCAGAGATGGAAAAAGCCAGACTGGTGATTAAAGGTTGTTCTCACCAAGCATGTTGGGAGCAGTTCATTAAAACCAAGTGAGGAAATCTTATTTAAACTCAAGTGGCAACAAATAACAGCACCAAGATATGCGAAAATGAGTCTGTCCTCGTGTGTCCAAGTCGGAACCCGAGGCACACCATCAGAAGAGGCAAGCCAGGCAGTTGCTTGGGGCCCCGAAGGGGAAAGGGGGCCCTCAATGGCCCTTCATATTGGTACATTTTGCAATGACAATAATAAACCCCCTTACATTAAGAAATATTCTTAATGCACTGGCATGTCCCTTGTGAGAAAAAGAAAATCATTTTAGGACAGTGTTTCTCTCCACTGACACCAGAGAAGAGCAGTCCACTTAAAGTTTTAGGAAATGCAATCAAAAAAATTCTAGGTTAGTTTAACATCAAAGGATATAAACATTTAATCTTAATTTGTCTACTGGAAGAAGACAGGCCATGGACACATGGAGCTTGTTTTTGTTACGATTAAGTAAGCAAGCTGGCAACCAAGAGGAAAGGTGATCCTCTTAAAATGCAGCATCCGTTTTATTTGCACAATGACAAAATAGGTTTTGCTGCTTTTGCTGTTGCCCATTGTTTTAGCTCCTCTCCAGAAACTGTATACTGCTTGAGCATGCGTCTACTCTACAATTGTTTTTGTCTTTGCTTTTGGAGAAAACACAGTCCTGTTCCAGCTGAGCGGGGCTTTGTTTGCTGAAAGCTTTGTTTGGTTTGACAATGTGAAAATTGACACTCCAAGTATCTTTGTAAACTTACTCCAAAGTTTTTCCAAAACTCTCATTAATATTTAATGGTCAGCGTTCCCTGTTGTCTGCCTTTATTGGAGACATTGGACACAGACAACCTGAGGTAGAGGGAAAACCACCTAGAGCAATTTCCCATCATGCTGAGAGAAAGAATAAAGATAAATTATTTTCCTGTTTTCAAAATTGAGTCTGTTTTTGTGAAATGTGTTGAGCCGACAAAGTTCCACACTCTGTGGCTATGCAATGCACAGAATAAAGATAAAGGAAAAATGAGTGGATAGAGAATGGATAAAAATACATAAATTGTAGCCCAGACAAATTTAAAGCCTCGCTTGATGCATCAGATTGTGACCGGTTTAACTGGATTCTCTGCAAAGTATTTATAGTGGCTGTTTAACAGACTGTGTCTCCAGCACAGCAGTCATATGTTGCTTTTCATAAAGCCATAGCCTACAACACAATACATTATCCTGTGTTTTTACAGCAACTAACTAAAATACACAACTGTGAACCAGCTATATTTGTAGTGTTGGATTATTGTTAATATATGTAGTAAACAATTTAAACCACCAGCTCCTTTCTTAAAACAAGCAGACTAGATGAACCCAGAATGCTTTCAGCATTCTCGTGAATGGGATGTCTCAGTAACACCTTCATCAAACCTATTATTCACAAAACATGTTCTTGGCCTGTGATTGTGATCTAACAAGACCACCCTGAGAAAATTTCTTCGGATTTTCACAAATGTTGTTTTGGACTGAAAGGTGGATTGATTAGATTTTGTTGGACAAGATTCAAGGTCACAGTGACCTCAAGTTCTTCTATATATCAGGAATCAAGGATGAACTGATCAGAATTTGATTAGAAGGTCAAGGTGATTGTGACAAAATATGTTTTTCAAGAATTCATACATTAATTATGACATAATTTTACACAAATGTGTAATAAAATGACGACATTTGATATCCTAATAGTCAAAGGTCAACTTTACTTTGACATCACAATGTTTTCCAAAAACAACTTTTGACCATTATTCAGTGCTTTAATGAAAAGGGAAGATTGTGACCATATTTCCTGCAACTTTATTGGTTGGCAGAGGCATAAAACCGCCAGGAAGTAATTCAACATGACTCTGGTGCATAATTACAAGCTCAATTTCTTTCTTTTAGGCTTATCACCAAAAGCAGTGTCTCAACTGTCAATTTTCCACAGAGTCATTGAATTCATCAGTGTCTTTTTGCACAGACCATAACTATTGGATGAGTGGGAACATAAAATTAGTGAAAAAATGTTTAGATGGTTCTGATACTTTCAAAACTTGTGGATATTTTTGACGAAATCAGTCAAGGGTGAAGCAATAAGGCTAATGTACTGTATTTATAAAACTAGCAGTTTCCTGATAGATCGCTTTCATATGGTTGGTGTAGGCACCAGATCACAGCTGGTCTGTAGCTTTCTTTTTAAAAATTGGTGATGTGAGGCTCTTTCTTTCCATGTCTCTCCGACAGACAGACAGACAGACACACACACACACACACATATACACACACACACACACACACACACACACACACACACACACACACACACTCCTTATCATACTTGGCAGCCTGCTGGTCTAATTACAATCTCTCTTTTAACTCTCCACCCAGGGGATGTACAGTTGCTGCCAGTTTGAGGATGAGACAGCACCAGGAGGCAGCAAAAGCTCTTTGCCCCAGTATCACACCGTGACCTCCATGCCTACTGCAGCCCAACAACACCTTGTTACAGCCACAGTAAACAACACAACTGCCATTGCCATGGTGCAGCAGCAACAGCAGCAGAAGCACCATCAACCGCAGCAACAGGGGCAGACCTATACTACCATGCTACCTGGATCACCACCAACTACAGGACACTCAGCAATGGCTCTGGGTCCCTCTAATAGCCCCTTGCTGGAAGGCCCCATGCCTTGCTCCACCTTCTTGCCTCGCCACGACCGTAGACTTGCTGTAGTGGATCGCTGGAACAGGCCAAAGCCAGAGAAAGTCATGAGTGGAGGCAGCAGTGGAGGAGTGGGCATTGGGGGGATAGCAGGAGGGATCACTGAACTCCAGGCCCAGCAGCAGTATCAGCAGAACCTTGGACAGCACTGGACCCTGCAAGGGGGAGTTGCAGGTGGAACAGGGGGAGGAGGTGACACAGGGCTAGATGAATATAAGCGCTACTATGGTCCTATAGATCCAGAGGGACTAGGAACTAACTCAGATCAACAGGCAGGGGGCCCCCAACAGACTCCCAAAGCTAATCCTCGAGGCCCCAAAGCTTCAGGGATGCCACGGCTGCCTCCTAAAGGCCCCCCACAAGGCCCAGGGCACTTAATCTCCAAGCCTCCTCCACCAATCCCATCGTCTCCACGAAGGCCTCCCTTCTGGCGACGAGGAAGCCTAGCTCAGGCAAGGAGAAAAGGCTCAGGAGGTCCCCTGTATGAGAATATACTCCCTCTAGGGAGGCGAGGAGGTGGGAGGTATGGAGCAAGCGATGGAGCTGGAAGAAGAGGGCGGCGTCTTCCTCCACCTCCTCCTCTACCTGTCCCACTTTCCTCCCCTACACACACTCCCACCACTCCCTCCTCCCCATGCCATTTCTACTCCTCCTGCTCCAGTGCCTCATCCTCTTCCTCTTCCTCCACATCGTCTTCATCCTCTTCTTCATCCTCTGTCTCGCTCTCTCGGTCAAATTCCCCCTCTTCTTGCTCCAGTGACAGCTCCTACAACTCCTCGCTGAGTTTCCGGTATCGAGCAGGAGATCGAGATTTTACGGTGGATGACGAGTATGACTCAGATCTGCTTACAGAGGAGTCCAGCCTCCTCCTGGGGTCACGGAGGAAGATTCGTTCACGACGCATGTCTTCGCGCTCACTGCCGTGCAGCCCACCACCCCCACCAGTCCCCCCACGGAAGCCACGTCCTCTGAGAGATTATGGCAGAGAGAGGACTGGCAGCCAGCTGGCCCAATTACAGGAGTGGTGGGCATCATGGGGAGACAGGGAGCGAGTGAGGGGAGGGACAACAAGCCGGGCTGATGGAGGAGTCGGTAGAGAAGAGAAGAGGCACCACAAAGAGAGGGAGCGTGAAAGGAAGAGGAGGAAGAAGGGCCGAAAGAAGAAGAAGAGGGAGGAGAGGGAAAGAGAAAGGGAGCGGAAGCGACGTAAAGCAAAGAAGAAGAGGAAGAGGGAGGATAAGATGAGAAAGAGAGAGCGCAAGAGGTCAGAACAGGAGGGAGGAGATCCTGAAAAAAGAGAGGATCTCAAATCAGGGACACCAGACTTCCCATCATACCCACCCCTTAGGCGAGAGTCCTTTCGGAAAAAGAGTGAAAGCTCGATCAGAAGCTATGGATGGAACATCCCAGGCGAAGATGAGAGGAGGGAAAGAGATGAGAAAGAGAGAGATGATGGAGAAGACAGCAGAGGAAAGGAAAAACATCACAGGCGAAGGAATAGCAAGCACTATCATGGCTCTAGCAGTAAGCATTCGACATCTGTCAAGTTCTGGGGAGGGGGTAACCCATCCTCTGACACCATTCCATCTGCCTTCCTGCCCTTGTTGCCTGTCTCCTCTAAAAGGAGGAAGAGTAAAAGCTCCGACAGGGATGCTGTAGGAATGGAAGGAGAGAGGAGGCCATTGCTGGGGCGGAGTGAAAGAGGTGAGATGCACTCCAAGGAGGGGTTGTCCTTTCATGAGTGGGAGTCTGAAGTTGAGGATGATGAAGAAGAGTCTGAGCAGGAGAGGAGGAAAGCGGAGCGCGGTAAGCGGCGTGGAGGAGGAAGGACAATGTCCGATGAGGAAAGGGAGCGTGATAAGGTAGTCGGTATATACTCTGATGATGATGGTTCTTCTGGAGAATTTGGGAAGTTTGAGAGGTACTGGGAGGATCATGAAGGCAGGGCAGTAGGAGGGATTGGAGGGGGAGGTTGGTTTTTCAGCACCTACCCCTCCAGGGATAAAGCTGGTAGCATCAACAGTAGAGATGACCTGTTCATGGAGAGAGGAGAGAGATGGGGGACAGCAGAGAGTGGGTGGGGGTCGGGTGGAGGTGGAGGTGGTGTTGGTGGAGGAGGGGCAAATGAAGGAGAAAGAGGGTGGGGATCAGGATCACACTGGCCCCCACCTCCTCTCACACCACCACCTCCTCGGCGATACTGGTCAGTGGACAAACTCCACATACAAGACGAGAAGAAGAGTAAAAGGAAGTCAAAGGACAAGGGGAGAGGGCACACGGCTTGTTCCTCCTGTCACTCCCCCCGCCACCATCCACACTCCCATTCCTCCAAATGGGCCCGTGTTACCTCACGAAGCCAGGAAGAGTTATACCAACACTGCCAGAGTTTTGGTGGTCCCCTGAAGCCCAAACATGACTCCTCCTCCTCGTCCAAACCTGATCGCTCACAGAATCCCTCTAAATCTGGGAGTCAGTCAAACCTCAGTATCCAGCAGCGGACACAGAGAACAGATAGGGATCGAGAGCGAGGAAGGCAAGCATCCCCGCCCCCGACCCTCATACCTAACTTGCCACCCCCGCTCCCTGCCCTTCCAGCTCCTCCGTCCTCATCTCACCCTATCCATGTTCCTCCCCCTACCTCGTCCTCCTCTGTATCCTCTCCCTCTGTGGTCTCATCCACCCCAGGGGCACCCCAGTCCTCCTCCATGGCTTCGGCAAGTGCCAAACTGCAGTACCAGAGATTGCGCTCTGTACCCCAGCCCCAGAGGTTTCCTCAATCTCCTCACCTGCCGCTCAAAACCAAGAGCCTTTGCTCAAGAAGGGGTTCGGCTCATTTTTCCAGTGTGGAGAGTGAGGTCTGAAGTTCATTAAGGTATCAAAAGTCATAAGAGAGCAAGTGATCTGGATCTGAATCTGCCCAGCAGCAAATATGGCTGCGCAGCCAAGTCAGTACCGTACTCGCACTGAGTCCTTTCCTGAAGTTCTGCACAAACAAACAAACCAGAGAGCCAAACAAACCCATTGGGGTAGGTCAAAGGGAAACAGGAGCAATCTTGTGCTTACTGATGTTTCCTTTCATTCCTCTCAGTATGTGAAAGACTACAACCACAGCAACAACTTCTATTCTGAACTGGTTCAACCAATTAACTTTAAGCAAATCAGACAGTACAGTGGTACAACTGAAGGAAATCCCTTTGCTATATACAGTGAAGGGCTTTGGATGTTGAAGCAGAGCAGTAGTTTGTATTCAGAGGATTCTTAATGCTTACTGAGGGCTCAGGAACTTTGTAGTACTGTATGCCTGCTGCTCTCGGAAGCCTTTAACACAGAACAGTGTTCTTATTTTTTTCCCTTAAATAAATCGCTTACCCCTACTTTCCTTTTTCCTTAACAAACTGTTTACACCCCCGCAGAACTGTGACGCCCACCCAAGGCACCTCTGTTGTGTATGATCAATACCTACTTGTTTAGAGGGACAGGAGGGTGATAACCACTTCTCTGTGTTATCCATGCACCTTCTCTTGTTCTCTTATGTTCTCTCTTATCTTTTCCTTCATTTTTATATACTCTTAACCCTTTTTTCCTCTTTCTTTCTTGGTTTGTTTTTCCTCTGCTTTACCTCCTTTCCCTCCCTATTTACATGTCTATCTTCTCCTCATCTCTCTTGTCATGTCCTCTCCTGTCCTCCCCCTCTTGGATCCTCTCCTTGATGTGATTATTCTGTGTGTCTGTGCTTTTCTGTGTTTGTATTCTTGACAACAGGGTAAGTCAACTGTGACTGATATTCTGCTGGCTTAATGAAAAGCTGAGTGCCAAACTTAAGTAGAGCTCGACATCAATCTGTACAACGTTAGCTGCTGTGTTTCCTTTTTATCTCTTTTATCTTCTTAAAAATTCCATCATCTCTGAAATATGTGCACATGCAAATACATGCTCACACAAGTGCACACAAAAACATGCTTACATTCACATGTAAGGACACACGCATCTAACAAGTCAGTTCATCTATTCTCTTTCTCGAGCAATACATTATCCACCATCTGTTCATGTTACAATTTTATACTTTAAAAGCTTTATTTTACCTCTGTGTTGTAGTTGTTGTTGTTGTTATTGATGGTGTTCTATATATCAAGACATGTCTAATACAATGTAAGCACTGTGCCATACTACTCAAGCTTGGGTGCACATGAAAAGTTCTCTCAACTAGCCTACCTAACAATGGAGGCAGTGTCTGTTCCCTCCTTGTATTTGACTGAATGTAAAGTCAGCCACCAACAAGTGTGCTGCAACAATTAAGACACTTGAAGATGGAAACTGTAGCATTTCTGATGGTTAAGAACAGAGTAGACTTCAGTTGATTGTCGACAGGATGCTAACTTTGCAGGTTGAGTCTTCAGTAGTTGCTGAAGTATTGAATCTGCGTTGGATTACAGTTTAAAATTGATTGATTGATAATCTTTCTGTTCATTTTCTCCTGTAAGAGGTTCAATTGGTGCCAAGGCTAGAATAGAGCAAATATTTGTAAAACTAACCAACCCAGGTTTGCTTACCATTAAGCAGGAGTTGTGTGTCTAACATGCTAGGTGGAGCTATACAGCTTTGTTAGACAAGGGGCAGATTGTTGCAGGGAAATAAATACTAATAGCCTTACACTAATTGCTCCTGCCATATGTTTTGTGAAAAGTATGACTATGAAGGTATGTGTTTTAAGTAACACGTCTGGGGTTAGCTTAATGCTAACAAGACAAGTGTGATCGGATAGGGAGGAATTTGATTGGTGCAAAATTAAATCTTGTGTGAGTGCCGTTTTGATGTCAACGAGACTGTGCCTATGTGGGATGCTAGCTAGTGGATGAGGCAGGTTTTGAAGAAGTAGCGCTGGATTTTAATTATGGTCTAAGAAAGACACAGTAGCACATCCTGTGCACTTTTGTTTTTTTGTTATTTTAAAGTATTTCTCACCTTGTAAATGTGTAACCAAGAGCGATAGCATTTTAATCCATGACTGAGCTGACACCAGCAGTTACACTCCGATGTCAAGCACTTAGCTCGAATCCAAGTAGCCAATTACATCCACCGACATTTCATCATCAGGACACTGGACATCGGTGGAGTTTTAGTGAAGAGGCAAGAGCCACTGCACACAACACTGGTTGTGTTTTTCAGTCGGTCGTAATGCCTGAGCCATCTCTACAGCCTGGTCAGCTCATGTTGTTTGCCTGGAACTGCATCTGAGCCATAATTTACTTCAGCTGAGGAAAACAAAAGAGAACTTAAGTTTTTAACATCAACTTGTTGTGTAGAGTTTGTCTGACTTTCTTTAAGAAAAAAATCTAGATATATATATCATATATATATATATATATATATATTTGTGGCGGTGGGTAGCATTAGAGAAAATTGTTGTTTAGAATCTTGACATTTGGGGATATTGTTTCTCATTTCAAGTCCATTACAATAATAATATAAATATTATGTGTTATCAGCACATATTCCGCATATTCACTGGCAACAGGGAAATTCTTTAGTTCAAATCGAGATTTGCTTTATAGACTGACTGTATCAAGCCAAGTTGGAGACAGTTCAGTGTTTTGCTTATTCAACAATCAACAGCTTATACAAACTTCAGAGAAACCAGGAAAAGTGTGCAGTAAGAGTAACATGTTTCTGTGCTTTCACACCGCAAGTAACTCAAGTCTGTTGCCCCAAACACAAATAATCTCTACAGCCTGATGAGATTCAGCATCCTTTTGCCTTTTAAAAGGGGGCTGCAGTGGAACCATCTGGTCTCACCTGCCCTCCTGAAACACTGCAGCATCAGTGAGCTAGCATAAAGCGCGGTAGCTGCTAGCGGTGTGAACAGACAGCTCGAGGCTTTCTTCAGAGAAATGAGCCACCCATCCTTCTCTCCCCTCACCTTTTTTTTCCTCACGTCTATCCATTGTGTTGGTGCGTGTCTGCAATTGTAAAGCTGGTCTGTTTTCAAAAAAGAAGAGTATCTGTGGATATATTTATTTCATCTAAAAAAAAATAGCATATCTAAATATATATGATAGTATATTTCAAGACGCTAAGATCTATGTTATATAAGTTTGTCTACTAAATTTACGGTATTATCTCAATGAATATGTCTTTTTTGTCTGTTTGTCTGTCTCTCCTTGTCTCGAACCCCTGCCCAGCTCCCTACCCCCCAGCGAAAACAGAGACCAGTATGTAACTGTGTTTTTGCTCACTTAAGACCAACCATCCGCCTCCATTAGCTATCAACTGTAGCTAACGCTAAGATTTCAACAAAGTGACAATGAGGGGGGGGGTGCGCGAGTGTCTTATGACCGTGTCACTGTAGCAGTGGTGGCGTGTGTTTGTCTACCCAGAGGGGCCTTTATATTTGGTTTGGGCTACAGATTAACGACTAATTAAAACTTTTATGGATACAGCAGCTTTTACCACAGCTCTCACTTGTGTAGGGGTCACATTCTCGACCCTGTTTGGGGTCCACAGTGGACCCTGGAGTTTATACCGCAGTGTACAGTGAGGTGACCTCTTTGAAACACAATGTAGCGAGCAGCACAGGCTTTTTTTGCATCTTTTAGTAGCTGTATTATTATAAAAAAAACATGCACAGCTACCCCTGCCAACCAACCCACACGGTATATAGAAGAACTTTGATATACGTACATAGTGTGTTGTATCTGCCAAGCTGCTGTGCTGTAAAACAAAAGAGGAAAAAAAAGAATTATACACAACAAACACACTGTTTCTTTCTTAATTTTACAAAAATGGTAAAGCTAATATGACACGTCAGGGGCAGGGGCTAAATCTGCTCGCTAGCGTGGTTTCCACTAAGGCCAAAAATGGCCAAACCAGGGCTTTCTTTTGATAATCACATCTTCAAACAACTAAAACAGTCAGTATACCCACTTTTAGCAGCTGGGAAGGATTCCTAAATGGTCAACTTTTAGAAAATGGAAACAACACTGCCTGAGATAGGAGGTCTTCCCCTTGGCCGACTTACACTTTTACATGCTTATGATACATTTATTTAAATCAGCAAAGTCAAAATGAAATGATTTTTCAACACTGCATTTAGAAATATTTGAAGCATTTACTGGCCCTGAGCCCTGGAGAGCCCAGTTTTAGCCTGCAGTGGAAACACATCCACAGTTTCTGCCTGTACACCTCTGAACAATGCCTCAAGGCCTTGTGTTAATACTGTTGTATTGATTGACTGTACGGGATGATGGCTAGTTGTGCTACACTTTATTGTCAGCACCTCACACACACACACAGACACTCACACACATACACACATTTTCAGATCCACAAGAGCACATACACAAACACACACACACACACACACACACACAGATGAGGGTGGTAAGATACTGCCACCAGTGGGGACATTACTGACAATACTGTGCTGTACTGCAAGCAGGACAGAATTAAAAAGATGATTTTAATAAAGAACTGAAACATGTCTGAGTTTTTATTTTGCTGGTTTAAAGAGTTTGGATTATTTTTATTTGTATATTTAAGGAATCTGGCTGAGACTTTTGCAAGGTCATTTCAGGGAAACAGACAAGTTCAAACCTAAATTAAACAACTTTTACAATTCATTGCAAGACCCACACTCTCTTGCTGAATAGACACCATGCAAGTCTGTAATGGAGCAGAAAAGTTTCCATTTTGTATTTCTGGTCAAAGTTCACCAAGGGTGAAATCCATTAAAGGTCTGCACAGAGCTGCTTGGACTTATTTTGCATCCAGTGATAATAGTGATTACACTGATTTTGGGTAGAACCTCTGGTTCAGTATTTTTCCTCCATTTCAGTTTAACTTTTAATGACAGTCTCGGTATTATTCAGCATATTAAGATGTTCTGCCAGATAATGAAATGACCCTTTAGCTTTATGTTCTGACAACCAGTTTTAATTCCAAAAGTTTAATTTAAAACCCAATGTAGCAAGCAGTGTGTGTGTGTGTGTGTGTGTGTGTGTGTGTGTGTTTCAGCACGCTGTGCACCCGCCTATGTAGGCACATATTACTCTCTTGATAATGCACACTTAAAATAACAGTGAAGTATTTTACCATTAAGGACCAGGTTTTTGTTGGTCACTGGTGCAGTTACCTTTTGCTGCCTGAAGATATGTTTTTCTTTCTTTCTTTTTCTGTTTTAACAACATGGGCGCTGGGTGGAAAAATTAAAACTAGCAAAGACACTTGTGTTGCACTTGGCGCCATTTTCCATCAGGTGTACGATGGGGCTCAAGTCCCAACACTTTTATTTCAAGTTGAGAACAAAATATGAAATTTTAGCTGCTAAACTCATCCAAACTTGATCCAGAATCTAAAAGTAAACTGATTTATTATGAAGACTGTATTATCAGTTTTCTCCACCATCTAATATTTAGCCTTAGCTGTAAGTAGCACAGAGAACAGAATTTTTAGCTTTGTGATTGGACATTTCTTACACCACGAACACACTGAATGTGTGGCGTGTTCGTCGCTGTTTCTGCAGCTCTGTCTACATAGAGTTTGCAGGATACTTGAACGCTGGATTTCTCTTCATTTTAAATTTTACATTTCATGCCATCCAAACCACAGAAGTGCTCTCGTAACTCTATAGGAAAAATACATTTTACTTAGTTCGAGGCTCCTACAACTTCAAAACTCTGTACATGGAGCCGGAATTAAAAGCTGAAGTGAATGATTATGTAATGAAATGCATTTCACTTAATTTGTGACTTTTTACCAGTAGACTTTTTAGCTAATGTTATTTTAACCTAATGACAGAAATTTCTTTGTAAAAATATTGAGTTGTTGTTTTAAATAGCATTAAGAGACATTTTTCTGTTACATCCTCGACCTGTGTTAGAAGATGATGAGTGTGTTTTACAAGACAGTCTACATAACTCTGGTTTGAGGCCTTTAAAACAACAGTGCTTTTATTGTGCCCCTAAACCGTCTAGAGTAAGGTGAAGAAATGATGATAAGGCTGCAAATTAAAAAGGAAAAATACGACAAAAGAATAAATAGAAAAAAAAGGCAGAAAAGAAAAAGATAAGAAGTGACATAGAGAGGATGTGGAGAGAAAAAGGGAAGGGCTGGTTGGAGACAGCGAGACTGAAAGAATAAGGACTGAAAAGAGACAGAGAAAGAAAAGAAAGAAATGTGGGAGGAAGGAGAGACAGGGAGAAGAGACGGCGCTCAGTTCCCATGCTGTCTGCAGGGAAAGATAGAGCCAGTCGTCATTTCTGCCAACAATAGGCCACCACTGAGCGCTGCCTGTATTAGGAACACTGCAGATCTGGATAAATCTCACACTTTCCCTTCCTTCGCTCTCTTTCTCTCCTTCACTCAGACATATTGCGGCCACATAATCAGCCAAACACACACACACGCACACACAGCAGGAATTACCCTCTAATGCTCCCTCGGCCTGCCATTTTACAGTCCTATAATTAGACAGTAGGTTCAGGAGTTCAGGTGCGTTGACTCTAAATGAGATTTCACCACAAAGCACTCACTATAAAAGGCAACACCCTTTACATCCGCTGTCATGTGTGTGTGTACTCTTTGATTAATGTCTCCTCCTAATGTCTCTCCTGGGGTGTATACCTGCGCATATGTGTGTCTTAGTAAAACCCACAGCTCAATAGCTTCCGGTGTGAAGGGTAGTAAAATGTCAAGGTTGCAGTTCATCAAGATGGAGCTTTTCCCGCGAAGCACTCACTGTCACATTTACAAGACGGCTCGCATCGGTGTTAAACTGCTTAATGTGACAGTCGTTTTAAAAGTGCACAAGCACTAAATGCCAACATGTGATAATGCATTCAGAGCTGACCTTAGCAGATGTCTGAAGACAAAGAAAACACACCTGTACAGACAGTTTACATATACGTAACCTGATATTTCCATCATAACAACAGGTAGTATCTCACTTTTTCAAGGGAGACCTTTCTCCTTATTAGTTAAATGGAGGTCACTTGTTTCACTGACTGTTTTATAAATACAGCCGTGTCTGGAAGGTTCAGCTCAAAACTTGTCATTGTAACAAAACAGCAGAACGAGCAAGGTGATGATGAAGTCAGAGGAAGGATCCGTTAAATCTGCAGCAGCCCAAACGGCAGCCTCCAAAATGACCATAAAGTTGATTCAACACCAACTGAACATTGTGCCCTTAATGAAGCTCCAATGAATGGCAGGACTGTGGTAATAGACTGCTTTAATTTTAGCTAGATGTACCCAATTAACTGGCGAATGAGTTCAAATATTCATAATGCTGACTCTCTTCCTACTTTCAAATCCCTTCATAAAACACACCTCTTCACTCCCTCCTGTTCTGCCTGATTTTAATGTGGTTTTCTTAGCTGCTTGGTTGTCTTTTTGCAGCCATATTTATTACTGTAACTTATTTAAAATTTTGCACCTATGTGATGATACTGTTGACTATTTGCTATTGTGTGTTGTAGTTGTTTACTTATATTTTTTGAGTGCCCTAAAATGCACCCATAAATAAAATGCATTATTATTATTATTATTATTATTATTATTATTATTATTATTATTATTATTATATTCTATATTACCTTTTTTTTTTTTTACAATAACCAGATCAGGTAAATCAGGTAACTGACAAAAAAAATTAATAATCAAAACTAAATTAACACCCAAAAAGCTTGAAAAATAAAATTAATTAATTTGATAAAATAAATATAACAAATGCAGACTCAAAACTACTAAAACCTAAAGTCACAAGATGCCAAAAAACCTTGAACACATATAAACTGTATCAATTCACATATTTACACCATAAATTCCTCAATTTCTTTGCTCTTAATATATAAACGAACACGCATACCTCTAAATTATATCATCATACTGTATATAGCTAGATATTATTTTGTAGGAGTCAAATTCCAGTGTGAAATATTTATTGTTATTGCCCCATTAGATTTGCAGTGTTGTGTTTAATAAATAGGTTTATTGATATTGAATATTGAAATATGGAGTCTTGCTGTGGTTTACGTTCTTTACCACTCCTATATCACGGGAGGTGATCAGAGCTCAGGCAGACCCCAGGTAGAGCAGTATCATATCGTTTTTGACCTCATGCAATTGTCAGTTTTCATTTTATTTTGAAGGCTTAAAGAAGCATTTTTGTTTTCCAGTTATACCAAACTATTGGTGCTGTTGTGACAGAATATTCTTTGGTTTCAAAATAAATATTGTTCGTTTTTTCAAACCCTGTCTGATGTCTTTGTTCTTTGTTTGGACTGCACACATACCTGCAGCCTCAAGGCAGGCTTAGTTCATAGGATTGCCTTTACACGTAATATAGCATATTTATTAGACCAGCACACAGACAGTCCTGCAAAAGCACACACACATATAAATGCTTTCATGTGGCATACTGTATTTATACTACTAATACACTATGGTCAAAAGTCCACATGCATGGTTTCAGAGCTGTTCTTCATGGGTTTGGTCGGAGCCCAGACTTCAGCCCCGGCTGTAAAGAGCTGGACCACCAGCCATGAGTCAGGCCTCACTCGTGCTCTTGTGGCTGCAGCAGATTAATGTCCATGGTTCTGGTCGTAAAGCAGACATCAGCCTCGCTCTACAACAGTTTACTTCCAGGCTCCTGCAATACGCTTCACACAAACACACAAACATATGCATGATATTCCTACTGCGTATCGACCTTACACATTCACACTCATAAAGAGGGCATTTTTCCCATCAGCCATCGGTGGCAGGAGGGTTGGTTATCCCAGAGTCAGTTAAAGTGAAGAATGACCAGACAGATAGAAAGCACTCTGAGAAATGGCTTCACACACACACATATACACAGGCACATGCTACCTTGATGTATGAAATACCTCTCAAGGCGTCATACATTAGCGGGCGTTTATGTGTCTGATTTATGGGTGAAAGTTCCAGGTCACATTGATTTACTGCCGTGTGGTGTGAGTCCAGGTTCAATTCACTGAGGACACACACATGCACATCTGACCTGAACCTCCAACACTTTATACTGAAACACTTTACATATGAAGGGTTTGTAATGAGTGAACTTTGGCAGGAAATTGAGATGAATACACTCTGTGCACAGTCCATGTTTCAGCTCCAATTCCCACTGTCAAATACAAGTCGCTTCTCTTACCTGAAAAAGAAAGAGAAATAAAACTAAATAAAAGCTTAGTTAAAATTAACTCTGCATGTTCAATCTGAGCATACCTTGAAGTAGCTTTTTGTCTGTTTCTGTTGCTCTTATTTAAAGTTTTACTATTTTCCATGTGCACAGTGGCCTATTAAAGAGGCTATTTGCAAGTTTTCTCTAGTGCTGAGCATGTTTTTCTCCAGGAGTGAGTGGTGGTGATTGTTGCTTGACAAAAGCTTCAGCCATCATTGCATTTACAAGACAAGAGGTTATAAAACATCCTCTGAGCAGCGATACATCTTCAGGGCAGACTGGAGGCTACATTGAGAACTGTTGCAAAGTAACTTCAAGAGAAGAAAACATCTGATTGAGACAATACTTAAAATTTGTGTTGCTTTCTACCTCTGGAGACAACTGTTGGTCAGTGAAGGAATGAAGTTTGATGCTGAAGTCATCACATTTCTTCTAGACTCCTGAGTAAACAGCCATTAATGCTAATGTTAGCTATGTAGCTAGAGCAAAACTTACAAATGCTCTTTTAACCCTATAATGCCAAATGCATCAAATTTGATACAAGCATTTCTGAGACCTATTGCATCACCTTATGGTAAAAACTTCACTCAAAACCCTCTTGTATCCAATCTGATACTTGTCTTCCAACCCCTGGTGGATACCTTTATCACTACAATAATTCAAACTCAGTACATGGGACAATCCAAGTTGGCCACCTTCAGATAGTTCCCAACTCACTGATCAAGGTCAAGAAAATTGCGATTTTTACGATTTTCCAGTGACATTTTCTTTGAAATTCTTAGTAATATTCTAACATGAACACTTAATCTGTTGAAGCAAGTTATAATTACATAATTTCTTGAATTTTAGTATGTAGTAAAATCGTGTATAAAATTTGGAAAAACCTACATGCAAATAATTTTTTGTAATTTTTTTTTCAAATTTTGTGAAAGGGCCAAATAAAGGTTCCATATTCAAGAAATCAGAATTTTCTGTCCATTATTTCTGGGGTCGGGCATTACAGGGTTAATCAACCAGATTTCAGCTACAACCATGCTAGCAGCCCTGTGCTAATTAGCATTAGAAGAGAAAGTACAACTGAAGCTGATGGAAATGTCATTGGCTTTGCAGAGTTAGTCATCACCTAAAGTATTGGTGCTACATGAATAGTCAGGGATACCCCATGTCATTACAATTCATCCTGTGTGGACCATGAATGTCTGAACCAAATTTCATGGCAATCCATCTGATAGCTGTTGAGACATTTCACTGAAATGTCAACCTTGTGGCATGAGAGCAAAAGTCAGTGGAATCACCAAAGTCAGTAGGATCCATTGTCTTGGACCCAACTTGACGAACACTCATCAAGTTCAGTTTTGTTTTGTCAAATATACATGAAAATTGTTCGGTGGAGACAAGTGGCAGCAATTACACAAGGCAGCAAAGTATGAGCATCTTAAACCCTACACATGTGAAAATATAATCGGCCTAACGGTCCTTCCTGTCTTGTTGCCTCCCTCTGAGGTGGAACCTAGTAAACCCTTGGTGCTGTGCTGCAAACTGCAGTGTAGATGCTGCTGACAGTGTTTTTATATGCTCTCTTTAATCATACTAAAACCATAATTATTGTGGTGACGATTAATTGATGTGAAAACACTATATGCAGCACCTTTAAAAAATCCATCTTTACCCTCTCTCTTCCTGTATCTGCACCTCCCTTAATGTCCCCAAAGAGCCTAATAAACTGCTATCTTCTCTTAATAGGTGCAATCACAATAGCAGCAAACTCTGATCATCTGCTTGATGGAAACAGCATATGTTAGATTATACTGCCACTGTGCTGCCAGCTGTTTAGAAATGCAGTCGTCCCATTAAATGTTTGTGTATGCATTTATAATTCTTTTTTTTTTCTTTGCACATCCTCATAATGATAATCCAAACGTCTTCACACAGTCAGTGCTTCCACTACAGACTGTCAGCAATGCTATTTATACACTTCTAGACTCTCCACTCTGAGTGTGCTGCACCAAACGATTATCATGTTGCTCATTTACCTTTTTTCATAGATAAATACACGGATTTGTTGAACCTCCTAGTCCTCAGTGACCTGCTGGTGGTCATTAAATCATGCTGCCAGATGGTTTTCAAACACACACAACTTTATTTTCAATTCTAGTAAAGATCCCAAAGCTTCCAAAGATATGACAAGCAGGGGGGGGTGTTTAACTTTTTCGTTGTACAAGATTCTTCCAGGTATGAATTTGGTAAATATGTTGTAATATTTACAATGACAGGTAAGTAGAATATATAGTCAGCCAGATTATATGTCCTATTTACCCTGGACTTTTGTTTTTACTGCTTCTTTTTATCTCTGGGTGGTCCAAGTCTTAATTAGGGGGGTCAGACCTTCCGATTGCCCCCTCATAATTTGAACCCTGGTCAGGATGAGTTCATGTGCATAATCCGAATAAAATGATGCACAGGACATCTAGAATATTTCATTGTGGAACGGTTTATAAGGTGCACCGACACAGTCCAGTGTAATCCAGTTACAGCAGCTCTGCCATCAGTTCTACTTTTTTGAATTTTATATATTTCAGGTTTTGTTGACAGTTAGAAAGATTATAATCCCACTAAGACAGTGTTGTTTTGATTTTCAGGCCCACAACTCTTCTGATTTGATTCAGTCTCACTGCTCGCTGTAGAGATTTAAGTGGAAAAAGGTCAGTGGATGAAGTCAGTGTAAAGACAGACACAGTCAGAGTCACGACCCTGACCCTGAACTAGTTTTCTCCCTGTGTTTCCACCTCCCTGGTGTGTGTGTGTGTGTGTGTGTGTGTGTGTGTGTGTGTGTGTGTGTGTGTGTGTGTGTGTGTGTGTGTGTGCGTGTGTGTGTTAGTGGGCGTGGCTACCTCTCCCTGGCTGTAGCAGCTCTCCACACCTGTTTGCAATCTACTCATCACCTACAGGTCAAGTACTCTCCGCTCTCCCTCTCACTCATCACCAGCTTGTTCAGTCAGTCGACGTGGTAGTGACACTCAGTGTGATTCAGCCGAGTTTTTCTCTGTGCATTTTCTCGTGTGTTTTGTTAGCTCGTCTTCTCCTCTGCTCCAGGACTTCAGTTCAGACCTAACATTTCCCTCCAGTCACTGCCTGCCAAACCATCTCCTCCACCCTCACCACTGCGACCCCTTCAGCTCTCCTGCCACAACCCCAGTCTCTCCAGCCTGCTTGCCTCATCTTCTCCATTCATCTCCACACAATCTATTTACTATTAAAATACCTTTAATACCAATATTTCAAACAGACGTTAACAGTCAGAGAGCTGCTGGTGAACATCGTGGAGCATTTAGCGTTTCCCTCAGGAGCTGGTGGAGACCAAAAACAGAGCGAAACAGAGGGAACACTGGTCTCACATGTGCCAAGCCATGACTCCAAATAGATGAAAATGTTGCTCTGTAACTGCTGGATGTTTAGATATTACAGTGTTTCTCCCCAAACTTCATGGAAGTGATGTGGTCATAGCTCATTTCCCCAAAAAAAAGAGAAAAATCTATTATTGCAGCTTTAATGTCATCTGATTACCACAGTGGAGTCCTCTTATTAAGTTGACTTCTGTTTCTGTTAATAGAAATCTCTGAGAAAAAATGGGAGAAAATGCAAATGAACTTTTTTTTATTATGAGCCAGAGTAAAAAAGTTTTCTTTGCAAATGTCTGATTTTGACTCTCTTTATGTATTTTTTATTCAATTTTCACTCACTTTATGTAACTAAAATAAACACCAGGCTTTTTGCAGACAGATTTCTTGTTGTGTATAAAAGGAAAATAATGAGCTCTAACGCTGCTGTTTGCTTTTAACTCTCTGACACATTCTGCCATCTACAGTAAATCCATCATGTAAATGTTCTGTTCACTGCACACACACACACACACACACACACACACACACACACACACACACACACACACACACACACACACACACACACACAATTATATGCCTGTGTGTGCACTCAATGCCCTGCAGTTTGTGATGTCAACCACAGTCCAACAGTTCACACACATGTTCTGTTCACATCCAGTATTCATGTTCTTTTAACAGTCACAGCTTCTACAGTCGTGGTAGTGTGGTGTATTGACACACACACACACACACACACACACACACACACACACACACACACACACACACACACACATGAATGTAGTTAACAGTGTATTCAGTTTTAGGAGGGGGCTTCGTTTGTTCTAATGCAACAACCTGAGAGTCCTAGCATCTGGTGTGTGTGTGTGTGTGTGTGTGTGTGTGTGTGTGTGTGTGTGTGTCTGTGGCCATATTCAGCATATTCACCCTTTCTGTATGTGTGTATTTTCCACTTTGTGTCCTCTAGGTGTATGTATTTTATTGTGTGTGTGTGTGTTTGTGTGTGAGTGTGTATCTCTGTCCTCTTCTCAGTGTGTTTGTGTTTGTGTGCGCCCGCCCTTGATTGCCACACATGCAACACTCCAGGCTGCGTGCCTGGAATACAACGCAGGGCATGATGGGAGGAGAAGGAAAGAGATCTCTCCCGTATCCAGGGGCAACGCAGGTAACAGGAGGATAAGCGGCGATGACTCGGAGGACGCCTCTCCACTGCGATCCATAAGCCTCGGGAAGACTTCCACAGCCCTGAAGGATTTTTGAAAACACATTGCATCACACACATAATGAAGAGGTTTACTTGTCTGTCAGATTTACATGAAATCAGAGGGAAACAGATTCCACAGTGTCTGCTCTCACTTCCTGCTGATTTTCTTTACACACACACACACACACACACACACACACACACACACACACACACACACACACACACACACACACACACACACACACACACACACACACACACACACACACACACACACACACACACACACACACACACACACACACCAGCTGATTTCACTGATTAGCTCATCCTGTCTGGTTGACAGTGCATTCATCAGTGAAATCACCTGCAGCCCTGATTGGTTGGAGTTTAACCTGCAGATTGTTGGCGCTCCACGACACATGATTACTCCATCAAACTCAATATGGTAATGACAGTGTTTCATCAGTTTCTGGTAAATCTCTCTCAACACAAAATCCTACCTCCTTCTAGTAATTTGCTGATCAAAACATGTCTATAAACACCAGTGTCTATTCATACTTATTTTATGCAGTCATATTTATTTTAATTTATTTTGTATTTTATCTCTTGTACTTGCATTTTACCTTTTTTTACTGTGTTGTAAGCTGTCTTTGAGTGCCTTGAAAGGCACTTCTAAATAAAAAATATAGTAATCATAATAATGATTATGATTTTTATTGTTGTTGTTATGAATTGTAATATTTCAGTGTAGAGCAGGGCCAAACTGTACTGTAAAATCTGTTTTATGTTATTTGCCATGATAACAATTTCAAGTTGTTCGGTCTCAGAAACCTAAATTATCAGCCTTTCAAACAAAAATTGTTTTTATGCCAACAAACATGAGTGAGTCCTGATAACTTAGTTGGAGAAAGCAGAAAAAACTATTTAACTTATCCTCTGTACTGTAAAGTCTCATAATACATTATATTAAATAAGCTTTCCATCATCATTGACTCAGTGTAATTAGATAAGTTCATCAGTCTTAAGTTTAACTTGTCTAATTGTCACTTTCAAAAATTCAGTTGACTAAATGTTCAGTGGATTATTTACTAATCTCATCAAATTAACCTATTTAGAGACATTGTTAACTTATCCACATACAGTTCCCTGCGTTCACAGCATGAAGGTTTAAGTTCCTCAGAAATCCTTTTTTTCTCATGTGAAAAAAGCTGAATGGAGGTTTTCATGGGGTCTTTTACATATGTGTCTCATTGTTTTTGCTCTGATTAAAATTAAAATGATCAAACCATAATGAAGGAAGGTGAAGCTGTCATGAGATATAAAATGTGACACACATGATTAAAATAACGTGAACATGACGCCAGGCCCATAAAGAGTAAATGTGGGATTTAGCAGTAAGGGTGTTCTCTTTGAATCTGGACAGACATTTACTATTGACGAGCTGATTACAGATACAATACATCACAACTGATTGGAGCAGTCTCACTGGTCTTCAGTCAGGACCATCATCACTGCACAGCTGAGAAATGATAAATTATAAATATATATGAGTATTCCTGTGGATATTAGCAGCATGCCTATAATTATACCTGTTGTCCAGTGTGTTGTCGACAGTTGTTCAATGTGTACTTTCATCTGCCAAGACTAAAAGCTCAGTTCATGTTGGTAGAAGTATTCATTATGTTATCGGTGTCTAGTTTCTGTAGGTTTTATTTTCATTATCTAACTTTTCTTTTTTCTCTCAGATCCTTTGTTTTCTTTTGCTAATTTATATATTTTTATTTCCAACACTTTCTCCTTTTAGCTTTTTGCAATGGGCTGTTTGAAAGTGGGACAGTCTTCGTACAACACATCATCCAAATGAACAACACCAGGACAAAACAAGGACATGAGGAGCAGATGGTCTCTTTGTCTGGCAGGTTTTTTTTCCATATTTTTGCAGATTCTGTACCTTCGTCTGAAGCTTGCACCTGTTTATCAGTAAAGTTTGCCTTTGGTGAAACCGACTACTTCATGTTCGTATTGTCTTCTTCACCAAGACAAACTAGTATTAGTAAAGAATTACTCCATTATTTTGTGTTTAAGAGTTTTTATTCCTCAGTTTCACTTTTGAATTTTGGTTTGTTGTTCAGGCTTTTTGGTCCTGAATTGACTCTACAGAGCAACTGAGATGTCAAGATTTTATTTCCAAACATGGCAGTTATTATAAGGTTGGCTCAGGTAAGTCTGTGAAAACTGAGATTGAACCCGTAAACCTCTGAAACGTCCAGACAGCAGAGAAGCAACCAACAGTGAGCATTTCCCCTCTAACTGTCAGAAGCGGGAAAATCTGCAGGAAATCATCCCCAAAATATTTCATCAAAATCTGCTCCAATATTATTGGAGTTCAGTTAAAAGATCTAAGGTCACTCTGGAAAATCATGTTATCCAGAAAACGAAAGGTAGTATCAGTCAACCTGACTATGTTCCCTCAGACCAATTTCTTTTAATGCCCTCGGGCTGGCGCTGTCATGCACCCCTGAGGAAAACGAACCCCCACTCAAACTCCTTTATTCCTTCAGCTATTAGACTGTTAAATGAGAAATGGCAGGAACAGTAGCAAGTTTCTTATCTTGTTATATGTGAAAACCCATGAATATATATAAGGGTGTATGCTCACTGCTGGAGACCATATATCCTGAGCTGTTGTCAGTGACACTAGAACGTTGCTGCTGTAGTTGTATGGCCGTGTATTTACTATTTATTGTAACTGGGAACTGAATTTCTCCATTAGTGATAAATAAGGTTTTCTGAATCTGAATCTGAATCTGAAATATTCCAGTTTGTCCCCAGACTAATGAAACAGAAATATTCTTCCCCCCTTTTTCCTCTTCATCCCGCTCGTTTTTGTTGCAGAGGACAGTTGGTGCGGTCGCAGATTAAAAATGTATTTGAATTGTTCTCTGCTGTCTTTAATCCTCATCTCTGCATGAGATTCAAATTTCCACCGAGGCTTGTTATTTCAATTTTCATGGGAGCAATGAAGGTGATTATTGACCCTAAGTGAACCTGATCAGACCTTTTTTTTCCTCTAAGTCCAGAAATGAGCAGAAGACAGAAAACATCACTGAATCATATTACATCTCAATTTAAGCTCCCTGTCACTGACTAACCATTAAATTTAGACCCCAATTACTGTTTCTCGTCTCAGCACCGTGACCAAACTTAACTATAACAGCTGATACTCACAGGTCTATTTCTGCAAAACTGTCTGTTCAACTGAAAGCTGAAAGAGCAAAGGAGCAAGATGTTTTATTCCTCATCTTGTGTTTCCTGTGGTTTCATAAATGTGTTTGGTGCATCTTCTGTTTTCCTCATTGTTTCCAGCACCTGCACTAAGGTCTTAGAGGTTATCTGAAAAGCATCTTAAAACCTATTATTTCTTCTGTGTTTGTGCAGATCTTCCAACACTGTAAAATTATGCTATTAAATCCAATTTATCAAGCAAGATGATACGATAAAAGCTTGAGGGCTACAGTATTATCACCATCAGAAATATTTGAACTAGTTTTGTTAGGCATTATATTCTCATTTTAAATGTAAATTTGCATGATATTTTCCTTTTTCTAGTCATTGCTCACTGACCATAATCTTTAATTTATGCCAGTTTACCTCCAGGGGTCAATAAACTCATTTTCTCCATTGCCCCGTGTGCTTTTTTTTTTTTTTTCCATGTTTTTTATATTGTATTTATGTATTTTTACCCAGTGTAGTTTCTGCTTTGTACAGAACCACACAAATTATTCATGCTTTCTTATTCCACCTTACTACTGCACAGCTACACTGCACTGTACTGCAGTGCACAGCATCGATCCTGAGGATCACAGCAGCTGTGTCAGAATATACTGTGTTTTCATCTGTCCAGTACAGGCAGACATGTTTAATAAACTTACAGTGGTTCATGAGTAGAAACAGGTTCACTTCTCCTGCAACACTGCAACAAATTCAAGTAAAAAAAAAATGAAAATGAAAGCAAAAGTGTCACCTCTAACTTGTATCTTCATGAGAAATGTCAGCATAGTGAGTCTGAATTACAAAATGACAGAATGCAACGATATCTAAAGAACAGCATCCAGGGACTGATCAGCTTGAGGGGAAAGTTCATTGTTCAGGTATGTTGAAGCTGTAATTATGAATGTGGAGATTTTGACAGTGTGGAAAAGCAGAGGTGGTGGAGAACATAAAGCAGGAGGGGAAGATATTTTCCTTTTTCAGCTATTCCCAAAGCTTCATTTACACTGAATGAACTGACAAACTTTATGAGAGCATGAATGACAGAGACCTCTTTTTAAAGGAGCTATTTGTAAGGTTAGCATTCATAGCTGCCCTGGCAAGAGCTTGAGCCATGGTTGAGGTTATACTACGCCCTCCGAGCAGACCTACTTCTTCAGGGCAGACTGAACACGACAGTGACTCAGCATCAGAAAGTGACAAGACAGTCAGATTTACTGGTTAGCATGCTAACTTCAGCGAGAGAAAAGAAGTGATAGAAATAAAATCAAAGCAAGAGCATTGCTGGAGATGGATCTTGGTGAGTAAAGGAATGAAATTTGATGCGCAACTTGCAACGTTTCTTCTAGACTGGTGAGTAAACAGCTGCTAATGCTAATGTTGGCTAAGTAGCAAAAGCAAAACTTACAAATAGCAAAGGCATATTATCCTTCAATTAACAAAACAACTGCACCTGTACACATGAGAAAATCTAAACATGCATTTTAGCCCACCGGCATCTGACTGTGCAGCATGAACTGTGACAACTGCCATTCCTGTGGTAACAAATATATCTGACTAAATAAAGGACTTTAATGTGACTTACCTGCCATACAACTTGTCTGGGGGTGACTTTAAAGTCAGTGCAAACTCCTGTGTCTCATTTTGGTTCCCAACTCCCAAACCTTGTGCTGTCACCGGGCTGACAAATGTGGACTGAGGTGGTAGTACGGCCACATTTTATACTCAGAGGATACAAGCAGGATCGGATTGACAAATGAGACCCATTGGGTGAATCTAAAAGCTCCAAAAGTCCCTTTTCCATCGCTCTGATGTGACCTACTTTGTGGGAAATTGATGTCATGTTGTTTGCTGTTCCGACAGGACAGTTGAGGAGAAAGAGAGGGGGGAAATGTTTGCTCCCCTGGAACTGTTCAGGTTTTTGGGAAGATTTGACTTTGCTGTGATCAAACTGTGAAGTTAATGTCACGGACAGGAAGAAAACAGTAGTAGGAAAAACTACTTAAGGAGATAACAGACTTCATTTCTTTGTCAAAGTTAAATAAACTTTGGGAAAGTCAAAAAAAATCCAGTTGCAATAGAAATTCCAGAAATATTTCCCCAACAATATCAGTCAACTGAAGGTACTAAAGTCAGGTTTTCCAGCATTATTGTTACCATTATCTTGTTGAGTAAGTAATTTGATCTTGTTTGTAATAAGGATTTAATAATGAAACTTGTAAAGTTGAGTTCAGTGTCGCAGGAGACAAAGTAAAATCCTTGGAGGCCCCTTTTATTATGAGCCAAGGGCATAAAAATTCTAATGGTGATACTAATGATAGTGAATCTCATAAATATAGTGAACATATTCCCCACCTCCATTTCACCTTCATAATTATAATTATTATAATAAAAAGCAATTTGGCTGGATCCCTTTTGCCTACCTTTGCTTTTAGCTGTTGTAATTCTGCTTTGTTCTCCCCTTTGGTTTTTACCTTAAATATATTCAAAGTGATATGAAGTGATAAATTCAAACCTGAGACACCAGTTTTTATGGGAGGGTCATTATTGTTTCATTAAAAACCATAACTCTTGAGTAACTCTCCTGCCTCTTCCAGATTTCATTCTCATCATTACCAGATTGTGAAACCTCTGCAGTTGTACAGGTGCTCGTATATCTGAATATTAAATTCTTAGGTGCAGAATAAAAATAATGTATTGATAAGTTATAGTTCATTATTAAATCAGGCTCAGTTCTCTGGGTTACAGGAGGTCATAGACATTTTCACCTCAAAGTTGCTCCTCACTCGCAGTTTCCTAGATCTGTTGACTATTCAGGTTTCAGTTCTACAGATATTTGCTCTGAGGCAGAGGCAAACAAAACATCTGACCAAGTAACTCAGCGATGAACCCAGAGAAAAAGCCAAAAGGGAAGAAAAACATACGTTGAAACTATGAATGCAGCATCCTGATGCTGTGAAAGTCATCTGCATAACTTATCTGAAGGTGAGATCACAAACTACAGTTGTTGAGCTGCTCAGAAAGTTTATTATAACCTCTTGTCTTGTAAACACAACGACGACTGAAAATGGCAAATAGCTCCTTTAAGAACACTTTAATCCAATACACTGTCTGTGCCAGTACTCACCTCATTGAGTGGATCAGGTATAGGACTGATCCACATGAACTACAGTTTTCGTGTCACTATAAAATTCAGTTTTAAGTCACATCATTCAGTTATTGAGACCAGACCTACAGCAACTGCTGTTTAGGAAAAACAAAGCACTGTATTGGATTTGTTTTTTGGTTATTTTTTTGGCAGACATACTGGACCTTGGTTGTCATGGTTACAATAATAAATGACTGTACCGAGAGCGGCATCACCATGGTTACCATGATAACTGTCATGTCTTGGTTAGGTTTAGGGAAAGATGGTGATTTGGGTCAAAATAAGTACTTCCTCAACACTACAGATGATCTGTTGTCATGGTTACAATAGAAACAACGTGGTTGGCCTTGTTGAACGGTCATGGAAAATAAAAAAAAACATAAACTGCTAACTGGGTTTTGTTTTGTTGACCCATCCATCCACCCCAACCTCCTCCCGACGTGGACTTTGTTGCTCTATAAACTACGTCTCCTGACTTTTCCCTTTGCATCTGTCATCATTACTACAGCCACTAGATGTCACCTAGCAACAAAACCTGACTATGGGTCATATTAACCTGCTGCACAGACAACCATCGGCTTGTTTTTTACTGGACAGTCTTTTGATACCATCCCTGTAGAGGGTTGCGTCAGTAGGGGCATCCAGTGTAAAACTTACAGAATACAGATACAGAAGCAGACCAGCATACGCAGCTGTGGCGACCCCTGAGGGGAGCAGCCGAGTGACAAAAAAAGCGTCTCTTTTGGTGCCAACCGAACAGAGATAACAGGAAATGACATGCAGCAAAGATCCCTGGCCAAAGCTGAAAACATGAGAAAACGTCTGAGCCGAAGCCCTGATTCAGTTTGACAGCAGGTAAAGCTGAGCTCATGAGATCACAATCATTGTGCAACCCCAAGAAAAAAAGATCACGCAACAACTCTCCCCTGAATCATAAAAAAACAAACCTTTCTGTTGCTCTGCTTCTAAAAAAGTGACTAACCCCACAACCTCTTCATTGTTTCTGCCCAAATTGTTCTCACATCACACATACTGTATACTGGATGTGACAACCGCTGTATTTATCTCAGCAAACCATTGTAAAATCTGATTGTCAGTTTTGTCACATACTCTCAGACAGAAGACAGACTCCTGCCTCTGTGGCTCTATCTGCCAATGACAAAGTGTGCCACTAAAAAAAGATGACAGGTACTATGCTGCCCTTTTTTTTAAGAATGCTGTTTTGAGATGATTTTTTCCTAGCGAAGATATATTTATGTGCTCTTTGGATCTGATTTGGTGACATAGCGGAGAATAAAACACAAAGAAAACATGCAGTTCTTTGTTTCTGTCGCTGGTAGACAAAGTGGAGAGGAAATCAGGCCAAGGTGGAGACGGAGAGAGACTCAGTGAGACAGATCGACAAAGAACGAAGGGGAGAAAATGGAATAACAGAAATAAAGAGACCAAGATCGACCCACAGAGTTATGGGGAAGTGAGAAGAGATATTTTTGATTGTGAGAAATGACTGATAGACAGATATAGGCTGAGGCAAAGGGAGAGGGAGGACAGGTAGAGAGAGCGGACGATAGATTAAGATGTTTTTTCTCTCATCACTTGTTTAAATCCTCTTTATTTCTATTATTGCTCCTTATCTTTGGCCTTCTTCTCATCTCCTCCTTCTTTACATCTCTGTCTTCTTTATTGCCAGATTTTATTGCTTTACTCTTTACTACAGTATAAAAGAGATGTCAAGTAGCTGCCATTTGTGTCCTTTTAATGACAAAAGTGCAGGAAAGTATCTCCCTTAGTTCCTAACTTATTATCATCTTTGTCAGACGACGTCATGGTTATAAAATCAGAATACTGTATACTAGGTTCTGACTTGGTCTTTTTAAGACGTTTGTCTAATCTTTGCTTTTGTCTTTTTAAGTGAATGATATTCGTTTAATCATAAGTAGAGATTGTTTAGTTTTAGGGTTAAAACGCCAAAAAAGTTCAACAAACTACTAATTGAAATTATTTGGAGGTAAAACTGAAAGAGAAAACACTGTTACAATTATCCATTCCTTACAAAAAGCCATTGTATGTGTACACACAAGTAGGTGAAGTGTGTGTTGATCCATGGTGAACAGACTTGTACAGATGCACATACATGCAGCCATCTGAATCACCACCGAAGAGAACAATGCATTACATCATCTAATTCCCCTGTAAATAAACTGCATTTCAGGTTTGGACTTGTAAACACAACGTTAAACTGATCATTGATAAATACTGAAAGACGCTGCTGTATGTTCCCTGTGTACTTTGTCTTGATTATGTTCGCATTATTAAGCAATTGCTTTGCTGTTAAATTGTGACTGAACTAAAATTACACCAGGTCTTCACGAACTGTTCATTATCCAACTATTGAGTTGGGTAATGAATTTGGTAATTAGCCAGGTCTGGATTTTCAAAGAAACCTGGGGATGATAAACACTGTTTAATTAATTTATGATTTTTCTAATGAATTTTGTCTTCACCATCTCTTCAACTAAGTCTCTGAATGAATTTTAGAGATGCTTTGTGTCTGTGTGTGTGTGTGTGTGTGTGTGCGTGTGTGTGTCAGTTTTCTAAATGTCACATAATGTAGAATGAAGTTCGACTGGTGCAGACCGGTGGAGCAAATATGTAAAGATAAGACCTTGGAAAAGTACTGAACTTATTGCAACATTGGAGATGAGACACTGGAGAGTCAGACCAGATGAAGGTCTGGTGAAGACGATGAGATGAAAGGGGGAATGTGGGAGAGAATGAGAAAGGTAGATTCAGACAGAGAGCGAGAGAGAGAGGTTAGGTGCTCTGTTTCACACATTTGTGTTCGTCTCTATGGTAACTCTGTGAACCAGAACCTGATCTGAACGTTAAGCAGCTCCACTGACGGCGTCAAACATCCATCTCCAGCTGAGGCAACTCTCACAGCAACTGTTACGACTTCACATGGCAGCATCTGAATTTTATAAAACATGCAGCAGATTTCAGAACAGCACATTACTTATAACAGGCAGCTCAAATGATGTATCAAGACATATTTCTACTATCAACAGTGATGAGATTCCTTCAGTGACTCCAAATGAATAATATTGTCTCCTAGATGTGTCAAGAGGACACTTTTTGCTCAACTTAATAGGCTAATAATATATCACTCCCATGTTTACAGCCAAAAAACTCAATGAATGCAAGTTTAAAGAGTCTGTTAAAATTGAGATGCGATCTTACACTTGACTGAGAGATGTGCCAAGTTTAAAAATCTTTATTTTATTGGCCAAATGACAAATAATTTATTGGCAGTGTGGTTAGAGGTCATCATCTTGTAACACATTTTCTATCACATATGGAAAGATGGAAAATACATGAGGTGACATCCTGGCAACATTTTCTGTTTGCATTTGTTTGGTTTTTACATTTTTTTTTAACTTTTGGAGTCGAACAAGCAGCGCTGCTTCAATCAATATTTTCAAGAATATGTTTTCAGCTGTCCGTTCCAATTCCTTGCTGCAGTTCAATTTGAATTTTGATTTGTTGGCCACTTTCAGTATTTTTTTCCCAACTGAAAATAACAGCTATGAAAGCATCTTGATAAAAACTGAGAAGAGTTCAGACTCAGAATCTTTGATGTCTCACCAATGCAGAGCTCCTCCAGGGGCTGAGTATCCAGCAGTCAAAGCAAGGCTTCACTTAGCAAGATTGAGTGACAGCAGAGCAGAGGCATATCACTTCTGCGGCATCAGAGCACAATATACAGTGACACACGGCGAGGAGAAGACAGGACCTCAGGTTGTGGCAGCTGGCTGATGATAAGCAGAGGAGATCATAAATCAAACACTAAACAGGAGAGGTACATGGTCAAATAAAGGTGCTGTCACTCTGTAAGCAGTGAGTTCTCTTTTGGTTCCTCAAGGGGCATAGACATCATAGGCTGAGAGAAAATGTTAAATGAAAAGTGACATCTCAAACACAATGTGTGTTTAATGCTTTCCAGGAATTATTCTCTTGTAATTATTGTGTGTGGCGGGAAAATGCATTAATAATAGAAGGAAATCTATTTCTTAAGGTCTGAACATGTTTACTGTTGATGCAAAATAGATCAATTAATACAAATGAGAGGAATGATTCATACAACACATCTCACTCACACTGTATTTCCATTACTGTATTACTTGGTTCAGCTGTCTACAGAGGTGGAAAGCAACCCTCTTTTTTTTTGCTTCTATTTCTATCACTTCTTTCCTTCTACTGAGGTTACCATGCTAACCAGCTAGCCCCAGCCCAGTCGCACTGTTACGTCATTTTCCGATACCGAGTCACTGCAACATCCAGTCTGCTCGAAAGAAGTAACGCTTCTCTGTTGTGTTTGAAACACATGTCATGTTGCAAACATATTCTCTATGGCTGAACCTCTTGCCAAGACTTGTAAGAAAATAGCTGCTAATGCTCACGCTAACTAAAGCTGCAAAATTTGCAAATAATTCCTTTGAACATTTGACTATGGAATTTGTTAACTTGTATTTAAGAACCTTTTTATCCATTGATGAGTGATGATAAAAGATTGAATTTGTGGCAGAATATTCTGAGAAGATGGTTTTAATATCAAATGTTCTGTATTTATGCTCATTTATATTTCACTAAATTTCTGTCATCTTGAAGTAAATGTTGTATTTTGGAAAAAAAAGTACATTTAAAAAAAAAAGATAATGATGATAATGATGATGGAAACAACCTAATGCACCACTGTGATGAAGGCAAATGATATCCATAACCATTTGGTGGATAAACCATTTTGTGCTGCAGAGGAGTTGAGTGATTGTGGATTGAATTTGGATTGAATTGGATTGTTTGCAGCTCATACTGATCTGCACCTCGCTGTGTGTGCATCCTTAGAAAGACAAAAAGACCATGTTTATACCAATATTTAGATGCTGTAAAGTGGACTTTAACTTTAACTTCAACTCTGTCTTTGCATCACTTCTAGAAAAGGAAGTGTTGTGATTGTTGTTTATTGCCCCCAGAAACACAGCAATTTATACCCTGGTTAAATAAATGGCCTGGACGGTATCTTGACTTACTGCTGAAGTTTTGCAGTAATTTTAGTTCTGACCTGATGAACATCTGGTATTTCATGCACTTGATCACCCAGCATGATTACAGAAGTCATATACTTTTAAAAGGGAAGCGACCTTGTGTCGCTGGATCACTGCGTTCACCTTTTAAATTACTTTATTGCCCAGGTGACATTTTTAATGTGTATGACCCAAACCAAATGGCTGACCTCTCCTGATAATACTAATGATGTCTGGAGAGTACTTTAGTCCATGCAGCCTCTACCTGGGCCTCATAACACTGTAACATTGTGAACTCAGCGTACAGGGGTCGTCATTTTAAATATGTTCTACATAAGATGATATTCCTGAGACAGTCGCAGATTGTTTTTAACCACAGTGCTGCTGACGTCTTTCATCCAATATCAACCATTTGGTTTAGAACTCAGTCAAATCTCAACATGTCAGTTCTGGAGTTTTCCTACCATTGAAGATTAACATTTGGCTTCTGTAGCCTAAAAATAAAGCACTTACAATTCTGTCACAGGCTACAGATGCAAGAGTGTTCAATAATTGAGTAATTTTCCCCTTCACAGGTTCTTTCCATTGGACAATTATCAGGCTATGGTGAGTGGCTGTGAAGTATTTGATGTCTTATGGGAAAAAAAGTTGTGAAAAATCAGGAAAAAATTATGTAATAACTAATTTCTATGTCTTAAAATACCCTTCAATTATACAACAGTCAGCCCCTGAGAGGTCTTAATAAGCTGAGAAGCAGAAATATAATGGGTAAGGTTGATCATCATGCATGTGTAGACATATTTCCTGAACTCCTTTGATCCCTGGTGTCCCTGTTAATGTTTCCCTTAAGACAGAGCTTAAAAATTAAGGGGGAGAAATAATTTTTACAACAATCTCTGAGATAAATCTGAAGGGCTGCAAGTTAATTAATAGGATGAAAAAAGGACTGACATTTTCCAACATTTGTTAAGTAGCACAAAATACAATGTACAGCTGAATCTAGACAGGAAGGTAATTAGTTTTGCAGGTCTAGGGTCATAAACCAAAGTGTTGGACAAACTCAACATGAATTTGATAAATTTGACCTAATCATGGTGCTAAATGAAAAGTCAGAGGGTGACCAAAGTGTTTACAATTCATACTGAAGGTAATGTGAATGTGTGTACCAAATTTCATGGCAATCAATCAAATAGTTGTTAAGATATTTTACTTTGGACCGAAATGGTGGCCCGACCAAGTGACAGTCACATCACATGAGTTTGGGTAAAAAAGAGAACAGTCCTCCCCAAAATGAAATGCATTTTTCACATATTTCATTGATTCATTAAAAGTTGGAGACTTTTCTTAATCCATAAAGTCATACAAATGATCTCAGTAACTCAAAATCACCACCTTTTGGGATACATAGTTTTCTTTGGACAGTAGTAATATGCTTCTCCTGCTTATTCATCATCTCAGTTTCAAACAGCACATTATTTTTAAGAATGCCATCAAATGGCATAACTTATATATATGTAATATTTATGATATAATGTATATTCAGCACAATCACAAAGATAATAAGTAATGCAGTATTTGTTGTGCTCAGAAAAGTTGTGGTTTTTATTAGACTAAAAATATACAACAGGTTTGAATGATGTCTGGCTGTGCACAGAGATTGTTGACTCTTTTCTCTTGTATCAGACAGAACTTTCATATATCAGTTTCTGGGCTCAGACTGGGAGCTCTCCATGGTGCTGAACCAACAAAACAAATCCAGGTTTCCTCTGTTTTTACCACCATTTCACAGTTGATTTCAAGCTGTTACATATTTGATTTATCTTCCTTAGTGCATGGAAGTATCCAGCTGTACCATTAACCACTTCCAAATGATCCAGTTCACAGTCTGGAATTTATCTTATTTTCTTGCACATTGGCCATCACTGATCCCAGACCCAGAACAAACATTGTGTATCTCCTTCCTTTCATGCATTGACTTTTTGTTATTATTTATTCCCTTTCTTTTCCCTTTCTTCTTTTATTTATGCTTTTCTGTCAATTTTATGTTTTTAATCATTTGTAGAGAGTTATTATAATAGCACAGGTGGTTCACAGATACAGTCTTGATATCACTGAACATATAAACTATAAATTTAACAGTCATTATGTGCATGAAGTACAATATACTGTACCTCCAGATGACTGGGAACTTTCTAGGCCTGTGTATTCAGAACAATAAGATTTTTTGTAAATAAAATTAAAGGCCCGTTAAAAGTTTAAGATAAAAACAAAAGCTTTATTTTGTGGTAGATGAGTTTCTTATGAGTCCATTTAATACTTTACATTTTGTCTTCTTCGCTATCGCGAATTTTTAGAGCAGGTTTTGTTCTAAAGTGTTTTAATTAAACTTCCCATGACAAGGAATTTTGATTTTCATGACACCAACTGTTTGTAATTGCAAGTGTTACATTTGTTAAAAGGTGATTCTCCCAATTTCGAGTAAATTGTTGACAATTTTGTCAGTTTCTCAGTGTTCCCGCTGGGTCTCCTTCTTCATATACGTGTCACGAATCCTGTGAATCTGATAATTTCCTGCACCTTAAACTTCACACTGTTTCGTCCTGGAGTCTCTTGCTTTTGAATCCAAACATCCACTGAAAATATTGAGAGGCAGCAAATAAATGTAGGAAGATATTCCAGGAGATTTTAATTTAATTTATTTCTCAGCTCCATATGTATCAATTTATATTTTATTTTTTGAGGCCTTTATTAGAAGTTTTCCTCAAAATGCGACACAGGTGGTGTTAAATTTGAGATGGTGCTGACCATTTAAAGCAGAGGAATGTATTATAAAGACATTTCATGAGTTTTACAGTTTTGTTTTCATTCCAACACAAACATTAAACCACAGGCAAGTTTGAAACCCAGAACTCCGAGCACCCACTGAGTCATTTGTATTGGTCAATAAATCTATCAAGGTTCTGCCGATACAATGTTATGGTCATTGTGAGCTATGGTGCAATAAACAACATACTTATTGTCCCCTAAACTGGGCAGTCCGGATAATAATCCCCCCACTGACCAGAGGAGGGCACCCTGGCAGAAGTTCACGCTCCCCATCAGCTCCTCTCTGGCCCCTGGGTGACCGCACGAGCTGCAGGCAGAGGTGCGAAATGAAAAAGACTATCAAGTGACATACTCATCATTTACCTCACACACACACACACACACACACACACACACACACACACACACATACACACACGGACATAAACTGTATATGATCAGAAACCTGATATGTGACATCCACCTACAAACGCTGACGCTTAATTGAAATCCTTTCATGATACACTTCTACATGCACACTCACATGAATAATGGCTTTTCATGCATCATAGTCATCTTCATCATACACACACACACCTATCCCACGGGAACGATTGAAAACCTTATATTGTACTGTGCTCAGTTTGACCTGTGGCCCCTCCAGCTCCTGTGAAAGCTATGAGCTGATTTAACATTGATTGAAGTATCATGCAGCTGATGGGGTGCAGTGGCCTGAGATATACTGCAAATGTACCATGAATAATCAATTTCTAATTACAGTAACATAAAGTGAAAAGAGTGTGTGGTGATGGACAGACAGGAGGAAAACAAAAATAAGAAGAATGTGCTGCTGTAACAGCCTCCACTCTTGTGGTTTCAGGTTGAACATTCGATGTTGGGCCCTGGCTGCAGGGATTTGCCTCAAAAATATGAATGAGGTCCAAAAATGATATTTGGGAAATAAGGTCTGGAGGGGGTTGAGGTCAGAACTGTGCAGGCCAGTCAAGTTCCTCCACAACAAACTAGGTAAACTATTCCTTTATGAACCAGAGTCATTTTTCAAAAACATCTAAAAGGTCGCACATAGTATAAAGGTAGATGTTGATGCCTTTTCTGATTATAAAGCAGGTCTAGGTTCTATATTAATACTGTGAAAGTATCAAAGCCTCAGTCCACAGAGAAATGCACACAGCCTGTATTCAGAAACTGAGCCTTAAAACCAGCCGTCAGGACTTCTGGAACTTTGTGATGTCACAACAAAGCAGTCACCACTCTCAGCCATGCTCCAAGCCCCGTCCACCTGGACCCACCATCCAACCTTGCAGAAACTGGTTTCTCTGAGTGTTAATCTAAAATCTGTAATATTTTTAATTTGAGCTCCAGAGAGAAGCCTGAGAGAGTTTGTGTTTTTTTTTTTTTTTTTTTGGTTCTTTAAACCACAAATATATCTTCTTCTATATCAACACTTAAATATAACACAGAGAAAAGTGTAAAACATTGGACCTTTAAATACAACATAATCGTTAAACCAACCTTAACCTTCTTAAATTTTGGAGGTGTTTCCCCAAAATCGTTGTAATTCTCTTAGAAAAAATCATAAATAACAAGTTTCTCCTTCCCACTCAAGGCTAAGAGCATCAAAGACCCAAACACTGCATTTTTTATGGTCTTATTGATTTTGTTCATTTTTATCATCACCTCTAATGCACTCTGTTGAGTGATATTTAATGTAAGATGAGTGATGCATTTTAAAGCACAGGTGCTGACATTGGTGTCCACATACTTATGACCTTGGTGGTCACTCCTTCTCAGTCTGATGCAATATTTATCTCACAGGAGAGAAAGATTTCTCATTTTCAATCAGTTGCAGAGTACAGCGGTTTATTTTAGCAGCCTCATCAACACACCCTGAGCAGTGAACTGTGGAGCTGTCTCGTTGTGATGCATCATTCTGGCAGTGAATTTATAGGCTTCCTGTTCATTTTCACCACAGCTAATTCTCAAGATTGTCAGTACCTCACGGAGAATAATCTTTGCAAGTTGTCTTGACTTGAGCAGAAAAAAACGAGCAGTTATTTTTGGCAGTTTGTGACCGACTGCTTCCAGAAACACTAAAACAGTTCATCGACAGTTCATCGACCTTGTCTGTCTGTACTTTTGACAGCTGAAAATCTTATGATGAACTGTGTCCCAAATCAGATACTTCAGTAAGTACACTCACATGTAGTACACTGTGTACACTGTATACTCATTGATATATTACGTGAGTTCTGACAGGTCAGTGTTGTCCTAATCAAACACTGCTGTTGTGAAATGAAGATCAAGATTGTCACCCCCCTGCTGGCTGCTTTACTCACTTGTCTTAAAATGAGTGTCTCTTCTTTCATCGACATCTCCTCCTTCCTTGATCAACATTTTCAAAGGTTTTAAAAAACGTTGGTGGTCCCTCTCCTTCCATTATGTCACCAAGATGGCGACTGTTGAGGGTAAGATGTGTTCATCATTTTACACTCAGGTTTTTGACAGTTTTTCAATGAATCATCTGGGCATTTATAGTACACTGCATGTTGCTGTATCTGACTAAGAAAAGAAGGTGGAGGACTTTTGGTTTTCTTCTTCTCAGCTTTTTTTTAGTTTTTGATGCTTAAAAAAGTTCTTGAGAGAAACAGAAAAACATCTGGTATCTAAACCAAAATATGAACCAGGACTTTTTGGGGAAGTGCTGGTGACCTTTAATACATCTGTAAGATATGTGCTGCCTGCTGACCGGCAGTGGTTGTTTTCCTTCCCTGATAACATCTCAGCTGTAGATGAAGCACATTAAAGAACAGAGTGCATGTCACTGCTGCCTCCACTAGAGGGTGCCAGACACAGTGATTTTATTTTTTCTCAGTCAGAGATGGAGGGATGGGAATCCTTTGCAGCACTGCCCTTTCTCACTACCTGCCTGAGTGACTTACTCACTGCTTCAGCCTGACCTAATAAATCACATTACTGGGGCCAGCAGTGTAATTACTGACCAGCTGTCGCGCCTCTTTTTTAACTCTGGGCTGGACTGCGTGGATTGGACTGGTCTGCAGCAGAGTGGACTGGACAGAAATCCAATGGAACGGACTGAATGTGGACTCAGGTGAGTCATTATCAAGAGAGAACGAGATGGGAAGTGGCACAATCTGGATCAACAGTACCACCGGTCTCTATTGTGCTGTTAGAGGCTGGTAGAGCTCATTTCCATTTTTGAGTTTCAGACGTCCAGTACCATATCTTACCTGTTACAGAGTCTTTTATACTGCTTATAATTTAATTTGATACTTTATATCATATATCTAAGAAAATTAAGACCATTTTCACTGTGTTAAACAGTTTCTGTGGAGCTTGTTTATATTCACTTGCTTTATATTCAGTTATTTCCTGCTGCATCTTGTTAATTTAGCCATAGCTTACAATGACTCAGCTGCCTCAAATCCCAACAGAGGATGCTCAGACAGGCAGAAAAGAGACAGGGAGTAGAAAAGTGGTGATGCAGGTGTGTGGAAAGGTCATTCACTGGATTTATTTATGGAGATCTGACATTATTTCTGGTCTTATTCTGCATTATTTTGCACTCTCAGTGTGTGGACTTCCCTCAGGTCCAAGTCCCTTTATTATAGTGAGGACATTCCTCTTTAAAAAAGACTCACAAATATGTAGTTGCACTTTTAAAAGGGGCTCAGTATTTTCCCTTCACAGCTGGGCACCACAGGTTTAAACAGACGTTACTCAAACTGGAGGAAATGGTGCATTGGTTGGGGATTATTTTTAGTGCCGCCAACAATTCATCTGTTGCTCTAGTGGATATTTTGGGGCGAAAAGACAGTTTTTATGTGGGACTGAGATAAAATAACCTGCAGTGTGTTTGTTCATGGTGATTAAGCAGCGTGGCACACAGTGCAACAGTGTGGCTCGCTGATGTGTTTTTAATAGTGTTTGGAAGTCATGGAGCTCTGTGGCACAGAGGAATAAGGAACATGAGGCTTTAGATACAACAACAACCCTTCTTATTTGTTATTATCAAACTGTCATCGATACATTTCATGTGTCAAGTAGGAAGACAAGTAAAGTAAATTTGCTCTCTACATGGATAGATGTATTTAATAAATCACATTTCATGCTTACTTCCACTATTAAAAAACAGCAGGAGCTGAACCCAGAATTGTGAGAAGTTCAAACAACAGGAAGTGAAGATGTTACCTTATGGACCCTGTGACTCACAGAATTTACACACTATCACAAACCTTTGAGCTGCAAGAACTATTTCAACTAAGTGTAAAGAAAAAGCAACAACAAAGACACATACAGAATGATGTTATTGCTGAAAACAAGGCTTGGTATGTTTCAGCAAGATATTCGGAAAGTTTGAACATGATGGTGCAGAGAGACAGCCCTGATTCTAACTCTTAATGATTGGAAAGTTATTCTGAAACTGATTAGTAGAAAATTGATGTTGAATTTGTACAATTTTTGTTTGAAAACCTAAAGCAAAGACCAATGACAGCCCAGTTGTCCAGTCAATCCCAGTGGTCCTTGCTGATGTGTGGATTTAAGCACAGAGAGCTCTGTATCAGCTGTTACTTGAAATGACATCCATCACAAACAGATGTCCCCTGCGCTTCGCCTCGCAATCGCTATGAGTGAAGCATGTCTGGGACTGCAAGGCCTTTATTATGAGGAGCTACTCATCATTTTGCAATTCGTTTTTATTCATAACTGATGCCTCAAATACAAATAAGCAGTTGGTACAAACAGCAAAGTCAAACTGAGATCAGGACTTTAAGGACTTTGAAGAGGGAAGGACAATAAACTTTCTTTAATCTAATCTCGAGGTGTAGTAATAAAGTCTGAGCTGGCTGCCTAATATTGGCATCTGCAGGAGGGCAAGAGAGTGAAACAGTGTGTGTGTGTGTGTGTGTGTGTGTGTGTGTGTGTGTGTGTGTGTAGGTGTGTGTGTGTGTGTGTGTAGGTGAAGCCTTGATGACAGCCAGCAGGAGATTCAGCGTCCCCTCTGAGCCTGACTCCATCAGAGAGAGAAGAGGAGACGAGTAGCAATGAGGACGACGGAGGGGGGTGAAAATGTGATTCTGTGACTGTGTGTGTGTGTGTGTGTGTGTGTGTGTGTGTGTGTGTGTGTGTGTGTGTGTGTTTGGGCCATACGCTCTCACAAAAAAGAATGGAACGAGAAGTTCCCCAAATTAAACGTCAAAATAAATTGATATTTGCCTCCACGTTGACACATATTGTGTCATATTGCATTATCTGACCTTAAAGTAAGTGTATATTCAGGTTTAGTCACAATAACAACTCGGCTAATGAGATGAAAAATCTTCTTTTGGGTTAAAAAACCTACTTGGTTAAGGTTCGGGAAAGATTTCTGTCGTGATTAAAACAAACCAGTTGTCAGCAGGGATGGGGAAGCTGTCTCCACCTCCTCCCTGTCGCTCTGTAATGACATAACACTTTTCCCTCCTTTGCTCCTGACAGAAAAGAGTCATAACTCCACAGCTGCCAGAGGGATTTGTCACTTGAATGCAAGCATATGTCATTTTTGGGTATTTCCTGAAATTTTCTCGGGAGGACAGTCTCTAAACATTTAACAGGCAACAGTGTGCAGGAAGTGACTAATATTTAAAGCATAATTTCAGTTACTATCAGCTTTAATCTTGCTTTTATAGTTTTGAATGTCATTTTTATTGGTTATAATATTATTATTATTATAATAATATTGATGATATGATGACATTTGGAAAGACGGTGCTCAGTCCACATTGGTGCAACAAAATCAGACCAGGCAAGAAACACAAGCAATGAGACCATCAGACAGGCTGGAAACCAGATTATCTAAACGCCTTTACTTAAAGGTCCCATGTTGTATACATGTAAATGTCAATGTGTTTTTGATTATAAAGCAGGTCTAGGTTCTATATTAATACTGTGAAAGTATCAAAGCCTCAGTCCACAGAGAAATGCACACAGCCTGTATTCAGAAACTGAGCCTTAAAACCAGCCGTCAGGACTTCTGGAACTTTGTGATGTCACAACAAAGCAGTCACCACTGTCAGTCATGTCCTAAGCCCCCGCCCACCACCATCCAACCTTACAGGATTTGGTTTTTCTGAGTGTTTGCCTGAAATCTGCTATATTTTATTGGATCACTCAGAAAACAGTCAGCCAATCAAACTAAAATTAAATTGAGATGGTTTTTGGTTCTTAAAATCACAAATATACCTTCTTGTGGATCAAAACTAAAAAAATACACACACACAAGAAAAAATATAAAAAAATAAAAAATATGATAATGATAATATAATAAAGTAATATAATAAAGTGAGTGAGCCCACATAACAGTGACAGTACAGAAGGTCATAGATGGACAAGGAGGTGTCCATTTTTCATGAGAGGAAAGCCTTGAGATAAAAGATGTAAGGCTGAAAACTGGAGATATTAAACTTTGTAAGATCTGTGTGTCCTTGCAGATGAATGCAATCCAGTTTGAGTGTGCACGGTGAGAAATAATACCACAGTGGGAATAATAATCACATACATACAGCTGGTCAAGATGAGCTGAGGCTTTACACTTCTTTTATTTTGGTAAACCTTTGCACAAAAGCATCAACTTGAACTTGAAATTCTTCACACAAAAGATTCCACCTCCAAACATTTTACTGAAAGATTTCAGAATGCGAGGAGAATTTAATCAATAGCACTCAAGTTTGCTATAATGTCTCATTGTACCAAATTGGATGAGAACAGATTTGAGTCTGTGTTGGGACAAATCATTTCATTTCTTTCTTCTCCTCAGTGAACAATGAGGCTGTTCCAACAATAACAGGTGGACGACTGTGCGACAGAGGCTACTCATCATCGGCTGGAAAAACGCTCTGTGTAGCAGCTTTAACCAATAAATGAATGTCCCACTGGAAATTAATAATCTCAAACGGCAAGTCTGCCTTTTAGGTGTGTGACGCCGCCATACGACACTGCTGCAATTAAAACATGTTAATTAATGGACGAGTTAACGAGCTCTGACTTTCATAACATGGTCGTTAACCAGCCTCAGCCTGGCTGGTGAGTATCCAGCGAAAATTTACCTGTTTGATCTGTTGGATTGCCGTTTGTGTGTGTGTGTGTGTGTGTGTGTGTGTGTGTGTGTTAAAAGGCGTAAAGGCCATCAGAGTGACTCAATGGCCGCCTTGTAAACGCTGCATCACACATGATCACCCTCACCTGGAGCAGCAGATGGTGGGAGCTCGTAGTGACACCTGACAGAAGGTAAAGTGTCCTGGGCTCTCTGTGCAGCGGGGGTGGCGGGTGGGGGGCAGTCTGAGGATGCAAAGCAGTCATTTCTACGGTGGCCCTGAGGGCTCAATGCACTGACGCTTAATAAAACACATGCAAATAGACGAAGAACAAGCAAACCCAGAAAACATCTTCATCACTTTGACAACACCTGTGCTGCGAACACTCACACCACTCAAGCTGCAGTGGGTTGAGCCCTCAGGGCCACCATACATTTCACTATCTGTCAGCTGCTGATTGTAAAATGTGATGTTTCACAAAAGATGGACAGAATTATGATTTTTTTTCTTGGTATGGACAAGGTGTTTCTTTTATTCCCTGATTAATTTAACGGTTATATTTTGTCAAAACAATGAAAGAGAAATACCAAGCGGCAGCAGTGTGTAAACATCCTGAGGCAAGTTTAAAGGGTCAAGACATTAATTAAAACTTGATGTAAAAAAAATGTTGGTTGCAGTATTTTACCTGAAAACATGTTTCAGCATAATGGAGTCCAGTTCAACACAACCTCAAACAACAGTCTCAGTATAGAGTTAAATTAATACCTCTGTGAAAGGGTCCTTTAAAATGGCAGAACAGTTGTATTGGAATGTTTTAGATTTCACCCAATGACATTGGTGCGTTAAGCCAAACACGTTTCAAATATCTTTATGTCTTTTTAAAGATAATTATGTGGATTCCATCATTTAAAAGAAAGAAAATAAAAAGATGAAGTTTAAAGTGTTTGACCTTGCAAACAGCAGATGAGAAAACAACCACACTACAAGGTCCATTTAGTATCTGCTCTGGCCTGCACTTTTCACTTTACAAACAAATAATGTGGGATATTAAATTCTATATATTCATCTGACCAATTTAATAACAACTAAAATATTGTGTTGTTATTTGATCCCTGTGCTGACACTGTCTTTCTTGTCTTTTTTGTTGTATTGAGGTCAAAGGCATGACACTAGATTATGTCAGTGATTAATGATGGACTTGTGCTGTTGCTGACAGATGTGCTTTGTCTTACCATGGGACAGAATACTGTGCACTGTACATGGTGTGCACATCAATAGGAAGATAATTTGCTGCCACCTGGTGGTGACACACCATAACTACACCTGAATGATGTTGCATTCTCTTAATGCTTGTGGTCTCGATGATCTTGAATGACAATGATCTTTTCTGATTGCAGAGAGCGCAAACACACACACACACACACACACACACACACACACACACACACACACAATCAGCCTTACATGAGGTGTCCAGACAAAGAAAATCCCTGTCTCTGTTCAAAAACATGCAAACATATATGCTACATTACTTGCAGCATTTATATAAGTCACATAAGTTCTCAAAGGTTCAAGTTCAGATTGTCAACACACACACACACACACGCACGCACACACACACACACACACACACACACGTACATACATACGCAGACTGGAGGTCAAGCCTCGAGTCCAGCAGTCTGTCACAGATGTGCCTGAGCTAAGAGGCCGAAGGCTAAAAAACATTCAGCCACTCAGACATTCAGTCTCTCATCTGGCTGAGCAGGAGGCCCTAAATGGGTCAGAGGCTTCATAAACCTGAACACATGCACTCACACATGCACACACATGCAGTGAGGCAGCCATATTTTGCTATTCATAGGTCACATTTCAAAATTTCATCCTTGGAGATCATCATATATAATGTCATGAAAAAGTCTTACTGCTTTTGACAGCCTGGATGATGCCATATGTGACATGTGACATGATGTTATTGTAACTCATAATGCGTGTTATTGTGGCTGTTAGCATTAGCAGGCTCAGTGCGTTTGAGAACTGCTTGGAAGTTCTGAACTTAAGATACAAAGGCTTTTAGAAATACAGCTTATAACTGTCTGAACAAATATTTCTCGGTTCTCGGTCCTCGGTTCAATCCTCAGGTGGTGGACTGAATTTTGAAGTCACCTAAAGTAAATACATAAAGGATCTGACCAAGGATCTTGGTTAAGTGTGTTTTTACATCTAGCTGAGGATTTTAGAGGAGGACTTGGAAGTTTTGAGGACATGGGTTCAATCTTCAAGACACAAATGCCCAAAGAAATACAGCGTTTGGAGATTGCTGAGGTTTTGAGGTTGTGAGTTCAATCCTTGGTGCATATTCAAGTCCAGCACCCAGACGAAAGACTTAAGGACTCTATGACATGGAGCTCAAGTGTCTCTGATCCAATCAATCCATGTGCTTCAGGACTGGGTTCAATCCTTATTAAGCTCTGTGAAATTTGAAGTCCAATATCTAAAGTGAAGACTGAAAAGTGTTCAGATAGAAGCTGTCTGGTTCAAACTCTGCCTGTATTCAGTACCTGAAGCATCAAAGCCAAGCCCTCTGCAGCAACAGACACCACTGTATTAGCTTATTACCTTAATTACTGTGATTTTCCCACTCTCGTGCTAATGCATTGCAACACTACATGATTATTTTGAGAATATTTGTCAAAGCAACATGTTTAAATGTTAAAAACAATACAGTTTAATGATCACTTGTTGACAGATATAAAAACAAAGCCTTTGTATGTATCCGTGTTCACCACTGACCACCTGCAGGCTATAGATGTCCCGTCTTTGATAGGAAGACACAGCCAAAGGATGCAAGTCGCCTCATGATGATTTTTAAAAGAAAATTACAAAAGCAGTTTGTGTTGTTTTTCTTGTTTGTTTTTAGAAAATGACTGGTGGTCCTCGAGGAGCAGTCTGACAGGCCATTGTTGGTAAGGCAGGAACGTGTGTGTGTGTGTGTGTCTGTGTGTGTGTGTGTAAATGTGAGTGAGGGGTAAATTCCATCAGTGCGGAGGAAAAGAATCAGTGCAGAGCTCTGGGTCCCTTCAGGCTTTGGCAGCGTCTGCCAACTCAACATGGCTCCTGGCGTTTCTCTCACAGGAAGCAGTGAGGAAGAGGGAGCTGCTGTTTATCACACTCCTCTTTTCATGGAAATCAAAACACATCCTCTCATGTAAATAAAAACAAGGACATCTGTTTACTCGTTCTGCTTTCATACCGGATATGATTAATGGTTAATTTAGCCTCTGACCATCTGACATATTTGTCCATGTGATGTCTGTTGATAAAGATGCTGCTTTAGGAGGAGCAACAAGTAACGTCCATTTAACATGTCACTTGTCTTTAATTCATCACTTTTTATCCTGTATTATTATGTCACTAGGTTAATTTAATTTTGTATTTGAGGTGAATATTCAACCACCTATGGAGAGGCTAATGTCACTTTAGGAGCACAAGCTTCTTTTACATGTTTTTAATGAATATGAATGTCACTTTTTCATATTTATATCCCTACTGTAGGTATGGTGGGCAGACCTGGAGGGTGGTGGATGGAGGAGGGTCATCAACTCACTTGGTCTGCTTTTTACATCTCATGTTGTTTCCCTCACTTATGTCTTTTCCTTTCATCTTAGTCCTTCCCTAAAGAGAGGAATTAAGGAAATGGGTTTTTAGAGAAATGCAACGTCTTTTCTTCTCAACCAGCAGCCTCCATGCTGATTGACTTGTCTTTATGTTTTGTCTTTTAGTTACAACTCGTACATTATCACCTGCCTTTGTTAAGCTTTGATCCAAATTTTGACAAACAACATTGTTATTTAACTGTTAGATACATTAGATATTGTAGGACATTTAACTATTTTCATAGAATATACTATAAAATATATAGAAACTGCATCTGATGGAGCTGATGTGTTGCTCACTAAACACTGGGACTATTACTGTTAATGCTAAAACACCCAAGTCACTGGAAACACTTGAGGACAGGGGGCAGTGTCGCGTCTTATGTAACTATATGACCACGTCAGTGCGCTTCATCTCAGCCTCCAGTCTGATCACTGCCATATTTCACTTCAAGTGTTTGTGAGCTCTTGGACGGAGGCAGCCCAAGGCATGTGCTGCTGTTCCTGACAACATCTCTGCGCATAAAAAAGACATCACCCAAAGTTCACATCAGTTATCGGCATTGTACATGCTACATGCTTTGACTTCTTCATTTGCAGCATCTAGCAAACCCACTTTTCCTCCCATCAATAGTTCTCCTATTAATCGTTGTTCTTGCTGCTTTATCAGCGAAGCTCCAAAGTTCTGTGATAAGAGGCAATGACGCCATAGTGGGAATAAATTAGGAGGATCCACGCTGTTGTTTCTGCAGAGATTTTCCTTGCTGCGATACAGTACATGGAAGTTGGAGGGATTAAGGGAAAGAGAAAAGCCTGAGCCAAGACATAATGCCTCTTTGAAATCCTCCACACCCCCCACAGACGACTAATTTTCCTTTCTACTTAAATCCACTCTGTGTCTTCCTCCTTCTCTATCCTTCCTCTTCGTCATCTCCCTATCTCTCTTTCTCCCACAGCGGCTCCTTCTCCTCGCCTCGCTGTCTCCTTGCATCTCTCTATACTGGCTCTTAATGTCAGTGCTAAATTGTGTTGACATGATGTGTATGATGTTTGTGTTCCTGTGACTAAACCGATCTCGCCGGCTGATTTCCTTCATTCAAACTCTATGAAAAATTCTGCTCATTGAATAGACAGGAATTTATCCCAGTGCAGAAGCATCCTGACAGCTCAGACAGCTTTACATACCAGCACATTTGATGCAGTCCTCACTTAAAATTATGTTGTTTTCCTTGTCAACTAATTGAACATAAATAGATTCAAGATAAATAGACAAAAATGACCACAATGTGAGAAACCAAGGCCTACACTTTCCCTCTGTCTCTATTCTTATTGTTCTCTCTGTCCTTCACCACCTCCCTTCCCTCTCTCCTCTCGTTCACCTCTCCGTCATCCTCCCTCCTCTCCTGTCCTCTCCTTCGCTCCACAGCAACAATCATAATTGGTGCAGAGACAAACAATACAGTATTGACAGCTTGCGCAGCAACAACAATAATGCACATGCTGACACACATTTTTCAAGGACAGCTGGGCCTCAGTACCCAGGTTACATACGACTGTATCCACGATGCATTTCACCAGATGCCCTTGGACTTTCTCACCAGTCCTGATCACCTGACTTCCACATCCATCTCCTCACCTGTTCACATTCACCAATCATCCCCACCTGCCTCTCATTATCTCATCAGCCTTTTCGGTGCATATAACCGGCTGGTTCCCTTTGCTGGCTTGTCATGTAGTCTTTGTTTTAGCCCGGTGCCTGTTCCTGATTTTCTTCCTTATATCTGCTACTTGTGTTTTGATCTGTTTCCTGTGTTTAAGACCTTGTTTAAACACCTTCATGCCTGAGTGGAGGCTCTAATATGAGCATTGATTTAGTAAAGTTGGGTCTATAGTGCTATTGAGACACACACACGCACACGCACACGCCTAACCTCCAGTCAATATAGCTAAATCACATGGAAGGCTGTATTATGAGCCTCACATCAGGGGATGGCATGATTAGCATAGCTAAGCTAACATCAAGCATTCTGGGTAAAACTCTTGCACTTTCGAATTTACAATATGTTCCACATTTGCTAAGACTTAGATGTAATTAGAGCACATCAGGCTAATTGTAGGACAATTATTCAGTTCATAGGATAAATCAAATCAAAGAAAGTCATTTACCAAATGGCTCAAGATGAATATACATCCCTAATGCGCATTACTGGTATTTTAATGGAACCATCATTTTACCTACTGGTTCTGTCTTGATCACTGGTAATAATAAAGATGTATTATTCCACATGCTGTGTGTCTCTTTGACTGATCTAACAAAAGGAATAATCATAATCTGATATGGTATTTAAAGGGATTTTGCTCATATTCTTGTGTAAAGCTAATCACATTATAGTCCCTTTATTTGTGTGCTTGTCAGCATGGTCAGGTATAATCTGCATACATCCCACTGCAGCCCCCTCCTGTACCTCTGTTCTTCTCATCACCCATCTTCTCTCCATCCTCCTCCCTGTTTCTTTTTCTTTTTTTTTTCCTGACTGTCCTTTGAAGATGCTGACCTTCCTCTTTGAGGCTGTCGAAGCAGCAGAATCAGTCTTTTCTCCTTCAGTCAATCTGCCTCTTTCATCCCTCCTTCCCTTGATCCTCTTTCGCTATCCTGTAGCTTAGCCCAGTTTGCTTCATAAAGTACAGTTCAAGAGCATATACGTTTTAAAAAGGAGGAGGATGTGGAGCCTCTCTTTCAACATCAGCATCCCATTGTTACGTCAGTTGTGATTCTGATGTGGAGTATCCTACCTGTGTGTGTATGTGTGTGTGTGTGTGTGTGTGTGTGAATGTGTTAAGGCTTTACTATGTTCTCAGATGAAGCAGGGTGTGAAGGGATAAAGATGTTTTTACCTAAAAAAAATTGCCACATTAAAGATGTAACAAAGGGCTGCCATCAAACCAGGGGGCAACAATGAATTGCACAAACTAGACTAACTACACAGACTTTTTACTGTCTTTCTTCATATTTTTATTACATGGTGTTGCACCCAGTGGCTATCCTAGACTCTTGGAGGCCCCAGGCAAAGAAGCCTATGGACCACCTCCCCACCTATTGCAGACATTCCTTAAACGCCTTACATCAGAGACTGTTGATAGATGCTACTATTTATAAATGTCCCCCAATAACACCTCACATGCAGACTATTGGTAGACACTACAATTTACAAATGTCCCCTACACGCCTCACATCAGAATATCGGTAGACGCTACAATTTAAAGGTTCCCTGAACACCTCACATGCAGGTAATGGCTAGAAGCTTGCTACAGCACACATCATCAGGCATCCTGCTTAGGGGGGTTGGGGGCAACAGTATTGTATAGTGTCTTTCTGCTGGTTTATGGGATTTATAGTTGTCCTTCTGTTAATTAACATTAACAGAAATGGGAAGAATGAAAATAGAGAATAGGCTGAGAGAAGAGTAAAAAACTACTTTCACACACAAGTAATTTCTAAGCTATAGCCTGTCAATAAAGTTTTTTAACTCATCTTTGTTTCCTGGTGTGAAGAGATTGTTGCTTCCTCGTCCTTCCTGAAGAATGGTTCTTAAACTGGGTCTTCACTGCTACAGAGAACCGACATGGTACAAATCTCCTCTTGTGAATTAGTCTTTTGTACCCTCAGTTTAATAATTCATGTCCCCTAAATACTGCCTGGGCTTGCTATGCCGGACTGGCACCTTGTAAATCCAATTCCAATTCATGCCCTGTTGAAAAGGATAAATATGCTGAGGGTCATTTCTTTTTCATCACAAGAAGCTTTGAAAAGTCTTTAGCTTTCTGTGACGATTACAGGCTGTCAAATGTCATTTATGATTGGTTGCAAATCTCTCTTACCTAATATGAGCCTGCCAGAGAGGAGAGGAAGAAGAGAGGAGAGCTTCTGTCTCTCTCCTGCATCCTTTTCTTGTTTGGCGAGCAGGGCGTTTAGCATGTATGTGAGGCCTATTAGTAGATGCTGCTGCTATAAGGTTTAGTGGTAATTAATCCCCTAAACCAGCCAGGCAGTCTCTTTAGCTGTGCTCACCTCTGGTCGAACAGAAACTGCCTTGTTTTTTGGTAACTCAGCAGATTTCCTTCCAAATGAAACCCTGGTTTCATACAGGCTGGTTATTAATTTACTCGTGTTGTTATTGTTTGTTTATTGTGATCATTAATAAGGGTTGTTAACAGTTTGTAGATGCTAAAGAGCCACATACTGGAGCCAGAACCTATGACGAAGTTCTTGTTTTTGGTATAAATTGTCACATCGTCATCAAAAAACATTAAAACAAATGACTTCACTCATAATTCCAAAGCTGGTCTTTAGCAGCAGCAGTTCCTCAGTCCATCTGTCTGTCACACACCCAAGTGGCGTCTTATAAACATCATTAATTTGTGTGTTTGTATTCGAGTCATGTTTTCATTTCCGTATTTAGTTGGAACATTTTTCCTCTTCCCTTCCCGCTGCTCTCCTCTCCGCTCCGACTGCTCCTCATCAGCCTCCTCTTGTCCTCACATCACCCATGCTTTCTTTCATTGTTCATCTTTTCCTGACTTAGTTTCCTCCCTCCCTCCCTCCCTCCTTCCTTCCCTCTCCCCTCCCTCAATTCATAATTATCTCCCCCTCTCTCCTACCTCCTTCTATTCCATTTCTGATTTCCTCATTGTTTCTTCTTTCCAATCTCTTTCTGCTTCCTCCTTTTCTCTTCTGTCCTCCATTTTTAGCTCTCCTTCCTTACTTCCCTTCCTCACTCTCCTGTCCTTCCTCTTTTCCATCCGTCCATCTGCCTTTTCCCCTCCCATTTAACATCCTCCTTCTTTCTCCCTTCCCCTAATCACATCAACACCTCGTTTCCTCACTGTCAGACCTCTACTCTGATTTAAACACATTTTTATAATCTCTCCCTCACTGCTTCCTTCCCTCCATCCTTCACCACTTCCACCCCCCGTGATATTTTCCTGCTGGAATTTCTCTGAAATCACGGTTGTCACAGCAACAAGATGGTGACTTTGGATGACGACTTTGAAAGTTTTCAAAACAAGCACAAAGGTGTTTTCCAGCCAAATTTACTACTGTTCTACAATAGATCACTCTTCCTACACATATTGTATTTTTATATTTTTGATTAAAGAGCACAATAAGCTCCAAAACACTTAAAACACTTCTCATTTCTGGACTTTTCTTGTACAGTCTCTGTCAGAGTCAAAGACTAAAGCTGAATCACATTTTTTTTATTGATCACTTATGACAGAGAAACCCATCCTTCAGAGGATGCAGTGTACGGAGGTGTGGCCTTGCGTAGCTATCATAGACCGCAATGGCTGAACCGAAATGAGACGGTCTGGTCTACTGAGGATATTCGCTTTGCATGAATAGCTGTACCCGCCCTTACCGTTACCTAGCAAAGCATGCTACCTGTCGCCTAGCAACCTTGACAACACACACAAAGACTTGAGGTTTTAAGGCCCTTGGTTGCAACTGTTGTACCGTTAGCTGTTGAACTGAGCTGAAACCCAACACTTATATTTTAAAGTGAAATACTTGGGCTCTCTATTGGCATTTGCTTTCATTACTGGCTTTCAATGAGTGTTGGGTAAGGTCTGGCCACGAAGGATCCACCCATTGGATGTTGGGTTCACCTGACAAATGTATAAACTCTCCATTTGGTCTCCATCCAAAGAAAAATATCTCACACACACACACACACACACACACACACACACACACACACACATATACACATATATACATATATATATATATATATATATATATATATATATATATATATATATATATATATATATATATATATATAGCCTTTTTAGCTCCTAGATGTTTCACTTTCATGACCAGCTAATCGCTAAATTTGCTTGTCTGCGGTTTGGTCCTGTGCAGTTAGCATACAGTGGATTTATCAGAGCTCTTAAACTGAAAACAGCTTCCTGCTGTGAAAATAATTGTGAAACTGTGAAAGTAAAATGGTTACAAAAAGATATCTGATAATTATATTTGGTTTGTTACAAGCACCTTTAGTATAACAATAGTCGTTTGATTTATTGTTAGTATAAAAACATTGCCTCCCCGATAAAGGGGACCTTTAAAGTGTTAGAACAGCCATTGTTCATTGACAGCAAAGAATCACATGGGGGGACATCCACTGTTGAAAAGGCAAATTCCTTCACCAGCATAAGCCAATAGACCAGAATGCAATGCAGCCACAAGACAGGGTGGGTTTTGTGTGAAGGTTTTTGCTTTGCTTTCTTTTGAAGGAAAAGCCTCAGTGACGCAGCATCATGTAAAACCTGCTGTTTTTCTGTTTAGTTTTTCTAACAGCATTCTGGGAAATGTGGGACGTCTAACAGAATTAAAAACTTTTCAAGGTCAGGTGGTTTAACATAAGGATTTAATGCTTTTCCTTCCACATGAATACAGTCAGATCACCCCGGGTGCTTGGTAATGTGTGTGCAGGCAGCTGAACACATGCACACACAAACATGAAAGTAACTAAACTACTGTACACATGCAGAGGAGCATGTATGTACACAGGCTGACTAAACACATGCATGAGTCACATGCAAATATAAACACAAAAAACACAAATATTATTGTGGAATTAAGCTGCTGCCACATTAGCTCATTTGTGTGCTTGTAGCTTTGTGTGACATTTGTGACTGTGTACTTTGTCAGCAATGCCACGTTTGTGTGTTGATAAAATGGAGTTCTTTGATTCCATGTTCCACTGCAAATTTTCTTTCTTACATACATATTTTCAGCCAATATTAAGATCCAGACTTAAAGCCTGAGAAAACTGGGAACAAGAGAAGACATTAAACAGACATCAAATAAGAACTAGACAATAACTGTTTTGATGAGACTGATGAGCCCGCAGGTCGTCTGTGCATCAGGTTATTATGACCCATACTTATGTTTTGTTGCTAGGCGACATCTATTGGTCATAGTAATGATGACAGGAGCGAAGGGAAAAGTGCGGTGACAGTAAGTCCACGTCAGGAGGGGGTCGCGGTGGATGGATGAATATGACACAGGAGAGCGGTGTTCGATTCCCGTGTGACAGTAGCAGTTTATGTTGTTTCTATTATCCATGACCGTTCGTTGTTATTATTGTTACTATGACAACAAAGATCTTTTAATGTTGAGGAAGTACTTATTTTAACCCAAATCACCATCTTTTCCACCATGGCGACATTGTCTGCATTTATTATTGTAACCATGATAACCAAGGTCCGCTACATAATTTATGAGGGTTGTGTCAGAGAGTTAAAAAAAACAACTGGTTGATTTTGATTGAAGCAGCATTGTGTTAATCCACCAACACAAAACTGATTCACTTGTGGAAAGTATGGCTGGCAAATAGACAAAACCTCATGATGAACTGAGACTATTCAGCCAGTTAATTTCAAAAGGAGTAATACTTTATTTTGTGAAACTGATCTTCTTGATCAGTGACAAACAGTTCACTCTTTTGTTGAACTATTATTTTTAAGAGTTGTCAAAAGCAGAACCAGAGTAAACCAGCTCACATTTTATATCTCCAGGATAGAAATAAAGCCTCACTGCTCTGTTTACACCAATGCAGCAATGCTGTACCACGCCAATAAACTGCAGACCAAGGATCTAACTACCCCTCATTAAAGCACCACCAGTCTCTGCAGTCCATTGATGTAGAAATCCTTCATTTCAATGCAACGGCTCACATGTGTGGATCAATGTACAGCTCGGCTATATATAGCTCTGCTCATGTATCGGATTTCCCTGGCAGGGAGCTAAAAATAGAGTGAGGGGCGAGGGAAAAGGGGGCGAGATGGACCCCTCCAGAACCCCAGAGGAATAAGACAAACACAGAAGGATGAAAGGAGGAGGATCTATATGCTGCTTGCTGTACTTGCCATGCAGCTTTTATTTTACATTTTCTTCCCCAGTGAGTTTTACAGTTGCAGGGTGAATTGTAATAATCTCACCATTACTTTTTTTCTTAACTCTCTGGAATTTATGTTTTTGTGTTGAAACAAAAAGTCTTAATGACAGTGCTGTGTGACAGAGCTGTTAAATCATTGAAGAGTAAAACGACAGAGTTACAGTTGTGGATCAGTGCCCACTTATCCCTTTAGCACCGCGGTGCTGAGGGAGTTTGGCACAAAGGTGGAGCTCTTAAAGGATGCCTCGGGCAGAAGTAGTAGGTTTCCTTGTCCACTGGGAGGTTTTTACGAGCTGTGCTAAGCAGAAGTTTGTGTTCGGAGCTGCCGCTGCTGCACAGAGGCTCTGAGTCTGTCAGCCGAGGCAGTCACAGCAACTCAGCCTCATGTTACGCATCTGAGCCTCAGGCTGATTGGAATTCAGGAGGGGTGGTAGTCATCCTTATATCGTTTCTTTGAGATTAAGTTTTTTATCGGAGCTAACGCAGTGGAAATAAATGTCAAGACTGGAACTTCTAATAATTATTATTCTTATTTCTCTTATTTTGTTTATTGATATACCCACCGCAATTTTTCTTCTAACTGTCCATTATTTTAATGACATATTACATATGTATGTATAGTAACATATTTTCTGAATGTAGTGCTGCATTCACCAACAGCTGTGAAGTTTACAGGCCGGTTGGTGTGGATGGTGAGCGTAGAAAGCAGATGACTTTCAGTCACAATGATCAGTTACTTTTCCTTCTGCAAACAATGGAAAATTCCTGTAAGTACAGGAATCACAACATTAAATTTCTTAAATGAAAAATGTGTAAATTGTGCCGTCTGTGATGAAATGAAATGGACAGTTCATGCCCATGTACGTGAAATCAGTAGATGATATTTTGTGTACCTGGATGAATATAGTCATTGAAATACTGTTAAACCAAGGTTACATGTAAATTCATTCACAAATTCATCATTCAATTTTCATCAAGATTTTTTTTTTCTCCCCTGCAAATCACCAAAGTCCCCAGGTAATGTTTTAAAGATAAATTAAGAACTCCTTAATTAATGGTTATTTTTGGATGCCATTCACATGTTAACAATTAGGTTATTTCAATGTTTTAGCCCACTTTCTTTCCAGAAACAAGCTCTTAAAATGCTGACATGTTAGTCATGTAACATTACTGGGTTAATTGGGACTGGGTCAGTTAACATATCATATTGATTATGAATAGCAATTTTAAGATTTCCTCTGGGCCAATAAAGTGTCCTCTTCTGAACTCTACCCTTTGTATAATTATTGATTATCATTTTGTCTTTTAAAATAGACTTCTGCCTCTCTGAAGGGACATTAGTATTGACTCAGTGATATTTACCGTTGCTCTCAGCAGAACCCATTTTCTTTAACTGTACAATAGAAACCCTGAGGAAAGCAAGAAGGCAGCATTTTTACATTACAGGAGACCTTCACGCCAGTGTCGAAACAGAAAAGAAGTATTGGGGCGATAAGTGCAGTCATTCTCTGGCTATCAGTGAAGGAGTCAGTGCTATTTTGCATCAAGGGATCCAAGGGATGTGTTGTCTTTGGATGTGAGGCACTTATCTAAGTCAGATTTTTAATTTATTTTACAGCGATAAATGCATGTGCAAGGATTAAGCACTTACATAATCCTTGGTATTGTCATTGATTCTATTTTTTATTTATCCCCAATGTTAAACTGCTGCACAAACTTTCCCTTTAATATGCTGCTAGTCTTGTGCACAGCAGTCCGTACCAACACCAAGATTTATAAGAATGAACATCACTATTGTTCATTTCTGTCAAATTTGTAAAGGTCACAATATAATTTGTTATTAAATGCTGAAAAACAACATTTACCTGCTTTCGACAGACTGTTAATTTGTTCTTTTTGTGTATTGCTCTCGTTGTTTTTAAGTCTGTGTGGTACCTGGCAGGCAATTTTATTTTTCTCGTTTTTTTTATTTTTCACAGTTCAGTGTAAATTGATTATGTCTGGTAAGTCCCCAACTTTTGGTTACAACGGCTACTTCTCATTTCAATGTCTGGCCCCAAAAATTGCTTAAAAACAGGTTGGGTGCCTTATTCATATCCTTGTAAATGCTGGTGTGAAATTTTCTATTTAGATACTTTGGATTTGGAGCAGCTGTGAAACAGTAAAAGTGCTGCAAAGTCTGACGGCTGCATCAGTAGTTATTTTTTCCCCTGATCTGTGCAGCAGCAGAAGGCAATTTGACTGAGGACCAGTTGGCCTGACTCGGGAATAACCAGTAAAATAGGCCATGTGCTCCCTCGCTATTACTATGTTTGTGATTATGAGTCACACATTACTCCATAAATGGCAGGAGGTTCCTTAACCCTCTGCTCTGCTGGGCCTCATTAGCAGTGTTTTCACAAGGAAGCAGAGTTTCACTTTACATTTAAATGTGTTTGAGGTTTCCACTGCGGTGAAGAAACTATACATGGCTTGAAACTGTGTATATCTGATGCCCAGAATTTCCTGACTGACATTGCTTGAAATCAAGAAAGTTTCATTTTCAAAGCATCTTAAAACTTTTGATCAATGTGCTGTACTGAGATGTTGAAAGCAAATATTTGAACATCAGAAAGAACAGCTAATCTAAACATGTGCTTAAGTATAAAAAATTAAGTAATCTGTCAAAGTATCATCGGTGTGAAGGACTGTGTTAGATTTAGTCAATACAATAATTTCTCAAAAAGTATAAATATGTCATTTTGTTTCGTCTGTGTTGACCTTAAAGTGGACTTAGTAGTGATGACCTCAGTCTTTCTCTGTCTGAAAACATTTTTAGCCGTCCAACATTTAACCTCCTTAAGGTGATGACTTCAAATGCCTTAAAACTTCTGGCATCAAGCACCTTCATAGGGAGGTACAGCAGAGTATCGTCGGCATACTTGTGACAGACAATTTTCTAAAACAAGGTCCCAGTGAGTAAAGAGAATTAAATAGGGCTCAAAATTGAACCTTGTGGTACTCCACAGTAGATGGATGCAAAGGAGAAAAATGACCAGTTCTACCAGACTTGCTGGCCATCCAATAAAAAAGAATGAGCAATTGCGTCAAAAGGTTCTGAGTTTTGACGGAAGGTATAAGTTTAACAATTCCAACAATTCATTGGTCAAAGAGAATAAAACACACTTACAGTAAAAAATCAGACACTTTCCATACAGCCTGAGCTGTACAGAAAATGAAACACTCTTCCCACCAGCTCACACACATTTACAGCCCCGGATTAGAAGTTTGGCCTTTTCCCCTGGGAATGGGACTAATGGAAGCAGATTGCTCATCCTGTGATGCTGAGGAATGAGGGCCCACCTGAAGTGGGGATGACCCATTTTGAGGCTGAGCTTATCTTGTCTTTTTCTGAATTCAGATAGTCTTTAAACATGTGTGAGAATGTAGGCTGGGGCTGCGAAGCATCAATATGGACTGAAGAACGTGATTACCACTGACTTTGTACCCTATAGAGACCACATGGCACATCTCAGCTCACATCAGGCTCTCTTTGCACTTGAAAGGATGATGATGTATAGACCCAGGCTTGTACAATATATTAAGATGCCATAGACCTTTCCTCGTGGTTCTTGCCACTGTGTGTCATTGCAGATTCCTCCAGCTGCATTAGTCCTGTAGGAAATGTTCTTCTTAGAGCTTAAACATCAGTGTAGTGAGAGTCAGCCATGACTGCATATCTGCTTTTCATTCACCTTTGTTTAGAACACTTTATTTCATAAATACTCTTCTTACACGTGTTTATGTTTGAATTCATACATCACAAGCAAAACCCTTCAGATACATTTCATAAATTTTCCTTGTTATTGTTATTTTTTTTAATCAAAAAATTGCTATGACACCTGTCAGGTTATATTTGGGATCAATTTTTTGTTTGTTTGTCTGTCTTTCAGTTGAGGTCCGGTGACAGTTACCACAAAGATTTTGTACTTTGACACAGCTGTGCGGTCAGAAACTACGATCTGAGAAGAAACCACCAATCCCACCCAGCATCATTCACTTGTATTGGTTTTATTATAAATGCGTCATTTGGCTGGTTTGGTCATTATGGAGTAAAACCACCTTGGTTGAGTCCACATGGTCCCACTTTTTGAGCACTAGAGGTCAGGACTGGCATATTTGTTGTGTAAGTTTGCTGAAGCTGAAGTTGCAACAGAATATGTATTTAACATCCTGCATTTTAAATGGTATCGTGGATCTTCTGTAGAGCATCATTATTGTTTTGTTCTGTAATCAGCTGATCACGTTTAGTGCAGGGTGCTGCTTAAATTGGCAAAAACAACCACAACATACCAGCAAACTGGGTACAAGCGGTAGACCCAGTGTGTGTGTCCATGTGTGCGCATGTGTGTTTGGTTAGTGTTGGCAGGTGGGATGAATTCCTCTGATGCCCACACATGTACCCATGCATGTGCACACAGACACACATGAAGAGACACACACACACACACACAGAGTGAGTCACAGGGCAACACAGCCTACTGTATCAGTCTGTGGGTCGCCAGGGGCTGATGGGGCCACTCAACCGTGAAAGAGGGAATGGAGGCTTAACAGGCACACAGACAAACACACACACACACACACACACACACATGATATAACATGCATACGCACAGGGAGACACGCGCACACATTTTTTTTTAATAAGTAAATATGTGACATCCTGTTCTCTCTCTCTCTCTCTCTCTCTCTCTGTCTCGTGTGTGTTTCTGAGATTGTATCTTCATGGTCTTAATAAAGTTAAAGCACAAGTGGATTCACTGATTTTGAATCAGTGGGTAGACTCCAAGTAACTGCATCTTTCCCAACAATATCCAACCCTGGTAACTGAAGCGTGATCATCATTATCATGGTTATGTTAAAGTAACTCAGAGCACTGGGGCAGGGAGGGGGAGAAGATCACAGTGGTGAGTTTATCTTGAAATAGTCCACACTGAGTCAAAACAAGAGACTGGATGTGTTCACTTCTCCAACGATTAAGCAGTACCACCATCACTCACTTAATAGCCTAAACCTAACATCACCACAGATGCAGATCCTGGTCTCCATTGTGCTTTGCCAAATAAGTTGTTGTTGGCTCGATGCACAAAGTATATTTGTAGAGTATTAACACATTTTTAGGAGATTGTTGTGTCCAGTCTGATCAGTCTGAAGCACTTCAGCTGCAGATGCTCCACCGCTGCTGTCAGCCAGGGTTAAGTGATGTCAGGGTTCAGTCTTTTGCTGTCTTCAGTTTAAGTGAATCCTTCAATGAAAACTGAGAGCGAGTCCCGTGGAGCCATTTAAATCAAAGGTCCTCTTAATACTCAGTGTATCTCATTATGAAGTTTTGCAAACGGTTCACCAGGCAAATTTGCAATTAATCAGTAATTGCCACACACTGGAGCTCCAGGGGCCACAGGGCAGTTGCCCACCATGCACCGTTGGTAATCCCACTTTGATACCTACTCCTTCACTTTCCTCCTTTCTCCTCATCAGTCATTTTCTCTTCCTCACGTTTGTCAGCATGTGATGGCGTCTGGATAGTAACTTTTCAACACTGCAGATTTGAAGTCCCTTAAATGTAAGTAATTTCCCTTTACTCTGACACGGTTACATTTAATGTTCAGAATGATCATGTTGTGACACCTAACTCCAACCAGTCCTCCAACCTCAACAACCATACAGGTCGTTTTATTCAACCCTCTGATATGACCAATAGGAGTGTTTCCTGAAATTGCGTCCCTACAGCGGCAGGCAAACTGGACTGTGGCTGTCATGGTTACAATTATAAACACGTGGATTGTACTAACAGCCGTATACACCTTAGTCACCATGGTTACTATAATAACAGTCATGGCTTGGTTAGGTTCAGGAAAAGATGGTGATTTGGGTTCAAATAAGTACTTCCTTAACATTACTCGATCTCTGTTGTCATGGTTACAATAACAACGGTCATGGATAATAGAAACAACATAAACTGCTGCTGTCACATGGGAATCGAACACCGCTCTCCTGTGTCATGTTCATCCATCCACCACAACCTCCTCCTGACGTGGACTTTGTCACTTTTCTCTTTGCTCCTGTCATCATTACTACGACCACTAGATGTTGCCTAGCAACAAAACGTAACAATGGGTCATGAAAACCAGCTGTTAGTAACATGTTTCTGTGACGCCCTCACATGATCAGTGGACACAGGCTCATACGCAGCCACTCACAAACACTCCCTGTGAAAACCTCTGGCTCTGACACTGTAGATTCCTCTCAGTCCTCTCTAGTTTGTTTAATTCTGTCAATAACTGTTGTGAGAATAGAGTCGTCCCCTCTCTGTTAAACCACAGAGGCATGTCCAGATGCTTTGATTATTAATTGTTAAATCAAATAATGCTAATTTTGTGGTACCTTTGAATCAATTACGATGTTAATGTGATGCAAACTGACAACTAACTGCCCCCTCTGATGTCCATTTCAATTCATTTAAATTCCCAAATAACTATTATCTCTTCATGTAAGTTATAACATTCCTCTTACTGACAAATATATCACTTTGATAATTTGTCATTTTTATTATTATTGGGCCTACCTCACTTTTCAGGTAACAGTTAGTTGTTATTGGCACATTTCTCAGATTTACTTCAACTGAACAGTTTAAATGTTCATCTTTGACTCATGCAGAGGAACATTTTCTCACATTAAGACAAGTTCTGACTCCAGCTGATCCAAATCAAACCTGTGGGTTCATTCATCTCCTCTGACTCTCCACTGGAGATTTGTTCCCCGCTGTCCATCATTTTCCCGGGTTGTTCCCGGGTTGTTCTGCACACAGGATGGACCCACACTCCACTCCACGGACCCATGTTTGGGTGTTTAGCTCATTAGTGACTGACACGATGTTAATGTTGCTTCATGTCGGACTCAGTCAGGCTGTCAGCCCGCGTGATGTGTCCTCAATTCCAGCCCGCGCGCTCCGCTCGTGCCATGCTGGCTCCGTGCGCGTGTGCATGCGCGAGTGTCTTCTTCTTCTCCCTCTAGCCTACATCACTAACCCCCCCCCCCCCCCCCCCCCCCCCCCCCCCCACACACACACACACACACACACGCACACACACACCAGTCCCACCTCCCTACACCCAAACTACAGTGAAGCTCATTCAACCGATTCTCCGCAGTGCTGGAAGAGCGGAGTGAAGTAAAGAAGGAGAAGGAGTGAGAGAGGGGGAGAAAAGAGAGGAGAAGAAGGGAGATGCGGGGAAAACAGGAGTAAGAGAGAGAGAGAGAGAGTAAGAGAGAGAGAGAGAGTGTGTGTGTGTGTGTGGCGAAGCGGGAGGGAGGGAGAAAGAGAGAGACAGAGAAGGGAGAGAGAGAGAGATAAGAGGAAAACTGCAAATTTGGTGTCCAGGCTTCCCAGTACGCACAGATCTCTCCTCGGCTGCACCGTCCGACCAGCTCTCCGCTCTGCAGGGTGAGTAAAGCCTCTGCTGCCTCATTTTTTTTTGTATCTGCGCTTCACCAAACCACCGATGTTTGCTCCTCACTCTGAGCGCCCTCCTCTCACGCCTGTTTCTAAAGCCACTCGCACTATTTGGGCTGGTTGGCGGCGGGCTCTGCCTCTCTCTGGTGGCGCACGTCAGGACTTCAGTTTCGGCTGCAGAGATGAGACATGGTGCTCATGCACGCGGCTGTGTGTTGACATGGAATAATTTCTGCCTACCTCCTTCTCCTTAAAATAAAAAAATAAACCCAGGATGTTGTGTAAGAGCTCAAGTCTTTCCGCTGCTCACCTCGGGCTGAGGAGAGAGGAGATGTGCGCCGTTGTGTTGACAGCCGCTGATGAGTGTGTGTGTGTGTGTGTGTGCGTGTGTGTGCACGGCTGTTTCCTCGCCTGTTAGCAGAGGAATGTACTGTACAGGGATCACTGTGGCGCATTTGGAGGAAGGGGCGCCCGGTAACACAGTTCAGTCAGAGTACAGTCTGGAGAACAGCACAGTAAAGCCGCTTCGCTGGAGGAGAGAGAGAGGGGGAGGGAGGGAGGGTGAGGAGGATGAGGGGTGAGGCAACGTGTGTGAGGAAGATGTGATTGTGTCACTACAGTGTGTGCGTGAGAGAAAGAGAGAGAGAGAGAGAGAGAGAGAGAGAGAGAGAGAGAGGAGAGACCAGGACTGAGACAAATATATGAGAGTTTGTGCACATTTGTGTGTGTGTGTGTGTGTGTGTGTGTGTGTGTGTGTGTGTGTGTGTGTGTGTGTGTGTGTGCGCTGTAAAAACTCTTGGCTCCTTCTTGGGGAACCCATCCTGTGATACTGTTCCAGCAGACTGCAGCACTTCTTATTGGGTCCATCTCTCTCCCTCTCTTTCTCCACACTTAGACATGCATACTGTAATCTGTGTGTGTGTGTGTGTGTGTGTGTGTGTGTGTGTGTATATGTGTGTGTATTGTAAGTGAAAGGAAAAAAAAGATGAAGAGCAGGCAAAGGGGAGCATCTTGTTTTTCCACCCTGGTAATTAAAGTGAATATACTACTCTGTTAAAGACAGAGGGAGATCTGCAGAGGTGTTTCTCCTGAAAGAAAAAAACAACAGTGCGGCACATGAGGATGGGACAGTTTGTTTTCTATGCTGCAATACAACTCTACTGTATCAGAATTTCACGCAGTTTTTAGAGCGTTGACGTATACCTCATATGTAAAAGCAAATGTATTTAAGTCACTCATACATTTGGGTAATAAGTGCATTTGCTGCTCTAATGCTGCATTCATGTCATGTGGGACAGAAAATTTCCATGGTTACAAATTGCAAGAGAGTTCAACCATCAGATATTCAAGATGGGGATTGTCAGTGTTACCAGTAATGAGTGTTTGTTGTGCTGCATTAACCAGAATAGCATTAAATACAGTGCAGATGCCTTGAGTGTTAAGCAGATTGAGGACTCCATGCTTGTTTGCTTTTTAAACACATTTGGTTGTAGGCTTTCAGAGCTTTTACAAAAATGATGATTCCAGTCGTTATTGCATTCAGAGGTTGTTGTGCACAGTATTGATAACTGTGGTTACAGTTATTAAGGTATGTACAGGTATGATAACTTCCATATGACATTGACAATGCAGCAGAAACAACTCCTTTTACAGGAAATCCTCTGGTGCACAATGGTTTGAATAATTTTCAGCTGACTGCATTAAAGATTTTAATCCATTGAGATTGGTAATCGCACATTGGGAACTTGGCTGGCTGGGAGGAGGACCTTGCTCAGTGACCTTTGATGAAGGTGCTTGCAGCCAGTAGTGAGTTTAAGTCGTTTAAGTTGTTGTATAAGATGATAGTTAGCATTAATGGTGATAGCAGCCGACCATAAATCAACATGATAGGTAATGCTTTCCACTATGGGCACATGCACTTCACTATAGAGATGGAGATCAGAAGAATCAGCTGCTATGGTGTCCGTCTTCATAGTGCTGCCATTTTACAACGGCCTTCTGACAATCTAACAGGAAAGAAATCCACCTGAGAAGAACAAGCACAATCCAGTTTGGCTTCTAATTGTTAAGAAAAACTCTTGTTGTCCTGCTCTACATTAATACTGTTGTGGTTTTCTCACGATGAGTGAATTCACAATTCACAGAAGTGAAATGTATTATATCATAACCTGAGGTAGAATTAGGTATGGACAAGTTTAAGTGAGTTTACCTTTAAGAGTTGTGTTTAAACTACAGTTGAATATGAATTGTATTAAATTTGAAATATGAATTAGATGTTTGCAGACTTGTACAATGGTTGTGTGAACTATGAAGTGTCATCATCGTCAGTTGGCGTACAGCTCACTCAGGTCAAGGGAAATGAATCACACACTAACTTAAGTTGTTTAAACGGCTGATTAATGGTGTGAGTCACTGACAGTAGCATGGTCAGTGTTTCATTCCCCACCAGGGTCACTCAGAGTACTTCAAAGTGCTTCAAAGACATAACTGCTGATTTCAGATTTAGTGATATTCATGTTGGCTCAACCACTGAGCTTCTAAACACCTGAATCGACATCAGCTCTGTTTTTAATCTCATGTAGCCATGTCCTGTCAAGGTCAAGGAGCTCTAAGGACCACCTCAAGATAAAAGGAATTACAAAAACTCATACAGTCATTTGGTTGGTTGTGAGTTTCTCTACTCCTATCAGCACCTTAATTTGGTTTTCAGTTAGACCTGACCTCTGGGTGACTAACCATATAGGTGGCAGAATGTATGAATGAATGTTATCAGAAAATGCTCATACGAATTCTTGAAGAAGGTATTGACAAACTGATTTGCTCTTAAGATTGAAGGACTCGCTGCAATTAGAGGTTTGGTATCATGAACTAGTTAATGTCATCCAACCACATCTAAAAACCAAAGCTGTTCTTTGCTCTGAGAAGCCACACTTGAAGCCTGGGCAAAAAGCCTGCTCTCATAGCCTCCTTTTGCCTGCACCACACTGCCTTTCCAATCTCTCTCCAAGCGCTGTGTCTTTTGCGTCTTTGTTGTCTCTACACAATTAATCCAACAAAAGGGGATAAGGGAAGACACTTTCATACAGTCTGTCCTCCGTGGGATTCATGGTGATACAAGAACTGATGAAAGTAGCTGTGAGTTTTGACAACATCAAAAGTAAAGACACAAAAGAGTTTGAGAGAAAAGATGAAATCTGGCAGATTTTCTCTCCTTTGCACACCTGGTCCGACACTGCATGAAGTGGGTTTGTTTATGGGATTGACCCACCCACCCCCGTCTTTATGCAACCTGGCCCAGATTCAGCCACTGGGTCAGTTCCTTTCATGTTCAAGCTGAGAATCAAAACCCAAACAAGAAAAAAAAAAATCGCAGCAGTCAAGAGGAAAAAAAAATGCTGGGTTCTTTCCACCCATCAGATACATTTTCAGTGTTTGTATCATGCACAGTTAAGGTCAGTTCCCCTTCAGGTCAGTCAAAGCCGAATGTGACCTCAAATTCAAATTATACAACATTCAAACTGAGTGAAGGTGAATGGAGACATGTATGTGTGTGTGTGTGTGTGTGTGTGACTGGTTGGTGGAGGGTTTTTTTGTGAGCGTTGCTCTGCACAGGCACAGGCATGTAGGATGTGTCACACTTAACACTGCCTGCCTGCCAGCCCTGGTGCATATGTGTGGGTGTGACATAAAGTATGTGTGTGTGGAACAAGGACTTTCCTCAGTTTTTGGGCCAAGGTCTTTTCCTGTAAGCTGTCTTTCCCTTTTCTTCTCCCTTCCCTCGTTATTCTCTCACCGTATCTCGCCTTATCTCTCCCTCTCCTTTATCTACCTCTCCTCAGCACATTAACAGTCTCTCGCAGGCCCTCCCTCATTTTCTCCAGTGTGTGTGTGTGTGTGTGTGTGTGTGTGTGTGTGTGTGTGTGTTTTCTTACCCGCCGCATAAGCTAATTATCTTTATCAGTCCAGCAGTCGCTCAGACTACAAGACGAGGGTTTGTTTCCCAAAGCTTTCATCGTCTTAAGTACTGCTTTGAGAAATGAGAGTCTTCTTGCAGTTCCCAGAGACTTGAACATGGTTCAGCATCATTCCTAGAAATGTCTCATCTAGAGAATTTTGATGCTGTATTTGAAAAGATAAGTTGTTTTTGGTATTTTAGGAGCAAATTTTTCTTGAATAGCACTTACTTCCTCCTTCAGCCATGTCGTCCATGCTGTTTCATGCTTTCTTTGGTCATTTCTTCAGGCTAACTGCTTTTAGGGTTTAGCCTAAACTTTGGATGGATACATGTGACCTCAATTCGCCCTTTGTTTGTTCCCTCTGTCCTTCCTTCCATCACCTCCTCTCCCCATCTTGTCCTCCAGTCTTCCCATCTTTAAATATCCATCTCTTTCCCTGCCAGTTGGCACAAGCCTCTCGCTGCTGACAGAGGGACATATTGCCTTCTCAACAGAAAGCAACCCTCCATCCCTCCACCCCAACGATAGCAAGCTAACCTGGGAACGCCATCTGTGGAGCCATGCCCGGCACCATGGGACATGTAGTTTCGTGGTGCTCAGCAGTTGCTTTGCCCTGCTCCACACTGACCCGCCGTTGCTGCAGTCTTTCATCTCTCTTTCATCCGATTCCCTTGTTTTTTTATTTCTTCACCAACCTCTTAATTGTGGGAGCCAAGTCTGCAATCAGTACTACATAGTGATTCAGATTGGTTTTCCTTAGGGTTTTTCCAGTACAGAAAACAGTGCTGGGAAAATGTCGCGTTCTGTGACATTTTACACATTATTATATTATTATATTTGCTTCTGGTAAAATTGTAATTACATAAGTTATGATGTCATGAGAATATCTATTAACACATCTGCACCTATACCCAAGAAAATTTTGACTACCCACAAAAAAGTTTTTTATTTTGTTGTTTTTTTTAAATCACATTTTATCATCTCATTTCACTGTTTAATCTCTATTTATTTATTGTTATTTTCATATTTGTATCTCTCTAAATTTGGTCTAAATGTTGTTTCTAATTGTCTGTCATGTAATTCAAATGGAGAATACTAAAATTATAAAAAAAAATTTAGCTTTTTTATAAAGAAATCTAATCAAGAATAATTTAGGACACGGCCTTGGTAAATGGTAGCTACAGCCCATTGTTAGAGCTCCGTTAATCTTAATTGCTGGAATAATATGCCTTCAATGTAATTTGACACACCATTCATCTTTAGTTAAAATGAAAACCTGTGAATACATTATTCAAACAAATTTAATACAACTTTAATTTGAAGGAGCCATTTCTAAGTTTTGCTTTTGCTATATAGCTCTTTATTCATCAAGAGCTGTCTCCAGTGGTGGAAAGCAATGACAATGTTAACTCTGGTCTCTATCACATTTTTTCTTCTACTGAAGTTAGCACGCTTAACCAGCTAGCCAGTGACCAAACCATGCAGCAACTTTCAACAGATTCCGATTCAAAAATGGCTTGATCCTGATTGGTGCACAGATGTAGGCCTATGTAATGTCACCTTATTCCAACCAGTGAGAAGAACTCATGCACAAAAAAGAACCGTTCTGAATTTGGCAGAAGGGATCACTTTACCAATAGTAAGAAGCAGAATGAGAAAGTTTTCTAAGCTTTTAAATTTTGAAAGTTTAGTTTTTTACAGACTTTGAGGTAAAAGTTATACAGCAATCTTTTTCTCACAATGACTCATTCACCACTTTTTAATGTGTCCTCATTCTTTATATCCCATATTAAACCCTTGTTATTATTACATTTTCATCTGATTACAGGTTTAGCTCAGTCCATCTTGTTTGTGGGCCTCAGTCAGGGTGAAAACTGTGGCTTTCTATATGAAGTAAGATGCACAATTACCACCACAAACACAACAGAATAATCACCAATGAAGAGGCTTGTTGATAGTAGATAAAAACCATCTCTCAGACTATACAACACAATGGGCTCTTTATTAAGTAAATGGCCTATTTCCGGAAATTAATTCATATGTACAAAGCTCCTGATTAAGGGAACTTATTATCACTCCTACACTGACAACCCTGCTTTAATGCCTTAATTAGCAAGGCACACTCATTCATTAAGTTGGACTTCATTGAGGATGCTTCTAAGCCTCCAATAAAATTAAACAGAATTAATAAAGAAACCGAGCAAAAATTTAAATTGTGCTGGGGAGTACTGAGTGGAGCCTGCTGCTTTGTAATGAAGAAGCTGGCCTGTGGATAAAATTTAACCCTTTGCAGTGTTCATTTTTACTTTTAGAAACTGTGCTTAAGGGCCACAGCTGACTGGCTAACAGTGCCTCAGGTCTGTGATTATAAAATGGCGCACTGAATGACTTTACATATTCAGCTAATGGAGGAAAAAACAGACAAGTACTCAGAAGCTGATATGACGAGATGACAAGAATAAATGAAATCAGTTGAAGTGCCCTTGAGCAAGAAGAATAGTTAGGGCATTACAGCTGATCTTTGACCTCTGACCTTCTGTTCATATGTTTTCACAAGAAAAAAAAACACAGCATTGAGTAGGAGACAGGATGCCAATGACACTGTCCCCGTTAAGAACTGGTCTTTCTAGTCTTTCTAGTTTGAAAGCAGAAATAAAATAGTTACCCAGTCAGGCAGCTTAAAGAGGGGGTTGGGGAGGGTGGCATATCTGGCCGTGGTAGAAAGAAAGAGAAAGGAAATGAGTGAGTGAGGAGAGGGAGGAGGGGAATCTGAGCGGTGGGCTGTTGTGAGGATTTCAGCACCACAGTGGTGGACAGCTCCTGAGTCTGCTGCTCACTGTTGGACTAAAGCTAATGTTCCTGCAGTCACATGTTTCTACACTGATCTTTATACTGAGGAGCAATGTGGATTTATTTACTTCTGCTCCTCCAGAAAAGACGTGTAAACAGAGGACAATCTAAACTAAACTATGTCGTATTACACAGAAGCTAAAGAGTTCTGCTCTTTTGTATTATGTACTCTTGTAAGAAATTTGCACCACAGTTACTAGTGGCAACACATTCCTTTTTCATTTGCTGAAAAGAAAATTCCATCTTAATCTCTGTCAGCACTGAAATGAATTAATTATCTCCCTCAGACTTTCCTTTAATCAGTCCTTAATCAAGCTCCTCACAGACCTTTCTTCATTCTTCTAAACCTTCTTCTTCCCATTTTCTCCTTTCTCCCTGCTTTCACCCCCCTTCCTTTGACTTTTTTCACCTTCCCTCAACTATATATTCTCTTTTCTCTTTCTATTCTCTCTCCCTTCTACCCTTATTCTTTCCTTCCATCCCAACCATGTCCTTTCCTTCATACCTTCTCTTCCCCCTCTTTCTTTCACTTTCTTTGTTTCTCAATTTTTTCCTCATTCCTCCCTTGTTCTCTGTCTCTGACCCTTACTTGCAAACTCTTATCTGTCCTTCCCCTCTGTCTCATTCTATCATCCTTTTTGGCATCCTACCTTTCATCCCCTCTTCTCCTCCACTCCTTCACTTTCTCATTTCCCTCACCTCCTACATCCTTCCTCATAAGCATCCACCTTCTCTCCCATACTCCTCTTCTTCCCTTTTACTTTCTCTGTTTTCTTCTTTCACCTTCCCTCACTCCTTCCTCCCCACATCATTACCTCTGACTGTTTGCTCCTAAGCATCACTGCTCCATTCATCTGTAATTCATTACATCGCCCCTGCTCCTGGATTCTCCCTGCACACACACAGAGTTAGTTAGTGGCTGGCGCAACCTGGGAATTGTGGTTATATTCTCAGGGCTTAAACTACAAAGACAACCTGATCCCAGCCCATTTGTTGTCAGCTATCTCAGCAAACACAGCCCTGGTTTCATTTGTGCATGTATCTGTGTGTGTGTGTGTGTGTGTGTGTGTGTGTGTGTGTGTGTGTGTGTGTGTTTGTGCGGATGTGCAAGAACTATCTACTGCACTGACCCATCACAACAGTTCTTGTCCTCTAAACCCACATTTTCTCCAGGCTTTCGTCTCTCTGTAGTTTTTAAAGTCACAGTTAAAGAAAAAAAATCCGTGTGCAGAGCATGAATGTGTCCAGAACACATTCACCAGAAGCCAAAACATTTGTGGACTTATTTTACAATTAATATGGTTCTTCACATGTAGAAAATATTAAAGCAAAGCCAAACTGCCAAAAACTAACAACATGAAATCATGTCAACATGAATGTTGAAATGAAATGTTGAGTTTTGATAAATAGAAAAATTATATTTCAAGGCTCAGTGTGTAGGATTTAGTGGCATCTATTGCCAGAAATAGAATATAATATTCATAAGTATTTTTTCATTAGTTTTTAATGACATGAAACAAAGAATCATTGTTTTTTCGTCAGCTTAAGCAAGAGCATTATATCAAGGTAAAATAAGTCATTGAGCTAGACACTGTTAGCGTTAGCTAAAGAAAAAAACTGCTTTTACTTACTTACCCAGCTGTTATCTGTAAATGTCCTTTTTGATTAAACAAAATTTTGGTGACTCAATTTTTTTAATCCACTAAACCAGACACTACCTAGGATAAATCTAACCCTAGTTTAACAGGCTTAGCATAACTAAACATCTGCAAAATGTAGATATTTTAGTGGATTAGCAGTAACTAGCATCTCAGCTTGTGACTCTAGGTTTGTGGAATGTATACATGTTGTCTTGTTACGATGCCTTTAAAATGATATATAAAGAAATAATGCTTAAACAAGCTAGTTAAAATGAGCAAGGAAGCTAAATAAATAGATTCAGATTTTAGTTTTTCTTCCATTCCCTGAAAATCATCCATCATCAAGTGTGGTATCTGCATTATGTAGGTATTATGTGGATTATGTGGCACTGATTCGTTTGGGCTTCAACAAAAGGCGTTTTTAAAACGCAGAAAATGAAAACGTTACAGCCTGTGTGCGCCGCAGTCAGCCTGAAAGTTTTAAACCCTTTTCTTCTCAAAGCCGCTGCTTCTGTAAATACCGCTCTTTGCCTTTAGGACAGTACAGTTTGTGCATTTCAAAGAGCTACAGCAGCTACATGAGCAAACATTTAGATCTCACAAATTACCAGACCAAACAAAACAACCATCTTCATCTGCAGCGCCCTGCCTTAAGTCTGGAAATCTTCATATTGTCTATGTTTTAGTCAACAGAAAGTGAAACGGCATAAATGAAGCCATCTGAAAGCCCACAGGGTGAGACAGTTATCTGCGGCCTGCAGGTCCTCAGCTCCCTCTCCTCTGTTCTAAGTAGATGGATTTGTGTGTTTTGACTCAGCAGTGTTGAGCGTCTGACTGCCTCTCATGTTGGGCCTGACATTTCCATCACTAAGACTGATGCTTATTTACACGAGCCAAGCACAAATCACCTTTGTCTCACTCAGGAGATGTGACTTTCTGAGGCGCTGACTTCTACTGAAGTGTTGGACGTCTATTCAGTGATGCTGTGATGTTTGACAGGAGAAAGTCACACTACTAATTCCTCCTGTAAACTTTTACACCAGGCTAAGTTATAACCCTCTGACTGTGTATTCTGCTGCAGTTTGGATATATTTATGGGATGTGTATTGATCCCTGCTTTAAAATGCATGTGTTGCTTTAAAAGATAACACAAGTTGCACTGTCTGACAAACACATATAGTTGAGCTTGTGGTCATACATTTTTAAAACATGTAAGAAGGCTATGTACTGTATGAGATCTTTTTGGAGGTCATACCCACAGGCCAAACTGTTTTAAAGGTCCCATATTTCACACCTCTCCTGTGTTGATATTCATCAGAAGATATATTTGTTGTTTTTAGAACTAAAAACCATCTCAGTGTAGTTTTACATCTCCTCTCTCAGGCTTATCTCTGGAGCTCTAGTAACAACATATCAGTCAGCCAATCAGAAGAGAGGATCTGAGCCTGTCTTCTGATTGGCTGATTGGTTTCTGAGTGATTGAATAAAGATGGAACAGATTTCAGGTAAAAACTCAGAAAAACAAAATCCTGCAAAGTTGGATGGTGGGTCCAGATGGGCGGGGCTTGGGGCGTGGCTGAGAGCGGTGACTGCTTTGTTGTGACATCACAAAGTTCCAGAAGTCCTGACGGCTGGTTTTAAGGCTCAGTTTCTGAATACAGGCTGTGTGCATTTCTCTGTGGACTGAGGCTTTGATACTTTCACAATATTAATATAGAACCTAGACCTGCTGTATAATCAGAAACAATATGGGACCTTTAATGACCTTTAGAGAGCTAAAGTCAGGGCCAGTGTGTGTTTGTACATGTGGCATATGTATGCTTCTTTTCAAATGTGTTTATCTATACACTCACATGTGCACACGTGATGCCCTTGCACACACACCTGCGTCTCTGCCACCATCTCTGCAGGGGGATAATCTGATTGGTTCACCCGAGGCGAGTGGCAGTTCACCGGAGGCGAGCAGTGTTTTACCATATCAAATATTTGTAACAGGTGACTCATGTCTGAGTGAGCGAATCCTCCCCGACACCGCTGAATGTGCTCTGCAGCGTCGTGCCTGAGTGATGAGGTCACTCCTCACTCTCCTCCTGCCTGAAAGCGGCTTCCTTTCTGCTTCTTATCTGCTCAGCTCTGATATTGTCGGCTGACTTCATTTTGCTCTGTGCTGCTCGCTTATCTGCTTCTTTCTTTCTCAGCCTTGTAAACAACATTTTAAGAGCACTGAACCACCTTCAACATCCTGTTTGGAATGTTATTTATTATTAGGAATACTGTAAATATCCTTCTCATAGAGGCCAATGTAAAAAAAAAAAAAAGATATATGCTTTACATTTTTATTGAAATGCAAATTGCTGTGCAAAGGGAGAATTATTAGGACCACAGAGAAAATTAGTGAATGCACAGCAAACATTCAAGATGTGTCCTTAAACTCAAAAATTTCTGTTTCAGCAGATTTGCTTCTTTCCAAAGTTACATCCAGATCTGGCTTTTCTCCCATGGAGTTCAGTTCAAGTCAGCAAGTTGCCCTCTGTTCTCCATTTGGAGGTTTTTAAAATGTAAAATTAGTCACATGACTGTTTTGCTGGTTATCTTTTTTTAAGATCAGCTGAATGGAGTCTGAACAAATTCTGGACATAAATATGCAACTTAGGATTCATGATCTTAGACAATTCGAAAGTGTGGCTGCCTGGAGATCAACAGATAAATAATTGGATAAAGAATTGTAACAACATTGTGTTTTATCATAATAATAACAACAATTTAAAAAATCTCTATAACACAATTCATGCAAAAAATGCTGAACAATATTTTAAAACAAATGATCATTGCATGTACAAAAACGGACTTGAAAGAGAAAGTAATGTTACTGTAAAAAGATGTGTATTAATATTTCCTTTCGACAGAAATAGACAGCGAAGAAGATAAAATCTCTGCTAAAAACATCACATCATGGGATTCTGTAAAGCTCTCAACTGTTCTCATACTTTCAGCAATAAAGTTAATTCATAAATAACACAAAACACAAACAGCTACGCACAACTCACAACTCAGCGTTGACACAAACACTGACATCGATATTTTCATTTTTAATTTGACACCTTTTTGTTGTGTCGTGTAACAGAGCTCGTACACCAACAGCTCAAACTGTTCACTCGTCTCTGTGCATCTTGTTTCATGGCAGAGCTGCAGACAAACTTTAGTCATGTTTTATTGAACTGCATTATAGATCAACTACAGCTTTAAATACTAGTTTGCACTGTGAGCTGCAGGTGGTGCCTGAGACTGTCAAGTTATAGTGATGTAACAGTAGTTTACTTAGAGTCAGACCTCAGTGATGGTCTGAGAGAAGAGTTTTTGGATTCGGGGGGGGGCAGTGTTTGGTTTTGCCCCTGTGTTTGAGCAGAGCAGCAGTTTGTGTTTACAGTTGTTGGAGTCCATGATGCTTCACGTCTGCCTCACCGACACAAACCACAGCATGGGGAATGTGACCTCCATTTTGACTGGATGGATGAGTCTCTGTGTGTGTCTGTGAGTGTGTGTCTGTGAGTGTGTGTTTGTATTTGTGTGTGCACGAGAGAGATGATGTCTCTCAGCGTGTCAGCCGCTGAAATGATGCATGGCAGAGGCAGCATGTCTGCCACCTAGTGAGTGTTAAACTGCACTGCAGGTTCCCTGGAAGCCAGACAAACCTGATGAGATGATCTCCACAGACGTGTGGCTGTGTCGTGATAAAGGCCAAAATCAATATATTGGTAAATTTTTTTTCTCTTGTTACAGAATGTTTTCTCTGGGTAACACACTGGTTTGACTATAAACAAGATGCCTTGTCATTTTTGTAGATTCTTTTCGTTTTTGTCAAAAGAGGATTGATTACTGATAAATACCTGCATCAGATTTAGCTTTGATCAGGGTGCAAACATGACTAAACTTTTTATTTTTCTTTTTTCTTTTCTTTTTGATATAATGGTAAATTTACCTGTGATTCCCAAGAGTGACATTCATGAGCTAACAGGGCTTCAGTTGAGGATTAAGGTAAATTCTTCCTCTTCTGTGTAAAAGAGCATTTTTGTTGTTTGTATCTGATTTGTTCTTCTCGTGTGAATCTATTTCTGCAGGGTTCACCCTCGCAGTCGATGTTCATATCTTCGCTCTCCTCTTCTTCAATAAGTGGGTGAAAAACAAACCTTCGCTCCATAATGGTGCATAGTTTGGTCAAGTTGTCATTACATGATGGTTTTATTTGAAGACTCTACATCTTGCAGAATTGTTTGACCTCTCAGGTTTGAAGCATGTGTTCAACTCAGACTGGTTTTTCCTCTCAAACTATTTCTTGAAGCTGTCAGCCACAGTCCTCTGATGTGTTAAGAAAAAAACACACTGAAACTCCAGGACTGGTCTGAAGAGCTGTTCAAGGCTCTCACACTTTAAGAAACATGATGATGAGAACTGGTTCGTTGTGTCGGTACTGAACTGAGTTAGATATTTTCAACATGAAAACTGTTCGATCCATCCATGGTTGTTCTCCCCTCCCCTCCCCTCGTCCTTCCATCTCCTCTCCTGTCCAGTGTTACATACATATTTAACAGCTGGAGTCAATGAAAGTCGAGACAGATTAAACTCAGAGATTCCTCTCCCTCGTTTCCATACCTCCCTGCTCTGCTTGTGAATATTTAAAAATTTAAAAATCGAAAGATTAAATCAATCTTTTCTGACCTCGGGTCACCTCTTCTTTTTCATGTTTCTTGTTTTTCAAATCATCCGACTCTCAAATCCTTAAATTCACAAACTGAAATTGTCCCCTGTTCTGTTGTTCATGTCTCCTGCCTCTTTGGTTTATTTATTTTTATTAGAGAAATTATTGAAATGTTTTCTCCTCTTCTTCTTTGTCTAAACATGATCAGCGTGAGCGCTCTCTTCTTCTCCACAGATGAGTTCGTTTAGCACGAGGGCTCTGACGCTGCTCTCGTCAGTCTTCGGGGCCTGTGGTTTGCTGTTGGTGGGCGTCGCCGTGTCAACAGACTACTGGCTGCTGATGGAGGAGGGCATCGTCCTGCAGCAGAACCAGACCACCGAGGTCAAGATGGCGCTGCACTCTGGCCTGTGGAGGGTCTGCTTTGTAGCAGGTCGGTTACAGTTTCATGATGTTAGGATGTTTCACATTTGTTGGCATTTTAAGTTCTTTACTGTGCTTTTCTGTTTGTTAATTTCTCATAGTTTTTCATACAAATTTAATTTGGAAACTGTCCTTCTGTGAAAAAACAAGCCCATAGGTCATCTGTGCAGCAGGTTATTATGACCCAGGGTTAGGTTTTGTTGCTTGGCAACATCTAGTTGTTGTAGTAATTATGACAGGAGCAAAGGGAAAAGTGCAGAGACGTAGTTTATAAAGCAACAAAGTCCACGTCAGGAGGAGGTTGGGGTGGACGGGTCGACAAAACACAGGAATATGAAACAGGAGAGCAGTTTTCACTTTCCTACTTTCAATATGGTGATGATAAGTCTGGGATTAAACTGTCACTCACATGACCATTACAACCCAAATCTACAACCCCCATCACAAGTAATATGATTTAAGTGTATTTTTTTCATATGTTTTTAAAGGAGAGTATATGAATCATGAGGGAAGTGAGTCACCTCCTGTTGAATTTTGCCTTTAAAGATCATGATGCTCCAGCAACTGTTCATTCATGTACACACGCAGACACACACACTGGGGTGGACACCACAGATACAAATAACTGTCCTTATTGCAGTAGCTGTCTCTGTGTTTCGGGTCATGAAGGCGTTGCTCTGGGGAGGCGGCCATATTTGTGTTTCCCTGTTGTCAGACGCCTGGCACAAAAGGTCAGAGGAGGGAAACGCTGGTGGCATTTGGAACAACTGTGTCTGTGTGGCTGTATGTGTGTGCATGTGTGTGTGTGTGTGTGTGTGTGTGTGTGTGTGTGTGTGTGTGTGTGTGTGTGTGTGAGCCTGTCTAGCAGTGGACCTCACAGACCTCACAGCACTGCAGAGACACAGTGCGGCACCATTACTACATATAGTAAAATTATACTTTAGACACAGGCATCTCTGAAAACTGTCCGTCATGCTGCATACTGCAATGCATGCTGCATAACCCCCTACGTCAATCTCTGTGGAAGTCAGGGTGAGTCCGAGGGGAGGGAGCTTCTCTCTGAGCACTTTCCAGTTTTCACTTCGGGTGCAAGACTTTAAAATTCCCTCAGGAGTGAACCCAGAACCTTAAACTCTCCAAACAGTCCTTGAGCACCATGAGCCATTTGGTCAGATCCTTATTTCCTTGAACCTTTGAATGTTTACTTTGGTGCTGGACTTCGAAATTCACTGAGACATGAACCCAAGACCTCAGTGCTCCAGAGTTGTCCTCTTATTCCCTGAGATGTTTGGCTCTTGAGGATTAAACCCACAACCTCAAATCATCAGTGTGGTCCTGTTACTCCAGTGTCTTTCCACTTGGCCACCATGATGCAAAGTCTCAGTTCAGGGTGTCAGAGGACTGTTTTGAAATTTTGAGGATATGGGTTCAATCCTCAGGTACCTTGTTAAATTCAAACAGGTCTGAGAAACATCCTGAGTCTGTGTGTTTGTGGAAGCAGGAGATGTTTGTCTGTCCATGAATGCATGATTCTGTTGAGATATTTTCATGTCTGTTTTGTGTTTTGTGTTTTGTGTATTGTGTGTGTGTGTGTGTGTGTGTGTGTGTGTGTGTGTGTGTCCTCTCTCTCTGTGCCTACAGTCTGAGGTTAATCGTCGTGTCTGTATTCAGCTCCTCTCTCTCTCAGCTCAGACCTTGTTTTCCCCTGAACCTCCTGCCCTCCATCTGTCTCCACCTCTAATTCACTTTCCCTCTCGCTTCCATTTCTCTGCTTTCCTGTTTAGCTTTTTTCCATCTTCTCTTTTCGGGGTCTCTCTACCCTCTCTCACCTCTCTTATTATTCGTTCTCTCTCTCTAGATCTCTTTGTTTGTCTCTCCTGTCACTCAGCCTTGGCCTCCTGTCTGCTCTCACTCTGTGTTTTTAACCTCTGTGTGTCTGTGTTTTTTATTTTCTCTCGTTTTATTTCCATATGCAAATATTTCCCTATTGTTTGTGACCCAGAGATGACCCAGATAGCTTCCACACAATCATCACTTCATTCTTTCTTTCTTACTCTTTTCACCTTTTTTCTCTCCCTCAGGACCTGAGAAGGGAAGATGTGTGGCGTCAGAATATTTCACTGAGCCAGAGATAGAGATCACGACAGAAAATACAGCCAACATACTCAGTAAGTCACAAGTATCTATAGATCAAATACGCAGATACATGCTTGCATATCTACATTGAGTCATATTCAGTGGAAATATTTCACTTTCACTCTCACCTCTACCTGTTTTGGACAAAGTAGATTTCATCACTTATGATGATGTTTTATGTATTTTATTGGAATAAATGCTGCTGCTGTGCAAATGGCTGTTACCATCAAAGACTGTTTCTGAACCAGCAACGTGCGAAACAAGTAAATACAACAAACACAGAACAAATATCTGTGATAGTGTAGACGTGTACTTTTATTTCCATTTATTCCAAATTTAACCTTAATAGTCACTTATTGTATAAAATGTCCATGTCTTTGGTCACATTACAGTCAAGTGAAGCCAAGTTGTGTTGAAATCTATATAATCTTATTTTCAATTATGGAAGTTTACAAAAATATGAATTATGTTGAATTTGGGGAATGAAATATAGTGATTATATTTCTATTTCATTTAAACAATACATGGTGTCTGAAATTAAATAGGCATCATACAGGTTCAAGAATTCAATTATTTATTATAGAACAATGTGGGAAACTGGTTTTTGCAAACCTAAAGTAATTTAAAGGAAAATCTGTGTTTAAAGTGTTAAACTGTTCAGTCAATTATCGTGACTCTTTTGTTCATGTAAACAGATCTGTCGCAAATTTCTGTCAAAAATATTTCCTTTAAGTCTTTTTAAAAAACTGTACAGACCCAGTTCTGACAGAATAAAAACTGTTGAGGATGAAAAAAATCAGTCAAGCTAATAGTGGAAAGGAGAAAACAAAACAGACTGAGGACTTTTAAACTATTTTAACCTTCATCAGTTCCTTTTTACATAGTTTTAAAGCTTTTAAGTGAATACGATAATGAAAACTGATCAAAACTAACTACACAGGTTAATTTACACATCAACAGCTTTAACTGTCAACCTAAGAGACAGTAAGATTTTTCTTTTTTGGCTTTCTGTTCCTCCCAAACTGTATAATTACTCATATATCTTCTACTATTCAAGTTGAGTTGCCAGTGTCTAAAACCTGCAACACCATTAGAAAAACTTTATTTCTTTATATCTCCCAGTTTGTCTGTATCTACGACGAACATCAGTTCAGGGGGAGGTCAGACTTCATTAGGATCAGGTGTCACTGATTGACTCATCAGGTCACATCAGACGTGTCTGCTCATCAGGAAACACACAGTTAGCTGCTATTTTTATATTTAAAGCAAAGTAAATACAATATTACAAACTTTATATATTGTGTAATCAATTGACTTTATGTTTGTATGAAATGTTATCAAAAGTCCCAGCACCATATTTATTTTTAAATAACTTTTTTTTTCTCTTTTGAGTCAAACAATAAATTAATGTCGAAAGCAGCTGAATTTCCCCGTGGAGCTATTTCGTCTTTGAGTCATTTTAATGATTTAAGATGTTGACACTGCCTTCAAAGTGCCCCCACCCCCCCACCCCCCTCCCTCCACAGTTTGTTCTGTCTCTTTGAAGTAAAGCACAGTCTCTTGTTGGAGACACTGGGGGGGAAGACATTTGGTCCATTTCATGCTAGACAAATGTCCTCAGGTAGATGCACAAATCATAACACTGTAGTGGCTCGGTGGGAGAAATTACTGAGTAACCCAGAGTGAGCTCCAGTAGATGTCCGGTTGTAAGTAAGTGTGCAGTGGAGGTTTAGACGATACTTGGGTACATTTGCATATCCGTCTTGGATTTGCTGTAGTATAATTTTCTGCATTTACTTGTTGTTGAAAATGTGTCACTGTTACAAGAGGAAAAGTTTAATGAGATTTTGGAACCGGTCTACAGCTCATCTTTCACTCTTTTTTAATTTATGTACAAGGGCTGAAACACGATTAACTTGATTTCATAAAATTCATCGAGATGAACTCTTCGCATCGCAGCTTCATTTAATCCACATGACGGCACGGTAGTGAAACAGTTGCCGGTTTCATGATAAATCGGCAGATGGTTAGTATCATTTTTTAAGCAGAAGGCAGTGACAGAGCTGCTCTGGAGATTTTTCACTCTCAAACCATTTTACACCAAAGTTTTGTTTTTTTTTAAAATTCAAGTAAACCCACTAAAAAAGGCGACTGTCTCCTGTTACACTGGCAGACGAGTTTGTCTTTCTGTTCGGGACGATGTCATCACATGAACACAGACACAGGAGAGAGAATGAGCTGGGTTTAGTTTTGACAGATAATTTTGATGCAGTGACAGCAATAAAAATTGTAAATTTCATAAAAAGGAACCAGTTAGTTGTTCATAGTTTATTGTTTTCTTACATCTTATACTTTAATAAGACAAAAGTAGTTCTTCTCCGATTACTCTACTAATCGATGGATTATACTGAAATAATCAATAGCTGCAGCCCTGTTATGTTCTCATAAAAATTTCTCTCCTGCAAATCTCTGCGTGATCCGATTTTAATCACGTCTGTTCTCTCCCATCATCCTCCCTGTCCTCCAGAAATGGTCCGGACCGCCACTCCCTTCCCCATGATCTCCCTGCTCTTCGTCTTCACCGCCTTCGTCATCAGCAACATCGGACACATCCGGCCACAGCGCACCATCCTCGCCTTCGTCTCTGGAATATTCTTCATACTGTCAGGTGAAGTGCAGACGCAGGAACATGCACACGACAAACACCACAAAGACTGAGAGTGTGAGGGTGTTTTCTGTGCTCAGTTTGAAGGTGGAAGTCATAAAAGACAAAATCCTGCACAGAAACTGTTGTTCCTGAGGTGCAACAGTCCTCACTTCACACAGGCCTTGTTGTTGTGCAGGGAAACAAGGTTTGCAAACAAATCAAAAACTAGCAGAACACTAATTTTATACTCTTGTAGAACAACCACAGACTCCAGGCTTTTCCTGTCACGGTTTGTTTCCATATTTTCAAATTATTCTCCTGTGTCTTGTAGTCATTGCGAAGCAGCTTGGGAGTTGAACCTCAGCATGAAACTGTCAGTAAATCTGTGTGAGGAGGGTCTGCAGAGAATAAAAACTCTTTTTTTTTGCGAAACCAAATTTGATGCGAGCTGGAAAGTTATGCCAGAAGTAAAATCGAGTGAGCTCCAGCCAGCTAATAGGACAGATGCAGCTCCACTGAGGAATATTTTTCAGCCTTTTGGCTGGATATCCTGCAAAGGTTTATGATCAAGTGATTAAACCCGACCGTGAACTCTCCCAGGCTGCTCTCGGGTCAGACTCGCCTCACTTTAAATTGCAAGCTTTACAGTTTGCTGTGATGATGGTGTAGACTTCAAACTTGTTCCAACTTCTCCCGATAAAAAGGCTTTGGAGAGGCGTCACATCCGAGATTCAAGAAGTTGCTGAGGTTACAGTTTCTGCAAACACATTTTCACCGAATTGTCCTGAAACTTTGTTGGGATTGTGTTACACCAGAAGTTTCTTTTATGTTTCGCAGTAACACCAACAGTTTTGAGCAGTTCAGCTTTTTTGTGTGTCGATAATTAAAATACATCACAGCCATTCACACGTTATATTACCACAATATATACTTTGCCTGCATGGATGAGTTTGTAAGACCTTGCAGAGTTGAAAAGCTAAACTAATCTCACAATGATGAAGTTAAATGTAATTTCATCAGTGCAAAATGTGAAGAACATTAGAGCATTAACGATGATTTGCAAGTCAAAAGACTAGATTGATAAATGTCTAATTAAAAAATAAAAATAATTTGCATCCACGTTTGGTTCACTGTCGACAGGTTTTATCACAGCCTGCAAACTCAAGCATGATTAACATTTATATGGTTACATTTATGCAACAAAAAGCAATTGGTTAGGTTAATGAAAGACTGTGGTGTTGATTATTATTCAACCAATAATACTGAAAAAAGATGAAAAATATTAGTATTGTGTGCAGATGCATGTCTCATACCCAGTTCCTTTTTTATTTTGCATGGACATAAAGTTTCATGGTCAAAAGAACAATTTGTTTTTGAAACTAATGGTCATTAGCAGTGTTGAGGCTTTTTGTGCCTTTAATCGTTACTCAGCACTTGGACAGAATTTGTTGATGTGCTACACTGGATGAGATGGGGCACATTGACTTTTTCAGTCATTAACAAAACAACAAACTTGCTCCAACCTTAACCAAACTGTTTGAGGAATCTAAACCTAACAACATGTCAGAAACAGTGGTCAGTGTCTGCAGCCACACAGTCCAACATCCTTTTAATCACTTCAGTGCAGTTTAGGGAGTTGCACTTTGTCAGGCCGCAATTATGTTTCTCCTGAAGTGTATAGTGTAAATCAGACTGGAACAGAAACGTATTCAGGAGGAGACAGAGTTGGTCATGCATGAGAAAAGAAAACTTGCTGGATCGAGTCCTGGTTGTCTGAGTGATGAGCGCGCTTTGTTGCCAAAACAACCACCGCTGCGGGGACCTTGAGAAAGCCACAGACCCCTGATTCATCAGGACTACAGAAATTGGCAATAAGTCTGAGTATCGTATAAGACCGGTGTGAAAGGATCAAACTCCTCCGTCGCCTGTCGGCTTAAATAAGGTGTTAAAAAGCAGCAGAGCAGAAGAGATGTGAGCTTGATAAAAGTCAACATTCTTCAAGGTTAATGATAAAAAAAGACAGCTCAACGGACGGGAGCCTCAGCAGCTCTTCTCTCCTTTTCCCAGCTGACAGCTTGTCAGACTTTACCTTGTCCTTTGCTGGTGGCTGAACAGTGAATGGGATTTAATTCTGAATAATTGCTCTCTGCCGAGGAAGATGCAGGGCAGCAGTGATGTATTTCACTGCAAGCTCTCAATAAAAAAAGTTTCAACTAAAACCAAACAGTGTTGAGATCGACTTTGTTGTAGTTTGACATTTCAATCAGAAAGTCTTTAACAAGGAGGCTGGTTTTTCTTCAGGTTGACACCTTTTTTGGACTGAGCCAAAAAAATCTCCCATAATTTCACTGCAGTAAATGGGCTGGACACGAACCTTCAGTGCAGTCGAATTCTATTCCAGCCACGTATCTGAGTGCTTCAAGTGCTGAGTGGAAAGTTACAGGATGAAATGTTTGATTGCTCTTATTCTGTTATAGACCCACATGGGAGTCTATTAAACACAGAGAGAGTGCCCTCTTCAAATGCACATCCATCCAAATAATTTTGTCCACACAAACTGTTTGGTGGAAAGGGGACTTTGCTCAGGTGCCTATGTAGTTGCGAAAGAAGACATAAGATATCTGCAGGAATAAACTAGTCTCCAAAACCAGCAGATAGCCTCTGAAACTGTTGTTAGAAACAACAATATTCCCTATTGGTTAACACAACTGTCAAACCAAATATTGTAAACACATTTGTGAGAGTATATAGAAGTATCCACTGGCCAAAAAAAAGCCAAAGGAGCTATTTGTAATTTTTGTAATTGCTACATGGCTAATGTTAGCATTGGCAGCCGTTTACATGCTAGAAGAAACGTTTCAAGTTCAGCATCAAACTTCACTTTTCACTCACCAACAGCTGTCTCCAGAGGTGAAGAGCAATGCCAATGTTAACTATTGTCTCTATTATGTCTTTTCTTCTACTGAAGTTAGCATGCTAACCAGCTAGGCCCAAGGGCATATTATAACCTTTTGTCTTGTAAACTGCAATGATGGTCAAAGCTCTTGTCAAGAGACAATCACCACCACCTGCTCCCAGCAAGAAACCACGTTCGGCAGCAGAGAAAACTTATAAATAGCCCCTTTAAAAGTCCCATATTTTACACCTCTCTGTTGTTCTATTTGAAGATTTGTTAAGAAGATATGTTTGTGATTTTATGCACCAAAAACTATCTCAATTAGTTACTGTGACATCACAAAGTTCCAGAAGTCCTGACGGCTGGTTTTAAGGCTCAGTGTCTGAATACAGGCTGTGTGCATTTCTCTGTGGACTGAGGCTTTGATACTTTCACAGTATTAATATAGAACCTGGACCTGCTTTTTAATCAAAAAAGATGTGGACATCTACCTTTATACATTATGGGACCTTTAAGGTGAAACATGACTGTGCTGTAAAAGAAACATTTTGCCAGCAAAGCCATCTGTCTCAAGAGCTCAACATCAACGTGGTACATTCAGTACAGTCACTTGTAACTGACATGAATTCAGGTTTACCACAGTTGCTATTCAGGGAAAGAGCAAACTACAAACTTTTCACAGCCACCTTTGAAGCCTACAGTGGCAAGTATTTGATAGATTTTAGGTGGAGTATCACTTGCACTACCACCATCGGAATGCGTCCAACACATGACTCCATTGATCTGCTGACTGTAGGCCTGAATTTAATCCTGGCTGACAAAGAAAAATATCTCTCAGAGAGTGTTATCCATCTTCTTGTATCAGAGATGGTGAATGAATAAACAAACTCTCTGCTGTCACGTTGCCGAGCCGAAGCTGTGAAATCTTTTGTCTCATTTGTATCAGAGTCCTGTGAGGAAGCAGAGTCACTGCAGCCAACAGGGTGGCGTCACCTCCTTATTTCGCCACGGGACAGCTGGGTGACGTTTCCGGGCGGTTACCTCGAGCACAGGGTCGGGCGTTCAGCTGATGAAGTAGTTGTTGGGATTTTTGTGGAGCTTGTTAGTCTCCCTCTCTGTCTCCGAGTAGACAGGGTGACATCATCCTCCATTTTTTTGCATGAGGGAGCTTTACCTCACAGATGCTAGCTTAGCATGGTGGACTGCTGAGTGGACACTTGGACGGTCGTGACAAACACGATGTCATGGGAAAGTCACAGGGCCAAGATGGAGATGAACACATACACACACATACACAAACACAAAGACATACAGCGCCGCACATACACAAGGACAATGTAGGTGAGCTGATAAACACCCACAAACAAAAATTACATATCAACACACAAACTATAGAATCAGAATTTTAAATACCCCATATTTTTCTTTCTTTTTTTAATTTCATTTTTATTGTTATATATTATTTAGTTGATATATTATATCACTATTATCTTCATTGTGTTATTTATTTTATTAAATTAAATATATATATATTGTTAAAGAAAATCAAATGTAGAAATATGTGATTTTCTGGCATTTTAAATGTGAAAATATTGATTTCACATGTAAAATTACTCTTAAAAAAACATTTCACATGATATAAATCATTTTATATATAGTCATATGTGATTTTTTGGACGTTACACATGTCATGAAAAATTACAGTATATAGGGAAATGTTGTTTTCACAAGTGACGTTCATATTTTGATGGCTTATTGTTAACTGTTAACTGTTATAAGTGTGAAAAAAGCTTCACATTTTACAACATTTTAATGAATTAAATGAAAATAACTTGGTAACAGCATCTTACAACGACGTGTGAGTATTATTCTTTTTTTTTTTAAGAAAATACTGGAAGAGAAAAGAACGGCGAAGACACCTGCATGGGTTTCTTTTATCTGTCATGTCTTGGACTTCAAGAAGTAATTTCAGCAACCAGTAATTGTTTGGCACCTTCTGAGAGGAGAATAAAAATCTGTTCTCCGTCAGAAATAGTCAAATATTTCTATCCGACAGTTCACTGAGCCCAGAAATCGATGGATGTCATTTTCACCTCTGAGATAACAAAATGACAACACTTAAGCTGGTTGTTTATTCCAATACTTGTGTGTGTGTTTTTTTTTTTTTTTTTTTTTTTTTTTCAAAGGCAACGCTGCAATTATTTCTCTCACAGCAGCAGAGTCAGAGAAAAACACAGAAATCAGTGCAGCTTTAAAATCATGACACATGATTTTGCAGCAGAAACTGCACGGCCTGTCTCAGTCAGCTTGTGTGTATATTTTTGTCATGAAAACTGTCCATCAGTCACAGAGCGCCCTGAGGTGAGAGCATGGTGGCTGTGGACCAGCTGTTTCCTCCCCTTTTCTCCTGTCTGTCCTTCCTCCAGTGATTTCTCTCCTCTCATTCTCCCTCTCTGGTGTTTTTTTCCCCCTCTCCCTCTGTGTGTGTGTGTTGGTGTGTGTATGTGTGTGTGTGTGTGTGTGTGTGTGTGTGCGCGCACATTCATACACTTGTGGTGCCCACACAATATGGCCAGGAGGCTGCTGCTGCTGAGATGAGCATTCAGCCACAACACTGCCATCTCATGGCCAAACAGGAGAATTACAACTTTCTCATTTTCTCTTCTCCTCTCCTGTATTTTTTGTTTTACTTATCTTCAGTCTTTCACTGTCTCCACTGCCTTTTTTTATATAAAGCAAAGAACTGATAACAGTGAATGTGAGCAGACATAAAGAGAGACCAGAAGCACCACTAGGCACTGAACATTTCGTCATGTCCTGTTTTATAATTTTGCCTCAACTTTCAAATTCATTTAACTCAAACACTGACAATTAAAGGTCCCATTTCTTGTAAAGGTAGATGTCCATGTGTTTTTGATTATAAAGCAGGTCTAGGTTCTATATTAATACTGTGAAAGTATCAAAGCCTCAGTCCACAGAGAAATGCACACAGCCTGTATTCAGAAACTGAGCCTTAAAACCAGCCGTCAGGACTTCTGGAACTTTGTGATGTCACAACAAAGCAGTCACCGCCCCGCCCATCTGGGCCCACCATTCAACCTTGCAGGATTTTGTTTCTCTAAGTGTTTACCTGAAATCTGATTTGATTACTTATTGCAGAGGAGAGGGTCAGATCCTCTCCTCTGATTGGCTGACTGACCTGTTGTTACTAGAGCTCCAGAGAGAAGCCTGAGAGAGGAGATGTAAAACTACACCAAAACTACAAATATATCTTTCTCATATCAACACTTCAAATAAAACACTGGAAAAGTGTAAAATATGGGACCTTTAAATTGACAGGCAGAGCACACAATGAACACATTTTACATATAAAATATTGTTGAAACTTTCCTATAACTGAAAACAAATTTAAACGACAAATAAAATGTAATGTGAACTGGAGTCATTTGTAAAAAATTGGAGTAAAAAGCACTAAACTCACAGGTAAATGGTTGTTCCATCATTTCAATCCCAACAAATCTGCTGCCGTCTGCGTCCTGAAGGACTACGTGTCTCCTGCTTTGATTAGTCCCATTTTGCACAGCTGTCACACCAAACAGTCTCACTGCTGAACAGGGATCTCTAATCAGGACCAGATGGTGCTCTGCTAATCTGTTTTCAGATAAAGTTTCTCTGTTTGTTCAAACAGGAATCACTTGTTTTATATTTTTTCTATAGATTGTGTCTGCAGGCATTTCTGCATGTTTGGATTAAAATGTCAAGTATAAATCATTATTAAATGTTCACTCAGTTTACACACCTCACTGTACAGATCAACAGCACTGTGGGGCCCGGGAACAAAGTTTTTATGGCTCCATTACCTCCATTCACTGCTCACTGGAGTGCACGAGTGCCCACTGCGTACAGTGTACACATTGTCATCTTAACTTTATTTTTCCTAGATCACCAAAGACAGAAATAGGCTGAAATACCTAACCCCAGGTTTTCTGTGTATCAGATGATTTGTGCCTTTCTGTAAGAAAGAGCCCCACAGGTTAGGTGATAATGTATAACCCACTTGAAGGCATTTCATTTGGTATTGAGCTGTAGAGGTTGGTAGTTGACCAGTAATTCAGCCCTGACGACTTGCTGCACAGTCATTGTCCTTCTTCAGATTCACTATCCTGTAAACTAAACTATTATCTAATCTTAAATTACCAAACACAATCATTTAAAATGGCACACGGCAACCACTAGCTGCTGAAAAAGGAGACAGTTCCTGTGGAGTCATTACACAGCCTCAGTAACCATCAGTACCTCCAGTTCATTATACAGTGGTGCGGAAAGCTTTGCACTAAGAAGGGCTTTCCCAGATCCCAAGAATTCCCAGTTGATTCATTGTGTTACTTAAAAAAAGAAATTAGTTCCAATTCAGGGGCCACATCCTTCGGAGGATACTGTCTATAAAGATGTGGTCCTCTGTAGCCCTCGTAGACTGCGAAGCTCGAACTGAAATTAAATGAAAACCATGACAAAAATTTGAGGTTTTAAAGCCTTTGGATCTAACAGTTAAACTGGAACAGTCCAGACACGCCGCTGTGAGGCAATCAGACTTCAAACGCAGCCTCCGAAGGATGCGGCCCCTGACTTGTTACACAGCTGTGGCCTCATCTAGGAGGAACCAGGAACAATCACAGTCCTTGTGGTTTCCATGTTGTATCTCAGTGACCCAGACATGTAGCTACATTTTTAAGGAGGAGCACTTCAGCTTTTCACCACGGAGCCTCTGCGACACCCTGACGCAGAGGCTTAAATCCAGCTTAACACATTCTGTAAAACTGTGTCGGCCAGTGTTGATTCATGTTGTTCCTGTTTGCACAGTGTTGTATGTTTTAATATCAACGGTTCTTTCTGGAGGTTTTCAAAGGGAAGAATCTTCGCTGTGTTTAGTGTGTCAGAGTTTCAGTGCTGGAGGATTTTGGAGGTCAGCTGCAGTGGTTAGTCTGTCAACAGGGGAGGGAGCACTGACACACTCCTAATGAGTGTGTGTGTGTTTGTGTCTGTGTGTGTGTGTGTGTGTGTGTCTGCAAGTCATTGAGGACTTGTATGGTTTAGTGTGTATTTGCATTTATCTGTGCCTTATGTAGTGATGTGTCTTTGACCACAATCACGTGTGTGTGTGTGTGTGTGTGTGTGTGTGTGTGTGTGTGTGTGTGTGTGTGTGCGTATGTGAGACTGTGTCCTTGTTTATCTCTTTACCACAGTGCAGCCTGTTGTTGGGAATTTCTCAGCCTATTTAAAGTACAACCAGGACATGTTATCATTAGCTATTCCAGTACACACACACACACACACACACACACACTCATATTCATGCAAATACAAAGAGACTAAAGGCCCGTTCTGATGGGATTAGTAATACAGGGTAATACTCGTGGTACTCCAGTTGTTTGCAATTCTTCTTCTCTCGCTGCTCAATCGGTTGAGGCCACTGGTGTCTCAGTGGTCTGTAGTGGGCTGTGACACACATCCCTCCTGTGGATGACCCTGTTCATGTGTCGAGCCATTCAGATCCACCCCTGATATTTTCCCTATTGCTTCTTGAAAGGTTGTTGCTTAGTTGTATCCTGAAAGAGTTGGTGGTTTAACATGAAACAACAGCTCATGGGTTTTTAATCAAAGGTTGAATTTCCCAGGTGCACGTCACAGTGATGTAAAAGTTTACACTGTGGTGAAACACAGGTGGGACTGAGGGGTTGTAAGCATCGGCTGCACCGCTTCAAAGAAAGGGAGATTATTTTGGTGTAAAAGAGGAAGTGAGGTGAGGCAGGATTAAAACTAACAGTTAATATCTTAACTTAGATGAGAACTGAAAGACTAGTTTCATACATGAGACTTTACAATCACTGGAACCTCAAACATCTGTGTGAAACTGTCCCGTTAAAAAATGAGCCCCTGGGTCGTCTGTACAGCAGGTTATTGTGTCCCATAGTTAGGTTCTGTTGCTAGGCGATATCTGGTGGTCGTAGTAATGATGACAGGAGCAAAGGGAAAAGTTCGGTGACGTAGTTTATAGAGCGACAAAGTCCACGTCAGGAGGAGGTTGGGGTGGATGGATGAATATGACACAGGAGAGCGGTGTTCGATTCCCATGTGACAGGAGCAGTTTATGTTGTTTCTATTATCCATGACCATTCATTGTTATTATTGTAACCATGACAACAAAGATCATCTAATGTTGAGGAAGTACTTACTTTAACCCAAATCACCATCTTTTCCTAAACCTAACCAAGCCGTGACTAGATACTCTGCTTTCAGCACAGTCTGTGTGTTTACTATTGTAACCGTGACAACCAAGTTCTGGAACCCCTGCCGGTGTAGGGGCGCTGTTTCAAGAGACACTGCTGTGGGTCGTGTCAGAGGTCGGAGGACTGGTTGCTAAATCTACAAACAACTTCCTGTTCGCAGCCAAGACAAGACCTCTTATATATGTATCACCGGAGAAGCTGTATTAGTTCTAACAGTATGATTTCTGTGTGTGTGTGTGTGTGTGTGTGTGTGTGTGTGTGTGTGTGTGCGCGCCCCCACAGGTCTCAGTCTGGTGGTGGGTCTGGTCTTGTACATCTCCAGTATTAATGATGAGGTGATGAACCGACCCAGAGAGCCGGAGCAGTTCTTCCACTACCACTACGGCTGGTCCTTCGCCTTCGCCGCCTCCTCCTTCCTGCTCAAAGAGGTGATCTAAGCTCAGCACACACACACACACACACACACCAACACACACACACTGACACACAAACACGCACAGATGTAATCATGCATTAACATGTACATAAACTGCATGTGCACAAGTACTATGTAGAAATGCACACAGCAGAAACATGCATGCATACAACATATACAAGCTATCACACTGGATATACATGTGGACAAAACACACACACACACACACAAACACACACACACACACACACACACACACACACATAAACACACACACACAATGCAGATGCATCTAAGTAAACACAACATTACACACGGAGCAGTTCACAGTGACACTAATGTGTCCTGATGCTTAACATTTACTGATGCTACGTAACTGATAAAAGAATCTGCACACACACACACACACACACACACACACACACACACACACACTCACACACGCACACACAGATTGTTTGGAATCTGCCTTGGATGACGACCAACCGGCATTTAGCAAAATACACACAACCATGTGCACAAACACAGAAACACACAAACTGCTTGTAGCCTGCTGAAATGCAGATGTGTTCAGCTAAACACACACACACACACACACACACACACATGCACGCACTCTCTCTCACACACACACACACACGTTTAAAAAGTGCCTGCGTAGGAGCCAGTCATCCTGCCTGCATCAATATTCATAAATGTTAATAGCTTGAATACTTGAGGGCAGCAGCTCTGTCGCAGCACAGCTTCATGCATCTGAATATTCCTCGCTGGTGGGGGGGCTTCTCCCACTCCTCCCCCTCTATCTTCCTCCTCTTTCTTTTCATTACTTTCTTCCTCTTCTCCTCATGTCTCTCCTTCTTTGCGTGCTCTCTCTGTCCTCTACTTTTATCTTGTCTCCTCTTCTTTTTCTTTTATCTCCAGCTCTTTAATCCTCTGTTGTCCCTTTTCTTCTCCTTCTCCTTCTCTTATCTCCTCCGCTCTCCTTCCCTCTCCTCTTGCCTCCTTCATCTTATCTCCTCTTTGTCTCTCCCTCCTCTCCCATTTCATCTTCCTCCTCTCTCTTCTTCTCTGCCTCACTCAAACCTAGTTTCTTCTCTTCCTCTCCTGTTATCTTTTTATTTTCTAACCCCACTTTCCCTCCTCCTCCTCCTCCTCTCTGTTCTTCTTCTCTCATCTCCTCTGTTCTCCTCTTGTCATCTGTCCTCCTCATATCTTGTCTCCTTGTGTGCTCTTTCCCTTCTCTTTATCTTTTCATCTCCTTCTAGTCTCCCTCTTCTTTTGTTTTCCTCTTCCAATCTCACCTTCATCTTCTCTCATTATTACTTTACTATTTTTTATGTCTTTCCTCATTTCATTTCCTCTGCATTTTATTTTCTTCATTTGTCTTTTTCATTTGTCTCCTGTTGTTTTATTTTCTTCTTATCTTCTGTATTCTCCTTTTCGCCCCCTTTTTTCCCTCCACTTCCGTTTGTCTAAAGTTACCTCATCTTTCTCTTTTTTCATCTTGTTCTTCTATGTCTCCTTCTCTAATCCTCTATTATACTTCCTGTATCTCCTCTTCTTCTCTCTCTCTTTCCTCATTTCTCCTCCCCTCTTCTTTTCTGACTCAGGTATCCTGTTTTTTTGTTCTCTACTTTTGTCTTCTCTTTTTTATTTCTCCGTTTCATTGTTCTCTTTCCTTCCTCTTTTATCACCTCTGTTTTCTCATCCTTTCATCTCATCTGCCTCCTTCCTTCCCTGTCCAGTTTCTTCATCTTCCTTCATTTCTACTTTTCTTCACTTCTCTTCTTCTTCTCTGCACTAAAACATAGGTTTTTCACAAACACAGGGTTAAGCACACTGTTTTCCTCTCTCTCTCTCACACTCCCACACACACACACACACACATTCATCTGCTTTCTCAAGTTTCAGGGCTGTTGTAGCGATGATGTTGTGGATGAATAGTGAATGAGCTGTGAACACTCAGCGGATGCACGGGTGAAAAACATGAATATATTTGTGATAATGGTTCGTTCCGCTGAGGAGCGTCGATCCTTTTTGTCAACTCGCTGCAAAATTATCATGAATTTATTGACACCCCCCCCCCCAGTTTACGGAGAAGGGTGGTGCTGATTCTGGTGTTTCATAAAAGCTTTTTGCATCAGGGAATTTGCAGAAAACTCTGCAGCTCATTTTGATTCCTGTTGTAATACTATGTTGAGTTTTCATGCATGTAAAGAGGTTGGGGGCGTATTCTCCCCCCGCCTCAGTTTCTGTTCTCCAGCCTTACTGACATGACATAACTATTTGATGTTAAAACAATGACTTCATGGTCCCCAGAGGGCAGTATGTCTTCATTATCCACCCATGCTGCTTCTCAGTATACTGTCAGTACACTAATATACATACAAACAAAATATCAGAGCATAACAATAAAAGCAGGTCTGTTAAATGTAAAGCACCTGCAGGAGTGAGTCATAAAGTACCAGAGGAATGCAGCCAATTCATAAACAGCCATAAAAACTAGAAAGTACATGAGGGAGCACAGACCTCCTCCACTGCTCTTTTGTCCCCTTCCTCTCCTCTTGTTTAGAAATATTTATGTATTATTAATATATTTAAACCCTTTTGTAAAGAAAATGCTCCAACGTGCTTTATTTTGTATTTTTAAAGGTCCCATATTTTACACTGTTAGAGTGTTGTACTTTTAGTGTTGATATCCATAAAAAGATATATTTGTGGTTTTAAAAGCCAAAAACCATCTCAGTGTAGTTTTACATCTCATCTCTCAGCGATAATACAGGCCAGTCAGCCAATCAGAAGAGGATCTGAGCCTCTCTTTTGATTTGCTGACTGTTTTCTGAGTGATTGAATAAAATTATATCAGATTTCAGGTAAAGAGAAACCAGAGAAACCAAATCTTGCAAGGTTGGATGGTGGGTCCAGGTGGGCGGGGCTGGGACATGGCTGAGGGCGGTGGCTGCTTTGTTGTGACATCACAAAGTTCCAGAAATCCTGACGGCTGGTTTTAAGGCTCAGTTTCTGAATACAGGCTGTGTGCATTTCTCTGTGGACTGAGGCTTTGATACTTTCACAGTATTAATATAGAACCTAGACCTGCTTTATAATCACAAACACATGGACATCTACCTTTATACAACATAGGACCTTTAAAGATAAACTTAAGAACCTCTGAAAATCTTGTTTTTGCTGACCTCCAGTGGTTTAACTTCTCACCTTGCTGCAGTGATGTAACACCGCACCACTGAGTGTTAGTGATGTTGGAACAGCTGCACCTGCCTCTGTGGGTTGAAGGTCTCTTCACCCACCAGTGTAACAGCTGGGTGCTGTCAGGTGTGGTCTGTTTTCTCATGACTGCACTCACCTGTGATGTGGCCTGGTGCATCACTGCTGCACAGGATGTGGCAAAAAGAATCATGGCGTCAGCACCATGGGTAAATCAGATTATTATTAGCTACTTTTTAATAAATCCAGGATTCTGATCAACAATCCTGCTGATTAACAAACAATAAGAAAAACTAATTGGATTAAAAACATAATGTCACCAGTGGAGGGATTTACATTCTACCAGTTGTATATTTGTGTGTATCTCCCTCTCTCTCCATCCCAGGGTGCAGGAGTGATGTCCGTCTACCTCTTTATGAAGCGTTACGCTGAGGAGGAGCTCTACAGGCCTCACCCCGCCCTCTACCGCCCCCGCATGTCTGACTGCAGCGACTACAGCGGCCAGTTCCTCCATCCGGATTCCTGGCCTCCACCGCAGCGTGGTCGTAGCGCCTCTGACGTCTCCTCCGACATCTCCATCCAGCTCAACCAGACTCCACCCCCACAGCCACCTCCCAAGGGGGGCAGCAGCTCCCAACCGACGCCCTCCTCTTCCGGGCCTTCATCGGCAGCCAGCTACCAGCTCCAGCCGGCCTCCTCCTCCTCCACCTCCTCCTCCTATCCTCACCCCCTCCACCCAGCCGCCACCTCCACCCTACCCAGGGCCTCCCACGCCCACGGTCACCCTCAGCCCCACCCCCACCCCCACCCGAGCGGGCCCCCGCCCCAGTCCCTGCCCATGGCGGTGCCACCCTCTGCTGTTCCTCCTCCCCGCTACCACACGCACATGCGAATGAGCGCCTCGCCATGCTAGGCTACATACGTAGGGGGAGGGGAGGGAAAACACAACTTGGGGGGGGGGGGGGGGGGGGGGGGGTTAGATTGGCTCTGTCACAGCTCTTCCACATCACAAGAAAACACACACACAAACACAAATCTTGTACCTTCAAAGTGTGTGGGAGGAGGGAGATGCAGCAGAGTGGATGACGGAGGGAGGTTTAAGAAGATCAAAAAAAAAAAGAGGAGAGAGGAGGAAAGAAAAGAGGGGAGGAGGAGAAGCGAGTGGGCGGAGGGATGACTCACCGCTGATGCCAAGCCCGAGACAAAGACAGACACTCAACAAAACTTTGAACACGCTGGGAGGGAACATGGGAGGGGAGGAGCGAGGGATATGATAATTAGTAGCATCGAGACGTTTGCAGGGTTTCTGACGGGTACATTCATCATCAGGGCCGTGATACACAGGCAACAGTGTGAAGCAGCACAGGAAACAGGAAGCTGAATCATTTCAGTCCATTCACAAAAAGAACAAAAAACTTCAAAAACAAACAATATATCTGATTCTAAATGTATTACCCTGTCATCAAACAAGGACTGAAGATACGTGCTTTTCTTTGAAAAGCACAAGATTTAAAAAGAAATCAGTTTCCATCATCATGTTTTTGTAATTCCACAGACAAGGTTGGGAAGGTTGCTTCATTAAATCTTGATTATGTTCTAAATAGATGTTGAAATCATGAGAGTGATCCCTATAAAACTGAATCAGAAGGAGGCCGTTTTTGTTCACAAGGGAGAGGACAGTAGGTAAATAAAGGAAACACAATCTTCAAACAAACAGCCCTGCAACAAGTACTGGTTCAACTCACTGCTCACGTTTCTGACGTTACACAGTAAATATCACTGACAATGAACATACAAAGCAATTACCTTCGTAAGTGAACTGTAATTTATTCTGGTTGTAAAATTCTTTTTTGTTTTTTTCAGTTTTAAGAACATCTAAATTTCATTCTGTTCATACCCTACAGCTGCAGTGCCACACTCACTGGCCTGTTTTTGCCTCAATATTTTACTATTTTTTTAATCAAATCATATAATATTGCATCTGCCAGTGTAACTTAATAGCATTTTATGCCTGGCTGGTATGTCTTCAGTCACCAAAGCACTAAACTTGCCGTCCACACTAGTGGATGAGTCCCATGGTCTACATGCAGCGGTTTAAGATTCACAACCACAGATTTCACCCTGTTTTCTTTCAAACAGCAGCAGCAGAAAACATAGGTGATATATTGTTTATGTAACAGTAATGTCTTATTATGATGTGGGTCTAGTTACTTTGCAAGTTTGTAGAAATATTCTTTATCACATCTCAAAGTAACAGAACAAACTTTTCAGAATCACAGTCCAGTGATAACAGCCACCTCTGTATAGGCTCAGTTAGTACTAATTTAAAATCATTATAATAACAGAATATGTTCAAATTTATTTTATATATTTATTTTTTTATTCGTGTAGTTTGTGTGGCTCAGTTTGGCCACTGATCCCTGGGTTGGCAGTTTAGTCACCACCTCCCCCTAGTGTAATGAAGGGAATCCAGTTTCATCACCGTATCACCATGTGGATGATGATCCACTGTAGCGATGTAGCTGAAAGGCAACAATCACATTGAGTTTGTGCACAGAAAACATGATTGACATGAAATCCTGAAAAATCTACAAGCCTGAAAAGATTTTATTTCAAGATGACGTTGTACAGCCCAAATCAAAACTGTTCAAGTGTAACCTCCAATAGTTTCATTAGTAACAATAATTTTACTATTGATTGCCACATTTACTTTGTGATTTCGACGGCCTGTTGTATTACTTCCCAACCTTGTTCATGGAAATCTGCGTTTCAAAAGAAAAAATATAAAATACTATTATGATAAAGAATATCTATATTATTAATTATCAGTATCACTTACAACTTTTGCCCATGTACCATGACCTAAAACCAAAATAACTATTATGTACACACCCACAGGTAAACTGTATATGCATATAGAGCTTTATACTCCAACTGTATAGAAATTATTCTTCCCTCTCTCTGACATTCTTCCTGAAATAAAAGTTATGAAGACTTAATCCTGTACGTCCGTCATGGGGTGTAAATATTGCAGTACGTTTTAGGTGTTTTAGCCATTGAATTTTCTAAGCTGTTTGTATTTTGAGAGGGAAGCTTTGGGATGAATGTTCAACATTTTATGACACGAAACCGAGGACGTGACTGAGGGACTTTTTAAAGCATCGAGCACGGCTGGAGGGCCTCTGCTGGAGCTTCAGGAGGTTTCTGCAACCTGACTGAACAGAAGACTGTCAGTTTCCCCGGTGACCAACCATGGTACAATCGAAAAGGATGCCTTGGACTTTTGGCGCTGTTGCCATGGAACTGAGACTTTAGGATTTCTTTAGGTGTGTACATAATAATACATGAAGATATGAGAAACCAATCCTCTTAAAGCCAGGTTCTGATTGGATTACGTTTGAATCCATTCAATTCAGAAAATAACTCAACCATACTGTGGGAGAATGGTGCAGAAGACAGTTTGGGGGTTCACTCAGAATAATTAATTCCCAGTTCCCAGAAGTTTAAAGTTTATTTTTGTTCAGTTAAATGACAGTGTGCTTCCTGAATTGACAGATTTGAAATGGAATCTAACTCTTCCTGGTTTTATATGAAGGAATAGAAGGTTTATAGATAAAAAATAGATGGAAATCAGACTTGGCACTTTGATGAACAGGAGCTTACATGGGGAACAAACTGAAAACCTGACTGCACTGGAACAGATGGCCTCCATTTCAATTTACCCCCTGTTTTAATCTATTATTAATGTAATTGGCTCATTGAAATAAGATTCTACAACTACATTTTTCTCACCCTTCTGCATCCCAAACTTTTAGTTCTTTCAAATATATATTTCAAAAAAGACAACAAGAAATATCTGAAAGTTTAACGGATGTGGTTTAGTCCTGACAAATATTTAAACTGGGCAGAGTTTCAATAATACCAGGTTGTTTTAAAGATCCATTATGTCATATTTTGATTTTCATCTGCATGAACAAATGGTAAAAAAGTATCTGGATCCTCAAACATTACACCCGCCATTCCATGCTGAAATAAAACCTCCCAGTCTTTTCTGAAGACCATATAACCCATTTAACACAAGTCCTGTGTGAAAATTTGAACCAGGTTAGTCCAGTGGGTAGTCATCTGGAAAGACACAGTGCTGGTCAATGATAGATTACTTTGTGGATTTTTCCACTGTTTCCGTCACAATCATTACAGCGAAACACAAAATATTTCCAATATGGTAACTCTCCAGATGTGTGAACTCCTGTGACAGAGTATTACAAAGTACTGTTGGGCTGTACTCAGTCTGAATGCCTGCTCAGGCCTGACTCACAGTCAGCATCCAGATTCATCCTGAAAGGTTCAGGGAAGAACCAGTCAGGTGGTCAGGGATCTGTTCAGGCAAGTTCCTCCACACCAACAGTTCTTTATGGATCTGGTGTTGTGAAAGGAGGCAAACTGTTATTACAGTTTTTACAGTTAGTACAGTTACCCAAATGCAAATGTAGCCCGCAGACTGTGGATTAGTAATCCAAACTGGCAACAGTAGATGAGACCAGGCTGGACGCATTGGTAGCCAAGCAATCTGGCAGAGTCTTTATGAATGAGCAGGTTTTACACTGTGATGGCTTGTAGAGTTGATTCATTCTTTGGATGGTCCCACTTCCTGAGTTGGAAATTTGTGTGTTCATGTGCTTTTAAGGCAGTGTTTGGAAACAACATGGATGTTACACAGAAGATGTGCTTAAAACAACACGTTGATAGCTGTTTCCAGCATTTGTGTTTCTTATTATCAGGATTATTCCAAGAGATAACTTTTTTAACTAATCTAGGTCACTCTACATGGCCAGAAACTGTCCTTTACAACCTAATACCACATTTTAAATTAAATTTTAGCACACAAATTGATGTGCGTTACATGAATTTTCACCATTAATCAAAGGTTTCTCACCATCAAGCAAACATTTACTTCCATCCTCCATGTTTTTGCATATGTATGACGTCAACTCTGAAAGTTGGGTCCCAAAATTTTGGCTCTCTGGGCCATTCATGTGAATTTTCCCAGTTTGAGACAGTTGGCAAGGGTGAAACAGCCTCAGATCAAAGGTACAAAGGTGTCCACATACTTTTGTCCACAAAGATTATATTTGTTTCTACGCACAAAGGAAAAATGTCAGCAACACAAGGTTTTCAGTTTGACTCCCATTGAAGTTCTCATGTTGCACAGTGACTTAAAGTGACAAACTTAAAGATTGCTTGTTTTTTAGCATATTAATGACCGTGCCTGGCACAGGGCATTGTTTGTAGCCATTTTTAGACCTACTGGGGAAAAATGTTATGCTTACAACCTGTGGTACTGTTAACAAAAAAAAAACAACAGTGTAGCAAATTAAACTGCGACGTTAGCATCTTTTATGGATATTTGCTATGTGAAAATGAAATAGAAAATCATTTAGCAGCTGAGTATGAGAGCTTTTGCTGATGTTTTGAGATGTTTATTTGAATTGCCAAAGCTGAGCATTCATGCTGTGTAGTGAGCACACACAACCACCGCAGACACAAACAGACATACACAGAGATATATTTATGTAGCTGACTTCTGAGGAGGTTTTTTTTGCAGACTTCACAGCAGAGAAGTAGAGCTCTGATGCAGTGAACCACTTTTTGAAATGTTTACTTCCTTTGTTCAACACAGACGTTTCTTCAAACTGTGATTTGGGTGTAAATATTCGCACTGTATGCAGTCTACCCGAGATGTGTTTACATTATAAAAAGTAGAGGAAATTTAAAAGTTTACATGGTCATCTTTGTTTTGGGTCAAAAGGCATTTGACTGACTCAATACCTGTCAAAAAATCGACCATATAACACACGTGAGTTTAAATAAAGAGTTTGTTTTCATCATTCCTGAAAATGTGCAGTTTGCAGGAGTGAGGTTTTTATCTGCAGCAGTGTGTTTGTTAAGTTTAAAACCAATAAAGCTTGCCTGGTTCCAGCCTAATCATTGTTTGTTTTTTATTGTATTTGCTCATTTAAATCTAATTGATACCAAAAATCAATACAGCTCATACTTGGACCATATGCTTGTTTTCTTCTGGTCCAGTATACGCTATATATCTGGCCCATATACAGCATGATTGTCAGATGCTACATCCACATCTGGACCAATTCTGGCGCACACACAGAAAATCCTCCAGCCGTCTGTCAATACCAGAGGATAAAAGCTGGACTCTGTCCAGATGTTGAAGTATGGGCCAGACTTGGGTTGAGGACCCTGGCATAGGTTGGGTCAAACCCTCTGAGCAGCCCTACTTCTTCAGAGCAGCCTGGACAATACAGTGACTCATCAGAAAGTGCAGAGACAGTCCGACCTGGTCAGAGTTAGCTGGTTAGCATGCTAACTTCACTGGGAGAAAAGAAGTGATAGAAACAGAAGAAAAACAAGAGGGTTGCTTTCCACACGTGGAAACAGCTCTTTGCAGTTGAAGTGATAAAGCTTGATGCTGAACTCACAATGTTTCTAAACACAAAGACAGTAAAAAGCTGTTAATGCTAACGTTGGCTATGTGGAAATGGCAAAACTTACAAATTTAACACACATGTAGGAATTAAAGCAGGGTTTAAAAAGAAAATATGAGCATAAGTGAAACTTAATGATGACATGTATTTTGATCAGTTAAGGTTTTATAGCAAATTTCCCATTACAAAATACTATATATTGATTTTTGGGAATAAAAATAAAGTTTCCATTTTGCCAGACAAGTACAGACAAGTTCCTGACTTTTCTTTTTCTCAGAATTATTCATAGTTTATTTTAGTTATATTTATACAAAGGGGCAGCATTTTTCAGACAGTATAACAGTACCTGATTAAAAAGACTAAACACTGTGAGTTTAATATGTAAGATGCATTGTGGGAGATATAAGGTACTTTTGACCTATTAGATTAATTTTCATTCAATTAACTATGATTAAACTGATTCATTTAGTAATTTGCATTAACTACACAGCTTATGCACTTAGAGAAATACATCAGGGTCACAGAGCTGCTCTTCATTAGAGATGTTCAAACACTGATTCAATTTGTTTTATTTTCACCCACTAATTACTCAGTTTGCTCCTCTGGTGCACTGAGAGTGTCCTGCAGTCAGTTCAACAGACAGAAACTAAGAATTTGATGTTAGTTTAATAATAATTAGTTTGGAATATTTTTCCTTTGGATTATCGTTTGTTCGACTTTTGGGATGTGGTTTTAGTGCAGCAGAGATCAAATACAAAATAAGTCACAAAACGAGTCGCAATTAATCCGTTAAAAAAATCTTTTTGCATGTGTTGATACCAGTGCTTATGTAACAATTGAAAATAAAATACATTATTGTGCATTATTAAAGTGTGAGTCAGCTTTTGCATAACACACTTGCTTATTCAATAACACTTTGAGGTTGTATGTTTGTGGAATATTAAGTGATGCTGAATTATGGTAATTTTTTATTACAAAATATAACATATTATTTAAGTGTAATGATTATTACTGCAGCTAGATGGATATGTCACATCATATGACATGGGGATGGACAAACTATTATTTGACATCTGTTTCTATTTGTCGGGGAGGCAAAGATTTGAGTGAAGGAAAATGGAAATTAGGGAATTAACTTGAGTGGGTTTATTGTACAACGCTTCACCGACACTTAGACACTTAAAAGGTCCCAAATTCTACACTTTTCCTGTGTTTTATTTGAAGTGTTGACATCCATAAGAAGATATATTTGTGATTTTATGAACCAAAAACCATCTCCTCTCTCAGGTTTCAGTTCAGAAGTCCTTAACGGCTGGTTTTAAGGCTCAGTTTCTGAATACAGGCTGTGTGCATTTCTCTATGGACTGAGGCTTTGATACTTTCACAGTATTAATATAGAACCTGGACCTGCTTTATAATCAAAAAAGATGGAAATCTCACTTTATACTATTTGAGACCTTTAATCGTGACAGCAGGAAAAATGACCCGAGCATCCCAGACCAGGGATGATGTCTTGAGTTTATATCATATGAATGTCTTTCCTATACTTTCTTTTCCTGTATTTTTCTTCCCAGAAGAAGAATGAATCATTCACATATCTCCAAAAATCAAACGCTCTTGTTGAAGTTCAGCCTCATTCAAAATTAACGACCAAACTTTAAAACATTCACAAGTTAGGCTTTGGCAGGTGTTTTATAAAAGGTAGTAAATGTATTCAAGGTTTTCCTCAATGCTCTTGTGAAGAAATGTGAATAAAAATAACGTGTTTAATATGAAAGCTGTTGCAGGTGTTTTCATTTAAGCTAATTAGACCTATGTTCAGTGGGAACCTGGGCGGGTCTTTGTTGTAGGCTGAGGTCAGAGGAATCATTTGTCCTGCCTGACACAAGAGGTGCTGCAAATTTAACAAGGGATCCACAGAACTGTCAGTCAAGTTTGTTATTTTCACACCTAGATGTTCCTGAGAAAAAGTCTAATCAGCTCAAACAAGTGCACACACCTGCGCGGGTGCACCTGGGTATTCAGAGGGTTCAAGAGCAAACAGAGCTGTTGCTAAAATTCTCCGGTCTAATTTTATTTTGGACAACCTTATTACCCCTCTGTGATTTCAGATAACTGGTCTAATTATAAAGTTTGCAAGTTCCTTTCAAACTTGATGCTGCTTGGGAGCGAGGGTGATGTAATGCTGTCTGTCTGCACCACTGAGCTCACAGCTGCACTTTTCATTTCAGCAGCAGGAACAGACTCTTGGCCTGATCAGAGGAGGAAGTTCCAAGCATTTTATGGAAACACATCGCTATTTGGACAGCTGGTCTGTCCCAATTTAGGCAACTTATTTAGAGTGGCACGAACACCAAGGCAACTTAACCATATCAGAAATAGGTGCTTGTAAAATTTTGGGCACGAAGATGAGCCAGTAAGGGATCAGCTCAGCAGGCAGTGAGCAGATTGTGGGGGGTGATAGGTTAATAGGAATCAGGTGCGCTCAACGGGGGTGCAGAGGATAAAGCCTCAGTTCTGCCTAAGACGTAAAACTGGAAGAGGAAGAAAGACTCATCTACTGCGAGTCTGTTCTGGGCCTGAGCGAATCTAAATTCATGTTAGACCTCCATATTCAATGTGTTTGATGACATCATAGGAATAAACCTCCCCATAGAGCCAAGAGTATCTGTACTGGGTGACACATCTGCAATAAAAAAAATCAATAAAAACAAACTCAGATTTATTGGAATTACTCATATCACAGCCAAAAGCTTAGCAATGCAATGCAAAGGAAAGATTAACAACCACCTTATTCTGCTACACTAATGAATTAGTGTCACGTATAAAGTGAAAAGATTATGTACAACCTGAATAACAACTACAACATAGTACTCATTTATTCCAAGTAAGTATTGAATCCTGTCATGTGTGAGTAGCCTATAGTTTTTTTTCCTTTATCCCACTATTTCAATCAAATTGATACACAAGGGTTGGTATCTATTCACTCTCTCTGTTTTAATGTTTTTATCTTTTTCCTTGAATAATCGAGCCTGAGGGGGTGGGTGGTGCTGGTGGGTGGTGGTGGGTGTGTGGGTTAAGAGGAGGTGAGCATTGGGGATGAGGAGTGGGTGGTGGTGGCGGGGGTGGGGGGCTAATCTGGCATCCATGTGATGTGTGATTATCAGCTCGAGGGCTGATATGTTATAAAACCATTAAAGAGAATGTTGAACAAAAAAATAAAGACAGCAACGTTTTATTGTTGTGTTGTGTTGTGTTTGGTTTGTGTCAGATTATATTACTACACATCTCATTGTACTGTTTGGTGCAATGACAATAAAGTTTTCAATTTAAAAAAAAAAAAAAAGATTTAACATAAACACATTCAATTAAATTCAAGAATCTTTATTTCTCCCCTGGGGCACATAGAGTTAAGCTGAGACAGGAGTTAAATATCTACATTTGTTATGTGTCTTACTGGAACCTGCTGGTGAAGTTTAAGGGAAGAAGAATATGGTCAAAAACTGAGAGCAACAAACAAGGAGATATTTCACTGTTCTTAATAATCACTCACAACAGATTCCCTTTATACTGAAAAGTGAAATTTTACTGATGAATTCATCAATAATCAAAAAATATAAAGAGAGAATGCAAGCACAGCAGGACAGCTTAAATATAAAGAGAAAAATGTAACAATTAATATAATTTAGTATATAATATTTATCTCAACAACCAGCGGACAGGATATCTGTAAAGATATTTATGGCTCCCAGAGGATGTCTCCTAATGACTTTTAAATGATTTTTAAAGTCACATTTAGGATGAATTGTAGTCATTTGATTTTTAACTAGGAGCCATCACCTGGTCAAAATTATAGGTACTTTTGTATTTAGTGCTAATTAGCGACTGGCTAACAGGCTAATCTAAGATAGTGAACATGATGAACCTTATAAATGCTAAATATCTGCATTGTCAGTGTAAATGTGTGTAAAGCTGACATTAGCAGTTAGCTCAGAGCAACACTGTGTCTAAATAAAGCTGCTGGCATCACTGTGGACTCAAGTTTTCAACTACCTCAGTTTGTGCCCCAGTTCGGGTCCATCCCTCATGGCAACTGTGAACTATTTATGATTCTTACTATGAAAAAATAAGTCAGAGGACAAACAGGAAATGGTTTAAAGCTGTGCAAATAAAAGTCTAATCTTCACAATTGGCCTGTTTTTTACTTTTGGACACTGAGGCACATTTTCCTGCTAAAGCTTGTTTACCTGTATTTTTCCATGTTGCCATGTTATGAGCGTCTCCTCAGCCTTGTGTAATCTGCTGCTGCTGCTCGCGCTGTGACTGGACTGTGAATGTCAGAGGCAGTTCTGGCTGACTGGCTCTCACTGTCGCCACAGAGAGGGACTGCACTTCATTTCTAAATGTTTGTCTTTCTGCTCGGCCATTGATTTCCTCTCTGTCTGTCTTTATTACTCTGGCTCTCCTCCTGTGAATTCTCACCACACACACACACACACACACACACACACACACACACACACACACATCCCACACACAACCATAAATGTCTCCACTCCCTTCCCCTGGCAGACTTCTGATCCATATTGACTACCTGTCGTAGTTTAGCTCCCTCACTGTTCCTCATTAAACCTGTACACGGTGTCTTGTTCTACCTGTCTGTTCTCCTCCTTTCCTCACTCATTCTTCTCTCCCTCCTTTCATCTTTCCTTGTCTCCCTCCTTTTTTCTTTCTTCTCCCTCCTGCAGCGAGGCAACACAGAAAGAGAGAAAGAGCATCCTGACATTTTGCACCTGATGGAGATGTTCATTATTTTTTAACGTTTAGTATCTTCTGATTCCAACCCCATGTTTAATTTCATTATTTTTTACAGCAGATGTTCTTAAAACAAAGAATGATGAGTTGATCAGGCTGATATCTATAAAAAAAAGAACCTGTATCAGCCACAGTCTCAGGCCTTTAGATGAACTCTGATATACATTGTTAGACGATTAATGGTTAAAGATGAAGGTCACTACAATCTTTATATTTAATGTTAAACCACAACTTGAACATATACAGTACTATGTTGTTTAAGTAATATTAGGGCTGTCACCAGTATGGATTATAACCATGATATTTTAAAAAATGATATATTGATATTAATTGTTATTATCAATGAATGTTAATAATACATAATATGGTGATGGCAGATGTTTGGCCTTGTGGATCTTTTGTCAGTTCATCTTGTTGTCTTTCCACTGTCCAATAAGTTTAATTGGTTTTTGTGCAGTTGTGGTTACAGACTCTCTTCACCTCCCTCACTCGTATTTAAATTTGACTGATTATTCAAATTTTCAATGAAAATTGTGATGATATCATTATTATGAACTATTTTGGCCACAATGGTCGTGTAGTAAAAATCTGAATCAAGACAGCCCTGTCTGGTGTAGTAGTAGTAGTAGTAGTAGTAGTAGTAGTAGTAGTAGTAGTAGTAGTAGTAGTAGTAGTAGTAGTAGTAAGAAGAAGAAGTATTCATCATGTTGATTTTAGTGTTGGGATGAAACCAGAGAGAACAAATTTAACGTGATAAATGGACTTTGATCAGTCAGACACTGATTACCTTCATGCTCATTGATTTCTCATTATTTATTGTTCACCTAATGTTCACCTCTAATGAATGAGAGGTGGATTACCTGAATGCAGGCTGAAAAAACCTAAATAAAGTTTTAAAGTGGTACAAAATCCCAAAAACTTCCCAGCACCTGCCTCAGCGATCACTCAGAGATCATCAACCCCCCGCAGACACACACTAAAAAATTTGAGGCACTTCTACCTGTTTTTGAGTTGCACCCCACTGCGCTCAATCCAAATGTTGATTGTCAAGAGGAAATCAACCCAATGCGTCATCTTCATCACCTCCTCCTCATACTAGAGTAATTCTTCCAAATGTTTTTTTTTTTTCTTTTTATCGGTAAATGTACAGTCACTTTTTTCTTGGGGGCAGTGAACCATTTACATAATGCCCCATATGAGATATTTGATTTGCTAAAATGTTCAAATTTAGTAGAAAAAAAAAGGTTTTTACAGTTAATTGTTGCAGTAAGTACAAGCTGCAGTGTAAGGTTCGATCCACTATGATGGAAATGTGACTGAATGAACTGTTTATGTTTTATTCTAATCAAAGCTAAGAGTTACACAAATACTACAAAACCACAGTCAGATATTCATTTAGATATTACGATATTTTCGTGACATTGACATTTTACTCAGCACTTGAAATCAAAAGACACCTTGTTAGGAACAACAGCAGTGCACAGTGAGATCTCGCACCAAACCCCAATGGCATCACGTCACGTACTAACCTGATAACGAGCATGTGGAGGTGGTGGTGGTGGTGCTGGTCTGAATGCAGTGAGGCCCTGAAACATCACAGAGATTACAGCCCCAGGTGAGCTGTTTTCAGAAAGGCCAAGGACCAGTGGTCATGCTGTCGTGATCTGATTCCTCCCAGTTCTCCACGTTTTCCTCATGCTTCTGGGTCAGTTGGGCCCAGTTCCTTGGCCCAAATCTGGCCCATATACAGCCTGATCGTCAGATGCTACTTTGACATCTGGACCAATTCTGGTGCACACACAGAAAATCTGACTGTCAGCCAGAGCCGGAGGATAACAGCCAGAGTCTGCCCAGACATGGAAGTATATGGGCCAGATTCGAGCCAAGGACCCGGGCATATGTTGGCCCAGATGTGTCATTTCGCTCTCTGGATTTGTCCTGGACTTGTCAGATCTTATAGATTGATTTTGGTCCCACATCTGCCAGCAGCTAATAACAAATCACCTGCCCCCTCCACATCACAGCCTCACACAAACTAGAGGATTATGTAACAGAGCTACAACATTTACAAAAGCTGTTACAGACAAGTGAGAGAAAACTCCTGTACGTGTGATTCCATCCACGAAACCCACAGCAGAGAGCTGCACGGCGCAACAACACACAACACGTACATCCAGTCCTCACATCCTCCTCTCTCTCTCTCTCTCTCTCTCTCTCTCTCTCTCTCTCTCTCTCTCTCTCTCTCTCTCCCCCACCAATCACGCACCTCGCCGCCACCTGCATCAGCACCGGCTGCAAAAGTTGCTCTTGCAAAGGTAAGCCTATAACTGATCGATATATAATCATCTAACTAATATGTCGCTGCTATTATTTGGTGCACTGACGACGTGAGAGCGCATCCGTCGGAGCGGGGCTCTGTCAGTCGTGCTTGGAGCCGCCACATGTAGCAGCATGTACACACTGTACTCTCCGTGAAATCATCTGGGAGCGACGCTCTGCTTTTGTGTTTGCGGAGATTTTAAAGCTGCTTCTATCCAGCAAAGCTTCAGGTTGTAGAGAAAAGTGAGGAGGATCCGCCTGAAGACGGGTTTTAAGGTAAGAGTCCTTTCAGGGAAAAGAAAGGTGTTCAATCTGCAAGGATGTTACAACAACAGGAGACAAAAAGACAAAAAACACCACACAGGACAAATTGTTCACTATAAACATGTATAAATGATCATATGTGATTTCTCCTTGAGGAAATTATCAACCAGTTTTAATTAAAACAAATGAGAATATGACACTGTCAACTTCTACCATGTCTTTGTCTCCTGTGTTAGAGAACAGTGTGTGTTATAGGATGTGTAGGATCCGCTGTGCAGGCGGGGTGTACAGAGAGTGGGCTCCAGCAGGAGTCTGCATTTAGATTCCTCTGTCTGAGTCCTGAACATTACTGAGGGAAGCAAAGTGATCCTGGTTCCTGCCTATTGAGTTTCACTTTGGTTCCAGCTGGACTCTGTGCTCAATGTCAGTGTCTTTGATTTTGGAAAATAGTCATAATAAACTTTACTTAACTTCTCTCTCTCTCAACATCCCTTTATTTTAATATTCATGCAAACCTGCTGCTATGAATTATATGACTTTATCAGATATGAAGATGTGTCATTGCACTGCTGTGTCATATTTTTAAGGGTACACATGGCAAACAGAAAATCTTTATGATGTTTGTGTAGTAGTGTAATTTGTCTGTAAAGCTCAGTACTCCACTAAATCCTGATGTATCCTTGAGATCCTTTAATATTTAAGTTGTCAATATAGTGCAGTGTGGTATATTCTAAGAACATACCTACAAACTCAGACACAGTCAGAGAAAGAGAAAGAAATTGTTATATATGGTTCCGTAAAGAGGTGTCCATAAAAACCCTTTATGACTTTCCTATTGACAGACATGTCTGACAGTATTGAACTCCCATCATGCCTCTGTGGACTTTGTTTTTGATGGTCACCATCCTGATCAGGCTCACCAAAGCTCGTCCATGTTCTGCTGCTGCTCTGTATTCATGGCAGGATTCATACCACCGCTGCATTCATGATGCAGAACGCAGCTGATTTGTCCTTGAACTTTTGTCCTTTGCAATGTGTGTTTGTGCTGCCGGCGCCGGCGAGCCCTTACAGCATGTTTGTTCTATGTTTCGCTGCTGGAGCCCCCCTTGTAATCCACCCTGTCAGTCTGAATAGCAAGTGTTATTTTGGAGGTTTTTGAACACAAATAACAATGTCTGAGTTGCTGCTTTTTTTTTTTGTTTTGTTCTGTTTGTTGCTACTGATTACAGGCTCTCCCAGGGGTCCTGCAGGGCTTTCAAGGGGCCCCAGAAAGCAGCAATCAGACAAATGTTGAGTGCACTTAAGAGCTGTTTTCAGCTGCATGTCCTCCAATGACCACTAGATGGACCCTTCAATAAAATTGAGACTGTGTTACTGTGCTGATAAAACTCTGAAATCCAGTTTTGAATTAAAAGATTCCAAGGTCTCAGTAGCGCATTTAATTACATTGATTTAATGTGTAGTAAAATTTTATGTTTTTATGCATATATATATATATGCATAAAAACATAAAATTTTACTACACATTAATATATATATATATATATATATATATATATATATATATATATATATATATATATATATATATATATATATATACATATATATATATATGCATATGCATGGCTTATATGGACAAAAACTGTTGTAACTTTGCAATACAGGATTCAGTTGCTATCAAGTCTAGATGCACATTACTTTTTTTTTTTTTTTTTGTCTGTTTTTTTGTGGGTTTTATAGTGACACGATACATTTACTGTACAAGGCCATAACTAATCATGAGTCTGCCTCAATTGGGATTTGGCAGAACTAATCCTTATAAAATACAACAAATACTCCCTGACAAGATTTTATTCTTTTTTTAAATCAAGGCTGCCATCAACCTATCAACTCCCAGCATTAATTTGACAAGGTTACCTCTGCTGTATCTGCAGATAGAAGCTGATGTACAGATCTTGAAATACTTTGTCAATGTGGGAGGAACTGTCAATCAGGGAACGCTACAGTTACACAAAGATCTTGCAATCATTTCATAATTTACACTGTTGCCATTATTTATTATTGGATATGAGATGGAATTCAAAACATTCATCTTATTATGGCAAAAAAAACATTAATATTCATGCTCACAGTAGCGGGAAACAATCACAAGCACTTGTCCCCAGAAAATGCAGCTTCTAGTTAAGATTTCTTTGTTTTAAAGATGATATGGCTTAGAGATGCAGTGTCTGTAAAGTAGTGTGTTTGCTTAATTAAGAAGAGTCTCAGGCTATTGCACAGTGTTGATTGTTGCTTGCTCATCCCATGTTTGCCCCACACAAGCTCATCTCTGTGCAGGAAACCCAAATTCAAGCTTCAGAGTTTCCCTTTAGGAACCTTCACAGATGGTTCGTCAGTGCTATTTCTCTGTCTGTTGGTCCCTAACAAAGGATATGTTTAAACCCTACATGTGCAAACTTCACACTTTGGCACTTTCACTAGGACTTTTTGAAAGTTTAAAGGGTTTCACTCGCCAAAAACCATTCAAGGAAACATTAAATTTTGTCTTCTTGTCAGTGGGGGTGGAGGTGTTGAAGACTTTCAGCCAGCGTTAGTGTCTACACTTTTCTCTGGATCGGTTCCTTGCTCACTTGCTGCCATAAAAAGCTCTAAAGTCTGCCTGCAATTTTGATTCATTACTTTCCGTTCACTAAGGTTTCTGTAAGTGATGACAAAACAGCAGCAGAATCTGCACGGCCTCATGTAGATGAGATGGGAGAGTAATAAACTGGGGATGAAAAATTATATGTCTCCAGAATGAGAGAACAAATGACTCCCTGCAACAAACAAAAGTAATTTCGTCACTGGTGATTTTTCTCAGTTTACCAGGTCATTTTTAACTCTGACCATGTTTCTTAACAATCATCTTTGACAGTGAAAAACAGATTCTACTGCATCTCTGCATGTTTTTGGATGAAATTACTCAACTTCTGCCAACAGGAGCTTCAACGTTAATATTTCATCAAAGGAGAGGCAGCTGCAATGGAAGAACATGTATCCAGATGTTACACCTTTCTTGCTCTCTTTCATCAATGGTACAAGCCGGAGGTCTTCATGAATCTGTTGTTCCCCATTCTTTTGCCATAGGTGTCTGGTCTGTGTGTCATTATGTCTAATACCTGTGTGGCCATCAGATCTGATCAGGTAAATTGGCCTAATTATCAATTGTGCTTGCGTCACTTTTGGATCAGGTTTTACACAGACCTGTGAAGACTACTGATACAAACCGACTTTGGGAAGAAAAGGTTACTGACTAAACAACAGAGCCCACTGTTTTTGACTGCCTTCCAAAGAAACCCATTAGCATTTTGTGATCTGACAACAATATCAGCAAGTCAACATTGTTAACAATCCCTTCCAAAACCATTACACGTGATGGTTCCAAAAGATTACTATTACCATCTGACACTCCTATAGGGTTGTGGTTTGGTCATGCTTTTGGATGTAGACTTATTCCACACTTATTCCTGGGCAATGAAGGCTCCAACAGGTGGATCCTTCGTGGCCCGACCTATCCAAAGAAGTAGTGCTTTGTGACACAAGGATAAGGGTGGGCATAGCTGGTGACTCAAAGCAAAAGCTGGCCATAGGCCAGATTGTCTCATTTCAGTTCAGCCTTCACGGTCTACAACAACAATGAAGGGCCACACCTTCATAGACCGCATCCTTCAAAGGATGTGGGCCCTGAATTGGGACATAACTACACGTCGACTGGACCTTTTTGCCATATTAAGGCATTTGAACAAATGTCTGATGCTGTTGTTTTTTCTCTGGAGTCTCTAAACATTGGTTTGTGGTCAGAAATACCTCTAGATTTACTTTTTATGTAAAACAACTCAGTATCCCCCGGTATGTTGCTTCTGATGCTTCTCATGTGGATTTTGGATGTCCTGCAGTTTTGGCAACAGTTTGAAGAAAAGAAAAAAAAAAAACTAGCAAAACCTGACCCTATGTCAGTGCTGACGGGGATTTTCTCTTCAGGAAGACTCTGCTGGTTGAGATGTGGGATGTGAGTTTCCAGAAAAAAAGCAGCCATTCTGCTGAAATGCCTTTGAGCAAAGCATCAAATTCCAGCTTTTTTTAACCTTTGCCTTGTGCATTTCAAAGCAATAAAACAGCGCTAAACGCTTGTGATTAAGCTATCACACCAAACAGGAAGAAAGTTGGATGGATGAAACATGCCCCGACACTGTGACCACAGTGCTAATGAATCACAAGTCTGTCATCTCTCTTGTGAATGTTCACTCCTCATGTACAATATGCAACCATGTATATCTCATACATGAACGTGTGTGTGTGTGTTTGTTTGCATGTATGACATCCAGACTCATCTGCACAACGGTGGAAGTCGCACACTTTTTTTTTTTTTTTTTTATCTCAGCAAAATCCTCTCAGCTGTTACATCCACCCCTCTACTCCCCCAACACACATACACACACATACACACACAAACACACATACACACTCACTAGCTCCACCGTAGACTTTGGAATTCACTGTTGCCATGGCAATGGAATAGAGCACGCTCTCTCGCATCGCCTGTTCTTTTCTATTGCTTTATCTCTCTCTCTCTCTCTCTCTCTCTCTCTCTCTCTCTCTCTCTCTCTCTCTCTCTCTCTCTCTCTCTCTCTCTGTGGAGGCAAACCAGCTTCTCTTGTTTGACAAGGGGCTCGTTTTTTTGTGTCATCGGCATCAGGTTTTGGATGTTTGTTTGTTTGTTTGTTTGTTTGTTTGTTTGTTTGTTTTTTCAATAACATATCATCCTCCTCATATAGAAAACATGTTTGTCGGGGGGAGGCTTATGTACAGGAGCATCCCCTGGTTTCAAGACTCATGTCACGTTCGTTAATCGAGTCCATCCTGCCCCCCCAACTCTATCTCCTCTTCTCATCTCCTTCTCTCGCTCTTTCTCTCCCTCATCTTCTTGTCCTCTCCCTCTCTTTCTGTCTTTCCTCTCACTCTATCATCTGCTCTTTACCCCCCCACCCCTCCCTCCGCCTCTTTCTTCCTTCTCTCAGTAGCTAAGATGACTGCCATGACAATTCAATGAGAGGAGAGGACGCCAAGTGAAGTATCCCACTGCTCGCTGAAAAGGAGAGAAGGAGTGCTCAAGGTAAAGAGAGGAGAGGGAGAAGCAGAAGAAGAGGAGGAGGAGGAAGAAAGAAGGGACGAGAAGAGAGGGAGAGGCAGAGGAGCGAGGGAAGGGTAAGGGGCGAGAAAGCGAAGGATAAACGGTGGATGGAGGCAGCTCGGACCGGGGCTACGGAGCGCTCTTCACCGACGAAGAAGAAGAAGAACAGCAGCAGCAGCAGGGGGGAGAGGAGATGGAGGCGAAAGGCAGAAACATGCCCTCAGGTAACACACACACACACACACACACAACAAACACAGTGGCAGATGTGGATGTGTTCTTGAACACACAAACAACAAACAACCAGATGCACATGTGGATTCATGCATGCATACACTACACATATATTCTCAGACATGACACATACATACATGAACATTAAAGCATAAACATTTAAACACACAAACACTGACTAACACAGTCATGCAGGAAGCCACCCATACACACACACGCAGACACACACACACACACGCTGGAGTGCAGTTGTGTACAGAGGTCTGGATTCAGAGGGCAAGTGGCTTTGATTCATCTGCGTTGGCATTTGTGTAACCAAGCTAAATGTTTGTTCTTATTTAGATCAGGGATGACTGAAGGGAGTGTTGACACATGAGGAGTTGAGAAAATTCAGGGAACATGAATTTAATGAATAGAAACATTGGACTGATCTGCTGACACTTGAAACGTCAGTGGATTTTAATTGTGTTATCTTCACATCGTATCGTGGCTGCAGACAACAGATTTTGTTGTTGTTGTTGTTGTTGTTGTTGTTGTTGTTGTTGTTGTTATTTCAAATGTAAAAAGCAGCCATGGTTGGTTGGATCCCATTAATTCTTTAAAACTGGCCAATCAGGATCAAGTGCAGCCAGGATATGTGAGGTTGTGTCACCTCGTATTGTCTACGCTGGATGCATCACAGATGTGCTTTTAAATAGTTTTATTAAATCAACAGTGAAGCCTGAACTGGCTCCATCTGCAGCCTGAAGCTTCTCTTTACAGTCGTGCAGTTTACTACAATAGGTTTCTAGTAAAAACTGGACAAGCATAAACCTGCCATTTAACAGACATGGCTTTGATATACTTTATGCAAATATGTGGAAAAGATTCACCACATCCATCTATGGCCATTTTGAAAAGATGTTATGAAAATTTAACCCACATCAGTGTTGAAGCGTCCACGTTACCGCTTCTTTTAATGCACAAAAAGACTATTACCACCTGTGAAAGTAAAGATGTGTGGAAATCAACCGAGAAGCCTGTTGCTGCCATGTTGCCATGTCAATGTGCTGCTTATGTTACAGGTTTATATTTAAGTACAGCATAAAACAGCCTGGGAAAAAAAGTTTTATTCTGAAAATCGTATTTTCATTTAAAGGACAGATGGGTCATATGCTGTAGAGACTGTAAAGCCCCTTGAGGCAAATTTGTGCTTTGTGATATTAGGTTGTATAAATAAACTCACTAATCACTCACAGCTAATTCAAAATCTGACATTGTTAGACTATATGAAACCACTTTAAATGAATTTTGATACTGTACCAATTCAATAGTATATAATAGAATTGACATGTTTCAAGGTCCCATATTTTATACTTTTCAAGTCTTGTATTTAAGTTTTGATATCCATAAGATATATTTGTGGTTTTAAGTACCAAAAACCATTGACTGTTTTCTGAGTGATCAAATAAAAATAAAGCAGATTTCAGGTAAACACTCAGAGAAACCAAATCCTGCAAGGTTGGATGGCAGGTCCAGGTGGGCGGGGCTGCAGGCATGGCTGAGAGCAGTGGCTGTTTTCTCGTGACATCACAAAGTTCCAGAAGTCCTGACGGCTGGTTTTAAGACTCAGTTTCTCAATACAGGCTGTGTAGATTTCTCTGAACACTTTGATACTTTCACAGTATTAATATAGAACCTCGACCTGCTTTATAATCAAAAAGACATGGACATCTACCTTTAGACTGTTAGGACCTTTAATCTACAATTAACAGATATGTTTTGTAGTCAGAGACTCTTCAGTCAATCAATCAAAAATGATTTGTATAGCACCTTTCACAGAGTTAAGTGCTCTGCAGGTGACTAACAAGCTGATAATAAGATAGCACAGATGTAAACTGTTTAACAGTTTGAGACTGATGCAGATGAGACATAAAAATAATGGAAATGTAATGATAAAACCAATCAAACAGATAAGAATAGAAAATACCTCAGGGAATTTTACAGCTATTAATGTCCTCTCTCCCCATCTCATTCATGCTGTTACTCTGATAAAAAAAACAAAAACATATGATGTCAGTTCCAGCACCACTGTGATGTTTCCTTATTTTGCATGGGCCCTGAATCATGTAAATAGATTCAGTGGATTCCTGTAATCATATGAAATCAAGCATTAAGCAAGTTTGAGGTTTAGGTTCAGAGTGCTTCTTTTCACTAAATCAGGAAAAGAGAGATGCAGGAATACAGATTTTGCAAGTGAGAAATACAGCTTAGTTTAAGTTTAAAGTTCAAATCAGAGAAAATCAGTAATAGTAATAGATCATTGCACAAATTCAAACTGAAACAATACATGTATTGCAGTGAGTGCATTAAAATGCATTAAAAAGGAGACCAAACAAAGATCCTGAGTAAAAAAGGAAAAAAAAAGAAAATGAGTCGAACTCCTCACTGAACAGCTGCAGTGTGATTTGTGTTACTGTACCTAATGCAGCGGGGCCCTCCTGCAGTTCTTTTTGGGACTCACCTTATGCATATTCCAGCAGGTCAGTCACTTTCAGGGTCAGAGTACCAGTGGTCTCTGTTATTTTGGGATTCGTGTTGCCATGGAAACACCCCGCAGACCCATTGAATTAGCCAAATAGTTTTAAAGCCCACACCAGCGATGATGATCTCTTTGTGCGTTCGATTGTTTACATTAACCTCCCCGTTTGTGATCGAGCAGAGCAGAAGTCGTGGCAGAGGCTTCTCCAGAACCGCCACCATTTTTTTCAAAAGGATGAAATCTTACTGAGTAACTAAATAGTTAAATGGAAATCCATGTAGACCCCCCTCCTCCTCCTCCTCCTCCCCTCCATGCTCCTTGGATGTTTCATTTATGTTTCCTGAAGCACAGCAGATGTGCTGTATCTCAATTTTCCTCGTCGTCCTTCTCACTGTTCACCTCTCAGCTCTGATTTATGTCTCCTCTCCACTCACCTCTTCTTGTCTCATCATCCACTTTTTCTCTTGTCTCCTGATTTTTATTAATGTGTACAGAAACCTCAGTCTGTCTTACTTGCTCTTCTGCAGTTGCCCCTAGCTGCCTTTATTGATCTTATCATTGACCTCTAAAGACAGTTTATTTCTGTACCTGAAAATTCAGTTGATCCTGATTTTCAAAGCAAGGTCAGGTCCTGCTGAGAAAATCCACTGATGTGTACATAAAAAAAATCATTTTAAAACTTTATTTAAAATTTCTTCACCACATTTTTAACAAACTGACAGACTTACACAGGAAGACTTTTCCTGTCTGCCAGCAGTCCATCTTCCACCCTCCACAGTTCAGTGTTACATGATATTTGTTGTTTTATATTTTTGTTGATGCAGCGGGGTCGGCATTTTGTTCTTCTGCCGGCTGCGTGCTGCCAACATTTCTTTACTGCTCCAGGCTGTGTGCATTGTTTTTTTGTTTTGTTTTTTTCTTTTGATGAAAAACTGCTCCACTGTGCTCACCCAGGATGCAACCCCATGAGCATCTCTCACCAGTCACCTACAGGGGCCCACAGGGGACAGTAGTTCTATTAAAGCATAAATATTTGACAGTTCAATGCATAAATTGTGCACAGGATGGGATGCAAAAGTGGTTACATGTCTCTTTTTAGCTTCTCATTTTTAATTTCATGGGTGCTCAACCTTCCAGGGCATTTTTTACCTGCACCCTGTTAGATAGAAATAAATGACTTAAACTACAGCCTATTAGCCTCAGATTTACCTGAGTATTCAAATGAAATTTTTGACTGTGTTAGCAAAAGTTTGAATAGCAACCAATAAACTGTAGACAAACACATCAACTCCGAGTATAGGTTGGCCATAACCTTTGTGACCAGTTGCAGTAACTGCCTGAGACTGAGGCAATAGTGAAAGTGTCTTTCCGATGCCACCACAGTGCCACTGAGCAAAGGAGTTCACCTCTAAGTGACCTGAAATATCACGCTGTGAATGTACTGTGCAGTTAAGCAGTAATTGTGTCAAACGTTTTTTCAAAATCAAAGCAGAACACACAGAAGTCTTATACATAAGTCAGAAAGTAGCACAACTTATTCTCCCCAATGGCTTATTTGATGTCAACCAAGAATAAAGAGCCCGTCTAGCCAGTCAAATATCATGTAAAAAGGTTTTCCTCATAATTGCAGCTCATCACATTCACAGTTTGTGGTATTAAAACTTATCAGTTTGTGTTGGCCATACATCCATGGATACAGATTAAAACTAAAGCAGAATTGTACATGAAGATAAAGATTCTGGCTGTACTGACACAACTGCTGCTGGTCATCAGGAAAAGTCAATAAAGGTCATAAAGTTTGTGATATGTAATGTCCTTTTTTTGAGTGTGACGAAGAAGTCCACATGACACCAATTTCACAGGAACTTCTTAAGATGAAGATCAAGATAATGTTTTCATCAATGCCTCTAAAACATCATCATGTTCAGTTGTCTGCTGACGATGTGACTGATCATAAAGTAACATCGAAACAACTTGATTCTTTTAAAGAAAAAATATACTACAAGTCAATGACAATCCTGTATAAATATGTTAAATTATAAAGCTTTGTATATAATTTAGTGCTCACATATGCTTCCCTATATAACTTACTGTGAAATGTAATGATTTAATATAGTATAAGATAATGCAAATAATGGTCAGAGCTAAATCAAAGTCACTCCCAGTTGATCTGAAGGGTGTTTGTAAGTTCACTGTACAAAAAAGGGAAAAGGGGATTAAAAGGAGATGTATTTCTATTTTTGGGGTTTAATTATGGAACAATGGGATAATTTAAAGATGTGTAATTTGCTTTAGTTTGCTATTTTTGTGGAATACAAATGTGAACAATCTTCTTTTTGGTGGGTAGCTGAAATTTATATTCATAAAAATAATAATAAAAAATGCCTCATGATAAATGCCTTTGGTGTGCATGTTTTCTTGTCAGATATTAGTTTCCTTCCTCGCCCAGCGATGGTGTGGTGTGAGCGCGGCATCCAGGTGCTGCTGACCACCATGGGGGCATTTGCAGCCTTTGCCCTGATGACAGTGGCTATTGGCACAGACTACTGGCTCTACGCCCGGGCCTTCATCTGCAACAGCACGGCCAACTCATCCCAGGAGGACTCCAACAACAAGGACAAGAAGGACCCTGGGGCTCTGACCCACTCCGGTCTCTGGAGGATCTGCTGCCTGGAAGGTACAGATGGTTGTGTGTATACATGTGTGTGTGTGTGTGTGTGTGTGTGTTTGAGGCTGTGGGAACCTTTAGATGCATTGGGGGTTGAATGTGTGTGTGTGTGTGTGTGTGTGTGTGTGTGTGTGTGTGTGTGTGTGTGTGTGATTTATCATGCACTGGTCATTGGAGGGTCTTGCTGAGGTCAGAGTGCTCATCAGTGTAATCAGAACAGACATAAATAGGTGTTCTCTTACTCACTGTCACTCACACACACACACACACAATTACACACAGTCATGTCTCCATGACTTAAGAGGACATTACATTGACTTACATTCATTTGCTGGAGACCTTATACAACTTTTCAAACCCTCATCGTAACCCAGCCTTAGAATATGTCTACACATTAAATTTAATGATTTGTATTATTAGGACTTGGTTTTTGTCCCCATAGTGAAGACAAGTCCCCATAATGTGTGAACAGAGGTAGGTCCCCACAATTTGAGTAATACCTGAACTGCACACACACACACATTCACACACACTATCAGTATGATATTTGTTTCCTGCTTTTTGATTCGTCATTTATGAGAATGGTCAGGTGCTGTTCTTGCTACAAATTGTTGCAGTGACATAACTTGCTGGTTGAACTTTTCCTTGTGACCATGGCAACCGTGAGAACCACACCGGGGAAAACGATGCAGGACCTAATTCCTTTGTCATCGCAACCCTGTCTCTTGTAAATTCTGTTTATATAGCACGGAATTGTTTTCCCAATCACATTGGGGTGGCAAATGTAATCACTGCCTGGATCATCTTCAGATTATGTGTTTTTGTTTAAATTAAATTACATTTATCTACCACTGTCCCCTCATTGTGGTTAGGTTAAGGCAACAAAGGCACTTTAGGTAATGTAAGGGAGAGGTGATTTTGGATGACTGTGGCTCAGGAAGTAGAGCGGTCCGATTCCTGGCTTCTCCTGTCATCATGTCAATGTGTCCTTGGGCAAGATACGCAGCCCCAAATTGCTGCCTATGTAGCATTGATGTGTATGTGTATGCGTGGGTGGTATAAAAGCGCTTTAGCTGAAGTAAAAACCGCTTTATGAATGGGTGAATGTGGCTTGTAGTTTCAATAAGACTAGAAAAGCACTATATACTGTAAGTGGAGACTGGTTACCATAAATAAACGTCTCTCAAGTCATTGTGGACTTTTTCTGTATTAAACCAGACCAGGATCTTTCCCTAACATTAATCAAGAGCCGTGAGAGTCAAAGCTTTTGCAAATTATTTACATATAAACATAATTAGTAGACAGTGCTGCATATCTGAGCTCCCTGAGTTATACTCCTCTTCAATAACAGGGAGCAAGCCATTTTTTTTATAACCTTTTTATTGGGGATATAAAAGTGAATACAAAACACTGTCTCTGTATAGGAAATATACAAGTAAATCGTGGTGTATAAATATATTAAATATATAAATGAATATTGATTGTTTGTAACATCTAATATAATAAAATATAAGTGAAAAAAGGAAAATTGAATAAATAACCTAAAGAATAAGTAAAGGAGTGAGCAAACAAACTGATAAAATAAACAATGTTAGTGATAGCGAAACATATTTTCATGTCAAAATGCCAAACATTGCTTCTGCCTTGAGCTACATGATGAGACTAGAGCAGCAACCTGGATGGTACAGGCTGTACCAGTAGCCGCGGTGCACCCTGCCGCTGCCCATTCAAACACAGACGCAGCAGTAGCAGGTTTCTGTCTGAAAGCACCTTAAAAACCTACTGTACCGTATCAGCCGATACGCTTCTACAATCTGTAGCGCTGGCTAAACCTATGATGCATTATAATATCGGACATGTTGTAAACATGTTATAAAAGCTAATGTGGCCCCTTTTTGTTTTTCAAGCTTCATAGTGATGTAGAGATCGAAGGCTTGCCGCTTGTTCTTTTACTTTCATGCACAGACAAAACACAGATATTTCCACATGCAGTACATACACACACACACACACACATACACACAAGACTCTACCTTCAACATAAAGCTCATCATAATGCCCCAGAGCTCTGATATGAGTGGTGACTCATTCAGTGACTGATGAAGTAGTTTTCCTGTGTTGCTGCAGCTGCCAGACAGGCAGGACACACAAACACACATATACAGTATTAACACATTCACACACATACACAAGATGGTCTGCAGGCCACAGCTGTTCATTATAAAGTTTCTTGTATTGTAGATAAAAGTGTGACGTGTGGCATTTTAATGTCAGTAAATTACCATGTTAATTTTAAGGCAAACAAGAGAACTGCTTCAAAAACAAGCCTTTTCTCTGCATGGCAGGAGAACTGTCTACAAAAAGGTTCCTTCAGAATGAGCTCAATAGTTTTTGTAAGTTGTTTCATATGTGTAGACCTCTTTTTCTTTGGACAGTTTCAGCGTTAGGTTACATATTCCTCACTTGTCAGATGTGGAAGAACACTGATTTTTGTTGTCTTGCCTTGTTCTTTTAGAAATCATCCATGGTGTTTTATAAATTATCTGCTCTTTCATTCCAATTAGGACTTAACAATATGCTAAACATTTCTGATTATTTTGACACTGTAATATTGCGATTATGATATGAGTCACAGTTTCAGTTGGGATGGTCATTTTTGCATTTCATTTTCACTGACATGAAATATAAAATTGATGATGATGATGTGATTTTTGCTGGTGCTTGTACCAAACAAGTATGTTCCTTTAAATCTGGAGATTATGATTTATAGGCTGATAGCATCTCTGTTAACACCACAATGCTTTATTTATGGTTTGTTGTTGTGACACATTTTTGCAGTTCCTGTGATTTGGATATTGCACTTAGCCATATTGCAATTTTGATAATACTTTGATAAATTGTGTAGCCTTTTAGATTCATAATTCTGTTCTATCCCCAGTTCATGATGTTTATGGTGGTCTTATGTTTGTGTCTTTACACACATGCGTGGGCCCGCAGCCTCCTATTCACATTCTTTACATTGTCCTTTCTTTCTTTTAAATAATGTATTTTACTAAGAAATTAAGCGTTCTGAAACTGTTCATGTTGTGATTTACAACACAAAACTGTTAAAGCTTTCAGAGTAAACCAGTGAAAAGCCAGCTGACATGTTCAACCTCTTCTTGTCTTAATGAAGACAAAAAAGAAAGAAAAGTCACCCAAAACAATTCCATGCCCGAAGAGGAGGGAGTGTTCTGTAGCATTAAAGGAGACTGTCATCTGACATCAGGAAACACAGCAGCATTGGTTTGTTTGTTCGTAGGCGTAAGATGAGTTACATTGACCTGAGAAAGACCTCTAGTCCTCTGGTAATGACTCATGTATGCAGGGTGTAGAGGAGGATGTTGTGTGATGTTATAGCACTGAAACCAGTTAGACAGGAAACAGGTTGTTTGGGTGAAAACATCAGATTTTAACATGGGAGACCATTGTTTGCGTGTCATTTCCTACCAGCAGTCAATGAAACTGTTAACTGACTTTAGTGTTTTTTATTCTTTTTGATGCCCACAGCTCATTTGGCTTTAGTGTAAACAGAAACACCAGAGTCTCTTCTTCTACTGCTGCATTTCTGAGCTGATCAAGCCATGTGTGCTGTATCGGTTTGAATTTCAAACTTTTCTCTGGGACTAGTATCATTGGATGGACCAGCCATTGGCCAGTGTCATAGCCACAGAAGTCTGTGACTGAGTGACTGAATGAGTGATGAAGTTACACCACTGGTTGGCCAAGTGTTGGACTTTTCCCACTGGCTGTTGCTCTTTCTAAATTATTTGGCATGAGCAGTTTTTATTACATCACAGTGGATCCATAACAGTTTTCAACAACTGTACTGTAGTGACCACGGCCTTTATTTGAGGTTGGCCTTTATTTCTAATTCCCTCTTTTGATTACAAATGTAAACCCTGTCACAGAACATGAACAGCAAACAGAGAGGGCCGGTGAAAACTTCATGGATTTTTTGACCAGCCCCATGATATGGCAGCAAACTGGGATTTCTCCCAATGGTCAGTCCAATTATGGACCAACCAATCTATAGTGCAAACAACAGTAAAATCTGAAATGGACTTTGACTGTCAGTGTTCGTGTTCCTTTGACAATAATCTATTTATTTTTATGTCGACAGTACTTTGTGCTATCACATTTTGAGATTATTATAAAAATAAGTGTTTTGGCAAGTCAGACCGAGTGGTGCTATCCATGGTGCTGAAAGGGTTTTTTTTAACTCTGGTATGTTGAATTACTATAACCTTTTATTTTGTTGTGTGTGATCGAATCTCCCATGTATCTGCATAAGGAAAGAACAAGACACATGATCGAACACAAGGACGTTGGCCTGATGGGGGTGGGTAAGGGGGGGTTCAGAAATCCCACCCTGTGCACACCTATACATGGTCCAGCCAGATACTAGGTTTTTACCTGGTCTTGATAAACCACAATGACTGTTACCATCAGTGACCAACTCAACTGGGACTGATTTATTGAGGATTATAATCTAAAGGTTTATGACAAACTTCTAACTGTCTGAGTGGCTCCTGGAAACTACATCAAGGAATCATAATGAATTCAAAAATGATTTGTTTTGTTTGTTCAGGCCTTTTAACGACTCTCATCCTCCTCCTTTTGTTTTCTATTGTTTCTGTCTGGTCAATTCAGCTGCCTTCTCTGTCCGTCTGTCAACTTGTTTACTTCTTCTGTCTTTTCCTCTTCTTCATCTTTCTCTTAATTTCTTTGTCTCGGGTTCTGTCAGTTTCCCCTCAGTCGTACTGTAAACCCCCTTGCTTTTCTGTTTTTCTCATTTCCTTCTCTTCCTTTCACCATTTCTGCCATTCTGTCTTTTTTTCCATTTTCTTCATTTCCTTATGATCTCTACTTTACACTTTCCCCTCTTCTTCCTCTTTGTCTTTCTTCAGGCTTGAAGCGAGGTGTGTGTTCCCAGATCAATCATTTCCCAGAGGACGCCGACTACGACCAGGATGCTGCAGAGTATTTGCTGCGTGAGTGACACACACACACACACACACACACACACACAAACACACGATTACAAATGAACGACAAATGCACCCAGGCATGTATAGGAACATTAGATAACTGTACGCTGGCATACACACACATATACGATGTACCACACGCACACACACACACACACCTCAACAGAAAACACACATACACACACTACAGTTTCCCTCACACACAGATACAGAAAGGACAGAAGGGGATGGTGGGCGGACATCAATGCACGGATGTCAGATTCAAGCAAAGCGTTTCTGGAGGTGTGTATGTGTGTGTATGTCTGCAAAGTGTGTTTATGTGTGTGTGTCAGTGCCCAGGTGCATAGGGTTGGGAGTCTGGGGGTGTACAGAAAGCTTTTTTTTTTTTTTCGCTGATGGATTGAGTGAACAGCCTTCACTAATGGATTATTTTCAGCCCAGGACTGAGGTTTCACATCCTGCCTCCATTGTGATGGCAGATTCTGTTCGTGCAGCTCTGAACCTGTTGGTTTACAAAGTATATGTTCCATCCATATATTATGTAAACGTATCTATTTCTGTGAAGGAGGCTGTGATACTATCTGAAATTCACTTGTCAGCTTTGCTCTGCAACACTGACTGAACCAGTATCTCTCCAAGTGCTGCACCATCCTCACGATTTGTTTTAATAATAGAACATATTTAGAGTTTAGAGGTGTAGGCAATTCTGGGATAAACATTATGTTCCAGAAATGTTCAAAAATACCACAACCTTAAGAAATCTGTGACATTTCATCTGAATTACTCAGAAATAGTGCAACTCAGAAAAGTACAAAACTCAAAGATGTTCAATTAAAAAATGTCTTCATGTGAGAGGCTGAAAGCAGCATATGTTTGTTATTTTTTGCTTTTATCATCACTAAACTGTAGTTGATTATGTTTATGTCTAATGTCTATCATCGTTGCAGCTCTACAGGACTGAAAATTAGGTGCTGAGGTAACACAAAGGTTTAGAAAATCACTGCGAACGCCCACTTGAAGTCAGCTCGACGTTCTTTCCTATCAACTACTTATCAGATAATCAATAAATAGTGCTGAACCGCCCACGTCGTTCCACTTCCAGTTAACAACGAATTCAGGGAATCATCTGCAGCAACTGTTTGACGTGTCTGACACCAGCTTCTGTGAATAAATGCTTATCACAGCATAATCTGTTCCCTTCAGAGGCAAACAAAAGCTAACGCAGCCTGAAAAGTCACCTTCAAAACTACATGTTCTTGCCTGAGATGGAGCTTTTTTAGCATTTTAATCTTCTATAATGTCTCTGTGCTGTATGTTATCGCAGCTGCTTTTAAGCTTGAGGTGTCTGCAGAGGGAAGGGGTTTTCGGTGATGTAATGCAGTTTCTTGCAGCCATATTGGAGCCATATTTTTTCCAATCTTTAATAAACCGGAGATCTAGAAAACAGGACTTAGCCTCCACTTTGGCAAGTACTCCTGAAGCCGGTTCTATGAGACCAAAACATTCAGGGTGACAGTCTGAAGCTTCCCATGTCAACCTTAATTTTTGTGCTACATAAGGAATTTAAAGCCAAAATTTCAACTTCTTTTTTGCTGCCAGTTGTTGAGAAGAGTGGTGGTCCTGACTGTTTTGCACATGTTGTATTACAACCAGACTGAGACCATCCTCCTGTAAAAACACGACCCCAGAGGTCATCTGTGCAAGTAGTTGATTAGGAGCCATAGTTATGTTTTAACTGTATATAAAGATGGACGTAGCCTTCGTGACATCACCCGTTGGTTTCTAAAAAGCTGTTTTGAAGCTCTGAGTGGGCTGCTCTGCCATCACCATCTTGACAGTGCCTGACTCCGCCTACCTCCTGGCTAATTCAAAAAGTTGGGGCGTGTGGAGCTGAAGCTTTGGTGCATGCCCATTGGTGGTTCCTAAACTTAACCAAGTAGTTTTTGGTACTAAACCAAAAGAAACCATGATCATTCCACAATTACTGTTACTGTTACTGTTGACACTGTTAGGCAAGGCATGTAATTCGTATTGTACTTTTATAAAAGATGGGGATTTTCAAAAGACATAATTTTTTTTTAATTGTCCAAATCGATGCAGCAGATGCTGAGATATTTTAGTCTTGAAAGACAATGGATTCTACAACCCATAATGCAACTCAGTAGGGTATTTTTATTAAACCCTGCTTACCTGATGAACCCCGACATCTTCAAATCTTCATGTTCCAGTTTGTAACTTTTTGTTGAAAATTTGCCGTCTCCAAGCCCAAAGCCATCATGTCCTCACTATGTGTAGAAAACCTTTACAAACAGACAGCTGCTGCACCAGAGCCAAGTCATAGTGTCAGCTATAGCAATTCTTGGTAACACTTTTTCTCCCAGGAGTATCACAAGGCTTTTAACTTTACACTTTTAAATGGTGCTGAACCCCATTACATTAGAAAAAGCACTGGATTAGTCATACTTACCACACACACACAACAACAACAACATTCAAGTCCACATAAACACTGAGAAACAATGACATGGCCGTCCAGAGAATGACGTTTCTGTGCTGATGCTGTCGTCTGCAGGTGTGGTGCGAGCCTCCAGCATCTTCCCCATCCTCAGCGCCATACTGCTCCTGCTGGGTGGAGTGTGTGTTGCTTCCAGCAGCTTCTACAAGAGCAAAAGGAACATTATACTGGGTGGAGGGATTCTCTTTGTAGCTGCAGGTAAAACAGCTGCTCTGCTGTGGTTTTGGAACAGATGTCTGTCCTGTCTTATGGGTATTTTTACCATTTAGAGCAAACATGGGTTTGGATTTTATTAAAACACAAACTCAAAATGTTCTGTTTTATGTTTTAGCCCTGGTTTGAAATTGTGTCTGCCAGCGTTGCCACCTTTAATGGATGGTTTCGTCCTTCCAGTCACATATTCCACTTTGAGCTTAAACTGTGCTATTTCACATGTAGATGCTTCAAAGCTTTCAGTCAAATACAGGCATAATAAGAGGCTGTGATGTTTGATATGCAGATGGATTTTCACATTGTGCCTGCCTCCTCTCTGTATAATTGAAAGGAACCTGTTCCTGTATCCCTGCCTGCAAAACAGTTTAATGAAGCTGCAGGTTAATTTGTCTCAGAGGGGCACTCAGGAGTCTTGTATATTTCCACAGGCCTCAGCAACATCATCGGAGTGATCGTGTACATCTCAGCAGCTCTGAGTGACATCTCCCCCAAGAAGGACGAGGATAAGAAGTGGCACTACTCCTACGGCTGGTCTTTCTACTTCGGTGGTCTATCATTCATCCTGGCCGAGATGGTAGGCGTCCTCGCCGTCAACATCTACATTGAGAAGAACAAGGAGCTGCGCTGCCGCTCTCGCACCGACCTCTTCAAGAGCACCACGCACGCCATGCTACGGCTGCCCAGCTACCGTTTCAGACGGCGTTCCCGTTCCAGCTCGCGCTCCACCGACCCACCACGCTCACAGGAGACCTCGCCCATCGGCGCCTCCAAGACCTTCAGCCTGCCGCCCTCTGCCCCGCCATTCTCTGTGGCCACTCTACCCAACCCGCACCACACCAGCAGCGGTGGAAGCGGAGGAGGTGGCGACATCTCCATGTACACCCTGTCGAGGGACTCCAAGCTGGGCAGCCTGGGAGGTGGCGCCCCTCCTCTCTACGGCACGGTGGACCGCGCCACGCTCTACCAGCTCCACAACTACTTCCCAAAAGATTCCAGCGGAAGCGGCGGAGGAGGAGGAGGCGGGGTGATGAGCAGCGGTACACTCCCGTCTCACTCCAAGTCCAACCTGGCAGCAGCGGCAGCTGTAGCCCAGAATGCAGCACCGCTGAACACCTCCTCGTCAGCTGCCACACCAGCCCAGCCGGCCCCAATATCCACAGCCACCATGGAGCGGGACAGGGGCAACGTAGGAACCCTGGACCGACTGACAGCCAAAAGGGACAGGGATAGCAACTCAGATACACTTAACAGGAAAACCACGCCAGTTTAAAAGTAAACCTCAGAGAGGAGGGAGAGAGGGTGCAGGGAGGGGGGGGCGTTGAAATAAAAGAAGAGAGATGGTGTTGCATTAATACAGATGTTAGAGATATCTGAGTTGACAGAGAGGAGGCTGAAATTGTGTAGGTGACACATCAGCGGTAATGTTTCCGTCCTTGAGCCTGAGGTATAGCTGCCATAACTACCTACCAACATCATAAACAGTCATAAAACATCTGACATTATGTTCATCAGACAAGTTCGTGACATCTGCCTTAAAATGGTCATGACTTTTACCACAAAAGCTTGTGTGTTAATTGTACAGCAATGGTGCAATGGAGGCTACGGGGAATTTTTCTGTTAAACACAATGATACGCACAAAGAACTGGGAGCTGCCCAGTAAAACCAGTCTCCCAGTGCAGCAGTTGGGGGTTAAGTGCCTTGCTGGGGAGGCAGGGGAGCTCAGAAGTGTTTTTTTTTTTTCTTTAGTTTCCCCATCTTTATTTTCAGGAAGCTTTCATTTGGTGATTTGTAAGTCAGAGATGAATCTGGGTAGAAACTGATCATTTCTACACATAGAGACATTGAGGCATCTTTTCAAACCAGCTATTCTGAACCATACAACACTGTATTACAGCACAGCAACATAAAACTCTTTGAAAAAAAAAGGTGTCCAGATGGTGAAAACCACACTTCTGTGACATTTCTGCTTTGAAAAGAACAGAAAGACAGAGACAGGGACATTCAGCCAAGTACCAAGCTGCTCAGTGACGAGTCGACCGCTAACTCACGGTCAACAGTAGCTACTTAACCTCCGGTCCCAAAACAGTGACCTCAGCCATACCTAACAATACTGACACACATACACACATACACACACACTGAGCACACCAGAGGAGGCTGACACACTGTCAGCCTATTTATTTTTCATTGTGTGTCAAAGGTAATTGTGGTGACAGATGGGCATTCTCCACAGTCCTAGAGAAAGGAGCAGCCATAAACCTTAAGCTTCACCCTGAACGCCTCCATCACACCACTGCCAGTTGTCACCGTTTGGTGAAACGCTGCAGCAAATGTCCAACTGAGCAAGTGGCTTCATCTGATGTTAGAGTCCCAGAATCTTTCTACAAACGTGTGAAGTATTTGCTGAATTGTGGCCAGGTGGACGTAGACTGTTACTCCTGTTTCTAGATGACACCTCTTTTTTGTTGCCTTAACAGAAGGAATTACATAAAAAATGTTCAGTACAGACTTGATTGAACAACTTTATTAAGCAAACGTATAGGACGATTCTGCAAAACCCTTGATTATGTTCAATTATATTTTTTATGTTCAGTTCCAGTGGTAGAATTGTCACTTCTGCATCTACACATGGCTTCTCTGGTATGATTAACAGGTTAGGAACCAAAATGTGACCATTCAATAAACTTTATTATTGTAACTATTACGACAAAGGTCTTACACCTGTCGCCATAGACCATATTCACACGGCGGCCATTTTTCCCTGTAGAGAGGCTCGTTTTTACGCATAATAGGGAATGTCTTTGCCCTGACAGCGGTGGTACTGTTTGAAATCAAAACAAAACTGTTTGTAGTTTGTCACTTGCTTCCCTACTCCGTCATCTAATTTTACTTCACAAGGTGAAACAGTTGAAATCAGAAATCAGTGGAATAAAGCTCATTAATTTCACAGCAAATAAAACAATGAAAGGTTAAGTCAACAGTGATGCACTTGCTTCATGTCATAATATTACTGTATTGCTGATACAGGTTGATCATGAAACTATACAACAATGGTCAATGTTTAATAGTGTTTCCAGTGTGGTCCCGTCTTACCTTTACTTTTTTTTTGGCTTGAAAACTACATTTTGTGTAGGCAGTTTCTCATAGATACCACCAACCGCTATTTTGTAAGAAGCTCTCTGGGAAAAAGTAAATAGTTTATACCCCAAAAATCTTAGTGACCAAACCTTTTTTTTAGTCACAATTGTGATCGTTCAACTGCACTTTCAGTAGATGAATTATGATGTTAGTAAACACCCCCTCAGAGTTGATGGAGACACTTGTAAAGATGGACATTTTTGCTCTCTGTGTGATGTTTAATTGCCTAAAATTAGATTTCAGGGTTTGTATGACTGTTTATGGTGATGATTAAGTACCGACGGCTACAAGGCAGAGTCCGCTGAGTGTTACTGCAAAGGGCTGCAGCCACAGGCAACAGGGTGGGGGGTCGATTCAGTTTACACTCAGGGGGTGGAGATTTAGTTAGAACATATGTAGATTTAAAAGCTAAAAATTAAAATCATGTGTTACTCCAATATGAAGCCAAGTACATCACTTATTTTACTTGTTCTTATTAAAGAACACAAAACAAAGCACATTATGGATTATTAAGTTATAAATTAGCTTAAAGGTGCTATTTGTAAGTTTTGCTGTTGCTACATAGCCAACATTAGCATTAACCACTGTTTATATACCGGTGTAAAGAAACGTTGTGAATTCAGCAACCCACTTGTTTTGCCTTTATTTCTACTTCTTTTCTTATGCTGAGGTTAGCATGCTAACCAACTAGCCCTGGCCATATGAGCCCATCTTATCATTTTCCGATACCGAGTCACTGTAGCGTCCACGCTGCTCTGCTCAGAGGACGTGTTATAACCTCTTGTCTTGTAAAGGCAACAATGGCTGAAGCTCTTGGCAAGACAGGTAAGTAAACTGCTGTTAATGCTAACATGTGTAGCAATAGCAAAACTTTCAAATACCTTCTTTTAAAGGATTTCTAACAAACCAATTAGAATTTGAGCATGATATATTTTTGAGGATGTTTTTCAACATTAGATATTTCAAAGGGGGAAAAAAATCCACAGTGGATGTGTTGCGTAACATTTTGGACCTTCATACGTTCTGAATCTGATCATTGGACTAATGTGTTGAACTGTGAACGCACTTCAGCGTTTGAAAATGAGTTCAACCTGACCCTGGTTGACGACATGTCAGAGGAGGAGGGAAAGAGAAAAGAGCACAACAGCCGACTTCTGTTCCCCTTCCCTCCGTCTCTCCTTTAGCTATAACTATATAGGCCTACTATTTCACAAATTAGAATAATAAATGTATTATTGAGTATATTATCAATCCATTCACTTCAACAAAAGCACATAATGTCTGTAAATGGTAATGTTTGGGTTGTCTTTTCATTCAGAGTGATTGATTCTCATCTCTAGGTTACATGAGATTGTAACTCCTTGAGTATTAATATCATGTTGCTGGTGTTTCTATGATCGTAATGGTTATTGCAGGGTATTTATACACTTTGAAATTTCTTTTTTTTTCTTTTTGTAATTTTTTTATATTCCTTTCTAATTTCTTTTCTCTTGCTTATGTACACTAAAAGTCAGTGGTGTCACGTGGAAAGCATGTGCACAAAAAGTGAGAGGGTTATTAATGTGTAAATTCACCTCTAAGGTCGTTCATCGCCGTCTTCGTTGTTTTATGGCATTTATTTATCAGGGAGAGTTGACTGAGCATGCATGCTCTTTTTCAGCAACGCCCTGTTTAACCTTCACACACACACACACACACACACACATTCGCACTGGCAGCAGCCCAGTAAAACCAGTCTGCCACTGGTTACTGAGCGACTTCCCTGGATCAGTTGTAGTCAGTTGGCGTTACGAGTAAAGGAGGTCATTCCACGTCCTCCATCCAGGTTGTTCCAGGCATTACACATGGACAATGGACAACCCTCTGGTTCATTTTTTCAATGAATTTCACTGTGTACATTATTTTTACTATTTCTATTATGTATTCATTCTCTTACTTGTTTTTTTCTAACCTTTATTCTCATCCTGTTGTTCATTATTTCTGTAAACTTCTCTTTTTATGTGTAATTGCTCTATAATTCAACTTTTCCCACATTTTCATTTCAGATGTTTTGTTGATATATCTCAACTGTCACTCTTCCATTATCATTTTGTCCAATTTTTTTGTTACTTTCATAACATTACCAACGTAGCCTAATAATCAGTGTTTTTTAATGTTCTGACTAGTGCATAACTGTAGGCGATAGAATTTATATTAATCTATTTATTTTCGTGGTGGTATGTATAGATATTCTTAATGTTATATTGTTTCCTACAGCTGTATCTTTGGGCTATAAAGGCTTCACGCCTGCCTGTGAAACAAGGTCAGTAGCTTAAGTGGTGGGGAAGTGAGTTAAATGTCGTCTATGTTGTCAGTGGTTTTTTTTATATGGCGAACAAAAACAACACATCAGCCTCATCCTTCTGAAAATGTGAGAATTGTGTCAAACTCACTGAATAAACACTGGCACGTGTCCTAAACCTGCATTTTACCTTTGTTTGTAAGAACGTAGTCAGAAGCGGACGTTCTGTTCCTTCGTTTCAGTTCATATCCGGATGTGAAAGGCATTTTAAAGCCAGCCTGAGTCACCGGCTCCTTTCCCCAACACTTAAGCTACTGACATGTCAAACCTGAAACTCTTCAAAAGGAAAACTGGTATATTTCCTCTCAGCAGACTGATACATGTAAAGGACAATAAGGTGAATGGGAAGCAATGCAATATACAGATCCTCACTGGAAAAGACAAAAAATATAAGGTATATATACACATATATATAAATATATAGATATATTCAATAAAGTTCTATATGAAAGTTGTTTGTGTCATCGCTGTTGAATGATTTATGAAGAAGTCCTCGGTCACTTGTCTTTTACAATAACCCTGTATGATAATTTCTATACAGATCTGCCACATATGGTTAAGGTGAGGTTCAACTGATGGTGCTGTGTCAGGGTTAGAGAAAGATTATGCTAAAAAAAAACAACCTGGATTGTTGACAAGAGTAGTGGAGGTATCTGTTGCACTCGCACACTTTGTTGGGCAGCACATAGCAGTGGCATATAAAGCATCTCAAAATACCAGGACTTATTGTTTCCATATAACCTCACACAACAGCTGCGTCTTGGCACACATCAGTGCACCAGGATAAGACTGTGTCCTATTTTCCAGCTTAGATACACGTCAGCTTTTCAGAAACAAGGCAGTTTTATTATATTCACTCCCCAGATTCAAACATCCAGGCTGCTGCACCACAACTACATGTTTTAGCTGCAAAAAAGATCATCTACTTAATGTCAATGTAACATTAAAGGTCCCATATTTTACACTATTACAGTGTTTTATTTGAAGTGTTGATCTCCATAAGAAGATCTCTTTGTGGTTTTAAGAACAAAGACATCTCAGTGAAGTTTTAAATCTCCTTTCTCAGGCTTCTCTCTTGAGATCTAGAAGCAACAGGTCGATGAGCCAATCAGAAGAGAGGTGGGCTTGGCTTGGGGCGTGGCTGAGAGTGGTGACTGCTTTGTTGTGACATCACAGAAGTCCTGAAGGCTCATTTTAAGGTTTCTGAATACAGGCTGTGTGCATTTCTCTGTGGACTGAGGCTTTGATACTTTCACAGTATTAATATAGAACCTAGAGCTGCTTTATAATCACAAACACATGGACATCTACCTTTGGGACCTTATATGGGACCTTTAAATTTTGGTTGGAAATGAAAATCAGGTTCACATTAAATCCCAACGTTAGCTAACTGACATTGTGACATTTCACAGATGTTTAGCAGCTGTTCAGTTTTGCTCACAACTGGTTTGAGACGTTTGGAAGATGATGAATTTTGGCTTCTTAACAACTTACAGCAACAAAATATTAATGTCATCCGTTGTCAGTGTTTTATATCAGATTGACGTTGGTATTAGACGTCGTCCTGACATTGACTTTAAGTCACCTGACATCACAAATTACATTTGACTTTATGAATATCAACGTCTAACAATGTTGGTGGCCAGCTGCTCAAAATTACCTTATGATAGATAGATAGATAGATAGATAGATAGATAGATAGATAGATAGATAGATAGATAGAAAAGGAAACTGTACAGACAGCGACAGGCAGTAATTAAGACAGTGAGGTCTCTTAATAATGCTGAGACGTCCTCGCTGGAGAACAACACAGGGAGGGACTGTCAGCCCAGGGGAAATGTGACAGTTTTTAATCCCACTGACAATAGATCTGCTGGCAGAGCACACTGGAGACTGAGATGTGTTTGGGTGAAGCAGTGAGGAATGTGATTTGGTGTCAAAGTTTTAATTAGTTGGCCTCTCTGTCAGGAATCCTCCTGACGCTACAGTGCCATCTTTGTGTCTTTGTGCAGCAGGAACAGGCACAGCAGCTTCTGCAAAGTCAAGACTTGTCTCTGTATTTCTTCATTCCCACTATATGTCTGTGACTACACAAGGACAAAGGAATCCAAGCATATTTGTGAACTGTTCACAGGGAAGGTTGCTGCAGCACGCTGACGATTGCAATCCTGTGTCATGCTGCTCGTGCTATGTGGATTGTTCCCACTCTGAGAGCTACGAGCTCGTGTTTCAGGCAAAGCAGGTTGAGACACAGTTTATCTCCTAAGCAGAGAGCAGCACAGTTTACATACATGTTACTGCATTTCTGTGAGCAAATTATAAATGTGTTGATCATCAGCTATTGATTGGGAAAGGCAGCATTAGGGCTGGAAAATTGCTTTTCATGCCTCCTGATGCTTTGTCAGCTCATCAGTTTGGATACAGAGTCAAAGGCTCATTGACCCAAAGTGAAAGGTTCCATCTTAGTAATGCACGGTAATTGGAAGATAGATTGAGGTGGTCAAGGTCGGACTGAACCATTGGTCATGTGATTTGGGTTAGAGTTGGGATTAGTGACCGTCAGCTGTGCTCCCATTAAAAAGCCACTTTGGCTCATTTCAGAAACAGTCACGTGAGAGATAGATAAAAACACAGAGGAAAACAAAAAAGTCTTGAGCAATGATTTTAAAAAAAAATTTTAAAAGAGGCATTTTGCTGTTAATTTAGGTCTCACTTTATCCAGGTCAGCAGCTGCCTTTTAGATTCCTTCACACAGCAGGACTTCACTCACACAGAAAGCCCAGTAAATAGAAGACATTAAAGTCTGATGAGTCTTATTCATAGACTGTAAATAAAGATGGACGTAGCCTCTGTCACATCACCCACTGGTTTCTGAATAGGCTAGTGGTTTTTCAAGCTCAGAGTGAGCTGCTTTTCCGTCGCCATCTTGGCAGTGCCTGACTCAACCTAACTCCCAGCAAACAGTTTTTTGTACCAGGCTGTAAACATGTTTATTTCAGCTGTAAAGTTGGACATTTTAACATGAGAGTCTATGAGCATTTTGGAGCCAGACTCTAGTGGGCATCGGAGGAACTGCAGTTTGGCTTCATTTTTCAGCCCCAGATTTTGTTGCTTGGTCTTTTTTATGATTTTTTTTTTCCTGCTGAAACTACTAAAATGAGTTAAATTGGGCCAACAGCTCATTGTGTGCTGGTGAACCATCACATATGTTGAGCCTCTTTTTTCTCTGATTTCTAAGCAGATTTATGGAAGTTATCATGTCTGTGTGCCCAGGTTTGACTAAATAATAACTCATACTTTTTCACATAAAAATTGACACTTATGTGACTTCTGAGGTGTTTTTGGTATAAAATGTGAGTTTAAATTATTGATATTTGTCGACTTTTGAAATTTTCTTATTCATCAGATTTGGTTTGGAGATCAATTTGAGTGTTTTGATACAATATGTGAATAAGACATGAGGAGCTCTCTGCCTCTTTTATTTTGTCAAAGTAGCTCTCTGATTAAAAAACATTGGAGACCTCTCTTAATGTAAAGACTGTGGGACGAGCAGGCGGGGTAAAGGGAAGAGTACTAATGAGCAAAGACACAAGGAAGCAAACCTGGAAGAGAAGATTTGGTTGATGCTCTATATGAGCTTCCTTTGATGGATTAACAGGAACCATGTTGGAGTTCTCATAATCTGGGTCCCACTGCCCTGACACATAGCGGATCGGTGACACATGGGGGAGCAGACAGGCAGGTTTTCTGTAGGTGTATTCAGACAGGAGCCTCCACAACAGCGTCCAGCCTTCAATAACAGCTCAATATGCTGTAACCCTGCACAGCGAGCCATGTCTGCACTGGAGTTCTCCCATGGTTCGCCTGGCTCTCTTGTATTATTATGTCTGCAGCTCACTGCGGAGTTGTCTCACATACAGTGGAGAATGATAATAGCCACCACCCTGAGTCAACAGGAGTCTGCCACCTGTGAAGACACTCTGCATTTAAATTCTGTCTCTCCACTCGGGCTGAAGCTCGCCGTCCGGCCGCCTCCCCTCTCAGGGCTCTGTGGCGGTGAGGGTGCATGCCTGCAGTCACTGATAACGGCCGCAGGCTCGCTGACAGTCGTCCACGAGCCGGTAGGGAGGTCTGTCAGTCAAGATTATGCTCTCATTTCCTCTTGTCCTCAAATCCTTCCTCACACACACAGAGGGAGATCCCGAGATATGAAACCCGGGCATTCAGAGCGGCGCTGACTCTTTACCACACAGACCAGGTTCATACTCTACTTTACTTTACCAACATTCATCTTTTTTAATTTTATACTGCAAATGTCAGGTATTTCTACCAGGATTTAACTGACACATTTCATCTCATAAATTCAAATACATTCTGGTATTTTATTCTCTTGGATTACAATCATGTGTGACGTTAAACATTAACATTTAAACAAACAAAAACACAGTTCTAGGACGTGTGTGTAATACAGTCAAAGTGTCTCACTCCTGGAAAGTACTGATCAATTTCTCAACAAAGGCGTTCAGATATTTTAAGTTTTATGTCTGAAAGTCTAATAATATTATTGAATTACACAAATTTTGAGTCCATGTCTGTTTATTTTCTCCTTAATTCTCAGCTCAATTCTCTCAAATTCAAGTTCAAATTTGCAAAAACCAAACTTCATCATCATCATCATATTTCATTATTAACAACAGTCTCTCTGTTACTTGGGGGAGAAATGATGAGCTGTAGATCCAGAGTGCTGGTGTATGTGTGTGTGTGTCAGGTGTCTGGAGACGACAGTTCACGTTACGGTTGTGTGTGTTTTTAGGTTTGTTCAAGAGACGTGTGTCGACGAGGACGAGAGCTTCGGTTGTGCAAATGTGTAACAGAGAAATAATGTCATTGGTCAAACCAAACATCTGTGGGAGGAGTCTAAAAGAAGCTGAAAAAAAAAGATGTCAGCGGGATTTAAGGTTTTTCAGTCGGTGTTGATCATCTAAACACTTTATGAGATATTTGCTCCTTTTTTGAGTCACTTCAGTCGTTACCTTTTAGTAAATGTAAATATTACAATTTAAAGCCCAGAAACGTGTAACAGTGAGTGGTTTCGTCACAGCTTAGGCTCTGCTCCTCCCCCTGTTTCTGTGTGTGTGTGTGTGTGTGTTGTGGGCGTGGCTACCTCTCCTGGATCCTGCACACCTGATGGTAATCTACTCATCTCCTACTGCTCTACTACTCCGTCTCACCAGGTTGTTCAGCCTGCTCCAGTGGCGGCAGCTCTGTGGGCCACCGAGTGTTTACTTGAGATATCTCTTGCTTTTTTTCTCATGCTCCTTGATAACCTGATTTTCTCCTGTGCTTCGTTGATCCCCTTGTGCCAGACCACAGCTCCAGCCCACGCTGCCCCCTCATCTGCGAGACTACGCCTCAGTCCTCAGCCTGCCTCCACCGTCAACCTTCACCTACCTTCAACCCAGTTCGACTGTTAATAAATACCTTGCCAGCTCTCCCACTGAGACCTGTGTCTGCTGCTGGGTCCAAACATTAATTAGCTTCTTTTCTTTTTTTTGCATGAGTTATTTGATTGTGTTCATGCATGCGTGTGTTTGCATCAACATGTTTTAATCACAAAAATACAAAAGTCTGTTCACCACATGGCCAAGTCGTCACATTGGAGACAAACAGTTGGTCCCCACATGGCTGAACACTAACATGTAGGGTAAACACTAATAGTTGTGGTTTGGTTACTGCAGATATAGTGACTGATGTATTGGGGTAAACTGTGATAATTTAAATCACATGATGATGTGAATCACGCAAAAGCATTTCTCATATTTAACTGAAAGGAAATAATGTGATGACACATGTTTAAAAAATATAAATCCTGTGCAGTGACAGCTGAGCTGTTTTATCTGCGTGGATGTTTGGTTTGTGTTGTATGGGATTAAACCCACTGCCTGTCTGAGTGTGTGAGCACATGCAGGGGTAAAGACACCTGATATTCATGTATTGACCAACAGATGCAGCTGTATTTGTGTGTGAGCATTTAATAAGTGCAAGTAATTCTTTTTTTAGCTCATTACTCATTTAACTCTGTATTTATGATGCCTGTCTAGACATGTGTGACATTCAGGAGATCTCAGTTTAATGTATCTGGTAGGCATGTACAGTGCTGTGTTAGAAACAGTTTAGGTGTGTGTGTGTGTGTGTGTGTGTTGACTGGTGTTACCATAGAGAGACCATTTAGGAAGCTAACTTCTCCTACACACTTCTGTTCTGGACTTGAGCCAATAATGCTGCAAATATTTGAGAGGTTAATATCAGTTTTCGTTGAGCACACTCTTCACTTGTCGGGTTCTCATATTTATTGGAGGAGTGTATTTGCTTTCGGGTGGATTGGGTAACGTTGGGAGTGAACAGCTTTTGGGATTGTATCCTAAATCTAAAGAGTATTAATGTTAAAACATGCAAATTATAATGGGCAAACTTTTAACAAGAAACAAAATCCCCATGTCGAACAGTGCAGAGGGTCACATTGGGCTGAATGTCAGTTAGCAGCAATCAGCACTCGGCATCTTGATATGTGAGTGTAAAAGTAACATGAGACGTATCACAGAGCTCCATGGAGATCATCTGTCCTGTCGTCCAAACCACCTGCGCTCGGATGCAGGTGCATCGGTCCAAAAATATTTCTTTGGACTGTGACTGCACCATAAAGATTTTTTTTTTATTCTCTTCTATCTTCCAACCCTGTGTCCAGGACAGATCATTGACACTGGGAGACTTTGCAAGAGAACATTAATTTCATGTCTGTAACCGGACACAAAGTCCAATGCCGCAGCAGGAAAGTCAGATATATCACATGTCCAGCTACCAACCAAACCAAGGGCACATCTCCCACTGCCTGCTGGGGCTGGATGTAAATTTTGTGTTGTAGGTTTGCACAGTATGAACATGATACTAAGGGACACTGGGCTGAGATTTTGCTGCTGCCTGCTCAAGATAAGAAAATCATTTATTCCAACCCATACATTACAGAAATGTAACATATGGCATATATGTCCCTATATTAAGAGTGATGTTACCATATTTATATTTATACATGCAAGTTTATTAAAGCAACATACATATAAAAATTCTATATGCTTATATGTTTTTCTTTTTTCTAATTTCTTATTCATTTTAAACACATCTATCGAGCATACGAACAGGCTTTGGTATTGAGGTCTACAATAGAAGAGCATACATACATACATTTATATAGGACAGACATATATGTTAATATATGAAATTGTTTAATGTATAATTTTTACAATTGTGCCTTTATTGTATATGTATATGTATTTCATATATGGATATATTTACATTACATTACAAATTATATAACAAGAAATTTACATTTAGAGATGCTTTTATCCAAAGCAACTTACAAGTGGGGGACAAAAGACAACAACATGGCTTTTATTTTTTTGTGACCATATGAGTTTTGATTTACTGTTTTTCTTTTTATTTGTTTATTCCTATTTTAATATTCACTTATTTTATGTCTTTATCTTGTTTTATCCACTGCAAAAAATAAAAAGAATCTCAGCTGAGCTGATCTTTTTATTCTTTCTTTCTTGACTGGAAATTAAATTAAATTGTTAGCGTGGACACGAGTGAGGTGGAACTGACAGGAGTGAAAACATAAAACTAAAGAGTTCGGAGCCTGACAGGCAGCAGACCAAGAGAGAAAAATGGCTGACGCGGTGATGGATCGTTCACTGACAGACCATCTGGACATTAGCTTGTTTGCTTGGTTTTCTACTTAGCAAGCTAACGGTGTCTGATTATCCCCAGAGCTTTCAGACAGCAGAGTGAGTGACAGGTCAAAACTTACCTAACTGAGGAGGAGGAGGAGGAGGAGGAGGAGGAGGAAGGGGGCTAGGCCTGTTGCACACTTTGCTGACTCAAAGAGAAAAGTTGTAACTTTAACAGCGTAGGATCTGGGTTCATGTCATTTAATTGCTTCTAATATTAATTTGAGGAGGATGATTCAAGTCTCTGGGGCGCAGTTAAGTGGACTGGATGACGTCAGGGCTTCATTTTAAAGCAGAATCTGACCGAGCTCCCGTTGTGAGCACTTAACTGTGTATCATGATATTTGTGCATTACTGTGCACACAGGGTAGAGATTCTGTGTGCAAGTGCACATAAGTGCACACATGTATCTGAGAGTGTGTTTGTATGCACAGCTTGTCTCCAGGTTTGTGTTTCTCCTGCGACGTCAGTCCTATTGGCCACGGTCTATATTTAGCCAGGAGGTCGCAGCCAAACAGCGTGGGAGACGCTTCAGAGAGACGTGAGCCTGGAAGGAGGTCAACATGGTGACTGAGATGTGCTGTGAGCAGGATCACAAGAACTGAACCAGCAGTCAGAAGAGGGGGGTCAAAAAAGGACTGGAACCACAAGTCAGAGAAATCCGAACTCTCAAAAAGCCTTCGTATCACTGTTGTAGCTCTTCCCCGTTTAATTCAGTGATCTACCTCCATCCTAAAGTTCACCAGAGACACTAACATGGTTGATTGATTTATAAGAACCAACGCAAGAGGATTCAACTCTGCCAAGATCACTGGGATGTCATGTGATGACACCGCCACATGCCCATACTTCACCTTCCCTGTTGCCTTCAGATGCCGTCGTGGATATCAGCATCATGACTTAAGTGTTCAGTAAGAAGGGCCACGCTGGTGGCGCAGCAGTCGAAGTATGCACTGTATCATGTGACGGCATGTAACATGCAACTGCCACATCCTGAGTTCAAATTTAGCCAGGACCTTTGTTGTACGTTGTATCTCTCTTTCCCCACACTTTACTTTCCCTGCTGCTCTTTACTATTTACTGCCGACAGTTAAAACATAAAAAAGGCAGGCAACACAAGAAGAAAACTGAAATTTTCTATGATCGTGAAGGAGTTGAGATGTGATTTTTATACAGGCAGAGAGTGTGGTGTATGACCACTGATGAACACTTGTATATTTTTTCATCATAGGTTGAATTAAATGGATTTATAACTTACTAACTTTGTGTAACAATCATAACATTAAAATTATATGTTGCTACATATAATTCATATTTTTCTACACAGTAAGCAGTAGGTGTAGTATTTCAGATTTTTAGTCACAGTCTGACACTGGTCTGGTATAACACATAGTGTGTTCACACCTGTTTTATTTTCTTAATAGAGACATATTTTACATGGTTGTATTGGCTAAAACCGAATGCAGAAGGTCTCTGCCAGCACATAAAAACTTGTGAAAAGATGACATCACAGTCTACCACACCATCACCCACCACCTGCTACTGTTTGATTATCATCTGATGAAGATTCAGTGTCACACCTGCCACCTGCACTCTATATAATACCCCCTTTAACAAGCAGCAACATGAAGACAGGAGGGAGGTGAGATTGTTACCTTACCTAAGATGGCATCTGGTTGAATCCTCACTTAATCATCACAAAATACACTTTGATCATTCAAAAGCATTGAATGTCTCAATCTTAAAATTAAAATATTTATAACACCTGTGCAGAGATTATAGTGTGTTTAAATTTGGTTTATTATTACTTAGACCTGACATGCTGATAATTTCCTCCAAATACAAAGAGTTACCTTTCAGAAGGGAACAGGATCATGGCTGGAATCAAATCCAGTCAAGTGCAGTAACCATTTTATCTTGGGTAGGGCTACACATTTTTCATATGTGTGTTGTCATACTTGAATGTTCTTGTTAAAGGCTTCAGCTAAGTGGCACGTCAGCTTGGCCAAATGCAGCTCAGATGTTATGTCACATGGGCTGACAAGGAACTCATTCATTGGACAAAATCATATCAATCACTACGATGATACTGTAGCATGAGGAAGGTGTCAAATTCATTCTGCAGCAGGACGGGTCCAAACATACGGCAGGTTCTCCAAGATGCTGGAACAACGTACCTGCCAAGAATCTGAAAAACTGTGTGCAGGTGAACTGAGAAGAACTGGTGCTATTTTTAAAGGCAAATGGTGATCACAGCAAATATTCATCAGTTTGTTTTTTAATTACCACACGTTGTATGTGTTAATTAGGTTAATTAAAGGTTCCATATAGTATAAAGGTAGATGTCCATGTGATTATAAAGCAGATCTAGGTTCTATATTAATTCTGTGAAAGTATCAAAGCCTCAGGCCACAGAGAAATGCACACAGCCTGTATTCAGAAACTGAGCCTTAAAACCAGCCGTCAGGACTTCTGGAACTTTGTGATGTCACAACAAAGCACCCACCAGCCACGCCCCAAGCCCCGTCCACCTGGATCCATCATTAAACTTTGCAGGATTTGGTTTCTCTTATTGTTTATCTGATATATGTTTATTTGATAACCTACAACAGCAACAGTCAGCCAATGAGAAGAGAGGTTCAGAGCCTCTCTTCTGATTGGTTCACCGACCTGTTGATGCCAGAGCTCCAGATGCTTTTTGGTTCTTAAAATCACAAAAATATCTTGTTATGGATATCAACACTTCAAATAAAACACAGGAAAAGTGTGAAATATAGGATCTTTAATAAATAGAAATGATTCAGGGCATATTTGTTAAATTGTCCTCAGTTTACTTTTACTGCCTTAAACCTTTGTACTGCTCTGTATGTCAGATCTGCAAATGGACTTCATATCTTGTGTTGTTTTAGAATAATTCAGTTGAAGAGATTTGAGCATATTTCAATAATAAATAATTCAAAATAATGACTATAGTTCTGAAAAGGTGTAATAGTTTATTATACTTCTGTATCATTCATATGCAGCATTTAGAACCAATGTACAGAAGCCCAAAGAGGACATACCAAATATGCAGCTAGTCAGTGGGATGGTTCATAAAAGCAGCTTTTGAGGAGGTGGTGACTGTAAGCTGAGAACGTGTTGAGAGTGCAGAATAAGAGAGAAATGGAACCTGAGAGAGGATGACATTAAATATTCATGTCATGTTTAATAATAAAATGAAGTCATTCATACTCAATCAATTCAGTTCAAAAAAGTTGCAGAGACGGTTCACCGCCCATTCAGGCACAGAGAAGCACTTTGTTCTGGCACAAATCATCGGAGGAAAAACACTGAAGGTACAAACATGGCAGCGTCTCACACTTTTAGCTCATTAAACACAGTAGCTTCTACTCCACTATCAGTTTTTACAGTGTTTGAGGCATATGTGCCTGTCGAACACTTGATAAAGTTATTACCTTACACTCCATTTAAAATATTAAACATATATTCTTCTCACAATGTATGTAGTAGCCTACTTCCTATGTAACGCTTGTGTATTATAATGATAAAAAGACTGATAAAAAGTTGTGTTTACAATTATGCTTTTAAGCAGACAGATAAAAAATATATAGGGTGAAATAAATGAAAATGACGTATTGCTAATTAAAGTCTATCTCAATGTTAACTGATGCTCAACAAAACATCCAACATAGACATTAAAAAGGCAGCACTGCAGAAGAGAAGGCACTGGAGGACAAACGTAATATCGCTTTTTTCACATATCACTTAGAATGAACTGGTTTTAAAATGAGGTTCTGAGATTGGAGGACAATAAACTGTTCATTTGGTGTAAGTTTTATTTTGGTGGGTGTTAATGGTCGTCTTGTTGTGTGAACAGACAGGGGCTGTTTTTTAGTAGGCTAATGCCACAACAAATGTCTCATTTGAAAATCTAAAACTTTGGCTATTTTAACCACTGTTACCACATTCAGATTAATGAGCTAATGCTTTAAATTATCCATATGAAAGTTAATGTACTCTTTAAATAGGGGTAGCTAAAGTAACTAGCCAACATTGAATATTGATTTTTTTTTTACATGGTTCATATCATTCTGATTAGCTGAATGCTAACATGCTATCTAGGCTTACACCAAATTAAGATAACATCAAAACTGTTGACTTAAGTATTGTTTGACAATAAGTTCATAACAAAGAGGTGGAATTGCTAGTATTAAAAACATTAGTTAGCATTATGCAAAGGTCTTGTGGTTTTATTGAACAAACAGTAAACAGTAAATTGCCTCCAAACCCTGCAGGATATTTAGTAAGACAATACAGGACTGTTTCCCAAACATGTTTAAGCATTAAGATTACCAAATTTGATAACACTAAAAGGTATAGTTTGCTATAATATGGTGTTGGAGGTTTTAGCACCAAGCTAGCTCCATGTTGGCTAACAGGATGAACATCAGGGTCATAAATCAAAGAACAAACGTCTCAAATTGACTTTTACATGTATAGTGTGCAAAATCACCTTCTTGGCAGTGAAGTTAACAAGACAAAGAGGATGTTTTACACTTAACAACTAGAAGGGCACTTAGAGATCACAGAACTCCATCAAGGCCAGTGTCAAGCAACATACACCAGACGTCAGAGAAATTTAAATTGAATTCATAATAAATAATCCGGATCTGCATCAAAATTTAATGGGTTCTTCCCTGGCCGGTGCCCCATCCGTCCACCAAGTTCAGCGCAAATTAGTCAAGTACTTTCAGCATAATCCTGCTGAGAGGTGAAAACATAACATCCTTCACAGCGAAAATAATATTATTGTGAAAAGTGAATATTCTTTCTTTGGTAAGTACGTAACAGTACTAGAGCATGGGACCTTCGAGCGATCCATTGAAAAAGAATTTTGCACATGCATGACTCCATTACATACTCTGAAAAGGCAATCTGTTTGCTAAGACATCTTAGGGAAGCTTAAAGTGCAACACCCCCTCCGGGCCACTAGCTGCTGTTGTCCTTCTGAGGGAGACACCTCTGCCAGGGGCTGTAGGGCAGCACCAGCAGCACGAAGAGGATCCCACCGACGATGAGGACGGCCCCCGCGCAGCCGATACACGACACCGACCAGGACAGCTCATGGTGGAGAGGAACCGTGTGGTCGCTGGCCAGCAAAGCCAGGACTGACTGATGGAAAACCACGAGACAGAGAAGCACCAGGATACCTGTAGAGGAAACAGCAGAGACAGGTTAGAGAGGTTATCTCCACTTTGTGTACTTCGATTCGTTTCTACATTTATTTTGAGATTATGGGAAAGGTTTGTGACTGTGTTGCTGTCTTCACTGACCTGACAGGATGAAGCAGACTGACGCTGGCTTGAGGAAGAACAGGATTTCTTTACTGAGGGACATGGTGATGCATATAGCTCCCATCACCATCAGGAAAAGGCTGAACATGGCCAACATGGCTGCCGCTACGTTCAGATCTGCACAGGTAAGGAGGACAGTGCTGTTTTCATAAACTCTGTCAGAGTAATCAGAATAATAGAAACTGCTTTTGTTTTTTAACTAATGAGGTGAAATCAATCTTATTAATTTACTTGTGTTTAACAAGGACAGATGTATGTAACACTATTTCATATGTTGAACACGGAACAGACGCTAAAATTAATACACGCTATTTCCATCCAAAACCTGCCATGAAGCTGTTTCACAAAAGTGACTTGCAATAATGAAATAATTGTTACTAATCAATTGCAGATAAATTCTTACAGGAGTGATGCAGGAGTTTTTTATTAGTCAAATGTGTCCAAATGAGTGAGAGAAAATCAGCTCATGTTGCACTCAACAGCTTGTATGTTGCAAAGCTGGTGAAAGAATTTGGCTTTGAGAGAAACTGTAGAGTCACAGATTTGCAGCAGCTTTGAATGTGGCTCAAAATTTGAATTGAACAGGAAGTTGCACCAAATACGCTGCTGAAGGTGTGTTCAGTTTCCTTTCAACAAAGTAAATTTTGGAGGCAGCACAACTGCATAAAAGGCCATGGAAAGATGTGAGCGGATGTCAGGTCAAGTTGATCTGGGTAGTACAAATTAAAGCAAAGAAAATCTTTGAAAATGTTTGTGCTTCAGTAAGAACCCATGTTTTTATCATGACTGTAAGATTAAGGTAGCAAAATGCAAAATACTTGGGCCACTTTCTTAAGTTTCTTCTGGCCCAGTATACACCCTGGTTCCATGGCCCCAGTCTGGCCCATATACAGCATGGTTGTCAAATGCTTCTTCCATATTAGGACCAATTCTGAGGCAGCACACAAAAAAACTTCTGACTGTGAGCCAACAATAGAGGATAAAAGCCAGAGTTTGCTCAGATGTGGCAGTTTATGGGCCAGACTTGGGCCAAGAAACCAGGATTATGTTGGGCTAGAAGGTGCAGAGACCAAATGGAAAAAAAGGTGAGTGGTTGAGGGAAAAGAGCAGAACACTTCTGAAAACGTTAAACACTAAATCAGAATTAGACTTTTTATACAAAGACACAAAAAGACACCCTCCACACACTCATGGTTCAGTGCATAGGTTAATAGCTGCGTAGTAAGTTTCTATTTCCTGTTTGCAGGGAGCATACATTTGGTCTCTATCAATCAAATGTGCACAAATAAGCTGCATAAAAACTTTGCTTTAGCATCTGTGGCATCATCATTCCAGTGATAGAATTATTTTCAAGCAAAAGAAGATTTATACTAATTATTGATGCAAGATATATGTAATTTATTTTACAGTACAAAAGCAAGCAAGCTACCTAATACATTATTTTATACACTCATGACTGTATTTATTAAATGGCTGCACTGAAGCCTACAGCGTGACAGTGAGCAAACAATGAGATTTGAATGTATGTCTGTCTCCGTATGGCACCGTGTGATCTCAGCACATTATGGAGCTGCCAGCAAAATGAGAGGTTAGACGGCAGCTCGGAGACACTTGAACGTTGCGTGGGCGGAATAGATTTCAAACACTCACAGAGCAGACAATGGCCAACCTGAGAGAGCATGGTGAGGAGGTGAAGGGAGACAGGACAGAAAAAGACTGGGATGGATTGTGGGAGAGAAGGGCGAGAGGAGAAGAGGTGGGAGAGAGATGACAGACAGAGGACTGAAGAATAAAGGGAGAGCGGGAGAAGAGGAGGATGAAGGGGCAAAGAAAGGAGGGAGTGGGCGGACGAGGTGGGACAGCAGCTGAGAGAGGCCAAGAGAGCCGAAAGAGGTGCATGACTCACTCTTCTGCGTTGTCTTCTGAAACATCACAGCGTTTTCCCCCGTGGTGAAGAACTTGAAGTAGGTGCAGTTTGATTCTGCAAGAGGAGAAACAGCCGCTGTAAATGACACGGACGTAAACACTGACAGCTAATCTGCTTTAGCTGCAGACAATCCTGATGAACATCTTATTGAAATTCAAGGAGCCACATCTCTCTCAGCCCCTGTACACTTTAGCTTCAATTATTCTCCATCAAACATAATCAGCCGTGAGCGTCAATGACAAGCTGAAGGTGACAATGCGATGCTTCCTGCACAATTAGTATTCTGCCGTCCTGATGATGCGTTACAGTAATTAGAGTTTGGCCGTCAAATAGAACGTGACACCTCTATCTGTTCCCTCGCACATTTGAGCAAAACACGCACACACATCACTCTTAATTAGCGTGATCAAAGCCACATCCTCAAAGTGTCGTCCCCGCAGCTCAACGAAATTTAAATCCACTTTACAAATGGAGAAGGACAGTGAACTTTTCTCTCACTGGTCACTGAGCATGTGCGAACCTTCATCCCTTAAGGAAAACATGGTTCACGCTGTCACAGGTTTCTGACTCGTAAAGAAACACAACATGGATCACTACCTCACCTTTAACTGCCATGTACTGTCATGATTATTTATGCACTGTATCACTTCACTGAATCTCTGAATGTCACTGAATGTCTTTTTTGTAAAAGTGTTTACATTATATTTTACATTTTTATATTTTTATATCTTTTCATACCTTGCCTTTTTGCACTGTGGGCCCGAGAGGGCTGTAATTTCAGTTGTGCTGTATGTCCCGTATGTGTAGCATAATTGATAATAAAGCTGACTTTGACTTTGACTTTGACTTTGAAAAGTCAGAGACCACTTTGTACATAATAGATCTCAAAAATCAGCATTTAAAATCTATTTGGGATGTAGCAGTAATGAAAAGTTACAATATGTAAGGTTTTGCACTTACATTACTGCAGGAATAAGTCCTAGAACCCATAAATTAGTTAGTACTTTTGCACCTCTGGTTCCCTCAGAACTGGGTTGTCCCACAAAAAAACATAAATGCTATATATTAGATTTTGGATGAATTTTAACTTGTGTCTACAATAACATTTATAAATTAGCTGGTGTGGAATCTGAGGTTAACAGTACTGTTGCATGTTTGAACTGCGCCAACATAGAAAGGTTTGATAAAACCCTTATAATTCTGTGATGGCATTTCATTGTTGTGAGATCATTGTTGCTCATAAACATGATTTTATGCAATGATAAAATCAACAGCGTTGAATAGGCTGACATACAGTGTCTGTGGGCGACACCAGGACAGAGACAGTTAACCACAGCATGGACAGGAAACTGCCACATGGTATAATGTACATATATACTGTCCTGTAGGCTGAACAGTTTCAAATAAGAAGGTTTCCCTCACGTTGTTTAGACCAGAGTTACTCTATTATCTTTCTGTCACTTTCTATGCTCAGAAAGTCCCAGGGCGCACAACAACCTCATTACTCTCTAAACCAGTAAACCCTGTGAAACTCTCCCACTTGCTTTGATGAAAATCAAACAGGTATCCTGCCTGAAACTGATGACAAACACACACAGAGCTCTCAGAGGAATTTTCCCAGTCTCTCTCTGTTTAGTTTTTTATATGAGTCATTCTTCAAAAGCAGAGATGATACAGGTGAGTCATGGAAAAGGGAAGACTGCAAAAAGCTTTTCATACTCGAACAAAGAAAGTCTGAAGCAAATCACCCGAATCTAATTTTCAACCCATGGTCCTGCATTATTTGGAGTCCCACTCTCCAAACGAGCCCATAGGCCGTCTGTGCTGCAGGTTATTATGACCCATAGTTAGGTTTTGTTGCAAGGTGACATCTAGGGGTCGCAGTAATTGTGACAGGAGCAAAGGGAAAAGTGCGGTGATGTAGTTTATAGAGTTGACATCAGGAGGAGGTTGGGGTGGATGGATGACAACACAGCATCAACAAAACACAGGAATATGACACAGGAGAGCGGTGTTCGATTCCCATGTCAAAGAAGTAGTTTATGTTGTTTCTGTCATCCATTACCATTCATTGTTATTATTGTAACCATGACAACCAAAGTCTGGAACAGACTTATTTCAGGAGACGCTCCTATGGATCGTATCAGGGGGTTAAAGAAAATGACCTGTATGGTTGTTGAGGTTGGGGGACTGGTTGGTTATGTCCATTAGCTGTTCTTGCAGCTGTCATGAGAACCTGCACTGCAGCTTACAAGTGGAACATGAGGCTGTGCAGCCAGAGCACGTTTATATTTTTCTAAACTCGTGTAAATCACTTGTTTATTCCAGAGAAACCTGCTGTCCAGGCGCTCAGGACTTCCTAAATCCAATGATGCATCCTTCAACTTGACCCAAAAGCATAATGTGGACTCAGTCTTTCACTGTGACTATGTAACAGTGACTCAGGCAGTCAGCCAGCCAGCCTTCAAACAATGAGCCAAGCATTATTTGTCATACCAGAAAGCCAGTAGACCACTCATTCATCTTAAAAAACTTCCTCAAACTGAGCTGTCCAGTGACCAGTCAGCCAGCTGGTCTGTCAATCAGCCGCTCAAACCTCCCTCCCTCACACAGACAAGTCAGTCATCATGAAACTTAGATATCCATCCACCACCAACCAGTCTGTAAATCTCTGAATCACCTCCAGGCAGTTCAGCAGGTCCACAGCTCTCTCTCTCTGGGTCGATATCAGCCACCCACAGGGTCTTGGTGCAGCCCTTCCACAGGCCATAGTGAGCTGTCAGACATGTCTGCAAAATGGAGATCAAAGAGGTTTTTTTAAGACGAGAGCAGCAGTAATATTCTTCCTCCATCCATCACAAAGTCCAGACGCGAAACAGAGATTCATTCCTAACAGGAAATTACTGCTCGGTTGTGATTTTTGTATCCAAGTAAGACAGGTTAATAACATCTAAATGTACAGTATATGAGTGTGTGAGAGAAAATAACTCCATGTTTTATGATGTTCCACCTGATTGTTATAGAAACTCTTCGGGGGTGCCAGCTCCACCCAGAACTCTGTCCCCACCCCGAGCACCGTCAGGACTACGCCCACGATGGCCACAAAGAACGCCAGCTTGATCTGGTGACAGAGCACAAAGAAAAACACTTAAAAGTTTGCAATACTGTGCTAAAGAGTTGTTTAAAAATCTTTCTGCAATCATTTGCCTGGACTCCAGGCTGCCCCGACCGTGAAACAGGTATAACAGAATTCGTAAAGCTTATGATTCTCTTGTCATTTATCCAGTATCCAGATGTTTAGCTCAGTGGGCAGCCAATTCATATAAATATATTGTCTGCATTTCAACACATCACCACACTATCACGCCCATACAAAGTGTAACAAGTGGTTCTGATGTATTTTACTATGCTAACAAGCTAACAACCTAGCCGTGGTGTCACAAAACCTTATACGCTAACAGGCTAACAAGCTAACCATGGTGCTAAAATACCTTATACGCTAGCAGGCTAAAATTCGATGCACATCTGTAAGAGGGACCAGTACATATATGATGTTCCTAACAGTATAAGAACAGACCCGAGCCTCCTGTCAATTATATACATAACGCAACACAATGCAGAGTCAAGGTGTTGTTTGATAACCAGCCAGTTTCAGAGCTGTCTACCGGGGCTCAGTTATTTGAAGTTACACAGGGAAATGCTTGAGTACTTGCTGCATATTTTCTGTAAGTCTGCAATGAACCTGAATGAATCATAGTACAATAATGTTAAAATCACTGTCAGGGGAAATGTGAAATCAAAGAAACTGAAGGAGCTGGAAACAAAAGTTTACACAGTAGTATGCACAGTGGCTAGCTTTTTATTTCTAAGGCGTGATCGTGTGGATTTTTGTTACAACAGATTTCATACTGATTCTACATTTCACCAGCTTCTGTCCAAATAAAAACGATTAAACAAAGTTATGTCTAATTCCTTAGATCCTTTTTCTTAGGCACTTATATTAATCATGTCTGTGACGTCATTTAATGTCTCAGAGAGTTCAGTCCTTAGGGGCTAAACATTGGAAGTGGGCCATAATGTGCTGTGGTATAGAAAGAGAACAAGAGCACTATGATTAAAATAAGCTAGGAACAGATATCCCACAGTAATGTGCAGAGAGGAAGTAACCAAGTCAAAGGGGAACAATCATCTCTGCATGTTGTTTTTAAAGTCCTCAACAGATAAAATATCAACCCTTCAACAGGCAGTGGAGATGTGTGGGTGGGCTTCTCTCTTTGTGTGGACCGGTTTGAGATGATCACAGTGAGGACTTGTCTGGTCCAGGTTTGTTTGAGAGATTTGGTTTGAAGGGGAGAATTAGAGTGTGAGGAAAGGGAATGATTTATGCCACGGTGGTCCTCTGAAGTACAGAGATACAATCTGTGTATGTGTGGGCACATGTCAGAAAGTGATCCAATTTAGGAGTCTGAAGCCTCGGCTCTCTTTGAGTGATTACAACCGTGCTGGGCACCTGCAGATCACTCTTAAGCTTACATGTTATCTCCTTAATGTCAAAGAACTGCATTTGATCTCTTGCAAACACTTATTTTCTAACAGTAGAAGTCATTCATCTGCTGTGGTGGTGTGTTCCCTGCCCTGCAGACCAGCCAGATTTCCAGCCGAAGAGGCAGCTGTGTGATTGATTGGTTCCATTAGCTCCACAGTTCTTTCATGCAGCCTGAGGGAGAACACACATTCACACAATATGAAGCCAGTCACCTTTCCTTCCTGGGCCTCGCTCATTGCGTGTCCCGCTGACGTTGTCCTGCGGCGCTTGTTTCCCCCAAACGTACTGCGTCCGCTCATCAGGTTGGTCAGACCCACCGGACCCTGGGGTGGTCCCCCTGGTACAGGCCCTACCACTGTTCCTGGTGGTTGCTGGCCCAGCGTGCGGCCCTCCTCATCAGTCACAAAAAACGTAGACCACATTTTGTACAAAATGGAGAGCAACTAAGACGACCAAGTGGAATTCACCTAGGCAACCGAGTTTGCTTTGAGGAGTGACCCTCTACAGGGATGGCAAAACTCCACCAATAGAAAAATATTAAAGACAGGAACAAAAAATTGTTGTGTACTCTCAGTTTGTGCCCAAAAAGACAACAATAAAAAGCAGCATGGGACAATGTTGATGTAAAATAAAGTTGTACAAGTGTATCTGACAGAAAGGAAGTGGCAAAGCAAAGAGGTAGAAAGATAAAAACTGAAAAAAACAACTGTATAATAACAACTAACCATCAAAAGCGCAATAGAAAAAATTTAACCCAAAAAGTCTCATTGGTAATAAAAGCTAACTCTACAATGTCTCTGAAAACCTTAGCAGGAAAAGGCAGGAATCAGCCTCCTCTTGATAAAAAGCTTGGTAAAAAATGGCGGCTTGGACGACAGCTGCAAAACTGATAAATGAATCATCATGTAGAAAAGAAAATTACGAGTACGGCAGATGGATAGAAAAGTGCATCCACTGAGAGTCAATAGAGGTAGAGGTCAGGAGTGAAAGAAGGGAGGCTTCCTAGAGATGAGAGAAGAGACAGTAAAAGTCATTCGCACTGTGTAGTAATAATGGTCTGGTCTTGCACAACTTGACCTAACTTCAGTCACAGAGAAGGTCACCCAGAAAAACTGTAGGAGAATAGTTTATGAGCCAGAAAAAACAAGCCAAAATAGGCTGAAAGACTCATCACAGCTGACAGAGCCATGGAGTTGGTTGAGAATTTCCTGATGACATTAATATGATAAAATGTTGACTTAAATAGGTTTAGTTCTAGTTAGTAAAGTTTCAAGATCTCAGAGAGAACTGAGTGTGACGAAAAAAGTGGTTCTTCATGCTTAAAGAGCCAAAAGAATAAAGTCTGGACTGATGTTTCCTCTCCCCTGATATGAGAGAGGGTCAGTTACTGAGTGTCCTACAGACAATCTGAGCTAAGGTTACTGCATCAAGGATTAAGACCAGATTTAAACCAGGATAAAAATTCATCTTATCTCAGTAAGTAAAGACATATAAATGCATGTGTACTGAAAATGCATGCAGTAAGCAGACTGCTTCTAACTGGCTACACGATATATGGAGGTGTCTATAGCTCGCACTGCGATTTGATTTCAACTAGTTATAATTGCAGTCTGCGCCGGCTGGCAACATACTTCCAAAAACTATTTGAAAAACTCCACATCCCTGCAGAGGAAAAATAAGTAGATCCCACAACACTGCAACACTGTCTCCTTGAGCTTGGACACATAATGATTATTGACAAGCCCACCGGGTCCACCACCTACAATGTGGGTAAAAACCTAGATTGATCAGACGTGATTTGACCACATATACAGAAAGGCTTTTAGCTTTTAGGCTTTTAGCTTTCTGGTTTTGGAGGAATGTACTTTTACATTTACTTTTACAATGCTTTAGACAAAAGTATCTGCCAGTAATGCATCTAAATACCAGGTCTGAGTGGGACCTCCTCATTGCCAGAAAGTTTCCACAAATCCAAGTAACTGTGAACTAAAAGAAATGGTTCATCTGTAGTTTTTGCAAAGTGAAATCTAAAAATGTAACTGTGGTTTAGACAACAGAAAATTAAATGTATTTATTATCAAGGATTCAGAACTTTCCTCTGTGTGAACTTACTGTATAAAAAAAGCACAGAAGTGGAAAGGGCTTCCTCGCATCACACATTTATCTGTGGTGTCTGTTGTACTTCTTTCATTAGGACACAGAAGCAATATAAAAGCACTTAGCATAGCAGAATCACAATCACAATCTATTTTGAGATGTTATGCGACAACAAACACGTACAGAAAACCCACTATCTATTCTCAGGCGCTTTGTGAAACCTCAGTGGCACAAAGACACTCATCATGTTCAAGCCATAACCAATTATCTTTTCCGAGAAGCTCTGCCATGGAGAAGTCACGCAGATACGCTGCCGATGAATTGAATCTTAAAACCCTTTGTGTCTGTTGGGCGAGTGAAGCAGCTGTCCTGCCACGTACCACCGGGATGTGGTGACAACAGACATGACATGCAGCCCTCTCTCTTGTTAGCAAAAAATGAAAGACATCCCCTGGGGAGAACTCATAACTTCACTTCCACATCAGCGTCTGTCTTGTTAACAAGCTAACGAGCTGGAGGGAGCAAGTTTGGGCTCATTTTAGAGAGAAATTATCCAACAACTGAAAAATTACCTTATATTTTATTGTTAATTCACATTGTATTAGCAAATCCAAACAATTCACTCTGCTTTTTTGAGGTATTAAAGGTACTTCATGCAAGTATTGAAGAAGGCCCGGTGTCAGATGTTTCCAAACATCATTCCCAATGATCAACCAGATGCTTCATGTACAATATATTCTATGCAGCATCAGTTTTAAGAACATTTATGAACCTTGAGACAGACATTCAAGTCTGTATTTTCTGATGGATTTGTCCTAAATACTGCATCATTTTTATATATAACCTTTTTATCTGGTCAGTTCTTTAGAATAAAATCATGTTTGGAGGAAATCAGCTGTTTGAGGAACCACTGATTAGAGGTTTATTACTTGAAAATATCCGAATAAATAATATGTATGTTGCAGTTGCAATTAGGTTTGATGAAAGATTTCCCATTTTAACGGTTCATGATCGATTAGTTTTGAATGGTTGCACCACATCCATTTTTCATCATGGTTCATTAGGTACATGTCACTTCAAACACTGAGCACAGTAAAAAGTCTGAGTCCCTGGTTTGTGCCAGCACTGATGCTTCAGGTAGCAGCGGTGCACCTGTAGCAGCAGCACCAGACAGGTGGATAATGAGGGAGCAGGTAGGCATGCAGCGTCTTGCTCAGAGGCTCTTTGCACACATCACACGTCGGCTTCAAACCTGCAGCTTTTCTGTTACGTTTGAGTGAAATTTGAAAAATCATGCTGCTCAGACAAGTGCAGTACAGATACAGATACTATAATTATTTAAATTGGTCATTATGGGCTTATATAGATAAAACAACAGCAAAGAAAACTACAGCAACAAAACCTGTTGCACCAGAGCAGGTTAGTTGGTTTAAAACACGATGTTAGTGATGGAAAAAAAAATCAGCTTTTAAGAGCAATAAAATAGAGGAAACTCTGTTGTCCTTACTCATCAAAACTGACTGCGGCTCTCCTTATAAGGCATCCAATTGGACACACTGGAAAAGTGGCATTGAAGCATGAGGAAGAAACTCATTACAGCAGCTGTGACCAGCGACAAGCCCTCTTTAACAAGTTCACTCTCTTAAAATATCCTTGCTACTGTCTCCAAAAATAAGCCGTCATGGAGTCAGCACCGCGAAGAAAGTTCCTGTGTTATATCACACAAACAGCAAACTCCACTCCATAAACACTCTGTCAGGGGAACGTTTGAGGAACAGGCCAGTTCAGCGTTACACCCCCAACACCAATCAGCCAAACCTCCCCCCACACAGTTCAGCAGCCAGAGAAATATCAAGCTGAAATTAGACACATTAGTTTTATTTTGTCACTCTTTAACACGTGCTGTACGCAGGCTCCTCGACCGCTCGCCGCCGCTTCACAAATATCACAATAATGATATTAACAAGTTGCTGACCTGGTTTTTGTGTGTGTGGTTCTGCTCGGAGTGACGGAGGGCGAGGTGAGGCGAGGGAGTGAACGAGGGACAGAGAGAGAGAGAGAGGTGGATGGAGCGAGGGAGGGGAAAAGGGGGTGGAGGTCGAAGTAGCTCAATGTCCTAAGTGTGTGTGTGTGTGTTTGTGTGTGTGTGTGTGTGTGTGTGGAGGTGGACGTGAGAAAGTGCATCAGCTAAATGCCCACATGTGCGTGTGTGTGTATACGTTTGTGTACATTGCATGTGTATAGTGGTGTGTGTACCTGTGCACACATAAATATAGGGTTGCAGGTTACATATCTCTGCGTATGTGTGTGTGTGTATGTGTGTGTGTGTGTGTGTGTGTGTGTCTGTGTGTCTATGTGTGTGTGTGTGTGTGTGTGTGTGTGTGTGCATGTGTGTCAGTCAGAATGCATATGCAGGCCTGCGTATTAGCTTGCAGGCCCCTTGTGTATATGTGTGTTTCATGAGCCAAATGCCTAAATGTGTGTGTGTGTGTGTGTGTGTGTGTGTGTGTGTGTTATGCAGTCACACTGTAGCTTCTGTAAGTGAATCTGTTTGTTTACGATAGTGTGGGCAGCTCTGCTGGACCAGTGTCTCAGCTTTAAAATGTTCTTGTGTGAAAATGTATCACACACACACACACACACACACACATACACTCACACACGCGTACACACACAACCCCATCTCCTCAACTGCGTGTGTGTGTGTGTGTACGTGCACGTTATGCCTCCTCTATCTATTTTTGCCCCCCACCTGTTAATGACATTAAAGCCGACCCGGGGGTAAGAGCCGCAGCCGGGGGCTGGTGTCAGCTCGACCCTGGCTGGGAGGCTCATGTCTGCGGCCGCCACTACGATCGCGCTGATTGAAGAGGGAATTGTTGATTCAACACCTCGAAAACAAGTAACGCTGCTGGTTGGCTGTTGTTTAGATTACATTGTCGGATGCTGGAGCCGTGCGACCAGACAGTGAAACCATGACACCCCCAGCAGTTTATCCACCATGTGTTTGTTCTTTAACAAATGTGTTTAAAGTTAATCTGATTTAAAATATTCATGGTTGTGTTCTCTAATGTGCATTGCATCCACAGTAATGGATGCTTTATGAAAAACAAGAATTGCTGTGGATTTTGTTTCAAGAAAGACAAGTTTTTGTTGCGTTGAAACTGCACCATTTGGATAAGTCATTGTGAACCACTCCTTAGGCTGAAAAAAGTGCATGGATTTGCCAATGAGACAAGCTGGACCTTCCCCATATCAAGAATTAATCAAGAAAATACGAACCTTCAGCGTCTGTTAGAGATTAACAGTCACCTGGACCCATTCCCGTGCAACCCTGACCCAGAAAGGCTGAGTGATTTTTGCCAACTGGGATATTTGCATTTCCCCTGTTACACAATAAGACGTTAGAGCTGTGGCAAAGAAGAAAGGAGGAGGGTGAAGTCAGAGGAGGACTCAGACTTTAACAGGTTCGTGCACAGTCAGGTTCAGACTCATTATCACCAACAGCCTTCAATAGAAGCGTCTGCACCTCAGTTAGCAACCGCTAATGTGTTTCTATTCACACCCACTGTATCTAAAAACCACTTCACTCAACTAGACTCAACTGACCATAGACTGTATATAAAGGTGGACTAATGTTTTGTGATGTCACATAGGTTTCTGAAGAGCGCTGCACCGCCGCTGCCGCCATCTTGGTAGAGCCTGACTCCGCCTACTGCCAGGTAATCCAGAAATGGGCAAAGTGAGGTGTGTCTGGAGCTGAGACTTCAGTGCATGTTTAATAACTCTGACAAGCTTATGCTAATGTTAGCATCATTAGCACAGCTGGATGTCCGGGCGTCTTGCTCGGGGGTTAACCCGAGGTTAATTTATTTGCTGGCTAATTAGCTAGTTAGCAAGCCAGCCAGGTATGGTGAATGCAGACACAGATACCTGCTAATTACAAATAACTAAAATAAAACTAGAATTTCTCTCACCTCAAAATACAGGAGCACAGACTTCCTTGTGTTGTGTCAAATAACTGCACAAGACATAATATTTGTCCAAAAAAAAACCTCCAAAAGCCGCAGAGACAACAAATCCAACCCAGAGGTCACAGTGACTCTGGCTGAGGTGACGTCTAGCAGCAGCCACGCTCTCAGTTGTGCATTCTTTTAAACCTTAAAATAATAAAATCAAAAACAAAAAAAAAATAAATAAAATGTAAACAGGAGAGATGTATGAAATTCACCCTTGTGCAGTTGTCATGAAGGAGGAAATTAGCTATAGAGACTAAAAGTGTTTGTACCAGGCTGTAACCATGTTTATTTCTGCTGTGGTAAAGTTGGACAGACTCTAATGGACATTCGAGGAACTGCAGTTTTTGTTTTCTGTGTTGGCTTCTTGTTTTTAGCCTCGGAGGTTCCAGCTTGGGCCTGCACAAAAACTCACCTAGCAACATTATCATATCTCAGTTTTTCACACATATGTTGATATGATATGTTACCATTACATACTGTATTTTGTAAACCAGAGAGATTAAATTTCAAATGTTAAATGCTTAGTTTATTAGTTTATCTCTGTCCCAGTTCCTTATTAAATGAATGCCAGGGATCCTTCTGAAATATTTTGCTTATATATAAAACACAAATATTTGCTGATACTGCATGTTGTTATCTGATTTTTTTTATTCCAATCTGTATTCATATTGATTAAGTCTGGTTCTGGTAATTTAGTGACACGATCCATAAATAAAACACTATCAAGCTGTTGAATTTGAGCAGTGCTGCTCTCAACAGTCATATCCAACAACCAGAAAATGTCCCTTTCGCTAGAAGGATCAGCTCTGCAAAGTCAATAATGTTTCCATCCGTATGATCAGAGGGTCAGCAGCTGCCTGGTCCTCCTGCAGCCTGAGAGACAGAGAGAACACTGCAGTCAGATGTGCCCTGCATTGTGATAAACACTGTGTGTGCAACCAAGGTCAGACAGACAGAGACGGAGGACTGAATGTGAGGGGGTGAAAGATTAAGGGAAAGACAAGAAGAACCGAGAGGAAACAGAAGAAGCAAGGGAGTGATGGACGGGGAGACAGGCCGGCCACAGACAGTTACCTCACCGCTCAGCCAGAGCAGCCAAATTAAAATGCACAGCGTGCTGAGGTGGACGGCGGAGGCTGACGTGGAGCAGTTCAGAGTCATCAGCTGATTACATGGGTTTTTTAGCAGTAGTAAGTTAACCCCGAAGCCACCAGGAAAAACTGGTTTAACACAAGTTTACGCTTAATGAAGAGGTGTACCGCTGAGACAGATCTTTCAAATACGTTACGTGTAAAAATATATTTCATTTGATCATTTTTTGTTGCTGAGATCCACTTTAATGCACCAACAGCAGAACACAATGTGAAAGCAAGAAAAAGTTGCAGATTTATTTATTTATTGGCTTTTCTGTACTACAGTGATGTTTTATTGCTACTTCACTAAACCTCCGAAGTCGTTAAAAGTCTCCAAAAAGTACAGCGTGGTTCAGTTGCTTCCCTTTTTTTATTTGAGCCATTATTCATACAGGAAAAGGTGACTTCACACCAGACTTAATAGTGTTCTGCTAGTGGCTTCCTGCAGCAACTCAACCATGGGCTGCTTCGTTCAAGGACAATTTCAAGGAAAGACAGCATTACTTATTCACTTTCTATTCCCATGTGCCAGTGACCTTCTGATGTGCTGACTCCTTATCAGCACAATATTAGTTTCCAATAAACGTAGGAGTAAAGTAAATGTAGTCATGTATCTTTAATGGAAAACTGCAGTCCTACATCTGCATGTGTATTTGTCCCCGGTGCAGTAGAGAGCCCTGGCCATAAGATGGCACTACTTGGCAGGGAGGCATGCAGGGAGGGAGGGGTGGAGGGTGCGATACTGAGCTGCCCTGATCCGTCAGACATGCAGAGAGTCAGGACCCTGAACCCTGAACTTGTGTGTTGCAGTGAGGTCTGATGAGATTACAACAACACAAAGGGGTAATAGGATTCATTAGGATGTACGAGGTGGCGAGGATGATGCACACGTCCAGGTTCATGTTTACAGACCGTGAAACTGCTCCGGTGATATTCTCCTCACATCTTGACACATACGCTCTGTGGAGGATGGACGGTGGATTCAGATCAGTTTAGCAAAATAAAAAACTGTCAATTAAAAGTGCTTTGCATAAGGTGAAGAAATGCCTTAGAACAACATTTAAAAGGACAAGGAAGAGGAAAATACTTCCAGACAAAAGATTCATACTCCAAGAGAAAATCGATCAAAGTAAAACAGATTTAATACTTTCAGATGATGCATTATGAGAAATTAAATTTGAACGCTGCAGGAATGGGTCCTAAAACCAGGAAATAAGTTTAGCGCCTTCAGTTAGTTCCCTTATTCTGAAGTTTTGGTTAGATGCCTGTGGTTAACACAAACTCAAGACCTTTTTATATTCTATTCTACAACCTAAAATACATCAGTCAAGACCCCACTCATTATTTTTGATGTCTTTATGTGTCTTATAAAAGGCAGTTGGTAACAAGTGTCTACATGAGACTATTAAACATCATCAGACTAAACAAAAACTGATCTACTCGCCGATCCACCTTTACAGCCTCATTGTGTTTATACTCACACTCTTACAAACTGTTACTAACTTTCTAAGAGAAAAGGTTTTTGTAGAGGAGGTCAGAGCTGAATCAAACTACAAGTTGGAAGCAATTGTGTTTGGTCTTCAAAAATAAAAGAAATTTTTAAAAAAAGTGATGTTCACTTGTGAAGATTATCTTGCTGAGCAAAACACAAAAGTATCATCAACATTATCAAACAACAGTATCTACACACAGAGGTTATTTTCTACAATGATCAAAAGGCCAATGTAAAATCCCATCAGCTTTTTGTTGACAGGACTGGGGTCTACAGATATACGTCGCCCCTTCATCACTGGGCACACATTGCTCTCATGTGAACTCAGCCAGCACATTAGCCATTAGCTAAAACATTAGCATATCCAATAAGCACAATGTAGAAACAGGCAGATAACCATGTATATAACCTTGTTTATAGGGGGAATTCAAACTCTGAGTCTTCACTTAATCCAAATGTTCATGAACATACTATACAGCATCATAACTTCACCATCCTCCGTAGAACCTGCATGGTGCTCCGCTTCACGTGGTAATGTGTAGAGTGTAACTAATAATAATGACCTGATTCCACTGTAACACAAGAATATTGGTTCCGCTATGGAAATATTAGACAGGTCCTTTCAGATACACTGTGTGTTCTTAATTATGTTTTTGTCTTGTATTAAATGTTAATTATTCTTATATTTAACTCAAAACTATTAAATGAACTTTTTCCGCAGACATAAGATCATTATGTTACCGTGGTGGGAGCAGTGTTTCCCGTAGTCGCATTACTGAAGCTATTTTCTTCTGCCTTTATGATTGAATTAAGGCAGTGTCTGATGCAGAGACAGATAAGGAGATTAACATCAAAGGACAGAGCTGGAGAAAAGAGGAGAGATATAAAAAAGTCTGCAAAGCCGAAAAGAGGAGTTTTTTTAAGAAACAAATAGAGATGATGGCAGCCTGCTGGTGTTTCTAATCAAGCTCACCTGTTCCTCCTAATTCCTCCTCTCAGTGTGTGACTCATAATGTACAGATGTAGACAGATGCAGGCAAACAGAGACAGACTTTTCTGAACACTGCGTTTCTTTTGTTCTTCATTCTCCATTTGTGACCTTGTTATCCATCCGCTCCACTCCATCCATCTGCTGCTCCCTTCAATCTTCACCTGTTATTGTGTAATAGACAATTAGGTATAATCATCTGTCTGCGTCAGCGATGACCTGTAGGTCACGGTCCACATCGTCATATGTAAATACTGATTCATTTCCTTGATGATGTGTTGTGGTAATTATGGCCGAACGAAACTCAGAACAAAAGGATTGTCGTGTTTTTTCTGTGTGTGCCATTGATTTTATTTTTTTCTCTACTGAAATCTCACTAAACACACGGCAGAGACAAAGTTTTCAAAGTGTGGTGAATCATCAAGTTTTCTCTAGAATGTGGGGAACACAAAGCCTCACCCCACCCCACCTGCTTTCATCGTGAGTACCAGCCCGTCAATGGGCTTGAAGACCTTTGAAGTAACTTTTGAATGATGGAAAACGTAGACTATATCCAAAGACATTGAAGAGAACTAACAATTTATTTATTTAATTTAATTAATTCAACAAGGTGAACAGAGCTGGATTGTGCAAAAGAATCCGGAGGTATACCCGATTGTGCGTTGACTTTCCAGGTGGTTTCCTGATTTGTTTACACAAACAGGGTGAAGACAGGCCGAGGACTGAGGGTTGAAAGTTGAGAGTGTTGAGCACTTGCGAGCCCGTAGCGTTGGTCGAGCTTGTGCTTGTCCCAGCCCTGAGCTACCACGACCACATTTGTGCAGAGGAAGTAGAATTGCTCCCTCGCTATGATACTTCTCCACTCGTGGATACTGTTATATTTATAGAAAAGAGTCCAGTGGATTTTACATTGTTATGCTCTCTGTCAAAATATTAGCAACAAGTACATGATGTGGTCATAAAACTTCCTATCAGCTTATCACAGTGATAGGTCATAATATGAGAAGAAAAAAAATGATGAAAGGAGTTTTTAAACATCTTTAAAGTTTTTAAAGATCATGTCGATTTATATTTAAAGTTTTTTATAATCACATCTTTTCAATATAATGTAACTGTTTTGCAAATGATCTGTTGGCCCACTTAAAATGCGTTTGGGCCCATTAGTGGGCCGCAGCCCACAGGTTGGGAACTACTGTTTTACAGTATTCTAAAACATCAAATAGTTTAATTCAGTCACATTTATATTCAAAGCTCTCAGTCTCTCTCTCTCTCTCTCTCTCTCTCTCTACTGGCTGAACTTAGAGGTAACATGAGGCCGTTTGTAAAGGCTCTGCAGCTCCTGAACTGTCAGTCAAATGTTTTATCAGACAAACTTTTCTAATCCACAATTTGAACTGAAATATTCAAATTTATTCATAGTTTTGTTCCTGTGTGGTTGTGTTTTTAATATGCGCTTATCTCATTCTGGAAACTATTATGTATCTGTCAGACCTACACTGAAATGCTTTTACCACATGAAAAGCTTTGTTTCATTCTGGCATGAATACATTTGGGAGTAAAATTATTTCCCAACTTCCAGAATTCAGTAGCACCAGAGAAGAGAGAGATGGTTTGTAAAAATAGAATATATGTTCAGACAGACACTCACCATATCTGTTGTCTGCTAGAAAACTAGTATCTCTGCAGAAATTCTACATGAAGAGACAGAAATACATGAGGATCCATCATCTTCAAGAGTAATTACATTTGCATTCAGCTACAGAGAAGAGAGACTATCATTGTGAACTAGGCTAATATGTGCCTATGTATGTTGAAATGCATTGCTTCACTCATTTCATTCAGCTTTATTTATTAATATTTGCAAATTTGCTTTGAATATAATAAGCATGTACGTGTAATTTGAAAGAGCAAATACACAAAGAATTTTTACTTTGTGGCTCTACTGCGTTTTTTTTTTTTACCTCTTTACATCTGCAGCACTTCCACACAGTAACAGCACAGAGCACTTGAATCCATGAAAATTCAGGAGTTACTTTTATTACACACATACACAGACAGAAGTATATAATGTATTTTCAAGAAGACATGTTTAGAGTCTGTGAGTGGATTTTTTCAGTTATGTCAGTGATAATATATCAAGAGTTAATGTCCTTGAAGTCACTGTGGCACAACCACTTCCACAGCAGAAGAGTCTAAACTCAATAAACATAATAGTTTTTTGAAGTTGTTGTCATTTTTCTTGTTCTTCAAAAACAAAGCAGAGAGAGTGGGAACAGGATCACAAGCACTAAATGTATCACTGCTGTTATGAGCACAAACCATTTAAAACCATTTAAATTCCTATTGTTTTGGTAAAGACAGAAGCTCGACACCTGATGCTGCTTCATTGATTGATGATTTATTGGCCTTATAGGTTTGATTCCTGCAGCAGCCAGTTTGCTGAGCTACGGTGAAAGTGGGAGCCTCAAATCCTTTGAGAAGGTTACATAAAGAAACTACACAATTTTTTCTTTTCCAGTAAGTACATTATCTTCTAAGAGGCTTTCTAGACCCCGACTTAAGGTTTGCAGCATTTAAATCCTGCTAAGATGGTAATTTGCAGTGGGTTTCTTCAGGAGGTAGAGTTGATGACTTTCAGGTCTAAGACACTTAGGAGATTATTTACACTTTCCAAAAAAACCCAACAGGGGGGATCCATGGCAAGAAAACGACAAACAAAACCAAAAAAAACCCACAAAAACACAAATACAAATCAAAAGTAAAATAGTTAATATACTATAACATATTAAAAAAACAGTAACAGTGAGCAAAGTCAAATAATTTCTGCTTTTACTTTCCCTTCTTAAGGGACATTTTATAATAAAAAAATTAAGAATTCTTCAAAAATAAAATTCTACAAAAGCACAAATTAAGTATTATTCATTATCAGAGACATTTTTAAACAAAACAATCCGTGTTTGCGTCTTTAGTGAAGCGCTCCCACGTTTATTGTGGCAGGAATATTTCAAATATTTTATCAATGCATGTTTTGAGTGATTCATTTATTCCTTCATCAGACATTTACCTTCAGTACTGAAACATTCAAACAGAATGTCAAGAAAAACTCATCTCTGCGTCTTAGACACAGTTATATATAGTATTTCTTGTATTTGTGAGGGAGCAGGCTAAGCCTCATTAAAGCCAAACACTAAACACATAACTCCCAGCCAACAGGATCTATTTCAAGTATTTCAACTGGTATATATTTTGCACATGTTTCTATATATGGAACAAACTATAGTTGGCTTTACCATGATGACCTCATCTGAAGGTTACAGCAGTGATGGTTAAGTGGTTGTCTGCGCTGTCATAACCAGAATCACAAGGGTCAGAGCAGGGAAAAAGACCTGTATTTAGCCTGCCCCGGGGTTAGGAGGCCAGCCTGCAACAGGCTTATGAAACATGCTTAGGCTGGGGAAAGGCCCAGACCTGCTGTAAAATGTAATGGTGACCACTGTGTCACTTCTTCATGACTCATGGAGTATATAATGATCTCAAACAGAGCCAGGTAGAGGGAGGCTTGTAGTCTGTCCATACTGAGCGTTGATAGTTGTCATAGAAGAGCAGAGTCAGACAATGAGTGAAGGTTCGTGTAGACAGGCTGAGCAGTTGGGTCCATATATTCCTGACATGACATTCCTGACTCACACAGGACTCACATAGTTTCCCCTGAAGATAAAATATTAAAAAATAAAATATTATGTACAAAGTTGTGAATATATATTTGACTCACTATAACTTTAGATAAAAGCATCAAAGCGCCAAATGAGTGAATGTAAATGTAAATAAATATGCAGACAGAAGTTTACTGTGAAAAAAATGACATGCTGGTGAGTCAACAGGCTAAACAGGGCAACAGCCATGTAAACAGAGTTTATCTGTAATCGTGAAATAAAAATTGATGTTAATGATGATGCATCATTATTTCCGGTATTAAAATCAAGAAGTGCAGTGTGTGTCAGGGGTTGGAGAAAGTCTCTCAGAGTCAAGGAGAAAACGACGGCTTCCTTCTACAACCGGTGTAGACGTACAGGGAGAAGAGGAGAGCCGTGCAGATACAGGACCTGTTTTGGTGGCTCTCGTGTTTTTTTTGTTTTTCTGATTTAAACTTACTGAACTTTCACACTTTCGTTCTTAGTGCCACTGCCACACTCCACCTACGTGTACTGTGAAACCCACAGCTGAATGCAACACTTTCACAGCTGCTCTGTAGGGGCTCTTACAAGGGAGACTGAGAATCAAATGAAATCACTGGTGCTGCAGAAGCAGACGGTGACTTTCTACAACATGATCTTCGATTAATATACAGGATCTGTCAGACCCTGTCTCAGCTTCAGTTTGTCTCTGTCTCTCCTCCGAATATGTTCCTGTCTTTATAGCAGTCGGTCTGCGATGATGTGATGATGCCTGCCTGTGCATCAGCCTGGGAGGGTCGTCAAGGCAACCGTCCCCACCTGTAAGATGGGAGCGGTTTTGGCTGTATAAGCTTCCCCACCACTTTAAAACAACACACACACAGACCTCAACTCTTCCAGACACCAGACTCAACCCCTGACTGACACTCTTCACATCTCACATCTTCCATGTTATTTCCTTTGTCGTGTAAATCTTGTTACTTATGACTGCAAATTATTATTTTTTCCTTCAAAAAAAGCCCCAGTCACAGTTTGTGTCTCTCAGTTAAACCTTCTGAAAGCTTTAAAATCCTAAAGTTTAGACTGAGAGGGAGGCAGACACTGAGATAGCTGCAGGGTTTTACTGATGTTGTGTTTGTAAGCATGTACAGGCAGATGTGTTTGTAAGTTGTGCATGCTTTGGGATGCACTGTATGTCTAAAGGTCTTGTAGTTTTTAACGGAGTGACTGGTTTTGTGATAGATTTTTGTATCTTTTCTTGGGTCCTCTTATTTACTTATTGTTTTTTTTCTTTTTGTTTTTTTTCTTTTTGTGAAACCTTGAATCTTGTCCAGCAATTCCTGCCCTGCTGTTGTGCAGCTGCAGTGCTTTGTCTACAGTTCTGTCTCCTTTTCTGAGGATTTTATTCATTTAATGCTTTTTTTTATCAAAGTTGACAGCACCTGACTGTGTCTAATATACTGTCTCAAAATATCTCTGTTTTCCTTATAAATATTCATCTGCATTTCCATCTTATCTGTCCTTACTGGAAAAGCAACAATGTCACAAACTGTTGCTTTCTGCCAGTAAAATCAGATTTGGTTGTCGGCTTGTCGTGCGCTCATTAGTAGGTCTGTCAACCAGCCAATCAGGTATGTGGGACTTTTCCTGTCTGAATCTTCTGCCATGCTGCAGAAGGCAGGTCCAGCTAAAGACCGTAAACAGGTGGGTGTGGTCCATATCCATGGGGGGGCTGGATCAAGACTAGAGGCTCAAGTAAATCTTCAATTAAAAATACGTCAGATGCCAAAGTGATTGGAATCAATTCAAATACTGTTTGACCTAGCTCTGGGATTTCACAGCGACTGCTTACACTCGATCTAAGACACAGAAATGTGTTTACACTTTTAAAGTATAATTAAAGAAAAGAAGAAATATATATATATATATATATAATTTTTTTTTTTTTTTACATAGGGTGATCAATGTCAGTCTATTATGCATTGCAGCTATTGATGAAGAAAATGGTCTGAAAACATCATGTGTTGCAGAACCAGTCTCTAAACTTATCCTAAGAGTTCGCCTGAGACAAAACCACAGTTATGAGCTAGTTAGCTAGCTGACAGAACATAAAATAGGGAAGTGTGTATGTGAGAGAGCCAGAGAGAGAGAGAGAGAGAGAGAGAGAGGGAGAGGGAGAGAGAGAGAGAGTGTTAAAATTATCCACCTAAAGCCAATCCTCCTCAAGCTGATCAGTGAGCTGAATGGACTAACCAGCTCGGGGACTTCAAACTTGCAGGCAGGTAAGAAAACTTTTGTTTCCGTCTCTTAAAATGATTCTATTTATTTTCTTTAAGTAAACCCAGTTCAACAGAAATGCTCCGTGTCATGTGAGCTAATGGATCAGGTATCACTGCAACCCAAAGGTTCAGCTAAACTTCTCAGGTAGTTTGTTTATAGTGATGTAAATAAAGCTGCTACAGACTGAATGAAAATATCATATTATTTAATCATTATTATTTATATTCAGCAGCTTTTTATAGCTTCATGTTGTGAATATAATGTGGCATTCATTGACTTATGTACTGCACTAAAGGATTTTCTCCAATGGCCAGAACTGGACCATAAGCTCACAGCTTATGGTCTATATGTATACACAGCACAGCGCTGCGTAACATACACATTTCTTAAAATATATAATCCGAACTTAATGCAAACCCTCTCTTGAAAACAATGAATTCACAGGCTAAACATATTAAGACAACACAGATAGCTCTATGATTCTCTGTTAAAATTTGCAAATGTTTTTGTTATGAAACTCAAAGGCCGGCCATTTAACAGCGTTCCCTGTCATCGTCACAGCAGGTTTAGCTAAAAACAAGCTCCACCTGAGCAGAAACATGAAACATGAAACATTGTCAAGTTCACATGACTCATTTAGTTTTTTGTCAAGTTGTGTTGAGATGAGCTCAGCGATTGTCTGGTTGATGTAAGTTTGGTTGAGTTGGTTTGAGTTGGACCTGACTGAAGTCTAGAAGTAACAGTCACATGTTGTTCATTATAATTTACCCCTTTGGTGTTTTGACATAATAGTGTTAATTGCCTCTAAAAAATGTGAATTTTATGTAGATTTGAATTGTGGCAGCCTCAGTAAAGTAATAATAATAAAAATTATGATGACAAACTTTATTTATAGAGCACTTTTCATACAAGAGATGTAGCTCAAAATGCTTTACAATGAGAAATGGAATAGTAGAATAAAAATGCAACATATGCAGCATGGGACTGAAATTCATTTTAAGGTTTTTTAGGTGACGTTTTTTTTCTTGTAGTGCCGTTATTTTTTGGTTAAATCCACCCATTAGATATGTTGTAAACACACTTTGTTATTGTCTTATCATACAGTTTCTTTGTACACTGGAAATGCTTTGCTCCCCCTCCCCCTCCCCCTCCACCTCCCCTCCCCCTCCCTGTCTCCATCTCTGCATGTGCCACATATTCAGTGCAGTTTTGATGAGCTTTGGATCACGTGCAGCTAAGATCTTGACGTGTTTGACACCTGCTGGACTTCACGCATGCACATAAATACATATACATTCTATATTCATTTTCTAAGTAGAATAAATAATTAGTAGAAACTATATACTGTAGTAGTTGCAACTTCATTGGTCGTCCATTGTTGTATTTCTGTTCTGCTTGAGAGATTTGTCTTGTAGTTGAGGTTGTATCTGCTCAGCAAAGGAGATGTTGTGATATTATACACATTAATTGTTATTTCAGTGGACATTTCAAAGCCAGTTTGGTTTTTAACAAAGAGGAGTCTGGTTTGTTGAAGCTTTCGCCCTCGCATCTTTTCCAGTCATTGTCTCCCCCTGAGTCTTGGCCGGTTCAGCACTGATGGGCTTGAGGCCACGTGCCGCACCGAGACCTTGGTTTGACTCTTCTTTATTAGCTGCAGCGAGGCCAGCCACAGCTTACAGAGGCCAAACGAAATGTGAGGAGATCCATCACCCTCCAGATCAGAAATCCACCTCTTGACAAGCGTGACGCTGCCCTCACTAAATGACTGACAGCCAAGAACTGAGATAAATTATGGTATTACTTTAAAGACTGGACTGTGGCTTATATTTCCTGGTGATGAGAAGACAGTTCAATCCTGGAAATCACATACACCTTATACAGGACAAATTATTAACTAAAGGTCATGTTCAGTGTCTGATTCTTCACTTTTATAGAAAAGTTGGAGAAGTATAAGTTATATAACTGGCAAAATTTTGCCTTCAGTTGTTTTTTAAGTGTTTTTTCATTCTGGTTCTCCAGAAGAAACCGTCTCAGATGCGGTCTTCATATTGGGCAGCTTTCATAACTGCACTCTATTTGTGGGACACTCAGCGAGAGTGCTTCACAGAAAAAACAAAATCAAAACAAAAAAGCACAGAGTAGGTCTCGGTTTCACATCGAGTGCCTATTAAACTGAAGTTACAGAGAGCCTCACAGAGCGATATGATAGAAAGTACAAACTTGCCCTTCGTTATTGGCGAGAATCAAAAAGGAAACAGAAAAATCATTGTTACCAAGCTGATGATATTTCTGACTTGTAGGTTTGTTTTGGTCATAACTTGTGATTGAAGTTAAGTCTGCACTAAGCCAGTGTTTTGTAACGTTCCTTGGTCAGTGTTTTCGCTCCTGACACTTGAGCTTGAGAGCTTTTCACAGCATCACAAGTATTCCCAGCTGGCCAGACAAGGGTGACCCCAGGAAGGAAGGTCTCTAATGAAGTTGTCCTTGTGTAAAGGTGGTGTTGCTGGTGGTGTGTTTACCTGGGGGTGAAGGCAGGGCGCTGACCTCTGAATCCCTCAGACAGTGGGAAGGAAGTAGTACAGTTCATTTAGGGGCAACATTTACTTTAGAATTACCATCATGGCTGGAAAGTTATTTTGACAACTTTCTTGTTGTTCTTCTTGTGAATCTGGACTTTGTTTAAAAGTTTAAAAGCATCCTGCTCTCCTCAAAAATCTCATTGCTTTGTGAATAGAAATTTTCTTGTCTTGCAGCCAGTTCCCTTTTCTTTTTGCAGCATTTTAGTTAAATATTTCTACAGAATAAGTTCAAGTCTTATAAGATCACATGTACATTACAAATGTACATTGCTGATTATTTTTCTGAGCACCGTCTCAGAAATGTTGAATCTGAGCTGTGGACATGAATTATTGAAGCATGAATATGACACAAACAGGCCGATAAAAGTGTTTTGGTAATGGCTATGTTCAGAAAAATGAAATGGCACTGAGCACATCAGATGTGTTCAGTTTCAGGTTGTGGATGTATTAAATCTGTGCTATAGTTTAAAGTGCTATAGTTTAAAGTGGCGTAAAGGACTGTGTTTTTGTGAAAATTATAAAAGATTACATTTCTGACATTAGAGTGTGCTAAAATTAAAAGTACAAGGGTGCAGCAAAGCCACTCAGCACACGTGGCTCTTAGCAGCTCCACAGTAGAAGCCTGTTGACCAAGGCAGCTCTAAACTGTAATTACCTGTATCCGTGGGAATGTGAGGCAGTGCTGGGTTCAAAAAGGGCATCAGAAACCCGTCTTTAACCCTTTCAAGTTGATTTTAATGGAACTGGTGCCTGTTTTGAAGTGACACGAAGACAGATCTTTATTTTACATCCACAGTATTACTGTTTTAGTGGATATATTTGCTCACAGTGTGTTTGTCTTTGTTCAAAAGAAGCTGTTTTTGTTATACTAGATAGTGTTTGTCTGTCAGCTGGACGCACTCTCCTGGACTCTTACCAGATATAGCAGAGATAAGTTACAGTATCTTTGCAGGGTCAGGAAATCAGTTTAACTCCAACTTAGACAAACAGAGCAGTAGTAGTAGTAAAATAGCAGTCTTTGATATATAGATATATTGTCAGTATATGTCTAGTAAGTTAGCCAGTTTAAATCAAGGGTAATTTTATATGTGATGTTTCTATTAAAGAAGCGACATTTACCAACTTTTCACATTTTATTATCAACTGTAATTAGCAGTATGTTTTACTGGGGGATATTGATCAATAATAGGATGATGGTTAGGTTAAAGTTAAAAAAGCAGAAGTATTATATTGGCTGTGACATTATATTACAGTGTTGGATCTTTTGTAAGAAAATGATAAAACATAATAATGAAAAGTCCTCCTAATGAAAATTTCCTCATAATGAAGAGTCCTCATAGCGAAAATGTTCTCATAATGAAAATTCCTCACAATGAAAAGTCCTCACAATGAAAAGATCTAATAATGAAAGACCTAAAAATGAAAAGTCCTCATAATGAAAAGTCCTCACAACAAAAAGTCCTCACAGGCAAAAGTGTGTCATAAATGAACGTACAAGCTTAAACTTCTCATGACAAAAAGTTATTTCAGTTAAAAACCCTCACAACTAAAGATTTTCACAATGAAAAGTTTTTAAAAAAGCAAAGTCCTCACAACATCCCGACACCCAATAATTCTCACTGAGAGAGGCCCTCATAAAAATATCTCATAAATAGAGTCTTTACAATCAAGAGCCTTCATAATTAAATGTCCCCACAACCAAAGTCAAATTCAAATGACAAAAGGTTCTCTTAGTTAACAGTCCTCATAACTCAAAGTCATTTAAAAAATGGTCATCTCAATGACAGGTCCTCCCATCAGAAAGCCCTAAAACTTGAAAGTCCTTACAAGGAAAAAGTCTCCGAATTGAAGATATTCACAGTTCAAAATCTTCACAACTAAAAGTTCTGAAAGTCTTCAAAACGCAAAGTGCTCACAACTAAAAGCTCTCACAATTATATGAAACTCTGAGTCCATTTAAGAGTAAGTCTCTCTGAAAAAAACTCAAATGTAAATGTTTCTGAGTGCAGATGTTAATGTGAGGAAAAAAGCTAAGACTCTTAGAAATAACAAGGACCTCAGCACTCAGAGCTTGTTTATAATGCAGAGCCAGGTGGGAGCTTTTTATCAGGACATACAGACAGGTATAAAGACTTCTAAGAGCTCTGACAGAGACTAACAGAGCTTTTTATTACTGTCATGTCTCAGGCCTGCTCATTAATGCACTCTGATGCATTTCTTTTGCATATCATTCTGGGGAAAAAAGTATTAATATTAATAAGAAGACAAATGAAAAGTGCCCTTTCAGGAAAGATTTAATACTAATAGTGGCTACATATTGTGGTTGTTTTACTGTTTCTAATTGCTTTAAATAAATTTAAAGTATTAATTTAATTAATTTAAGGACAGGAAGGAAGTATTATAGTGGTTTACTCATTAGAGGATAACACAAGTTTTCTTTTTGTATGGAAAGTCTTATATTGTGTCAGTTTTGTTACATGGAAGAAATATGGGAGAAGCTGTTGTTTTCAATCTACATTTTATTTTAAGGTTTAATTTAAAGTCCTAGCATTTTGGATTCAATGAGGTATAAAGCATGACATTTTACTTTCCATATTGCTCCTAAATGTATTCACCAAGTTCTGTAAAATGTCACTCTTTCATCAGTGGGAAAGTGGGATCATGGGGGAAATTTGAAAGCTCTGTGATTGGATGTTATGTGTTTAAATACTATTTGGGACTATCAATCAATCATTCCCCAAAGGTTTGTCTACATTAGAGAAAGATTATTCTCCATCCAAGTGTTGGAATGCTCCCACAGCCTATCACCGAACGGTGTTTAAAGAACAGAAGACTTTTAGCTCTGACACATGATGTCACAACAGGTACTGCACCATCAGCCCTCTAAGTGTTGTGGCCAGTCACGTTTAGACAGACATGACTGACCTCCACAATGAGTTTACCGTCCAGAGAGGGCAGGAGAGAAGGTTGACTCGTGTGATGTGCTGCGTGAGGCAAGGAGGTGAGCTCAGGGCCCACGCAGGGAGAGAAGGAGGAGTGTCCTTAAGCTGCAGGGAGGGCAAGGCCACTAAGTGGGACGTACATCAGCTGAATCTGAATAACTGACCCCACCAAGGGGCTGGCACTGGCTTGAGAAGCTCAACGTGCATATATACAGAGGGGTTTCAAAAGTCTGAGACCACGTTCCCATTAGTATACACTGTATATACACGTGTCAGTGTGGGCAATATTTTTTATAACCCATGAAGTTTATTTATTATTGAAGTTCATTTTAGAACATTTATAGAATGCATAATAGTAACACATCCAAATCATAAGGGCTAATCAAAATTAAGAGTAAAAGTCAACAGAATGAGAAACATGAACTCTGTGAATCCAGCTCACATCTGTTAACTGTAAAATCAAATCTTGAAACTGTAAAATGTTCATTGCAATTATGAATTTGAACAGTATATGTAAACATAACACAAACCTGAGGGGGAAAAAAAGCAAACTTCATATGGAAATATGCTTTGTTTATATTGGCTGATGATGGCCTCATAATAAAAACTGGTTGCATGCACATGTTCTCCTTCTGCAGTAACACGTGTGACAACAATGGCTCGGCTTTGTTGGCGGGAGGGGGCAGGGGGTTTCACAGGCAGAACTAGGACCCTGCAGCCAAGCCCTCGTTAAACAGCATTAAATCCAACCAATCCTATTAGTCTGTTGCCCTTAAGAGGAGGAGGAGGAGGAGGAGGAGGAGGAGAGGTGGGGAGACATGTTCCTGTGGTCTGCTCTGGCTCCAGTGAGGGAAACATGAGCAAATAAGGTGTTCATTTATCAACCTGACCACCTAACTACCTTAAAGGGCTGCTGATAGCCTTAGTCAGAGTGTACTTTCAACCACTGAAAGAAAATTACAGAGAAAAAAGACTGCAAATTGTGATTTGAGAGAAAGAAACATATAAAAATCATATTTATACTACATGAAAATTTGGTGTAAAGTGTAAAAATTCAAATAGATAATGTCTGATCCTATGGTTCATGTGATGCTAAGTGTTTCAGTGAAGTATCATATCTTCTAAATCTCCACTCATGTTGTCTTAAAGTATCAGACAGCAGCAGTATCAAACTATCAGATTAAGGCCCTCGTGTGTTGACTGCATGCACAACTCTGAGCATTCATTAAAAGCCTCTCAAAGCACTCACTTAAAAAAAAAAATTAAGAATTAAAAAAACAACATTTGGTTGTTGGGCAGTGAACAATTCAAAAATCAAATACTCCATGGACAACCTAACACCAGGCTGTTTTTCTCTAATCTTAAATATTTGACAAGTTTTGAAAGTTGAAGTGTTTCATGATGATCGAAATTATAGCAGTAACAGTTTATAGGCTATAACTTAAAATATTAAAGATTCAAACCTTAGTTACATGAAATCCTAGCAAATACACATACTGTATGTCATACAGAGAAAGATATTCTTGACCGTTATATTTGAACAGAACTCCATCCAAAAATTAGGTCTGGCGAAATAACAGAATTTGATACTGAGTTTATTATTATTATTACTATTATTATCAGTATTATGTGTTCATTTAAACTCAAAAATCATTAAGGGCAAAGCTTGCATTTACAATCACATAGAATACAAATTAAAAAGAAGAACATCAATATAACAAACTTGTAAATACAATTGATAAGTAATGTAACAAGAAAAACGTTAAAAGGTCAGAGACTAAATTCATTTTAATTTAATTGATATTAAAGTGCTTGTAGCGAGTTCCAGTTGAATTATGTTGAACAAAAGTCACTTGCTCTTAATGAATTAACCCTTCAACGATAGACCTGAAGAGAACTCAACAAGTCCTCATTTATAAATGATAAAAATTTGTCAGTGTCTTATATTTACCTATCAGCTCTATGATGAAGGTGGTTAAGTCAGTTTGAACAGAAAACAAAGGCTGTCATTTTTCTCAGGAGAACATTGTCACAGAAAGTCCAGTGTCTGAGACTCAGAGGTTTGTACTTAATGGGTGCTTTGGGCGTTTGAACTGGTGGTAGACTATGGAGATAAGGAGCTTAATGGGGAACAGTGTCCTGTGCGTTCTGAAACTTCTTCTTCTTGGCTTCAGACCTTGCTCTCTGGCTGACCCATCAAGCATGTTGAAGAATCACCCTACACTGTTTCAGAGAGGGAAACTATTTTAACTGTTTCATTAATAATATTAAAATTCCTTTTGTCTAATTGGAACATTAATTAAATATAAATGTTGTCTACCATAGCTGCAGTGCTCCCTCTGTTTCCTCTTTTTAAATATACATATTAATTTGTTCCCCTCACAAATATGATATAAAACAGTCGCATCTACACAAAAAACCAATTGCGAACTGAACATGGATTTTCTGTATCTGCTGTTTCCACTGACAAGTTTATGAGGATGAGCATGTGGGCAGAATTAAACCCAAATGAGAACAACATGCATATATGCAGTTTATGCAATATATATATAGTATTATAGGTTTTGGACCCCACTGTACGTTATATGAAATATTCATGGGAACTGTTTTGAACCTACCTAGTTCCTGATATAATTAAACAACACAGCTATGTGAGACTAGAGGCATCAAAATGTTCGTCAGGATCACTCCCCTCTGATTCCGACTTCCCTCACTGTGCTGCCTTTAAATAGCCAGTCAACATGCTGGCTGAGGGTGGAGGAGCACTGACACTGATTCATGAGGCTCTGGTGTGAGTGACTGAGCTCCACATGCCCACCCACGTTTCAAATGAAAACCAGCTTTCATTATGTGAATTGCTGGACTGTGGTTTGGGGGGCAGATTAATTGGCTGTAATCTGGTTACACTGGCCTGCTGCCGCCTTGATGACCCCCCCCCCCCCCAACTGGCCTCCACCATCGGCCTCCACCTCAGTGCTGTCTACCTGGCTGCTGGCGTCACTGAACTCATGGTGTAGTCTGCTGGCTCAGTGCAGATAGGAAATGCTGACAGACTGAAGGGGTGATTTGATAATTGGAGACGAACTGATTACGATGCAGATCACCTCTGACTTATGTATTCTCTCCCTGTTATCCATCCATACTCATATACAACACACACTATACAACAGCTGACCCAGTTTTCCTTCATTCAAGTCACACACCTTTACATCTAGTGTGATCTCTACTTGTTTTGTTGTTGTAATTTGTTGTGAAAAATGAATTTCTCTAAGCTTTCCTTGTTTTTTTATCCTGACACCTTTTTTCCTTTCCCCATTCTATAGGTAAGAGCAATCTCCAATCTGATGGGTTGTTAGAAGCCGAAATTAAAGGGATTATTCTTGGCTGCCAAACACAGGAGGTCCTTGAAGCTGAGAGAGATCGCCTGGCTGGAGGTGGCCCAATACTTTTCCCCCGATGCAGCAGACAAACCTATCAGGATACATCAGCCGAGCTCTCGCAGCTTGTTAACTTGCAATGGAGCCAAGAAACCTTGCGTGATCCCAAAGGGTCATCTTGAAGGCGAGCAGCTTAAGACTTTGGCAGCACCCACTCTGCGCTTTGGAATACTGTGATTCTTGTCCTCTAAAACGAATTTATGCTTTCCAGGAGGAGATTTTATCTGCAATTTCATTGTTGAGATGCTTTTCCCCAACACCTTCAAATCCAACACCAATGACATCCATTCATGGTGTTCGTCACAGCAAAACTAAAGCCTGGGAGGACTGTCATTTGTCAAGGAATAACTTGGACTTCAATCAAATATGGCCAGAGACGTCAGTCCTCTGAGTCTGATGCTTTTGTCTGTGAGGCACCGACAATGGGTTGGAGCCTCTCTGGGGTTTGTCCTGCCTTTCTTCCCCCTACGTTCTCTAATTTTCTACTACTTCCTGTCTTGCGCAGCAGCAGCAGGCAGTTTGCCTGGTATAGAATATAGCTATGGCATTAGCCCCAAATTTGTTTGCACCCCAATTCCCCCAGATGCAGACCCCAGCTGCTATTCCCCACCCAGTGTGCCCCATGGACCCAGCAGTAACGGTCATAGTAACGGTCATAATGGCAGCAACCGGCGAGGCATGATGTCGGACGAGGCCAAAGCCACCATCTTACATCTGCGAGAAAGCCTTGTGAGGCAGAAGGAGACCATCCTGGACCAGCGGGAGACCATCAGGGAGCTGACCGCCAAGCTGACCTTGTGCGAGGGCTTTGGCGGTCACCATAGTATCGGTCATCGTGACAACCACCACGACAATCACCATGACAACCATCATGATATCCATCACAACAACCATAACGAAAATCATCATGAAAACCGTCATGACAATAACCATGATGAGCACCACGGGCATCACAGCAGCCACCACGCATCATCATCGTCACACCACGGACCGTCAGCGTATCACAGCAATGATCACCACTACCCCCATGGCAGCCACAGACCAGACACCCACCAGAGGAAGGGCTCGTCATACAGCAAACACAGCTCCTTCTCTCCTGAGCAGACGGGCAAAACCCTGCAGACACTTAAGGAGAGACTGGAGAACTTGCAGGTGGGTGTAGAAATCTGCAATGCACACTCTTGCATCACTCTTGACAACAACAACAGTGTAGTTTTAAATACAGACAAACTCTACCTGTGGATACAAGAAAAAGTGCAAAGTAGATTGAATTAGAACTACATAAATAAGACCTGGGTACACTATTATAGGTAACATTACAGTCAAAAGGTACAAAGGTACTTAGGTCTTGCATCATACTTGCAAGATTTCCTTGGACAGTTATAAAGCACTGAAATGCAAATTTTTAGATATAGACAGCATCAGATGCATCACCCATCATTGTCATCATCATCTTTCTGAAAGTGACGAACCTAAAGTCATGCCTGACAGTGTTGAGTAGAACCTTCAGCATTGACTTTTAGATAGACTTTCATGCACATGGTGGTCATTTTTGAGTTATGGGTAAACTGGATACAATGAGAGACACTGTATTTGTGTTTTCCAACACCAGGGATGAAGAGGGGAGTTAATTCAACCTTTATTTTCCATATACAAGTTACCAGTTAAGTCAGAATTAAATCTTAAACTGACTGAAATGTTAAAATAAACAGAGGCTGTTTCATTTTGAAATTAAATCTGCTCTCAAATAACTTCTGTATAGTGTATAAATTCTGCAGGGCTAGCATTGTGGCTGTGCTGTAATTAAAGCTCTAATGTTAACAATACAGGCTAAACAATGTGCACTTCTGCACCACACAATATTTTAAAATGCTTACTAACGGGTCTGCAAAGAAAGGCTGAACAATCTCTAGGGAAGCGGAAGCCCATCAAAGGTTTGACTTAATTGGGGTCATATCTTGCGTCACTGAGGGTCACGAGTTCTGGAGGCGTTCCGGCTCTCGATCTCTCTCCTGGATATCAGTGGCCAAGGCTGAGCTCAAACAGGAAGCTGCTCTAAGTTGATTAGCCCTCACCCATGACATCAAACAACCCCTGTGTCCAACCATCACCTGATGCAGGGAGGTGAGTGCAACTTAGGAGGATGGTGGGAAAAGGTGGAAGGTTCCAACCAGCAAGTCAGAACACCAGATCAAACTGTTGTTCTATGAACATTACTTTAATATTTATTCAACCTGATTAATCCCATTGAAATCAAGAATCTCGTTCCCTCAGGGAGACCAGGTCACAGTATAGGAAAACAAACAGAGCTACAGTAAGACAAGGAGGAAAGGTCTTTGTTTAGGCTATTTTCCCTTTAGCAGAATGTTAAAGAGAATTACTCTTATCTGATGTTTAATTTCTTGTGACAGTTTAACTTAGTTTTGCCTTGAAAATGTCAGGTCTCGGCTGCTTTAAGACTTCTCTGGGATTTGAATGTGGCTGAGGTCTCTGTTAGTCTTAACTTTAATGTCACAACAAAAAGCCTAAAAGTAATTTTGATTTGATTATCATTACAGTAGTTATTGCAATTTTGTAGGCATAGATTTGGTCAAAATATATTGTAAAGTCTCAAATCTTAGAATTGGGTAAAAAAAAAATTTAAATGTTTTGAAAAGTTTTTCTTCTATGAAATCTATTCACATAAATGCTGCTGAAACTATGGTTATGTATAAGCTAGACTAGTCGTTCCCAACCACTGGGACATGTATGCACATGCTTTTCTCTTGTAAAATACTGTAAAGGTTTGCCTTTTCAGGTCCTTAACATTACTGAAATTGGACCATCAGAGAAAGTTTAAAAAAATCTTTGCCTTGTTAGTGGTGATAGTATGTGATTCATTTTTTAAACTGTGTTCCAGTACCTAAAAAAGCCAATACATGTGCTTCTGCTGTCTCACTTGTGTTACAACATTTCCACGACACTGGTGTCACATTGCGAGACTAAAACCCTGCTGTCCGCTGGACTGTGAACTCCTCATTATCAATGCAGGTGGTCTCAGAATATGCTCAGGCAAAGTGTTGCCAGAAATCCCCTTCGATCTCCCTCGAAGGTGTGAGACAAAACAGAATTGGAGCCAGGATTTACCCTGCATCACTCCCTCCTCAAACAGGATGTCTATGCCACCAGCCTCTGGCCACGCGCCGAAGGGTGCTAGCCAGCCTCACCTTCAATTAGCTTCATCCTCCCTGACGCGGCTATTAATCATGGCGTGTGCTGGCAGGGAACAAAGCCGGATTTGCTGGTGAGGAAGACAAGGATGAGCAAGGGAAAGGATGGAGGAGGGCTTGAAGGCACAGGCAGAAACTATTGCAAATTTATTATTCTTTATTCACATCACTAAATTTACTGCAAAGAACTTCTGACTCTTCACTTCTAAACTTTTTGTCATTTTCTTGTAGACCAGTTCTTGACCTTGGAATTAATAGTAACAAAACAATCCAAACTCAAGGTCCACTTACTTGCTTTTTTCAAGAGTATCACATGGTTCTCAGCAGAAGGCATTTGTTCAGTTAATGCAGATAGCTCTTTTGATATGTTAGCTCACTATTGTTGTATGTGCTGTTATTATATTATCTATAGCACTTTTACTACATTTCAACAGAAGAATTCAACCTCAGATTTTATGTTCCATCCACCAATGAAGACTGTGTGATATTGTTGAAACTTCAGGCTAGATAGTGAAGTTAAGTAGTTGACCTTGTGTTCAGATTTATTTTATTTATTTATTTATTTTTTTTCAAATTCACAATTGTATGTGTACAGTATTTCTGCTGAGTACTTTTCTTTAAACTATTCAGTTTTCTGCTTTTCTATAAAGCTTTTTATAAAAATAATAAATTTTACTAATATAGTAAAGTATTTTGTCACCATTGTAAATGAGAAGCCCTACCAGAGGATCTGTGGGAAATTAGGACTGGACATGCGCTTACAATGATGATGGTCATGATGCTGAAAGTATTCCCACAGCAGGACTGTTTTACTGCATGAAATGAAACACCACAATCATAACAACATTGATGTTGAAAGATATACTGCTGCAATATAAATACATTGGCTATAGGCTTTATACATGAAACATGTATGTCACTGACATAGATATAAGTCCTAACTCATAAATGTAAGACCAAGTAACAACCAATGAATATTTACAACTCTCTATTATATGATTTATTATATTATGTTTGAATTGACTCAGTCCCATGGAGCAGAGTCTCTGAAGCTTCAAGTCTATTTAGGCTGTTATTTTTATTATTATTATCAACATATGTTTTGTGTATCTACAGGCAAGGAACTCCTCCAGCTCCTACTCCAGCTCCCTTAGAGAACTCCTCCAGAGGAAGATCAATGCCCTGGAAGAGCAGCTGCACAGCTACTACCGAGATCACCATGACTATGGTCACCATAACGACCATCACGGTGATCACCATGATGACCACCATGACGACCACCGCAGCAGCAGCCACTACGATGACCATCATGATGATCACAATGGCAATAGCCATAATGACAACCACCATGATGAAAACCATGGTACTGGCAACCATGACAACCACCACAACAGCCATCGCAACAACCACCACAGTAGTCATAGATACAACCATCACAGTGGTCACCACAATCGTCATCCCAGTCACCATGACCACTATGACCACCATTATGACTGGCACCACAGCCGGCATCGTGGTCCCTATGACAACCATCACAGTGATCATCACGATGACAATCACAACGACCACCACGATGATCATCACAATGACCATCATGACGACGATCACCATGACTATCACCACGAACTTGGTCATCACAATGACCACCACGATGATCACCATGATGATCACCATGATGATCATCATGATAAGCACCACAGCAGCGACCACCATGACAGCCACCACGGCAGCGATCATCACCCACGGCGACTGCCTTTCAGCAGCAAAGAGACGAGTCTCCGGGGTGCCGGGCACGGCAAGCTGGAAACAGTGCTTAGCCAACTGCATCATGGCAGCAATGACCATGGTACAATTACACACACACACCTACACATAGCTACTCTACAGTTTTTACCAGTCAAGTAAGGATTGTTTTTACATTTGAGACTGTGCAGTGACGTAGTAGAAAGTTCATATTATGAGGTTGGGGTGGGTGGATGGGTCAACAGTACTTATTTTAATCCAAACCCCACTCTTTTCCCGAACCTTACCAAGTATTTTTGTATGTAAGCTAATCGAACTGTTCCACAACCTTAACTGTGTACTACCATTACGACTAATGTCCGGTAGGCCTTACCTATATGGTTGTTTAAGTTGGAGGACTTTTTTGGAGCAATTTGCAACTTGTAATGTTGACTTATCACAGATCTGATAAAATGCTGGATTTAATTATGTCATTTAAAGTGTCACTGTTCAACTGCTGGTAGTAGTACTGCTAGTATGTACTATACAGATGACTGAGCTGAATCTAAACTCTCCATCACACCAGGAGACCACAAGAAGCTGAAGAGTCCTAGTGCTTTCCTGCTGGATTTCCCCATGAGGACCAACTACATGTACGCCAGGATGAAGCGGTCGGTGGTCAAGGAGATCTTTGCCCTGACCATCTGCCTGTGGCTGAAGGCAGGGGCAGGTCCTGGCCTTGGCACTCCCTTTTCCTACGCTGTACCAGGGCAAGCCAATGAGCTGGTGCTCGTCGAATGGGGAAGCAACCCCATGGAGCTGCTGATCAATGACAAGGTAAAAGCAATGCAACATTGTCACCTACAGAAACTTGCACCACCACAAGAGAGCCGAACCAATCTGTTATTACATCATGCTTCAGCCTCTCTTGTAGAGGGATTTTCCAGCCATAATTTCTGCTTCTCTCAGCTTTAAGAGATCAGTGTCCTCAGGTAAAAATGCAGTTCACACCCATCCACAGCTCAGAGTGTTACTAATCCTGCACACAGTGAGGTGTGATAGTCACAGCTCAGACTGTCAGACTGACAGGACAGCATCACCTCACCAGTGGAGGTCAGAGCTAAAAGAGAGGTGAGTAACCTCAGACTCAGGTGCACAGTATTTACACAGAACCTTGTCATGCTCTCAGTCATGAGTTGGTTGAACTTTGATTTGAAGCACCTCTGCTGTGCACACAGGTAAGGGCAAAATGCACCAACCACTTTTTTTGAGGTCTGTACCACAGACTAGATACAGCATGCCGGCAGAAGTAAGGAGTATTTGAGGTACTGTGGCAGGTATGTGCATGTGATCATAAAATTGCTGCTTTTCTAGTCTGTTGACACCTATTGATGGTAACAGTGGCCAAACATTTGCTTTAGTCTGACCAACACATAGTCTGGGCCCTGTCAAGAAGCATTTGGGTCATTGCAGGGGGTCATGGGAATTTTAAGAGCTGTAAAGGAGGTCATGGCACAGAATTTTCTCTGGACGTGTTGAAAAACTTATTTTGTAGAATTCTATTAATCTTGTAGTGTAAATCTCGGTTCGAATGACTCGTTGCAATTTAACCTGTACACGCATTGTTGACATGCAAATTATTAAATTGTTCCATTTGCTCCTTAATCTCTCATTCCCTGAAAGGCCGATACCTTTTTCCCCAGACAGACACTTGTCTTTTTCCCTTCCTCGCTCCTGTGCTCAGTGCAGTGAGCACAAATCAACAAAGCAATTAATCTGATTATTGTAATTGATTGGCCTAATTGTCTGTAGGAGTGACATTAGCAGGGGAGATAAACTGTCATGTTTGTTTTCTTCTAGTCACACACTTGGCAGTCATCGAACCGATCAATGACACAGTTACACGATCTTCAGAATGAAGATTAATTTCCGTCTTTTTAAATTAATTTGCTGGAGTTGATGAGGATGAACGGAGTGGAGATTCTCCTATTGTCCCTACAGCAGCGAACGCTTTCACTGAGAGCTGTCTAAAGCTATCATCCACTTGTAATGATGTTGGGTGAAGAGGCCTGTTGCTTTTTCTTTCCTGACAAAACAAAGAAGGAAAGAAAAACCCTGTTTTTTGTGCATTCGCTCATATCTGATTAAAAGTGGGATATCAGAGATCAGAGTGTTGGAGTCTGTGCTCGTTCCACTCCTACGACATGATGACATGTCCTGAGTCATGAGGTCAGCTCAGGCCTCAGTTATCCCATTAACCTATCACAGACTAAGTGTCATCATTCATGCATATTGTGATGAATAACAATTTAAACAAGTGTGGATTATATTTATCATTTGAATAAGTTTCATTTAAAAAGTTGTACGTTAAAGACAGATATCCATCATCTGTAAAATTTGTGAAGGATTTGCACAAATCTATTTTCTTTTCATAATTAAATCCTTTGAACACAGTGATTTCATTCAGATAAATTAAGTTTGGTGCAAAAATTACATCTACCTTTAGACTGTATGAGACCTTAAAAAATGCATTCACAACTTCCCAGAGGTCTTGCATCACATTCCTGATGAACTGTAGCAAACACTCTGGAGTCCCAGTGGAATATGAATGACTTGTTCTCACATTTGTCCCTGTCTATCTGTCTCTCTCTGTCCACCTGTGTGTTTAGGCGGTGACATTGCCCATAACCATGACAGATGGGAAGTGGCATCATGTGTGTGTGACATGGTCAACACGTGATGGCATCTGGGAGGCCTACCAGGACGGGGTGAAGAAAGGCTCGGGGCAAAACCTGTCAGCCTGGCACTCCATCAAACCAGGGGGGATCTTCATCCTGGGGCAGGAGCAGGTAGGAGAAACAGTGTCTGACACTGTAAAGAGTACAGCCAGGGGGCAAAACACTGAATATGGACTGTATCAGACAGACTTTACTCTCTGGACTTGGTGTAATATTTACATTTGTGTATATGTGTATATGTTCTGCAGTTCCAAAAAAAAAAGGCAACCCTACGCCACCATCTTAGCCAGTGAAATTGATAATGTTTTTATAGTGACTTCCTGGTTTAATAAAATTTAAATTTGCACTTTATTAAGTTGTAGATTTTATCTTAAATGGATAAATGTACCACTTTTACCACTTAATAATCCATAATGACAAAGTGAAAATCTGATTTTTAAATTTTTTATTAAAATCAAAAACTGATATCTTAAATTTTCAAAAGAATTTTGAACAGTAAATCTATGTTTGTCTAAATAGTTATGATGTCTTTGCTAAAAAATGTTATAATTTACAAAAGCACAGTCACATTTTAGTCACTTATCCATCTGTTAAGACCAAGTTTATCCTACTTTTTTAATCTCAACAAAAACTCTGCTTCGCCGTCCTCAGGACACAATGGGAGGCCGCTTCGACGTCACTCAGTCCTTCATGGGAGAGCTCTCAGATCTTCAGTTCTGGTCCAGAGTCCTGACACCAAATGAGATCTACAGCCAGGCGACCTGCGCAGGACACCTCATCGGTGATGTCATGTCCTGGTCAGAGGAGTTGGTGGAGCTCCACGGGGGGCTCACTGAGTTCCCCTTTGAACCCTGCCACTAAGGACTGACACCGGACCATCACACATAGAGCTGTAGGATCTGCAGTGGCTGCAGAGTGGAAAAACAGGATTTCGTCTTGGATCAAAGATGAGGGAATAATTTAATTCATTGCGTGCAGAACTTTAATAACTCAAGGTCAGGCATGGGCAACAGGCAGTCCTTCTGCTATTTCTAAATATATTTATATATATTGCCATTCCTGTCGAATCTTTCTGCCTTCTCCACCCACACCCTCACTTCCTCGCTCTCACACTCTCAGCAGGATGACTTTGAAGGCTCCAAAGAGCGCAGGGCTTTGGATTTACCGGCTGTGTGGTCATGACTACGGCTGCTCTGAATGGATTCAAAACACATAATAGGATTTCCTTCCATCAGAACAGGTCCAAAGGTTGCTGGTTGCCATTAGCTTGCCTGCTCTAGCTTGTTTTCTTTGGTATGTGAGCAACATAAACATGACAGGAGGTGAAAGAGTGGCTGAAAGGCACAATCACAGATCAAGTCACCTGAGTTATGATGATTCAAACATGTTGCTAAAGTACTGCCAATCAAATATCTGCTTTATTTTGTTGACACAAAGAAATAATGCTATTGCAGGACTTTTTTTATAATGCAGGTTGAATTTGGCACGGAGTTAGCACAACCTAATGATGTTGATTTTGCACACTGAGTTTCTGGCAGACTGTTTTATTAGTATTTCATATTGAAAACTCTCTAATATGCTTTTTTGTAGAAAGAAAACTAAATCTGCATATGTGGCATTCAGAACAAAATATATAATCAATGTGTAATGTGTTCTTCATACCTGTAAAACTGCATTTTGTCAATGCAGGACTATGATTTTCTGTGTCTATCTGTAAGCAGATCTGTTCCTCTGTTCAAAAGTCCAACAGAAGAGCACCACAGCTCAATGTCAGACATGACAAATCGCGCCACCACCTGACTGCATCAGTGCAGGTTAACTGTCCCTCAACATGTCACCACGGTAATACTGATGTCGCCTCGGCAACCGGTGGCTTACAGCAGGATTTACCTGTGGACAACTCATCCGATCCTGCCTATTTCTGACCAGCTCAATCCACATGGCAGAGACAGACACACAAATGCTCACATGCAGATATACACTCGCACATGCCCAGGGAAGATGAGGAGGTGAAAAGAGACATTGCTGATGTCATGCTAACTGTTTGTAGGTGCACTTTCACATTTTTATAACAAGAGATTTTTGTACATGTAAATTATACCACATAGACTGTTTTTAATTATTTAAGGAATTTATTATGGTATTTCTCACACTGTAAATAAGTACATAGCACTTTCTCATCCCTCACTTAACCCTGTCTGTTTGTAAAGCACACCTTTGGAAGTATCTGTTTATTATTTGTTATTATAACAAACTCTCACTTTTGTCAGTTAAAAAAAGAGGCATCTGATGTTGCCATGGTGACAGACAATCATCAGGACCACATCATCCCGACTGTGTCGCACTACAGCTGTAAATATCTGCAAAACGTTTCTTCGACTGTAATGCCAAGACAAGCAGCACTTTGAAAACATGCTCTTGTTTTCCTCTTATGATAGTGGGCCAAATGCATGTGACATTTATTTCTTTGTTACTTAGACCTGGGTTCATCCACCTCCTACTCCCTAACTGTGTAGTCAGTGAGCTGAATGTTGACTCATAAAGATAAGATAAACAACTTTGTGCATAAAGACTTGCTTAACCTCGCCTTTGGTGTACATTTTAATGTTCAATAGCTTTTCTCTTATGTTTATTCTTGTGTCTTTTTTGGCTGTAAATATACAAAGTATTTCAGTGTGTTCAGTCAACTTCCCCTCCCTCATGTGTAAGCCAAAACTATAAACTGAATAATGAAACTTGAAAGAGGAAGAAAATGCACTATAAACGCTGTCAAATATTTGTAAATAGGCCAATGTCAGGATTTTGAATAAAACTATTTAAAATATTTTATGAATTCAAATGGGACTGCAAACTCTTTTTTTGCACTATACAATATATGCACATGTTGTATTGTTTGTGACTGACTGACTGCATTTCAATATTAGAGTTGCATTTAAAATTATGTGTGTATCAGCCATGTGGGGCAGCAAATATTTCTTGATCGTCTTCTCTGTCAGGTAGTGCAACAGATCCTCTCAGTTGGCTGAGAGGATTTATGGCCTCACACTGTTGTGATATATAAACTGAATTCACAATCAAATGCTGTCTTCTGCAATATGAAATACAGGTATGGATCATTACCTGTGAGTCCCTAGTGCACAGATACCCCATTTGAATAAGTATAAAATGCAAACACACACAAATTATATTTTGTTTAACATTTCCCACATAAAAAGTGACAAAATTGAAAAACTGGGGCTGGAAGTACACCTACAGTTTGCCTACTTCCTTACTGAGAAATCTGGATCAGGCCTTGAGCCCCGTCCACCACCTGCTGGCTCCAGGTGTCCAGGTGAAAGAGCAGAGAGGATGAAGATGGTTAGAGGAGGAAACATCAGAGAGACTCAGCCACAGGTTTGAGCCTCAGTCAGACCCAGACTCAGATGAGGAGTCTGTTGAGACCAGAATCAGAGATAAGCATTGATTAGCATTGATTAGCATTAGCATCTGATGCCTGTTTGCATTCATCATGTAATTTACTGCCCTCTTGTGGTCGCAGCAGTTCGGCTAGCTAGCTAGCTAGCAAGTTAGCACGCTGGCTTGACTTCCAGCCGCTGTACCTATCGTGTCTGTCATTTTCGTGGGTGTGACCGTGTCCCGTTGACAAAGGCAGCAGCTGGTCAAGCGGAGAGGAGAGCAGTTTAATTTGGAGGTTTGTGCGTGTAATCCATCCATGCCGTAAACTGTTGGTGACCAGCTACCGCCTAGGAACGCTGTCCTTAGATGAGCGTTTACGCATGCGCAGACGTGTGAGGCGCGGTAACCGTTAAGAGGAAGAACTAGCAAGAAAACGAGCATATTACACTAATTTAACATCTCTGAGCAAGCTCTGCAGTAATTTGGAGAATTTTAAGACAGAATATTGTTACAGGAGTAGAGCAGCAACTTTCAGGAATAGACCAGTCCGTAGGTTGTGTGTGTAGCGGGAGAGAAAAAGACAGAGAGAGCGGTGAGGCCGGAGAGTTAGCTAGTACATTAGCAGTTAGCACTTCAGGCTGTTTGCCAGTCAGACCTAATTACCATAAATATGGTAAACGATTACCATTTAAGTATTTTTTTTTATAGACATTTTCCTCCATACTACACATTTAATATGTTTACTGTCTCTTAAGAGGAATAATCCTAATACTTCCTCAGGCAGGAAGGAGAAAAGTGAAGCTGTCCAGGCAGAGAGCAGCAAGATGGAGGAGAAGACAATCAGCACAAAATCATGAGACAGAACAGGCCCTGAGTTTATGCTGATATCATGAAAAGGTATGTCTGCTTCATATTTTTGTGGTTAGTGTAGTACACAGCTGTGTTGCTGAGTTATGGTTTTTTAAGGGGGGTTGGGGAGGGGACAGTTGGCTGCTCGGTTCTGATTGCCTTTCTATAAAAGTCACCGCACACCGTTGGTAAAAGTCTGCATTGTGAAAACTGGCCCATTTCAGAATAATATATCTTGGATCATTGGTTGTGTTGATATTTTTACATCACTTTAATATTGCTGGTGTAGTTTGGACTATAATTCATGAACTGCTGGGCAGCTTGTGGATTTTCACCATGAGGATAAATAAAGTCTTGCCTCATCTTATCATAATACATCATAATTTATTCATTGAATATACTTTGTATTATAAAGCTAAACCTGGAAATAAATAATGAATGAAAAATAGTGAAGTAAAACGTATTATATTTGCATACAGCTGCAAAGGGACCAGTGTCTCCATATTCACACATAACTATACTTTAAACACCAACCAGAGGGACACTTGGATTTTAGTAATTGAATCAACATATGAGGACTTAGAGAAACACCTTAAACAGAACTACTGTGCAGTAATGCAGTAATTACTAAAACTCTCTCACTCTGGCGGAAGAAGAAAAACAGGCTTTTCACTTTACACAGAGATCAAGTGCATTAAGTGGATTTTTGGAGTACAAGCAATTTTCCTGTTTTTAGGCAGGTTCACATGAAAATCAATTACTTTCATGGGCAATGTCAAGTGGGTTGAAGAAGACTATATCGTTGGATTTTACTCAGTAAACCATTTACTCGTTTTCCATGTTATTAATGAGGTGCTTTTTGCTCTTAGTGTCCATTAGTTTAAAAGTTTTGATTAAAAAACCTGTAAAAGACATAATTTAATATTGTAATAATAGACAAGTGCCACTCACCCTACAATTAATGTGAATTTTATTTGTTTTGTTTAGAGCATCAAAACAACACTTCAACAGCGTCAACATTTTCATTGCAGAAACAATTTCCCAGTTGCTCATGTACAAACCCCCCAGCAGGGAGCTGGATGTCACACATTTTTCAGATCTTTAGCAAATCATCAAAAAATAGTTTGACTTTAAAATACTGACTTATGTGCATTTCTGACATATAGTAATAATAAAGGAATATCTGAGCAAGAACCATTTCATTATAGGTTGACTCAATGAGCTTCAAAATATAGAAAGTAACTAGTAGTTACAGAATCCAATAAATAAAATACAAGAAAAGAAAAATAATTTGACATATGTTAGCTATATATAAATAGATACATTTATTTATTTATATTTTACAGTGTATAAAATTATAATAAAAATATATAAATATATACTTCTATTAAATTCAGACAATCAATTATGATAAGACAGTTGTTCTTCTATACTTTCTTATTGGCACAGAGGCTTTGGATACACGATACTCATCAGTAGGAACACTTCATTGTTGGTTTGGGTGTTTTTATAAGATTTGTTGGCAAAAAGACAAATATAAAATTACACCAGACTTCTCCATAAAGAATCTTAGGTGTTTATAATAGCTTGGAGGGATGTTTTCAAAATCTAACCAGGTCTTTGTCTTAAAAACTACCCGGAATACTCTTTACTGTGGTGCCAGCAGCTGTCATCGTGTCATAAATGCAGACATCAGTCTTTTCACATCTTATTTTTAGAATGAATCTTTTCAGAGAGGATTAACTCTTCATGTTTCCTCTGAATGGTCTCATCTGTTTTTATTTTTACCTCTGTCAGTCTGCTTTGTTTTCTCCTCGACACATCCTTTATTATCCTGTAACCATGGAAACATAATGGGACATTGTGCATGTTTTCTGTTTGTGTGTGTGTGTGTGTGTGTGTGTGTGTTTGTGAGAGATACCACAGTGGTTCAGATCACCTTGTTATTCCAGTCACAGACGACCGTGCAGGAAACCAAACTGAGGGAAGTGACAGACAGACTGGAGAAGCTGAACCAGTCGTATCACCTCCAGTTCTCCCAGTGTCCTGCTCTGGACCAGTACTGCCCCATCAGCAACACCACCACTGGTGGTAAATCTTGTGAGGACCAGTTTTTACTTTTAGATCTTTTCGTTATGGTTTGCTTAATGGTCAAAGTCAGAGCCACAAGGGGTCACAAGTTAAATCTTTGGGGTCACAAGGTTGTTTATAGGATAAGTAAGCAAAAAAAACAAATTTCTAATAATGATAAATGATCATCTTCTCAGATTACAACTAATTGTTCTTATTTTTCTAGTTCTTCTGTATAATTTTAAGAAATTAGTCACACAGCACAAGAGAAAAAGTCTTAAGTTGAAAAGGCCATAACTGGTAAACAACTGCAGTTGTTAGGAGGGGAACAAGTACATTTGCTTTGTCTTATGGGGTCACAAGCTGAAAAGGTTGGGAACCACTGGTCTTGTGAAGAGGCGTCCTCACGTACCTCAGTCCAAACTTTCGTTTGTGTATTTTGATAATGTTTGAGGGGACTCACTTACCATCTGGGGCCAAAATGTTTCTCCAGTGGGGGGGGGCATTTTACATTTACATTTACTCATGTGGCAGCCACTTCTATCCAGAGCAACTTACAAGTGAGAGATCAGTAAGCTTCAGTGCAGTAGGAGACCTTGGTGTAAGTATTAAGTACTACATCTGTTTAATAAGTGCAAGGAGATTGTATAGTTAGACACTTACTATGCACTTTCTTGATCTTGTTGAGTCAGAACTGAAGATAGAGAAAGGTTTGGTATTTCAGCCAGCTCCTCTGAAGATTAAACACAAATAAACATCTCTAAAAGTTGTTTGACCCAGCAGCTCTAATTTTCTTTTTTTTGTGATTTGAAAAAGTACACGGACCACAATCAGCTCAGTGTGAGTGTGTGAACTTTGCATTTTGGATTCAGATAAAAGAAAATTCTCAGTCTTTTTGTGTCTGTAACTGAAACTACAACTGCTCACTGAAGGGAACATGATAAACTTTTCAGTCACCCCTCCAATACCATTTAAGATGAAATAATGATGCAGTTTGCATTAGCATACTTAAATCAATCAATATTTTCATGATAATCTGAATTATGCATAATGCATGATATATAGTTGTTAAATTTAACACACAATTAACCTTTTCAAAATAAAAGGTATTGGGTAAACATTTGGATTTTTCAGTGTTTGTTTTGCTGTATTAAGACAGTTTTTACACAGATTTTGAAAAACTACTTTATGATTTAATAATTCACACATGAAAGGGCAAGAAACAGTCATTTTGGGATGTGTCCACAGCTGGAAATTTTCAAATCACTGCTGAAAATTGACGCAGGCCTGACATTTCTGTTGTGTAAAGGTCATCTGGAGCTGGAGGCAGATTAAAATGAACTGAGAGGATAAATTATTTCCACCATATCCTTACACCGTGTCCGGATGGTTGGACACCTCAGGGAGAGAAATGTTCCTTATTCAGTCAGGACAGAGCTGACTGGATCAGCAGCCAGTACCGCTGCATGACACTGGGGGGCGCTGTGGCCACAGTCAGGAAACAGGACAAGGAGGCGAACACACACTCTCTGTTTTTAGTTTTATTTATTCACTGAACACATTTTATTTACATATTTCATTCATTAAATCATTATGAGTGAGTTTATATTTTATTATTAGACACATTACATCACCGGAAACCGCTGCTTTATTTTCTGACTGTGTGTGTTTATGCGTCTTCATTGATGATATATTCTGCATCTGCCCAGTTGTAAACATTTGAGATGCTCTGCCTGAAATATCAGCTGTTGGGACATGCACTTCAACATGCACACACACAAACACACAAACACACACACACACACCATCAGAGAGAGAAGTTAAGAATAGATTTAAGACCTCTGTGAAATATGGAGATGTCTGCAGGAGCAGTCACTGCCTGAGGTCATCTGAGGTTTTGTCTTTCACTGTTACTGCACATGCTCCACAGTTTATTTTATTGATCTTGCTCCAAACTAAGATGTGGGGGTAAATCATGCACCATCTGAAGACGAACAGGAAGAATGTTTTTGACATGTTTTTCAGATGTTTCTGTGGAGAACGGCCCAGAGTCTGAGCCGGGGAGACTCATGCTGGCTCAGTCTGAGGAGCAGTGGTGCTGACGGCGCCTGGCAGAGGAGGAGGAGGACACGGGCAGTTAACCAGGGACAAATGAGGCTCTTCAATTGACGAGCCACCAGAGGCTGATCTTCATTCCTGAGGCTTGTGACAGTTTGATCACATATTGCTGGTTTTACACCAGTGAGGACACACAGGTGTGGAGATATAAAATTTATCAGAGCCCATTTATAAAAAATAAATAGATAAATATATAAATAAAAATTGCTAAGCAGAGTTTAAAACAAGAAGCACAACAAAACACACAACAAGATTTACTGGATTAACTTTGTTCATATTAACTGGACACAACTTAAACACCTCATTGAATTCTTGCTCTGTGTGTTAGTTTTTGAGAATTATATACTGTATCAGTTCATAAATAAAGCATAAAAAAATCTACAGAATGGAACATTTAAGTCTTGAAAATGATCATCAGTAGTTTTCAAATGTGCTGTGTTAATGTGAATAAGTGTGAAAACAGCACTGCATAAAAAGTCATAAAATAAACTGATGAATTAATGTTAGATCAAAACAGTCTAAAAATTCAATAGTTAGCTGAGCTTTAAGGTTACAGAGGGAAAAAAACAATGATGTTAATCATGACAGGATGCAGGGTTAATTTTAGCAAAGATGATCGTTGTAGATCTCAGTTTGGGTCATTCACAAATTTTTATTTTAGTCTAAATTTAGTAAATTGTTGTAGACTTTGACTTAGACTGAGTAAATTTTTGTGAATTTTCAGTGTAAATCAGAAGTAATTATTTAAAAATGATATATAAGATATTAAATAAATATGAAAATATTTTCACTGTACTGCATATCAGATTATCAGAAGACGACTATTTGCACTGAAAGTCAACCATTACTCTCAGTTTGTAAAACCAATAATCTCGTCATATCCAGGGTGATCCTGAATTCATTTGTAATATTACCGTTTCAGAGTAGAGTTAGCGGTTATATGCATCTTGTTTTAAAAAGGTAGTTTTGGAAATACCAATGAAATCCATTCTCATATCTGTCTGTTGTGAAATTTAGCTCAGTGTCAGTGAATCAGATCAACAGAATCAGCTCTATACTGTGATTACATTTGTCATATGCACTATTAGTAATTGCCGATTAAAGTTTGTTAAAAAAATACTTAAATGTTCAGAAATACAAACAGTCAGAAAACAAACTACGGACTGAATGACTGACTGTACAACCTGGAGAGTAAAAAGCTTGCATGATATGATACAAAGCCTGTAGACATGACCATAAAAACACAATTGAGACAAAAGGGACTATAGTCGTTGTTTTGTAGTCTATCACATTTTCAAAATAAAAGAAAATTCATTCCATTGACTAAAAGGTCTGGAATTAATTTTGTCCACAATATTTGTGTTTTAAGTGTAGTGGAGCAAAAGTCACAATTTTCTAAAAACAAATAATACTTAAGTAAAGTACAGATACTGGAAAAATATACTTGAGTACAATATAAAGTAGAAGTACGTTTGTTTCCAGTTGTGTTGTTGCACCTGCTCCACATGTCCAGCAGGTGGCAGTGTTAGCTTTTCAAATATGACCTGTTTTCTGTCTGATATGTCCTAAAAGTGAGTTTACCCCCTCAAACTAAAGGACACAAGATGGTTGAGAAAAGTGAATTTCCACTTGATTTAGTTTATTATGAATTATAGAAATATGAAAAATAATAAAAGTATATAAAATACAAAAAACATAAATGAAACACCTACATATAGGATTTGATGTGATCTTTTTTTTTTTTTTTAATTTTGAGAAATGTGGGAGGAAACCGGAGCGCCCGGAGAAAACCCACACCACCCTAGTCAATAACACTCACACTGGAAAAGGTTTGGGGGGGGGGGGGGGGGTGACGGGACACTGGTAGCTCACCTAGTCAAGTATGTATTTGAATCCAACCAGGGTTTTTTGTGTCTTTTGTCCCCTCTCTCCCTCCTTTCAACCCCTACCTTCCAGTTGTGAGGTCAGTGTGTTTGCAAATGAGGCGGCCCAGAGAGCTCGAGTCCTGCCCCAAATCTAGGTAAGCTCCTCGTCCACTGGTCTCTGTCCCTTAAAGACCTCTGTCCTCAGCCAGTGGAGGCTGAGGACACCTGGATGCGAGGCAGGACTAGAGTTCTTTATTACATTTATCCTTGGTAAGTTATTTTCATCAAGCTGAATACTACATTTCAGCTAAATGACACCAGTGCTGTTTGTTCTTCTGAAGATGCTGACGATGGATTTGCCCACGGATGAGAAAAACCTGGAGATGGCGCCACCCTGTCTTGGTTGTGTCAGGTGACGTTTGACAGAGGAGACGATACATTTTACAACCTCCGGGTCCTTTAATTTCATGGAACACAGCAACATCTCGACACAGCCCCACTTCTTACACAGTTCCTTGGAAATGGCCTTGTCAAGGTTTTTAAAGGTTTTTTGGGTGTTACCAAAATCGATGCCCTCAACTTCAGGCCATATTTTGTCTAACAGATGCTCCGTCAGGTCCTCTGACTCAGTAGTGGGAAAGAAAACCTTTGCTTTTTCGAATATCCTTGTGACGAGCTTCTCCACAAGTATCCTGACAGGTATTTTTCTGTCTGACTCCTTTTCCCCACACACTGAAGCAATGACTGTACCTGTACTTGCACCTGTACTTGTACCTGTACCTGCAGCTGTTTGTGTACTATTTGCCAGAGGTACTGCCCGCTTGACTGGAACTGTCACCTGTGTTCCTGGCTGTGCTTTTCGCTGTGTCCTTGGCGGTGTTCCTGGTGGTGTTCCTGGCTGTGTTCTTGGCTGTGCTTTTCGGTGTATTCTTGGTGGTGTTCCTGGTGGTGTTACTGGCTGTGTTCTTTGTGATGTTCTTGGCTGTGTTCTTTGCAATGACTTTTGGCTCTTTAAAGCACGTGCCACCCTGGCACTGTGAATGATAGCCTGAGTGTTCAGCCACCAGCTCATCAGTCCCATGCAACAATGCACTTTATTCTGTACGTCAGCGTACATGTCAGCTTGTGCCTGAAGGGCGGACTCTGTCCTGCAAGTTTCCTCTGTTCTTACTAGGTCTGTTATATCCTCAGGCAACCCCCCATCTGTGATGTGTGTGTAGAGGAGGTCACTTAGTTCTTGTTTAAAGTTCAAGACTTTACCACTGCAAATGTGCTTCAATCTCCAAAACACATTTATATCATTTGCGCCATTGACGCTAGTCGCTGTCACGAGCAGAGAATCCACATTATCCATGAGCGTCTGCACTGACTCCCGGCTTTCAACATTGGAGTCACGGTTAAATTTGGCTTTTAGTTGTGCCACTAAGTGATGTATTGAAGCTTTGACAAACTGTTTTGCCAGAGGGGTCTCTATGTTGCTCCACATTGTTTGTAAGCTAGCACTACCTTCAGTAACTGACGTAGCGATGTCATCTGCAGCGAATATCACATCCCGGGAAGATTCAGATTGCAGCAGCTTATACTTTAAGTCTGGCATATCATTCAGAAGAGGTTTTGTTATTTCGTTCACCTCCTTGCTTATTATAGCTCGCAAACTTTCACAGAGCTCTGGGGGCACGTTCTCTGGGGTTTCTGGTTCCTCTGATTCAATGAGTGATGGATCCTCCAGCTTGATCTGGTCCTGAGCGTCCTGTGTACGTATGGACGTGACATTGCTTGATCTTTGCCGGCTTGCTAGAGATGAGCGAAACGTCATTACCCTGGCCTTGACCTTGTTTAAAATTCTGCGGGCATGACAAACCATCGTGTTTAGCGTGCAGGGGGGAATGACATGATTTAGAACCGGCTCTGCAGGACATTCATCAGCAGAGAGGGCAGAGTTTACACTTTCTGCAACCTCTTTCACAATCAAGTTCCTCAGGGGCTCTATGCTGGGGCACTGGACTTGATCCTCCAAATTGAGAATCTCAGCAAAGCTGTGGTTGAGTGAGCTGCCCACACTGGACAGAAGATACTCCTCTGACATGACGACTTTTGGGGACTTGACAGCCGCCAACACGGCTTTTGAAACACATGTTATGAGCTCCAAAAGCAGCTCTGCCATCAGAGTTTTTGTGGCATTATCAGGCACACCTGATTCTATCACTTGCCACTGTTCCTTTGTAATCTTTTCAAAGAAAGATATGATGAGTGGACGAACAGAGTCTATGATCTCCTGTGAGCCCTCTGTTTGATCCATGGTGATCAGTTCTGTTGTGTGATCGATCATCTACAAATAAAGACGAACTGAGCTGGACTGAACTGTAAGTGTGTTCGGTAGGAACTGATGGCAAAGTGAGGGTGTGTTTACTTATAGGAATCTGATGACGTCATTCATCTCGAATCAAAGGCAATCTCGGACATAAGCCCCGCCCACAGAACGATCAAAGCCCTAGCAACCGTTTCCAGGAAGTAGCAGCGGCCTGTGGCAGTGCTCTCCTCCTCAGAGTAACTGGCAGCCTTCAGCTGATAAAAGGAGCAGCGGAGGGTTTTTGTTTTTCACGCGTTACAACCATGGATGTATTATAAGAACATCCATGATTACAACTGAGAAGCCAAAGTGATCACAGGTTCTTTCTCCCAACAGTCACCGAAATAAACACTGGATCCATTTTTTCTCAGGCCTCCACCTGCTATTGGTTCGTTGCGCCGGAAGTCAGAGAATCGTTGCTTCAAAATAAACTGCAACACGAAAAAGCTGGCAGCTGCGAATCACTGTCTGCTCGTCAGTCATGTTTACATTTTTCAAACATGAAAACCGACAGGTCGGCTATAGCACTGTATAGTTTTATAAACTATTGTAATCCCGTGGTGAAGTACGGTCCTTTAGTTATAAGCAGCGCTTGATGTGGGGAAAAATGTTCCTCTCCGTGATCCGTATGGACACATTTAGGTTAATTTTCAACCCAGCATCAGAGAACTTCGAGGAAAGTCACTGTCAGCTGGGACTACCGTGATTTGTTGAGGTGAACAGGTGAGCCACGTAGCGCCCTCTGGGTAATGCAGTTTATATCGGGTCAATACGTTATAGAGCGTTTGAGGTGCTGCATCCATACCAATAGAAGTCAGTGGAAATGTCCATGTATTAAAAGGTCATCTAAAAGAACATAAGTAGAATTTAACATAATACAGGTATTATCAAAACGTGGCTATATGGCAGTCAGCTCTGGGCCGATTGTAGATTATCTGTATCAGATTGTCTGTATGTGCAGCAGAACTGGTCCAGATGTGGGAGTAATTATTGGTTTGTTGTTGGCCTTTTTTTTAAAGTGTCTGAGTTTTGTCCGTTTTTCTGGTAAATCTTTATAAAGCTGTCAGGAGACGGTTGTGTGCAGTGGGTTAAGAGAGGATTGAGGTAAAAACCCATCAGCCTGGCACTCCATCACCCCAGGAGGGAGCAGGTAGGAGAAACAGTGTCATCTGACAAATACTGTGTAATATGTAAATTAGCCTGAAGCTGTCAGCAGCTACAGCCACATCTGCTGAAAAGAGCATCAGTGCATATTAACCATCCCTCAACCTGTCACCACAGTAATACTGATGTCTCCTCAGCAACCGGTGGCTTACAGCGGGATTTACCTGTGGACAGCTGATCTGATCCTGCCTATTTCTGAACAGCTCAAACCCAGTGGCAGACACAGACACACAAACACACACATGCAGATACACACTTGCACATGCTCTCAGAGAAGATGAGGAGGTCTTACAGTGTGTGGATTTTTTAAAAATTATGAATTAAAATGGGACTGCTTGCTAATGTTTAATTTTTGTGCCTCAGTGACAGTTGTGGTCAGAGACATTATGTTTTCAGGTGTTCTAATAGGATAAAATGAGGAAGTGATGGCATTTTATATCCAAAGGGTCAAAGGTCAATTTCACTGTAATGTCATAAATGTCCTGCAAAAACACTTCTGGCCATTATCCAGAGCTGTAATTCAGGGAGGGGAGAGTGTGACCAAATTTCCTGCAACTTCCTTTCCAAATTATCTGTGTTAACCGTGGGGAGGACTCGGTATCTCTTTACAGAAAACCAAAACAAAACTAAAGAAGATAATCAGCAGTGTTCCTGACATGAACTCACAATCATTATCAACTAGAAAACATAACATTAAAAAGTAAAAATATAAGATCTAAAGGTTTTACTGTCCAGGATAAAAGTGGAAGATCAGAATAGAACAGAAATAGAAAGCCTTTATTCATCATCGTTCAAGTCATCGTATTGCAAACAGATACAAAATATAGGAATATTTAGTCAAGACTTTAGGCCTAAATGAAGTGCAGATGTTTCTGTTTAATATAACTTAACACCAGCTGCTGACTTCTCCTCCTAACAGGCTTGTTTGGTTATCAGACCCAACTCTGCTTTGCATAAAACTGCGGAGGAGCCGGTGTCTCCATATTCACATTTAATTCTACGTCAAACACTGTCTGGTCACTTCTTTTACACCTGGATTTCAGTCATTAAATCAACACATAAGGACTTGGAGAAACAGCTTAAACAGAACTACTGTGCATTAATGCAGTAATTACTAAAACCAGACCTTCATGCCTGTTGGTTCTCTGCTGGATGAAACCATGGGGGTGAACAATGGATCAGCTCTGAAGGAAGAACAAAAACAGGAAACATCTACAGACAAAAGTAAGTTGTTTTTCTGAGTTTTGTCTTGTTTTTCCTGTTTCTTCTTTGCTTGTGTGCAGTTAAACTTCAAATGTTTATAACCTAAAGACACATTTTAACTTGTTTTCTTTATAAAATCTTGATCTTAATGAAACAAACTTTTTGCTAATCAAAGTGGATTCCTGGAGTTCAAGCTAATTCTGGGTTTTATATTGTTCGTACTGTTTTACCTGAAATGTACATGTGGACATGTAATGACAGGACTCTGTTAGAGGTCAGTGGGAAAATGCACTTTCAGTGTATTAGGTACACCTGCAGAATCTCATGCAATCCAGTACAACTGTTCCTACTTCCTGTGCCGTCTCTCAGGCTGGTTCAGTCGGCACAGACAGCTGGATCTGTACTTGTCTCTGCTCTGCTTCCTGCTCACCATCGTCACTCTGCTCCTGACTCTCTGCTGTGAGTACGTCATGATGTTTTGACTTTATGAGACTGACTCACTAATGGGAACAGGTGCAGGTAACCAGGAAAACATCTTCAGGATTAAAAAGGAATGAGATGCTCCTGTAGTTTTAAGAGTACAGCATGGAATGTGTGATACATATTTTTATGTATGTGTAATATTTTTTGTTTTTTTCTTTAGATATAATGATAATCATAGTGGCAAAGCAGTGTAGATTTATTAGCATCATTTATTATCCTGTTACTGTGGAAACATGTGATGGGACATTGTATATATATGTTTTCTGTCTTTTTGGGGTGTGTGTGTGTGTGTGTGTGTGTGTGCGCGTGCGTGTGATACCACAGTGGTTCAGATCACCTTGCTGTTCCAGTCGCAGACGACCCTGCAGGAAACCAAACTGAGGGATCTGACAGACAGACTGGAGAAGCTGAACCAGTCGTATCACCTCCTGTTCTCCCAGTATCCTGCTCTGAACCAGTACTGCCCCATCAGCAACACCACCACTGGTGGTGAGTGCTCTGTGTGTGTGTGTGTGTGTGTGTGTGTGTGTGTGTGTGTGTGTGCGCGCCTGTGAGGACCTGTTTTAGTTTTAGATCTTTTTACATTTCATCATGTGAGGACATTTCCCGGGGCAGTTTGAGGGTCATACCTGGCTTTCAGGTCACTATTAGAATCAGGTTTAGGTCACGGTCCAGGTGCTTCCCAACTTAACTTCCCCGCATAAGGGGCGTATCCCCACCAGCTAAATCTCCGGGGGCCTTAAGATCATTTACAGTTTAAGAAGCAGAAAGAAACAAATTTCTCGAAGTAATGTTTTCGATTTTCCTGTTATACACACAACAGGAGAGGTGCAAATTCAAGAAGTTCGAGAACGAAATGTAATGTCAATCAGAGTCCTCACAAGTATGTTAGTCTAAACCTTTGTTTGTATGTGTGTGTGTGTGTGTGTGTGTGTGTGTGTGTACATGTTATACACAGTGTTCATTCAATGTGCCTACCAGAAAATAAAAGAAGCATAAAATAGAGGTAAAAAGCATAATAAGAAAACAGTATAAAAACACAGGTTATAAAACAGATGATATCTGATAAAGTGTGAGAATAAAAAAGAAAGAAAGAAAGAAAGAAAACTTGTCTGCAGATTGAGTACAAAGAAAATATTTGCAAAAACCGTTAGACCCAGGGGCTCTGATTTACATAATGATTTGAAAAAATACAGAGACAACAATCAGCTCAGTGAGTGTGTGAACTGTGTGTTTGGACTCAGATGAGAGAAACTGTCTGTAACTACAGACACTAAGATTTCTACACATGCAGTGAACTATGTTTTTCCTTTCACACCTAAAATACAGGTAAATAACAACATCATTTGCACTGACACACGTAGATTAAACAACATTCTGCATGGTGAGATTTGTATGTAATGCACAGTGGTTTAATTTAAGCAAACCTACAATTAGCCTTTTGAAAATAAAACTTATTCAAGAAACATTTGGACATTATTTCAGGGTTGATTTGATGTTTTTACACTGAATTTTTAAAAAGTACTTAATGATTTAATAATTCACGTGTGAACAGTCACATGACCTTCTCTCTCTCTCTCTCTCTCGCTCTCTCTCACCGCTCAGAACGAGAGTGCAGACCGTGTCCGGATGGTTGGACGCCTCAGGGAGAGAAATGTTTCTTATTCAGTCAGGACAGAGCTGACTGGATCAGCAGCCAGTACCACTGTATGGCACTGGGGGGCGCTGTGGCCACAGTCAGGACAGAGGACGAGCAGGTGAACACACACACACACACCATCAGAGAGAGAAGTTAAGAATAGATTTAAGACCTCTGTGAAATATGGAGACGTCTGCAGGAGCAGTCACTGCCTGAGGTCATCTGAGGTTTTGTCTTTCACTGTTACTGCACATGCACCACAGTTTATTTTATTGATCTTGCTCCAAACTAAGACGTCGGGGTGGAAATCACAAGTTTTACAACTTCAGGAAAAGAGAACGAGAAGTTCAGACATTTCTTGGCAAATTGATAACATTTTTATTGACGTGTTTCTCAGTTATTTCTGTGGAGAACAGCCCAGAGTCTGAGCCAGGGAGACTCGTACTGGCTCGGCCTGAGGAGCGGTGGTGCTGACGGCGGCTGGCAGTGGAGCGATGGCTCCCTGGTGGAGAAGGGACCACAGTAAGTATGAGGACGAGGGGCCCCGTTCACTTTATCTGATGTATGAGCACATATGTTTTTATTGGGCTTTTTTTTTTTAGTTATGGCAGAGTCGTGATCGCCATGGATCACCTTTTTTTTCCTGCCTCATCTCTGCAGGTTTTGGGAGCGTGAGCCTGATATAACAGACAGCAGAGAGCTGTGTGGTCGACTCACCCCGAGAGACGACTACAGGAAGAGCTGGTTCACCTCCAGATGCTCCAACCAGCTGAGGAGGATCTGTGAGAGGAGACAAGCTGCTCTACAGTGAGAGGAGAGGAGAGGAGAGGAGAGGAAGCCAAACTAAATCAAAGGAAGCAGAGCTAATGATTAATGTACATAAAAGCCTGAATAGCTTTTGAGTTAAATTTATTAACTGTAGTAATAATAATTATTGTTTTTCCACAGCAGAAATCTGTCTCCACTGAGCAGCGTCAGTGTGGATTAAACCGAGGCTCAGTTTTCGTTGCTTTGATTGAAAACACATGTCACCACATCTGTCGAAATTCATGAACCAAACCTTTTTGTATTTATTATCCACTTTTACATGTTTACATAGTGTTGTAACACGGATAAAGTTATGTTGAAAACCTAAAACATAACATAAAATCACTGTAAATTAGGCTGAAAGGAACAATAAATAAATAAATAAATAAATAATAAATCCTAACTGGGCCTGTTTTTATTCCATGATGATGAGGAGGAAAGGAAGCAGGTGAGTCTGAATCCACATCATTTTATCACTGTATGGAACGATGTGGTGTTTCATCAGTCTGTGACTGGTTGACCGTCCTCCCCAGTCTGGATGGCGTCACCCTCCATTCTTCAGCCCCACATAAAGGAATTCCTCTACTCGTGACGGTGGGAAGTTCATGATCTGACGTCTCTCCTGGACACAATGAAAGCTGGAGGTCTGGACTCATCTGCAGAGGACTGTCAGGACACATCAGGCTGCAGGTGGACTGAGGAGAGAGAGGACGGAGGGAGGGATGTGGATGAAAAGGTGTGGTCACATGCAGAAGATATTCTATATCTGCAGCTAATCTGTAGCCTACCTGTAGGCTTCTGTATGTATTGTGAATATACTGTGTGTGTGTGTGTCTGTGTTATACAGGTGAGCTCCAGGCTCTCAGGTGAGCTGTGGCATCTACACACACACACACACACATATATATATATATATATATATATATATATATATATATATATATATAGACTATATATTGTAGTACGGGACTGTGGTTTACACACAAATAATATCACATCCATGAAGAAATAAAAAACAAAGAAATAAAATAATTTACTGTTTTGTTTACGGTCCCAAAGACTCTCAGTTCTCTGATCTAATCACATTTCTTCTTCTTGTGTCTCGTGTTTCAGACAGAAAACCTGCAGAGCCTGATTCTCCAGCTGAAGAGGAGCAGGAAGTGTCTCGGGTCATTTCTCTCTGCACCTTCTCATTTCACTGTCAGACCAGCAGCTCTGTAAGATAAAGTGCAGTGATGAGTTTGTTCCAGCAGGTGTCAGTGTCGGCTCAGTGTGTGTGTGTGTGTCAGCAGACTGTCAGAGAGGACTGAGTCTCTTTGCTGCTCGATCTCCAGCTGAAAAAGAGGAAACGCATCCAGTTCCACAGACATGATCGTCAACGTGCTGACAGTTATTGAAGTTTATCACAGGTGTTTCTGAGGGGGGTGAAACTGTAGGCTGTGTAGTACTTCAAACAAACCGCCAGTATTTGTCTGTTTTATTGATTGATTATCAATCAACATCTTCACAGACGTCACAGGTTAGTTGTGTTACTGTTTTCTATCACACAGTTTCACACAATTTCATTTTCTATCAGTCCTGGAGGAGACAAAGTACAACACACTTATATTAGCAAGAGACGACAGAAATGTGTGTCAGAGGCTGAACATCAGACCAAAACCTAGTGTGTGTGTGTGTGTGTGTGTGTGTGTGTGTCCTGCTCCACTGTAAGTATCTGGTTTATATGTGATTGGCACTACTGGGAGGTGCTGTGGGTCGTCTTCTATAACTACAGCCAAAGTGATTTACTTCATATTTACCTTAACAAAGGAGGTCGTTTTAACCTTTGTTTGTTTGTTTGTTTGTTTGTCAGCAGGAATACATAAAAAGCACTGAACTGATTTGCAGCAAACCTGGTGGAGGGGTGGGTCATGGACCAGGTTTAGTTTGATCTCCAGTTATTATCTCAGAACAAAGTTTTCATTTTTTAAAAATCTGCTGTTTTTCTGAGTTAACGAGAGCAGAGATAATAATCTCATTAATTCAGATAAACAGAGCAGAATATTGTTTCCTGAGGTGACTGCATTACACCTCCACAGCCTCCTTCTTGTCCACGTTGGCTCATAAAAGCTAAAAGTAAAAAGCTCATTCTCCATCTTGGAAACAAGAGTTGAGAAAACTTCGCAGCTGCTCTCGAGCTTTTACTCACTGAATGTAGTTCAGCTCTTTCATATAAATGTTTCTGGTTGAGCTGAACTTTTGTCAGTTGCATCAGGCCTATTTTTATAAAGTCATTCAGGCAGAACACAAATATGTTTAATCTCATTGCATCATTCTACACAAACCTCTGTGACGCCCAATCAGCTGACTTTTGTTGTTTCTGTTTCAGGAGTGAATCATGAGACTGAGGGAACTGCAGTATGTGTCCGAGTTTAGTTCATACTGACGTGGACAGTCGTGAGGTGGCTGTTACCAAACTGTCTTTGAAGAAAAACCTTTGAAAAGTCATCGTTTCTCCAACTGGAGCATCATCCGAGCTGGACCGCATGACCCGTTGCCACAGTAACGGGAGGCGTTGCATCAGCAACCGCAGCATCAGCAACCGCAGCATCAGCAACCGCAGCATCAGTCACACAGCGGCTCCTGTCAAGGTCGCCAGCGAGTGGCATCATGGGAAGCTGAGGAGGGCACCAGAGAGAGAGAGAGGGGGGGGGGGGGGGGGGGGGGGAGGAGAAGGGCACAGTCATCCCCTCACGACCCTCAGGAACCCTCCCTCCGCGCATGCGCCCACGCTTTCGTCAACTGATCCGACCAACTAACCGAATACCGGCTGCAACCATAACAGGACATGGACGCCGCCTCGCCGCACGGGACGCGGTGATGATGCGCCGGAGTCACGTACAAGCGAAGGGGCGTGGCCACGTCACGGCATCCCAGCATTCCAGTTTTCCATAGGTTGATGGAGCAGACGGAAAAAAAATAAAAACAATTGCGTGCGGTTACGTGCGGCTGTGCTCGCAGCTGGTGTGTGAGGAAGGGAGGAGGCAGTGCTGCAAACACCGAGGCTCTCTGTCCCGGACCCTCGACAGGTCAGTGTCCGTCTGGTGTCCGGGCTGTGCTGCACGGATTTGGGATCTTTTTTTGGGGGGGGGCACGCTGGGGCGGGAAAAATCTACTGCCTGCTCCGGTTTGACCGACATTACTGACATTAAGAGGTTAACCGACAAAAAACATCTACTTATTGAATTTACTTTATCGCTTCGAATGTAAGCTAGACTATAAAATGCATGCCATTGATTATTGGTGATTGGTTTTGTGCTGGGGGAGCAGAGAGGGGGGGCGGCCGTGCCCTGCCTGGCAGAGCCGGCTGGTACCACGGACAGCGCCTACTGAGGTCTGTTCCTTTCCATGCAGCTCTGAGCGCCGGCGGGCGGGGCCTGCGAAGCTGTTCACCACCACCTGAAGATATTATCTCCTCTCTGCGGCTCTGGTCTGGAGTAAAATCTGCCCGGTGATCATCCAGCTTGATTTCAGAAGATGGAGGGGCAGGTGAGTGTTTTTCTTAGCTCACAGTTTCTGCTGTGACCCACATTTCCTGTTATTTCGATGAGGAGATGGAGAAGAGACAGTCGAGTCGTTGATGTAGCTCCAGACCATCTTCACAAGAGATGGCTTGAGTTGTAATTTCTGAGTAATGCGTGTGTGGTGAGTGTCTGAGCAGAGCAGTGTGGGCGGCCTGAGCTTGCACGGACGCTATAATAACTCTGAGTCACCCATGAGCACTGCAGATGTGTGTTAAGTGTGTGCCAGAGAAACATCATGTGCTGTGTATGTTTGAGATTTGAGTTGTGTGTAGATCTGGGAGAGAGAGGGAAGGAACATGCAGCCTTTGTGTGACTCATGTTTCCTCTGTATATGTATGAGAACCAAATGTCCTCAGAACAAGAAACAAAAGCATTTTCACTCCTCACTTCTCCAGCAGGCTGGTTTTGGATTCATGAGCAGGGTTTATAATGACGGTTATGTTTGTCTTAACATGAGGATCAAGGTTAAGAATTTAATGGTGGAAGTTTTAAAAAAATCGGGTCTCTCCTAACACAGATGAAGTAATGCTGCATTCAGACATGTTGAAGGGCGACATGGAGTCTGTCAGCGATGCAACGTAAACACAGAAAACTTGAATCTTTGTTTAGGCTGTTTCCAGTTTCTGCAGCTGCAGCAGGAAACAGAAAATAAAGAAGCTCTAAGACGTTTGTGCTCCTGAAGGATCATGCTCGTCTTTGCTTTTAGTTCGCTGCCACATGTTCACATCCGTCCGCTGGGGTTTGCCTAATGGACCTGTAGGAAATGAGGGAAATCATTAACTGTGGAAGAAGTAGATGAAGCAGGTGGAGCAGAGCGGGCACAACAGAGGAGTAAAGTATGGTCAGTTTTTCCAGAATAAATGTAAACACCTGGGATCCATTATCACAGACTTGGTATTGATAGTGTTATGCTGAGATCAAATGTTTTTACTAGATAAGCAACAACCATCATAAAAAAAAGGTCAGAAATTGTATAAAGTGAGATTTCCATCTGTTTTTTTTTTTTTTTTTTAAATGAGCTTTAAAACGAACTGTCAGGACTTCTCTGACATTATGCCCCAAGCCCCGCCCACCTGAACCTGAAAGTATTTACCTGAAATCTGCTATATTTTTATCAGATCACTCACCAATCAGAAGAGAGGCTCAGACCCTCTCCTCTGATTGGCTGACTGACCTGTTGTTACTAGAGCTCCAGAGAGAAGCCTGAGAGAGGAGACGTAAAACTACACTGAGATGGTTTTTGGTTCTTAAAAACACAGATATGGAGATCTACACTTCAAATAAAACACATGAAAGTGAAACATATTGGAGCTTTAAGTTTCCAAACACATTTCCTGCTATGTATAAATTTAGAACCATGAAGATTTGATAGTTTTAGCTTCATTTGACACAAAAAAATGAGGACAAAAATTTACTTTCCTGAGAAAATCAGTTAAACAAGTTTTTAATAGATAAGCTTTACTTATCGTCTTATTTGACCCAAAGATCTTTGAAAAAAACAGCTGATGGTGTTTTTACTGTTCAGCTGACTTCCCCAGTGAAGTCTGTTAACAATCAGGAAAAAGGTGTGCACCATCGTAAAAAAAAAGACACACTGCATTTTGGGTAAAACTGCTCTGTGCCAACCGAAGGTCAAATTCTGTGATGAATAGCATTTGGGCGTGTACAGTAGTGTCCCTGAAGGACGTCCTGAAGGACGCCCGATATTGACCAGCTTATCAATATCCAGCCGCTAATGTTATTGAATTTATCACCAAAACAGATCAATATATTTACCCTTCTTCCTATAACTGCACTCGCAAGCTGAGTTGATTGGCACGTTAAAGAGAAGTGGTTGGCTTAGTGCAGATGTAGGTCAGATGTATAGTTGTGTGTGTGTGTGTGTGTGTGTGTGTGTGTGTGTGTGTGTGTGTGTGTGTGTGTCCACACGCATATGCCGTGTTGTTGCAATATATGAGCAGGAGAGCCGCTGAAGTTAATGAAACCCTGCTGTGTGCGTGTGTGTGCATGAGTGCTGTGGTTACTTTCAGCCTGTGTCAATAAAACTGTCACCTCCAGGCTGTTGCCATGGAGATGAAGGAAAGTGGGGGGGGCAATAGAGCGATGTGGACGCACTCAGATGGATGGAGAGAGGCTGCAAGCTTCAGGCGAACAAAAGTAAATATTTTCTTGTAGAATGAGGGAAGAAGGAAGAAGACGTAGTCATGGAGTTGGAGGAGAGCGGTGAGATGCGTCACAGCCGTCGTCTGATTGATACACACAGTCGTTTTACCTGAAACCTACAAACCTGTAGGCGTGTGACTGTTTTCAAACAGCAAAAACAATCTTACAAACTTAATCAGTCAATTTGTTTTGTGGAATCTGAGCTTTAAAACAGGTCGGGTTTGTTTTGTGAAGGTGCATTCTGGCATCATGACACCAGTTGCCATAGTAACAAAGCATCTGTTCAGCAAATGTGCATATTGCAATAGGCTCCTAACACACGAGTTTGCTTCTTATTCAGAGGGTTTCTTTAGGAGGTTGTATATTATTGTATATTATGGCCTTTGAAACATTTTTATCATGTTTCTTTGTCTGTAAACAAAATGTGACATAAAATCTTTGTTATGTTTGAAGCAATGAGAATAAAATGAAATCCAATCGGAGGAGTCAGATTATCCAAATATCCAACATCCATAAGACAACAAACATTAACCTGTGTGATAAATGTTTTTCTTTTCAGATTTCAAATCCTAAATGTTAAAGTGTAACTAAAAGGGCAGAGTCTTGTTATTGATTTTTTTTTTGGGAGGGGGGTCATGTGACCGATGATTTGTACTGAGTCACTGTGACTTGACAAAAAAAAACTGAGACGGACACAGTCGATGAGGGAGACGGTGAGAAAGAGGAAGGTGAATGTAGCAGGAAGTGTGTGTGTGTGTGTGTGTGTGTGTGTGTGTCAGTCATGAGGGGGAAGCTGCAGCACCATGAGACATCACACCGAGCTTCACTTCAGTCTGATGTCGTGCTCGGGGCTCTCGTCTTTCTGTCGCAGTTAATTAACTTCAGTGATGGTGATGATTTCAGACAGATGATGAAGGATCAGTTTCTTCATATTGAAATGACTTCAGTCCCAAATACTGAAATGTTGCCAATAGAAACTCATTGCATGTCCAAAACCACCACTTTAATGTTGTAAAACTGGTCACACTTAATCACTGAACCATCATTTTCTTATCAGAATGACAAAACATTATCCCGTAAAAGCAGCTAATTGTTTAACATTGATTTTGACTGAATTCATCAGCAGCAGTTTCACAGGAAATCCACAGATTTTACACATAAAGTTTAGTTATTATGAGGAGTACTAGTCTGTCTGTGAATGCAGTTCTATAGTGGCTCCTGTGGTACTGGTGGAAAGCCTAAGATCAAGATTAAGATAAAGATGTTATTATGTTGTGTTATGGAAATTGTTTAGGATCTAACATCTTTAATCTTTGGAGCCATGCTCAAGATTAAAAATGAGGATAAACCACATCATCTGCATTGATTCTTTTTTTTGTCAAACCCCCAACTTTGTGAACATGTAATATATATTTCTGGAATAAACTTGAAATGAAGCAGCCTGTTTTACACTCAGTCTGATGAGATGTTCAGGAGCATGTCGAGGTTCAAATGTTCGGTGATGCCTTGAACGCACCCCGAGGTCACATCACCTGCCCAGGTTGGATCATTTACAACTGAAGCGGCCGAAAAACTGAAGAATGTCGGTTATATTAACCCTTAAATACATGTAAGTCACAGTTGAATGTTAACTGTGGTCGTTTTTATTAGGTTTATAGATTAACGTATTCCTCCCAACTTGTATTTAACGGTTGAATAACGGGTTAGCGTGTTCGGTTCAGTTGCTTGCTAGCTTGTTTTCCCTGTAGCTAAAGGTTTAAGGTTTGTGATTCAGCTCTGGTGGAGCAACGATTTAAAATATGTGTTGGTTCATTGCTGAGAACTAGAGAATAATAAATAGGAATCAAGGGTCAAGACAATGAATCGGTGTCCAACTGTGTGTTAGTCAAACCCCGGCTAACAGCTCCTGGTACTCTGCTAGCATCTTTGTTAGCGTCATTTCAAATCAGACCAGAAATGACTTCAGGTGTTTACCTGCTGTAGTGGGTGTGATTAATTAGTTAACCTATCAAGAACTATTGGACAATTGAATTTCTCCTAGGGGATGAATAAAGTATATTTGTCTATCGATCTATATATATATATCTAGATATTTGTTATAGATAATTTGTCACTTCCTGTTACAAGTCAAGCGGCTGAAGTGTGATAAACTTTAGCCTCAGTAAATAATCTCAGCTCATTCAACTTTGAATCTATATTTAGCTGTAAAGTTCAGTTTAAGTTCGTCATTAGGGAAAATTACAGGCTGCTATTAAGTTGTTGGTGTTCAGGCAGCAATGGTTAATATGATTCATAAGAAAGAAGTGTAAGGCTGTGTGTTAATAATGATGATAATGATACATTTTATTTTCATCGTGATAGATTTTATTAAAGTATAACAAAGTTCTTGCAACCAATTTAATAATTAACCAAGCATGTAAGAGCTGATTTCATAGATGACTATAGCCAAGTATAGTCTGCACTTATTTTAAATCGGACTTAGAGCTCTGTCATTATTGAAACTGTCCTGGGATATGATCGCTAGTAAAGAGTGGGAACCCGGAAACACTGATAATATTCTTTATAGTTTCATTATATTGCAGTGGCACAGTGCATCAGGGCTGAACTGGTTCCATATTCTCTAAGAGACACTACCTGTATAACAGCAATGTTACTTTTATGTCTAAAAAGCATTGAATATTACATTAATAAATAACACAGCTGTATCCATCATAGAGGGAAATAAATCCACTTGTAGCTCATTATTCAACATCTGTCACATTTAGAGGATCCAACAGATGCATGCCGTGAGCATTTGGTCACAGGATGTTAGAAGATACTTACTTTAAATAGATGGAATTAGATGGTGAAGCTGTTTAAAACAAAGGTGCTTTCCATTTTAAACAGTGACAAACACAACAAGATCAATCAAATCCCTGCCCGAATGTTTGCAGACACACCCAAAGAGAGGCAGTGGCTCTCAATCTCTGTGGGTCCATCAGATTATTGACTGCTCTTAAATGTCACCTAAATCCTCAGGGAATGTATGCAAATAAAGGGAGGAGCAAAACCCTGAAAAGAGCAGATTTCATTAACCTTGAAAGCTGGAAAGGGTGGAAAACAAACTGGTTTAACGAGGTTTTACTGAACAAGTCAATGATACTCAAAGTATTCAAAGAAAGGATTTTTGTAGTGAAAGCAGGTGGAAACTGCTCTGTGCAGATGCAGGACTAAATGCAAGCAGGTTGAAACATCACCACATTGAATTTTTGTGAGCTTTCAATATTTAATGTGCAGATTATCTCCAGTTTCCCTTCATAAGAACTGATTTTTCACAAGTTTACAGTATGTCGATGCATAAACCACAAGTCAGTCTGATTTCTTGTAATATGTAATAATCTGAGCAAAAACATGTACAGCATTAGGACAACATTAACATATAAACAGGTGCATAAAGAAAGAAAGAAAGGATGAATAGATAAATAGAAACCTGAATCATAATCCATTTTAAAAGATATTACAGCCAATTTTCTGAAGTATTTTGTGATACTCAGTGATGACAAAAACTGTGTATTCTTCTACTCATCCACTATCTATACTGCTTATCTGTACAGGGTCACTGGGGGCATGGACCCATTCTCAGCTGACATTTGGCGAGGGCGGGGTCTATCACAGGGCTGACACGTAGACAAACAACCATTCACATTCACACCTATGGCCAATCTAGAGTCACCAGTTGACCTAATGTCCATGTCTTTGGAAGCTCTGACCATCAGCTTCAAGTACGAACCAAAAGAGATCCTCTGCTGCGTCTCAGGAGACCACTCTTGTAAATAATCCTCTTTGACCTTTATATGATTTCCTGACCATGTTTCTCTCTCCTTCTCTGATTGGTCCTGTGTAGCCAGCGCCCCCTCGATCTGGCTGAGAAGTGCAGTCTATGCTAATATTGTCTGACCTCGCTCTGTTGTTATTGTTGTGCCAAGGGCAGTGGATCACCTGAGCCCAGCCAGGTCTCTGTACCGTCTCAGATAACAGCAGCACACTGTGCGTCGTCAGCACCGAGTCTCTTTATCACTGAATGTGAGCTGAAACACAAAGATCAGCAGAAACAAAGACACAGTGGCCTAGTTTCTACTGCTGTGACCCAGCATGACCTGAATCTCTTATGTGGGATCAATTAAAAGGCGATTAGTAAACTTCAGCGTTTACTGACTAATTTCTGTCTAGTAATCTCCCATGATTCCCTCTGATAGCCTGGTGATTTGTCCAGAGTGAATTCTATGTCCTGCCCATTGCAGCTCCCACAACCCTGAATGGGATAAACAGGTTAGAAAATGAAGGAATGGAACATGATCAGATTTTACCATCTTTTATCGAATAAAACCTCTGATAGCTTAGTTTTTATAAAAGCTGAACCTCTCTTCTTTAATTCTAAATAGATTTAAAAAGCATTAGATCCTGGTTTAAAGACCAGGATCAGTCTGCTTTTGTAAACAAGAAGCTAAGGATGCACAAGTCTATATATTAATTCTACCATAAAAAAGTGTCATAAGCCGTCCTGCAGGCACGTAGCTGGCAACCGACAACAGCTGACTTTGATATTTTGTAGATTTAAGTCTTCCAAGTGTCTCGTGCCAACACCATCTTCACATATAAAATACTGACTTCTAGTCTTGAGCAAAATCCGTCTGCTAAACATCACAATGTTAATTAGGTAATATTAGGTTTTGATGTCAACCTGATTTTCATTTCCAACCAAAATTTAACATCTGTCTGATGTTAAAGAGTCCAGTGTCGTTCTAACGTTAGATTAATGTCTGGCGCCTGCTGGATCTGGTTCAGTCAGGGGGAGACTGACTCCCCGTGATGAGGGTGTGAACCAACTTTTGGTGTTTAATTGTTCTATTAGTGTTGCAGTTAGAAGACTCTACCTCCAGTTTTTAATCTATACTAAGATGACATGGAAGAAAAGTGGACAAATTAGTGGCAGAATAATTAAAAATGGGATAATATAAAACTGTATTAAAAGAAACATGATTTTAATCACGGTCTCTCGGTGAGAATAGTTTGGGCTTGTGAAGTTTGTGACATCACAGGACAAAACAGTCAAAATTATAAATTATAAAATGCCACAATCTCATTAATATTTCCTATTTATTCATCATAATTCATCCTATGGAGGCTTGATGAGGGGATTGGCGTCATAACATCTGATCGTCATGACGACAGTGACGGCTCCAGCCCTGATTTCATTACAGAGATGAATGGTCGGCATTATGGGGCCCGGCTCCGTGGCAGGAGCAGGTGGACGCTTCAGGATTGAATTTGATCTGCATTTAGTTGATTATGTTCTGGAAAGAAAACAGTTGATCACGGAGATGCTGCTCTGCTGTACCTGAGGCTGCAGTGTGCCAGGCTTCCAGAAATGTGTCTCATGATATTTAGTTTTATACTTCACTGTCACTAATAGAGATATTCAAATGCATGACATGAATATGATTGAGAGGTGTAACAGTAGCAGGTAACAGCATCAGTAGTCATGTGGGGTGTATTTATGTGTCGTCTGAGCATGAGTTCACTGTGTGACACCTGATATTGTGTGTGTGTGTGTGTGTGTGTGTGTGTGTGTCACTGCATCACTGACCTGTCTACCTCCAGCATCGCAGTTTTATTGCATCTCTCTGCCGCCGGCAATGATTTAAAATCCCTCTATGAGCTCAGATTTTATATTTATTTTGTCTTTCTCGCTTTATCTCCTCAACCCCACCCGTCCTTACCTCTCCACATTCATCTCCATTTTCTGTTTGCTTCCTCTGCTCTCCATCTTCCTCCCCTCTTCCTCATGTCCCTTCTTCTCTGCATCGCTCCAGGAAAAGCAGGTCACAGGTTATCTCCTGTTCTCCATGGGCACCGCCGTCATCGGCTCTCTGCAGTTTGGTTACAACACAGGAGTCATCAATGCTCCCGAGCAGGTTGGTGACATCAGCGTGTGTGTGTGTGTGTGTGTGTGTGTGTGTGGTGCCAAAGATCTAACAGAAAACAAACAGTCTGAAACAAACCCATGAGAGGGGAGAGCTGCTGTAGGTGAGTCAGCTTTGTCTGGACAGAGAACTGACGGTTTCAGTTTGTCTCTCATCTCTTGATCCTTAAATGACAGTTTGCACAGAAGCAACCACACTTTACACCAGGATTTGATCTGGGCTGTCCACAGTGTCTCAATCAGTTCAGATAGGAGGGTCATCTCTACTGTAAGATTGTTTTTAAATTTAGATGAGTGGATTTAATCACAACAATCTGAACCCCGTGCAGGTTTAAACTGAGTTATTTTGGTACCAATGTAGCTGCAAAGCAGGTGGAGCTTTTCACACCTCCCTTGGCTTGGTTAAGAAAGAAAAAAGACCACAACTTGCTTACTTGTTGCACTTGGTATCAAAATCACTGACAACAGGAACACAAAAATGCAGTTGAGCAATCGTTGGAATACTGGATACCAGATACTAGATTCATTTTGGGAAATCCAGTGCCTTCTATCTGGGGTTAGATTATGTTAGCAAACAGACTGGAAACAGGGGGAAACAGCTCGTGTACAACACCCCTAAAGCTGTTTGTTTAACCTGTTCACAAACAGAAGTCGGAAAATTAAAATGAGCATTTCTAGGGGAGTCACATGTCATAACAAGCTAAGGACAGAGCCAGACTTGCTGTTTCCTGCCTCTTCTAGTCTTTCAGCTAAGCTAAGTGAATTAGCTTCTGGCTCCAGCTCTGTACTTAGAATCAGAATCAGAAATACTTTATTAATCCCTCACAGGAAATTGTTATGTTGCAGTGCTCTATTTCACATTTACAGAATATAATCAAGATTATAATAATGATAATAATAATGTAACCGCCCATCTTCAAAATATAAAAAAATATATATATAAAGAATAATAGACACTGTATACATATTTAAATTAAACATGTGGGGGGTTCAAATTTCTCAGCTAAATCTTAACTACTGAAAATATTCCAATATTTTCATACATTTATTTAAATACAGTAAAGATTTGAGTTCTTGCCTCCACTCTTCTCATCATCTATCCCTCCATCTGTCCCTGCTTTCAGAAACTGCGCTCCTTCTTCAACAACACCTGGGTGGAGCGTTACGGTGAGTCCATCAGCCCGGGGGTTTGCACCATCGTCTGGAGCGTGGCTGTCGCCATCTTTAGTGTGGGCGGTATGGTGGGCTCCTTCAGTGTGGGTGTCATGGCGGACCGCTTTGGCAGGTAGGAAGTGACATTTTCTGGATATTATCAGCTGACTTGCAAACTTGGTTATTATGATGTTATGGCGCGTTTCTTAATTCTCAGATTTCACATAAGAGTTTATCCAAACTTAATCAACATCAGTAGAGCAGCCTTAATCTTTACTTTGAGTCTTTTTTTCCCTCTAATGCCTCTGTCTGTTTCCTGTGGTTCAGCTGAGCCGTCACAAGCCATTACTCTTAATGGAGTTTATGAAGCGTGTCTATCTTCAGCCCACCGCTCGGCTCTAATGTTCCCCGGAGTTGTTCCTTCATTCCACTCTGAGTTTTACCCTTCATCTCAGCCCACAGAGACTGATGTTGTTGTTGTTTAGTCTGCTGCCATAAATTGTTTCACAGCGAAAGATATTTGGGTTACACTGCAGAAATACATTTGGCTTTTTTCCCCACAGACAGAAACTTTCAAAGAATTTAGATTTAAAAAAATACATTTCTGTTGATGTCAGATTAACCAACCAACATATATTTTATTAATTATTTAGCTATAGCAGTGATGGTAGACACACTTTTTAACTTTGGCTAGTTGTTTCCCTGTGCTTTCAGTTTTTATGCTAAGCTAAGCTAACTTCCTCGTGGCTTTAGCTCTGCCCTCAACACAAAGATGTGAGATTGGTTTTTGTGTTTTCATCAAACTTGGAAAAAAATGTTGACGTATTCCTTTAAATAGATGAAGCCTCACTAATAATAACAGACAAAACTACAGTTAAGATGAAATACATTTCATGGACACACAATCACATGCAATCACACATAAACATATGTTTGCACTGTAAACATTCACACACAGACTAATTTCTTAGTTAATCACTTTCATCACCAACCCCCTTTCTTCCTTCTGCGGCACTGATGCTAATCTACTTAAGTATATTAAGACTGAAAAGGTGTAAGATTAGATAGAGTTAAAGAAGAATGAAACCTGTAAAATCAATCAATAATCAATGTTATCAAATTTTCAACCAATATTATTTTTCCAGAAAAGCTTCTTCTTCATAGATGGCTCTTGTTGGATCATTCAAAGAATTCTGCAGATGTGAATCGACCTTTAGATCTTTCACAGACCTCTTTACCACACCTCTTGTCTCTTGCCATTGTGGTTTTGGTTTTGTTGTGTTAAGAAAACAAAAATCCACACAACCATCTCTGTCCTCTCTCTGTCCCCCCTCCTCCTCCTCCTCCCCAGGCGTCGCTCCATGTTCCTGGTGAACTCTCTGGCTGTGATCGGTGGCCTCCTCATGGGCTTCTCCACCATCTGCTCCTCCTATGAGATGGTGATCGCCGGTCGTCTGGTCATCGGCCTGTTCTGCGGTCTCTTCACCGGCCTGACTCCCATGTACATTGGCGAGGTGTCACCCACTCCCCTCAGAGGAGCTTTCGGCACCCTGCACCAGCTCGGTGTGGTGGTGGGCATCCTGATCGCTCAGGTCAGTGTGAAGCTTCCAGTATTAACAGTATTCTGATACGTTTTTAACAGAGCTGATTATTGTATTGTTGATTGTTGTTTAGATCTTTGGCCTTGAGGCTCTGCTGGGCTCTGATAAGCTGTGGCCCCTGCTGCTGGCCCTCACGGTGGCCCCCGCTGTGCTGCAGTGCATCCTGCTGCCCTTCTGTCCCGAGAGCCCCCGTTTCCTGCTCATCAACCTCAAAAAGGAGGAGCAGGCTCGCAAAGGTACTGCTACAATATCAGTATCAGTAATATCAGTATCAGATTCTACTGATTCTACTGCTGTTATTACAATTCTACAGCTGCTACTGCGACTACTTCTACAGCAACACTACTGCTGCTACTGTTTCTATCTCCTGCCAGTACTACTACTACTGTATGACTGTTACAGACACCACTACTACTACCACTACAAACATTACTACAGTCAAAAGTACCACTACTACTTCAACTACTACTAACACTACTGCTGCTTCACCTGCTGCTTTACTACTGCAACTATCAACACTTTACAAGGAATTACTACAAACAGCTTGTACTGCAGCTAATACCACCACTACTACTACTACTACATTACCACTGTTTATATGCACTAAATACCTGTGTTGCACACACACTCATACAGTGACTCCCACATTGACCCTGCTGCTATCTGTCCATGCTTACATCCCTAATATACCTAATATACCTAATATACCTATATACTGTAGACATGTAACATAGTGTTTTATTGCACTGGACTAATAGAGCTACTTATTTATGTGCACAGTCATTTATTGCACTGTAAAGTCATTCTCCTGTGTTATTGTCATTCTCATTATATCACAGGTTTCATTTTGCACTGTTCATGTACTTCATGTCATCGTCTTCCATAATGTGTACAGTTTATCCCCCTAGAGACAAATAAAGTTTTTTGAATTGAATTGAATTGAACTAGTGCAGCCATGACTACACTATTACAACCTCTACTACTGCTGCTGCCACTTTACTGCAACTACTAACCCTACTACTTCTTTTACCGCTACAAGTAATAATACTAGAGCCAGTTCTTCCACTGCTGCTACTGCAAAAGCTGCTGAGGTACTTTTACTGTTACTGCTGTTACTACTGTGACTGCTACTACTGCTCCTCACATAATGCTGCTAATTCTGGTGATATTACTCAGGAGAGGATGAAGGTGACAGAGGCAGAGGAGGGCGGATGCTGCAGTATGATAGAGAGAGGGAGACAGATCAGTGACAAAGTGAGAGGGAGCAACAGTAGGTACAGATCCAGAGGGGTGAGATCAGATGAGCCAGGGCGATGCTTTAGCCCAGAGAGAAGAGTTCTTGAGCAAACAGAAGGTTTTGGCATCTATTCAACACAGAGTCTGTCAGGGTCGACTCCGAGGCACTGACCCACTTCTCCTTCACACCTCTCGTCTGACACAAACACAAACAAATACCAGGCTCAGGCGCCGCAGCTAAAGCTTCAGCTGGATTATCAGAACAGTGTCACATCAACTGAGATTTATGGGCTGTTGTCTCTCTTGTTTTATAACACAAAGGCGCGCTCGCAGTTTCTGTGAGGCTTTAAAACAGACCTATTAAAACTGTGATGTTTGTGCTGACAGCGCTGGTGCGTCTGCGCGGCAGCGAGGACGTGAGCAAAGACCTGCAGGAGATGAAGGAAGAGAGCGCTAAGATGGCCATGGAGAAGAAGGTGACCATCCCCGAGCTCTTCCGCTCGGCGGCGTACCGACAGCCCCTCCTTATCGCCGTCATGCTGCAGCTCTCCCAACAGCTGTCAGGGATCAACGCTGTGAGTCAGCAACAGGCCGCATGCTCACACACACACACACACACACACACACGCTGGTACACACAGTTCATGCCTTGTGGTGCAAGATATGTAATAACTGATCCCTCATTTCCTTCTCTTCCATCCTCTCCTTATCCCCCAGGTGTTCTACTACTCCACAGGGATCTTTGACTCCGCTGGTGTGAAGCAGCCCATCTACGCCACCATCGGAGCCGGCATTGTCAACACCATCTTCACCGTTGTTTCTGTGAGTGCTCCGTCACTGTTCACATTTGTTCTTGTGTGTTTGTGTGCGTTCTGCAGCACATCACTCTGTCCTGTCTCTGTCCGTGCTCCAGCTCTTCCTGGTGGAGAAGGCAGGACGAAGGACGCTGCACCTCCTGGGGTTGGGGGGCATGGCAGTCAGCGCTCTGATCATGACCATCTCTCTCCTACTGGTGAGTCCGGCACTGTCACAGGGTTGAGGAGGGAGCGACTGCGGTGCCAGCCTTATGGTTAGAACCACTGAACCCAGACAACTACATGCACATACTATATAAACAAATACCATCTATTCTGTAATATGATTTTGTTTTAGCTAGTTATGAATGGCAAATTATAAATTATTATATATATATAATACAATTAGCATACTGGGACAGTTTGTGCAGGATCGCAGTTATTACTACCAGTAACATGGTGATGCAGCACATTTATTAGATCAAAATAAATCCCTTGTGCCATCTTGTTTTCAGTGGGGTCTCAAAAGAAGGAGCTTGATTTTAAGCCCAATTTTGGCCCTAAAAATCAAGACTGGATGAAAGGCCTATTGTTGGTGACCTTCAGCGGTTTAGGTTGCCTAAAACCTTTCCACTCATACATATAAAATGATTCACAAACTTCCACTACAAACATAGTAGATCACCAGAACTGTGTTCAGCTTAAAACTTCCTTATCAAGCATCTGTAACCGTGGCAACACTGTGGGTGCCTGTAACCACAGAAACATACAGTAAATGTACCAGGGTAGGATTTCTGACAATTAAAATCATATGAAAAAATAATGAAGTTCTGATGTCATTATCTTTTTAAATGGGCACAAATAAAGTTGAATGTGTCAGCAACCAGCTGTCTGTTAACACATCCAGCAGATTCATTTGGAGCTGACACAAAACGATGAGCTGAAAGAAGCTAAAAAAGTCTGTCGCTACAGGTGATAATTCTCTGTGGGGTCATGTGACCCAGCACTTCTATAAAACATTGGTTAGTGCAACTTGACCTTTTCCCAGAACTCTGAGATTGATCTCAAAACTAATCGTCTTCCATACTGTTCACCCCAACCCAACTTTGCAGTAATGTCTTTTTGCCACAAGTTGCTACTACTTCATTGAGTTAGATGTAAAGTACAGACATACAGATTTAATGACATGTTGTGGTTTTGAATGACCTAAGGTAGTCAGCTGTTATTGTCCCATAAAAGATGTGAGCATTCAACCCTTACTGTCCGTTATCTCTTTCTCTCTCTCTCTCTGTCTGAGCAGAAGAACATTTCTGCTATGAGCTACGTGGCCATCATGGCTGTCATGCTGTTTGTGGCTATGTTTGAACTGGGCCCTGGTCCAATCCCATGGTTCATCGTGGCCGAGCTGTTCTCCCAGGGGCCCCGGCCGGCGGCCATGGCTGTGGCCGGCTGCTGCAATTGGACGGCAAACTTCCTGGTTGGAATAAGCTTCCCCAAACTAGTGGTAAGGGAGCGGCCGTGGTCCAGGTTTGGACCAGTTAGGACTTTGTTTGGGTTTAGTTTGGACTTCTATTCTTATCTCGTCTCCTTTTTGCTTTGTTTTCTGTTTATGTAGCTTTTTTTTTACTTTCTTTTACTGTCACTTTTTGTAATTTTTTCTATTATAGAAAATCTTAAAATGATATCATATTGTTTTTCTACTTGTGTTTTTATTTCCTTCTGTCTCCTTTCTCTTTTCTTTTGTCTCTTACACTGATGGAAGAAGTTTTCTGATCCTTTACTAACATTAAAGTACCAATTATAAAGTGTAAAAAATACTCCATTACAAGTAAAAGTCCTGCATTCAAAATTCTACTTCATTAAAAGTGCAAAGATAAAATCAGCAAAAAGTACAGAAAGTATGAAAAGTGAAAGTAAAATGTCTCTGACTGATTTCTGTCTCTACCTGACAATATTACATTATTGTCACAACTGATGCATCAATGCCTCAGCAGCATTTTATTGTTACAGCTGCTCAAGGAGTCACAGGATGAACAGAGGAGGAACAGAGAAAAAAAACATGGTTTTGAACCACTGTTTTAGTTTTGAATCAGTGTATTTGAAAAGCTTATAATATTTGTTTTTCATGTAAAATCTCATCTGAAAAGTAGCAACGAACTATAGCTCATAAAATAAATGTAATGCAGTAATTATTTACAATTACATGGAGTAGATGTATACAGTAGCAGAAAATGGAAAGTACAACTAACAGAATTGTTGCATCACTTGAGTAAATGTATTTAGTTACTTTCCACAACTGAATCTGCAGCTTTTCAGTCACATCACAGAGTAAATACGAATTTGAATGAATGTTTTGGAAGCTTGTGTCATCCAGACACAGGCGACTGATCATATAGAACCTGTAGCTGCAGGATATCACGGTAAACATAAAGAAAACACAAACACATCAGTGTTTAATTTTCAGCTTTGTCGGATTTGCAGAAGCAGTGGTCAAACTTCACACAGGGAAAATGATGAAGGGGCCGACAAAGGGCTGCATTATCAACTACAGTATTAGTATCAAGTAGAATTCTACTTCATGGTATACATGTATTTCTAGGTCTAACAAGTTGTTGACAGCAGTATTATGGAGTCTGAAACTGATTTATTTTTTCTGTTGAAAACAAATACTTCTTGGGAATTATTGGAAAGATATATATTTATTTCCTGTTGAGCTGCCTTGTATTCTTCTTAAAGATCATTGCTGTAACATGAGAACTCTGATTATGTAAAATCAATAATCTACAAAAGCCTGACCACCTTCTCTTCCCTCTGCAGGAGTTGTGCGGGCCATGGGTCTTCCTCATCTTCATGGCCTTCCTCATCATCTTTTTCATCTTCACCTTCATTAAAGTCCCGGAGACGAAGGGCAAGACCTTCGATGAGATCGCCCGCAGCTTCGGTGGCGCCCCGCCTCCCACCTCCTCATCCATCGAGGATCCTCCTGCCAGTGCCAGCGCCACCACAACGGTTCCCGCTTCGCCAGTGAAGGAGAAGGTCCCACTGGTGGAGGCGCCAGCAGCACCAGCAGCACCAGCAGCGACCCCAGCTCCTGTAGCTGAAACCACACCTCTGGAGGATAAATCAAACGTGGCACAGGAGAGTGTGTAGGATGTAGTTTTAAAGGGTGACGGAGGTTATAAATGAAGGAAGCTTTCAAAACTGCTGTAAATTGTTGGAACAATAGAAACTACAGTATAACATTTGATAATAGATCTCCTGACAGCATTATAAATTTACAGGCTTCAACCTTTAAAAAGTCATGCTCTCTGCTTTCACTCTTTGGACTTTTCTTCTTATTCCTTCTTTTAAATCCTCCTGTCATTAACTGGGAAAGGGAAGCAGTCAATGTACAACACCACAGGTTAAATCTACGGTACATTCCTAGGAATTCAGCCACACTCATTAGAAAGGGTGAGTCTTTCTCAAGACCGCTGTGTGTCTAGTCGGGACGACGCACTTTTCCAACACGGCAACACCGGCCATGGTCATGGAAACTGTTACTAAAGGTGTGAGGTAAAGGTCCAGGTGTGACGTCCTTCGTTCCAGACTAGAGGCAAAGTGTGATGACAATGACGCAGTCTTTGTGCAGGTGTTTCCAGATGTGTCGAGTCCATTAACTTCTAAGTTGGTCCATGTAGTGTGAGTGAGGTGACACGGACAACCACGATGCACATTTGTTGAATTCACGTATTTGTCTTCTTAAAGTTTCCACTGCTGTTATAGTGGGTATTGTAGTGCAATATAACTTTGTAGCCGTAGTTTTATCTCGTACTATGTGGCTACGTTCTATCTTTTCATGTTTTAGGAAGTGTTCTCAAATCACAGGTCAAAGAAGGGATGATTTTAATTTAAATTCATGCTCTGCCTGTAGTTGTCGATGATGAGCTGGCAAACTGGAGAGCTTTTTAGCAATGCCAAAGTACTGCTGGAGAACAGATGTGACCTCAGATCTGTTTCTTCTGGTTGTTAAATTCTTTGTGGGGAATTAGCAGCAGCCACAGGCCATGCTTAGTTCATTACATTTATAAATTCTGAAAGCCAGTTTGGTGGTTAAATCTGTAATTCACACATATTTAACTTTATTTAGTTGGATCAGCCTTGGTGATAACCACTCATTGTGGTGTCGTCCTGCTTATCCTTGGATTTTCAGTGGAAGTTGCTGCTGAGTTTTACTGTTTATTCCAAACAAACACATTTTCCTCTTTGACAGAGAATTAGTTTAAAAAAACAATAAATCATGACAGCGACTGTAATGAATTTTAGATTTGCTAATGACTGTGGCCTGTGGATAAAAACACTACCCGCGTTTCCATGAACCTGCTTAATGCACAGTTGGAAATTGTGAATTAAGAGCTCGCTCATTTGAGGTGTTTTTTTCAATTACTCGAAAAAGCAGTATTTCGCAAAAGTGAAATGGAAACACTTTTTCCACATTTAAGTCACATGAAATCCAGGAACATCACAGATTATGAGTCTGATATGTGGCAGATATAAGGGGTTATAAGGGTTTTCTGTCATTATATCCACTAGATGCTCTCATTGCCTTTGAATAACTACAATGGCTGTTGTGAAGGATGCAGTCATCCCAGCAATTAGCAGATGATATAATCCATCACCACGTTTGGAAATTAAATGATATCACGAGAGGAGAAAACCCAGCTTTATTCACATAACATCAATCAGTGGAAACACAGACCATTCGCAATTTTGTTATTAATATTTTGTGCAAAACAGCAATGGAAACACGGCTACTGTTGGCTGAATTGTTTTACATTCATAGATTCCAGTAGGGTAACGTGCAATGTATATTTTTTGTTGAGGAGAAAATTATGAGTATTTATTTACCATAGAAATAGATTTTTTTATGAAGTATATATAATAAACTAGAGTAAATTTAGAGTCATGATGCTTTCCACACTAATCTCGAGGTATGAAAAGCTTAATGAGTCTGCAGTGAGCTTCGCCTGCAGCGGTGGAGTCGAACCTACATTACTTGAACTGCAGCTCAGAGATGTAGATGACGTGGCAGGAAGAGTCTAACACTGTTAATCTCAATTGTTCCTCTCTACTTAGATGCACTTTGTTAACTAGATGAGCAGCAAAGCGAGCATTAGAGCCACAATCACTGATGTAGAGGTCATCGGGCACAGTCGCGCTTTAAGTCAAATTAACTTATAAATGATAATTCAAAGTGTATTTACCTGAGCGATGGCTTGTATCTGGCCAAGCTGATATTAGAATAGGTAAGAACTGTATCAAATGTGCAATCAATGTAGAATCTGCAGGATCAACACTGTAGGAGTTCATAAAGAGCAGAGGTGACTGGAGAGGAAGTGCTAATGCTTTATAAACAACAGATAAACAACATTTTAGTGGAGGACCAAGTGTCTTGAATAGTTCATGTTTGCTTAAAGTAACTAATCTGTTGAATTGATTTTTTTTCCCCACAAAGTCAGAAATGACTGCTTTTACTACTTAATGTATGTACTGTGAGTTTTATATGTGAAATCAAAGCAGAGTGTTGCTCCAGAATGACACATCCACAATTATTAAAACTACAGAATACTTGACCTTTCTTTTCAAATTAAATTGTAGTGTTTATTAAGGATTGACAATTAATTCGGTTCTATGGGTGGAAATTATTTGAGCAGAAAACATGTTTTAGCTCTGCAAACAATATTTGGATGCAGCTGCTCTGGATGCAGGGCTACTCTGATTGGCTGAGCAGTACTACAGTGGGTGGAGCTTAAGAATGCTAGCTTTTCTGTCTATTTTCTTGGGCTGAATCCCAGTGAAAAGACAAAACCTTAGAGAAGAAGATGCTGATATAATGAAACCTGGCATTCCTGCTACCAACTGAATGCTATGTTATGTAGCCTAGCTATAGATTAGCCTATACCTGTTTAGCTAGCTAGTCATTAACTATGTATCATCTGACCTTATGGGTGGTCATGAATGAAGGAAAAGTCTTTCATCATTTTTTTTTGTCAGTCATTTGGTGATGATGGCTTAGCTAGCTATCTTGTGCTTCAAAAACTGTAGGTCTTTGAATGGCTTACTAAGGGATCACTCAGAGAACAGAGGTTACAAATAAGTAACCAGTCGGTTTTTAATCCTTTAATTAAAGAACTTGGTGTAAGTATTATTTTATCTAAGTCAAATCGATTATCGCCTCCTCCAGAGTTCAGCAGAGAAATTGTTTTTGAACCAGAAAAGCTATTTGCTGATAAGTCAAAGTTAATCATTTTGACTATAATGACATTTTGGAGCAGCTCTCTGATGTATGTGTTGTTGCATGTGTTTCAGAGTGGCCTGTTGTTTTTGATCCATGTGTTCAAGCACTAAAAAAAGCGGTTGTGTGCCTCCTAAAGCCTAAACACACTGAATGTTACTTTGGACGCGTCATTACAGTGAGTAACATAATTGTATTATTGCAAAGCCGCCTAAATAGTCAGCTTTAAATAGTCAGTTATCCTGCTGATTGCCATGCACCATAGTAGTTCCTCAATTATAAAATGTAATGGTGCTGTAAACCATATATTCCAACATGGAAATACATATTTACATTACATTACTAAAATTAGCAAGGTTTCCTCCTTCATAGTCTCAAAAACATCATTGTTTTTGTGTTTGTGTGGCTGTGGAAAACCGACCGCTTCCATTGTGTTTCTGGCTTTATCTGTCGGGTCCAGACGCTGTCTACGTCGTGACGCTTTGTCTGAAAAGTCAGCCATGTGTAGCATTGTACCTTTACAGATTTATGTATTACCAACATTGTACAGTATGTGTGGTGTATAAATGTATGACACAAAGTATATTTTCTATATTCTGTCGTGATTGTGTGAATTATTGTAGTTTAAAAGGCTATTTTCACCCGTGCTGCATTGAAGAACATATTTATTTATTTATGTATCATTGATCTTTAGGCTTGACTAGAAAAATATTGATCTTGACGAGTCATTTAAGTAATTTATACTGAAGTGTAAACGACTGAAAACACGAAAATGTCTTTTTGCTGACATTGTTCACTTGTTTTGAGAAGTATTAGCCTGTAAGCCTGATGTGATGTGGAAGGACTTGTTAAGATGAATATTTTGTCGATTATGGTCGGAGTCCTGGCTTTGTTGTATATCGCTGTATTTGATAGTGATGTACTGTGTTTGCACTGAAGGAGGCGTGTGCTACGCTCCTCATGGTAGTGTTCGGTGTTGTACTCGACCTCTCCTGTACCGGTCCAGCTTCTGTCTGTGGCTGCACCCACACTGCTCCTTCAATATGGCACCAACACTGATCTTTACCCGGACTTGGTTTACGCTGCTTGCACAGTTTGGGTTTGCATTTTTGTGACATCACAGTTCAAATACCTCGTACACATCACCGTCCTTTTTCTCTGACTCCTGAGGTGAAATGAACGTATCTCAGAGGAAAAAAGTTGAAAAAATAAATTGAGAATCGTGTTGTAAATGGAGTCAAAAGTCCTTCAAACATTTGACAGGAAGCTTAAATGTTGCTTTTGATGATGAATTTTGGTGGCCAATGCTGGAGGGAGGGATTCCTACAACATGTTTTTTCTTTGGTTCAAACCAATGTGGAAAAAGTGATGTGATTTGTTGGTAGGTAAAAGTGCCCATTCAGATAGTGGGGATTGCCAGTTGAACTAATTCAGTCAGCTGCAACTTTGTTCAATAGAGATTTGGAAATGTGTCAAGCAAACGTGTCAAAACAATCAAAGAAAATCCCAAATTTTCATTGTGTGTTACTGAACTAATGAAGGAAATAATCCAGAGTTCAGGCAAATAGTTTGATGTGAGTGCAGCGTAAAAGACATCTGTCTACCTGCAGCACATCACAGAGTCGGTGAAAGGATGTGAAAGAAATATAAGGACCCAGGTGCACTCTGCTCTTAACCGGCTACTTTATGCACATGTACGGACTCAAAACCTTCCACTCACTGTACAGCAATAGGAGAGTATAAGTTCATTTGTAAATATGTATTTTTTAAAAGAGCACTATTTATATGTTGACTTGCACGGTCATACGTTGTGTGTTTGGTTTATTTTTTTCTTTCGGGGAGCACACATTGATCGTGTAGAAGAGAGGGACAGACTCTACTGCGGTGAATAAAAAGTCTCTTGGCACATTTAGCTTTATGTGTGTGAAAGAGCAACACTGCTGTCCTTCATCTCACGTCTTCCTCATCGCTCAGTCACCGCCATGTGTTCTTTATTCATCTGTTCGCCTATTCAGATTGCACTCAGAGCTGTGGAGTATTATCAGGTTTTTTGGCTGCCATGTTGTTCTGAATTTGTTGATTTTAGTGACGTTGCCATGGCGACTGCCGCCAACAATCTAAAAGTCAGGTACTTCTGAGCGATGTTACCTAGCAACAGTCAGGAAGTAAAATTCCAAACCGTGTTTACATATTTTTAGAAAGCAGCCGACGTCTTCACCTTTAACTCCAAGAATTCAGATATAACTCGCAGACTAAAAACAGAACCTTCTTCAGCTGAATCTCTGCCGCTGGAGAAATGTCCTGACCGGTGTGAATCAAACCCGGGTCACAGACTCACGGCTGCTGTGATCCGTGTTTGGGTCTGTGTGTTGACTGTGTGTCCACTGTTTGTGCCTCTCTGCACCCCATGCATACATAGACTGTTATTCAGTTTGTGCACGTCAGTGAGAAAGCTTTTCACCTTTTGCTTCTGCAGGTGAGATGTGTCGCTCCCTCGCTCTCTTGGTGCACAGGTTACTTTTTTAGACTAAAGAAATATGAAATACTGTGTGAACTCCACATGTAGACGTTGGACGTTCTAATTAAATGGCAGATGTGAATGTAGTGCAGAGAGGAGTGATTATAGACACACAGCCATCACCTGCTTTGCAGTGGCAGCCAAAAAACTGAGATAAGCCTGAGTTGAAAGGTATTTACATGATGTTTTGGGACTTTGATGGAACTGCTGCTCAGTTTCCGGTGATGGGCTGTAACCATGGTTTCTGTAATGGGATGGATGGTGTTGTTGCTGTGCTACACCAGTGATGCCCCCCAACGGTTTCTGTTCCACTTGTGTTTGTATTGTACATACCAGATATGATGTTGTTAAATAAAATATTAATCATGTAACAAGACTTTCTGTCTAAGAGCTTCTTTACCTGAATTCTGGGCACGTTTAGGTGAAACAAATTAAACATCACTGATCATGAGACAATCAACCACAGTAATGACATGATATTAAAATGAACATTATTTAATAAAGCATCCTTTTTAAGGCGTTAATAAGTTGTAACTAAGCTCCTTATTACCTGTTAGAGTCATTTACTAAAGCTTTTTGAGTTGTTAGGCTGTAGAAATGCTTTTGAGTAGGATTTATATTATTCATATCTATATTTTCCTATACCATAGGAATTTGTAGCTATTAGTTATTTTTTACAGATTTTAATTTTCATAAAATTGTGGAGTTATAATAATTATAGATTTTATTATAATAAAATGTAAATCTTGGGACCATGTGGGAAAAGTATCCTCACTCTAAAATGTTCTCTGATGTGTTGTCTTGTAATAAATTAATAAATAAAAAAAACAGTCCCTGTTACACATATATCCCAGACCGGCTCGGCTCGGCTCGGCCCGGCCCGGCCCCGGGTGGCCCCTCTCCCCGTCCCGCTGCTCCGTCATCCCGTCGCGCCGGAAAAGGCCGAGCAGGAGAAGGAGGCGTTTCCCTCCAACAACACATCAGCTGCAAATTTATGCAAAACAGAAGAAGCGCTGCTGCTGGTGGAGGCGGCGGCGGCGGAGGAGGTGGTGCTGCGGCCGTCCTGCACACAAGAGGAGCGGAGCAACAACAAACAGCACGGGAGCGAACAGCTCCGGAGGCCACCGAGTCGTTTTCCTGCCCGTGGCCGGTGCAGCGGGAGGCGGAGGAACCGGACCGGGGCCGGTAAGGACGGACCGAGAGCCCCGTTACCGAGGCAGACAGGAGCGGCAGCGCCTAGCGGGATGCTAGGAGGGGTAGCCTCCGGTCTGAAACATGGAGGGTAGCTAGCTAACATTAGCTCTGTGTGTGTGTGTGTGTGTGTGTGTGTGTGTGTGTGTGTGTGTGTGTGTGTGTGTGTGTGTGTGTGTGTGTGTGTGTGTGTGTGTGTGTGTGTGTGTGAGGATGGCTGCAGCTGAAGAGGAGACGGGTTTTACTCCTGGGGGGTCTGAAGCTCGCAGACTGACCGAGCTGGGTCAGGACTGTGTGTGTGTGTGTGTGTGTGTGTGAATTTACTGCAGGTTATAAATAAAGGTTATAAATCTGTACAGGACTTAGTGCAGGAGAAACTACAACTAACAAAAACAACAACAAAAAAACAAAAAATTAAAAAAAAAAAAAAAAAAAATTGAGGGTTTTGAGTCTGAAATGAAAATATAAAAAGCATAACAGACTTTTGTATTCACTGGTCCTGGAGCCTGGTTTTCTCAGACTGTAGCTGGAAAGACTTTTGAAGTTTGCTATGGTGCATTCAGGTGCAGTCTGAAATAAATTACAAACAAATAACAACACATTTGAATAACTAATTTGCTTCTATTATGTGATAGGATATTAGCTTGGTCAAGAAATATCAACGTCTGTATATATGTCGGATAAAAACTGGAAAAAAATGCTGAACATATGTTTGAGGTAAATCAGTGGAGTGTTGCTATTACGTGTGAACTGAGATCTAACAGGTCTGATTATCGAGTACAAGATAAACTTATCAAAGGTGTTTGTTTGTTTGTTTTTATCAGCTGATTGATATTATAGAAGGGACATATGTATTTGTCATCGTGATGCACAAATAAAGGCAAGGTTTCTCCATGTAAACGAGCATTTAGCAACAGATTATGTCTTAAAATGTTTGGAAAGTTGTCTTGCAGCACAGAGCTCTGATTGGTTGGATTCACCTGGATTTATTGACAGTTCATTTTTGTTTTGTATGAATTTTCATTTGTGTGTGCAAATGTCGCTGAATTCCTCAAATGAATGAAAAGTCAAGTGCACTATTTATTTATTTATTTATTTATTTATTTATTTATTTATTTATTTAATGGTCATGTGCATTTTCAAAATTTGAAAAAATAAAACTGTTGCAAAGAAGTTTTAATTTTCCTTGTAAATACTAATAATCATTCAGTAACTGCTTTTCATATTCAGTCTGGTTGTGTCTCACCCGGCTGGTACAGTTTGACTCTATCATTCCTGCAGGAAACAGGTGTTTGTGAAGCACTGAGGTGTTGTGACGTCCTTCCAGGTGAGGCGTCAGGAGACAACACCAGTTATCAGTGTCAGTGTGAAGGGGAGCGTAGCAGCCAGAGCAAACGTGGGCCCCTCAGTCACGCTGTCTCAGCTGTGTGAGGGACCAGTTTGTCAGGAGAAGTGACGGGTGCTTCTTCAAAAGTGTGTGTTTGACCGATGGACGTCCGCTCTGTCTTCTCAGCAGCCATGGAGACGGACGGAGAGCAGAACCAGCAGGGGGCCTCCACCAATGGGAGCGCTGCGCCCGGGACCAGCTCCCGCCCCTCTCCCATGAACTCCATGTCTCTGTATGAAAGACAGGCAGTGCAGGTAGGTGTGTGTGTGTGTGTGTGTGTGTGTGTGTGTGTGTGTGTGTGTGTTTCACAGGAGTCGTTCTGCTCAGACTGATGCTGTTTTTCCTCAGTCCTGAAATGATCAGTCGGCTTAATCATTTATTTGTTTGTGGACAGATAATTAATGAACAACAATTGATAACTGATTAATCGTTTCATTATATCACTAATGCACAACAATACATTTTAATACATCTTATACAGAGTTTATTCGTTTTTCTGCTCATTTTGAAGTCTCAATTATCTGAAATTGTCTTAAACACACAACACATGGATTCACTTGTCATTGTCAGCTTCCTCCATGTAAAGTGACTCTGTACTTAAAACGACTCCTCGTCACGTTTTACCTCTTGGTCTCGAGACGCTGGACTTTCTAATCAGAGCACACAACCTTGTGATTCAGGTCTGGATTTAAAGAAACGAGACTCGGAGAAGCTTTTGGCTGCAGACGAAGGTTAATGAAATTCATTCATTCATTTTTATGTGGCCTGTTAAATCAGGCGAACATGAGAGCTGTGTCCAGTATGAGGCATAAAACAGGAGCTTCACATGACAAAGGGCTGGATTTGGATTTTTGTGCGTCACAGTTTGTTTGGTAGAGGAAGGATGTGCTTATTTGTCTCTGTAATCTGTGATGTGTATGTAGGCTGAGGGACAGGAAGTGATGGAGGGCGGCTGAATCTGGGAGGTGAAGAGAGAGATGGAGTCTCTCTGGGTTGATGGAGGCTGGGTGTAATTTTCTCAGGCTTCTGTCACCATGCACGGCCATCTGTCTTTGTCAGGGCGCTCACACTAATCCAGCCCGCCACGCTCACTTTCATCTTACAACTTATTACTGTATGAGCCTCAGCTCATACATCAGGCAGCTGGCAGCAGGCTCAGCACCCTCCCTTCCTCCCTGCTTCCTCTCCCCTTGTTTCTCTTATTTCTCTTTCCTCTTTCATGGTGCTGAACCTTCTTTTCTTTCTCCCAGGTCTTACTAGTCCTACTTCTTTCATTCCTCCCTCTCCTTACTTCTGTCTCTTCTTCATCTCCTCCTCTCTAACCTCTCGCTCCAGTTCCTTTACTGCCCCTTTATTTGTCCTTTCTCTCCCCTCCTCCTCCCTCCAGGCCCTGCAGGCGTTACAGAGACAGCCGAATGCAGCTCAGTACTTCCAGCAGCTGATGCTGCAACAGCAGATCAACAACGCCCAGCTGCAGAACCTGGCCGCCGTGCAACAGGTAAAGGTGCACGCATGTTATACTGTCTGTAAACTTATGTCAAAGGTTGAGACGAACAGAAAAAAATAGTAAAGTAATAAAAGACACCAGAGGAATCACAGAACAAAACAAAAGAACCGCAGCATGCAGCAGCAGCTCTGCATGAAGAACAAACTGGAAACCACCAGAAAAAGATGTGAAGCCACAGAACTGTAGCTGCTGGACCCAAACAAAGAGCCGGTGTAAACATGTCACTGTCGGCCGTGTCGGGAAATCTAAAACTTCTCTTCTCTTCTCGCTTCACCTCACTTCACCTCCTCTTCCTCTTCCTCTTCCTCCCAGGCTACTCTGGCTGCCAGTCGTCAGTCAAGTCCTTCCAGCAGCAGCTCGTCTCAGACCACCAGCACCACAGCTGTACGTGCACTTCTCTGTTCTTGTTTTTTTTTTTTTTTTTTTTGCTGCAGCTCATGCACAGACTCTTTCATAGTCTCCGACAGCGTTCTGCCGGTTTCATGTAAAATCAAACCAGCCCAAGGAGCGAATTGAAATGATCAAAGTTAAGCTGAATCCCTCCAGCCTCTGCACTGTGGTGGGAGTGTGTTTGATTTACACTTCTAAAAATACGTGCTTTTAAATAAATCATTTACAAACACATTAAAGTTGCACATTGTTGTTTTCAGGTCAGTGTCACATCTGGAGCCGGGTCCACAACCAGCAGCCGTCCCATGGGCGCCTCAGCAACATCCACCATCAGCCAGTCGGTGCTGCTGAGTGGGACGGCAGGAGGGCAGGGACAAATGTACCTGAGGGTGAGTTTCACATACGCCAGGGGTCGGCGAGCAAGTTCAGCCTCGGACCAGTTCTCTCTAATCTGATGGTGGGCAGAAGATAATCAAAGACCAAGTTCATGAATTGATCGATAAAGATGCAGCTGGAGTTTTTGTTTCTGTTCACATGTCACAGTCACATATTCTTTGTTTGACTGATTTACTGAACAGTTTTTTCACACCACCACCACCACCACGGCTAATTCAGAGGTCTGTCAAGCAAGAAGCAGAACCTGTGGAACTTCCTGTCAGAATTTTTAAGAATAGTTTTTAGAATAAAAACTCTCATTAGCTTGAAATAAAACACTGATGCAAAAAAACGCACTTTTATTTTATAGGCAAAATCACTAAAGAGGAAGTGATTCTGTGGGTAGCTGTTGTTGTCATGACGGAGATCTGTTGTAGCAGATAAAAGTCTAATGAGCATGAATTATAGCAAAATGTAAGTCTGTCAGTCTGATGATGTAAAATTTAAAAAAAATTATCAAAATAATCTGGCAGCCAGATATTATTGCTGATGAGCAGTTTTGGCTGCAGTTTGCCATCCACTGACAAACAGTTTCACCAGGAGGGAGAAAGTAATGAGCGTTACAGAGGTTCCTTAAAGCAGAGTGGGAACATTTTCTGGCTGATGTTAGAATTAAAGTCAGATCACGTCCTCAGTCGGAGCTGATGCTCTGTTTATCTTGACACCAGTGTTGGTTTAGTTTCTGTGTTTTGGTGACTGTCCTGTCGTCCGGCAGGTCAACCGATCCCTCAGGGCCCCCATCTCCTCACAGCTCATCTTCATGCCCGGCAGCACGGCAACTGCTGCCGTGGCAACCGTCACCCAGCAGCCACAGGCTCACCAACAGCAGCAAGAGGTGACTCCAACCTCCTCCGCCAGCAGCCAATCAGACAATGATCAGGTTTGTGGAATGGATGTGTGGAGGGTCTGAGGAGAGAACTAACCTCTGACCTCACACCACACTGATCCCTCAGCTGGCGGCTCCACCGTGGAGCACTGTTGTCACACGGATTTTCCTCTCTGTCCCTTTATCTAGGTGCAGAATCTCGCCATGCGAGGTGTGTCCGGTCCCAAAGGTGTGGGTGTTAAGACGGAAGCCCCAGAGAGGAGTGACTCAGGTAGGGGGGGGGTGAAGGCAACCTGCTTGACTTGTAACAGCATCTGACAACCGAGCTAACTGTTATTCCAGGTTTAAATGTCATAAGTGTGTGTGTGTGTGTGTGTGTGTGTTTCTTTCTTTTTCCCAGCTGCCTACTCTCTGGTCCAGCCCTCCCACCAGTCAAACCCCCAGTCTCCCGCTAAGCCAAGCCAGCCTCAGCCCCAGACCCCCCACATCAAAATCCCCACGTACCCTCAGCCCACCAACCTCAAAGCCCACCCTTCTTCTTCCTCTGGCGCCTCCTCCTCCTCCACCTCTTCCTCCACCTCCTCCATCCCTCTCTCCCAGCTGCTGCTCCACGGGACCCGGACCATTACCACGGGAACCACAGCTCCCACAGCAACGCACACTCTGGTCCTAACGTCCAATGCGGCATCCCAGCCCCACGGGTACCCTGTTGGCACGGCGACCATCAAACCGGCAGTCAACACTCAGACACTGGTGGTGCAGCCTCTGCAGAAGACCTCGCTCAGCGCAGAGAAGTCAGGCCACGGCAACGGACCCATCCCCATCCAGCCTAAAACTCTGCAGGGGCTCCGTCTGCCCCTCCAGCTGCCTTCTAGGAACCCCCCTCCCATCCTGCCTGCCCCCCCACCGGCCAGCAGCTCTGCCCAGCCTGTGCAGCCCCCTCAGCAGCCGCCGCACATTCCAGTCCAGATCGTGGGCGCCAGGCAGAGCACGCTGGGAAACGCCCAGGCTCTGGCTCTGGCCCGGAGCAGCTGCAGCCAGGACGGAGCCGCCGTCCTCACCAGCTCGTCCAGCCTGCTCACCATGGTGGCCTCCATCGCTTCCAGGGAGGGCGGGGTCGTGGGCCGAGGGGTGGGGCTAAAGGCGCTTCAGTCACCACAAGAAGCTCCCCCGTTGGCTCAGGTGTCTCAAGTGCACCCGCAGGCCAATCAGAACTCCGGACAGAGTCAGAACGGACCCATAACTTCAAGCCCCGCCTCCTCCCAGTCCCCCATTGTTTCCTCTCCTCCCTCCTCGCTCTCTCGTTCCTCGCTCTCCCTCCCCCTGCCGACTGAAGAGCAGAGAGGAGCGTCAGCTGCTGTGACCACCAATGGAGACTCATCAGGAAGTCAGACTCCACAGGTCAGCTGATCGCTGTTCGCACTCGTTATTACACTGATGCAGTGTCAGCGTCTCAGTCTGTGTTTGTCTGTGTAACAAATACATTTCATATATTCACACTTTTTCTCATACAGTGGTCTTAAATGGAATAGTTTGACATTTGTGTGCAGTTGAGGTACTTAGTTTCTGACCAGGAGCACGATGGAGCTTTGTTTTAATGGTTCCGTGTTTGGTCTCTATCATGCACGCTCACACCATCACACGTGCACATGGGATCCACTGTCTGCTGCAGGTTTCAGGTTGATCATTAGATGGTGGTAATGCACTAAGAAATGTGACAATGCTTTTGCTTTTGCAGTGAAGAACAAGGCTTCAAGCCAGCGAAGAAATTCTGGATGTAAACGATGTAGGATTTAAGATAAAAAATAATCGGCGCTGCGGATGTTTTATGAGGACAGAAATGCATTTCCAACACGTGGTGGTTTTAGTTTTTGGTGAGAAACAACTTTTGTTTGTTTACCAAAAAACTCTGCAGGGCACCAGAGCGAGGACGTGATTCGCTGAGCTTGTCTGACTCTGAAGTTCGGGGGCCGCATCCTTCATGGGTTTATTTGAAGACCCCGTCACAGCGGTGCAACAAGGCCGCCCAGAGAAATGCATCCTTAGTTTCCTGGGAAACGAAAAATCCACCTGTTTGATCATTCGTGGCCCAACCTATCCCAAGATTCATTGCACGGCAATTGCCCAGTGATGAATCACTTATCAAGAAGATGCAGGACTCTGCAAGTGAAACAGTAGCCAGGATAAATAGGAAACCCTCCGTAGACCAGACCTTCGTGGGCCGCGCCTTTGTTGACCGTGTTCTCCGAAGGATGCGGCCCCTGAACTGGGACACAGCTAAAGTGTGTGCAGTGGCTTCCCTAGGAGTCTTATCATCACTGTGAGGTTGCTAGGCAACCAGTGGAAGCTGCTGGTCCAAGGGTGAAACTGTTGTTGTTGTTGCAGTTACTTCCTAAACAACAGCCTGAAACACACGGTTCATTAGCATCTCCTGTAACTTGACGTAATCTTTTCTAACTCATGTTTCAGGGGAAGCAGATGACTGGCTCACTGAAAAGGAAGTCAGACTCAAATTCAGCCAATGATGAAGATGGCCCCTCCCCCCCACGGATCCAGCCTGTCAGAGATCATGCCTCTGTGCTCCCGACCAATCCCATTGAAGCAGGTAACAACAACAGAGACACGTGTAAATCTTCATAGTTGATAAATAACATGAGACTAATCTAACACACTGTCCTCCTCCTCACCCCCCCACCAGGCTCTGCTGCGCCTCCTCCTGCCCCCCCCTCTCCCTCCCCAGTCCTGTCAGTGTCCCGTGGGGTATGCGGTCAGGGGGAGAGAGCTCCTCCCCCTCAAGCCGTGGTGAAACCTCATGTCCTTACTCACCTTATAGAGGGCTTCGTGATCCAGGAGGGGGCGGAGCCTTTCCCTGTGAGTACGCAGGATCTGTAGTCTTTGATACCCCACTCCCACAGGAGACACGCCCTCTGTTATGACACTGTTTTCGAGGTCGCTGAGCTTTTCTTTCTGTTTATTGGCAGGTGTGTGGTCCAGTGAAGGACTCGGCCGGGGAGGATTTAGCTAATGACAGTCCGGATACTAACCAATCAGAGACAGTTACCACTGCAACAGGTAACAGCTTTTAAAGTACTGCTGACATGTCTGAGGGTCGAGACTTTCTGTTTATGCTTCAGATTTTGTAAAACGTGATCTGAGTTCTCATCTTTAAGGTTAAGCTTTAGCTTCATGTGACTAAAATCTCCCAAAACAGCTGTAGTTAAATGGGCCTGACACAAGTTTGAGCTGTTTATTTGCTCTTCCAGCTAACTGTCCATACTAATTAGCTTGTTAACCTTGCCAAACGTAATTAACATAATATGGATACGGAGAACAGGATTTTAAACTGTGCAACAAAATGACCCTTGTTTGACCCTTGTTTGTTTGAGCTTGGAGACATGAACATTTTAATTACAACCTCCATGCTGGAATTTACCCACAGGCAGCACCACAGCAGAGTGAAATGTCTTTTCTCAGTGTGGTATCATCGTGTAGACTGATGTTTGCTTTGTTTGTCGGAGTTTTTCTGATGCAGCGTTATAGTAGTCCAACACATTTATGTGCAAACAGTAGAAATGATAAACTTTTAACTTGTGCTCTGTTCTCTCTCTGAACTCTCCCCTCAGTGCTTAAGTGTGAGTACTGTAAAAACTTTGCTCCTGCCAGCCAGTTCAGAGGCACCAAAAGGTTCTGCTCCATGTCTTGTGCCAAGAGGTACTTCAACATGCATGAAATATAATATATACAGTGGGAGAAGCTGCCTGAGAATTCACTGTAATGCTGCTGTGGCCTGTTTTCCCTCACATTTTAAAGGGATTGTTGCAACACAAAGGCCAGAGAAAAATTTTCAGTTTCTCAGAGACCGGCCACAGTTGGAATTTTAGAAATAATTGTCTTTTTTTTTTTTTAAATACATCACCAAAATTTCACGTTTTAGTTATTTGTTCAACTATTTAAAGGTCCCATATAGCATAAAGGCAGATGTCCATGTGTTTCTGATTATAAAGCAGGTCTAGGTTCTATATTAATACTGTGAAAGTATCAAAGCCTCAGTCCACAGAGAAATGCACACAGCCTGTATTCAGACACTGAGCCTTAAAACCAGCCGTCAGGACTTCTGGAACGTTGTGATGTCACAACAAAGCAGTCGCCGCTCTCAGCCACGCCCCAAGCCCCGCCCACCTGGACCCACCATCCAACCTTGCAGGATTTGGTTTCTCTGAGTGTTTACCTGAAATCTGCTGTGTTTTTATTCAATTACTCAGAAAACAGTCAGCCAATCAGAAGAGAGGCTCAGATCCTCTCTCACTGACCTGTTGTTACTGGAGCTCCAGAGAGAAGCCTGAGAGGAGATGTAAAACTACACTGAGATGGTTTTTGGGTCTTAAAACCACAAATATATCTTCTTATGGTTATCAGTGTAAAATATGGGACCTTTTTAATTTTTTAATTTTACTAACTCTAATTTTGTCTCAAATCTCTTCATTACCAGATATTTAAATCTGGTCAAGGTAAAGATAGATTACATCCTTTTTGAGGTAAAGAAAAGACAAAGAAATATCAGAATCATCTTTTTAAAACTTGGTGGTTCTAATTTGTTTGTAATCTTAGAACGTGAACTCGTCTTCGTGTCATCAAACCCTCCAAATAATCCAAAATCTTACACGACACGACCTCTGTGTCCTGAAAAGAGACTAAATGTGACAGTTACATGTGAATTCTCAGGTGACTGCAGCTGTATGTGTCACAGCATGTGTGTTTTCTGTTCTCATGGTTTATTTTTGTGTTTGAAAACTGTGGTAGCTTCACTTCATGCTCATTTCTTTGTAAATAAATAAAAAAAAAAAATAGCATGAAAACTTCTCGAGTCAAATCTCAGTCCAGTCCAGTTAGTTTTGTTGATGTTTTTTCTCTTTTGAATTTGCTTCACATTAAAACTGTATTTATGGTGTCACTTTATAAACAATGCTCTGTCCGCATTGTTTGTAACAGTCAACATATGATTTTACATTTTCTGCTTCTGCTTTGCATTTGTCCCTTTGCCCACTACGTGTGTATAGGTTATATACCACATATGGCGCAAAGAGATAAAGACTATGTTTTGCTCGTCTTGGCTTCAGTACCGTATATGTCACTCTTTGTCTACGATACAGTATGTATTGGTTCCCCAGGTACAACGTCAGCTTCCGGCAGCACTTCTGTGTGCGGCAGGGTCATGGCCAGGGTCAAGGTCAGGATCACGCTCCGGCTCGGGATCAAGGCCAGGGTCACCTCTCCAACTCGGACGAGGAGGGAGGAATCGCCAGGCGGAGAGTTCCCCGCAGGACCAGCTCAGAGATAGCCAGCGCCAAGATAGCAGGGAGACCCATACCTGTCAAGGTGAGTCAGGACCGCGTATTCATCGAGTCGCCTTTAAGTTCCCATATTTTACACTTTCCTAAGCCCCCGGTCCAGTCATGTACCAGGTTTATATATTTTTATGGCTATCAAAACCTCAAATAAAAAAAGATATGGGACCTTTAACTGCTTGAGTCACTATGCTCATATACATGTAGCTGAACTATGAGTAAGCTACTGCAAAATTTAGTTGAACTACTGATTTTAATTACAAGTGGTTCACTTCTCCACAACACTGGCAATAACACATGAATGAGTTTGACAATATGGATGGGCACATTCTGAGGTGCAAAGCAGCTCATGGATCCGTACCCGGCGCTCAGTCACCCCTGTTAACGCTTCCTACCCCCTACTGGCTGCAAAGGGTTAAAACAGCCGTCACAGACAGGGAACAACTGCTTTAGGGGCTTTATTTCAGTGATGACACTTTTCATTTTCATCATTTCATCTGCTACAGTTTGCTCATTATTTCTGGATGTGGTCGCACACAGTGCAGCCTCAGGCTTCTACAAAGGGGGCAGTTTAAAATGTCTCACCCCCCCTGTGCTCCTCGCAGTGCCGTTCAGAGTCCAGCCATTCAGAGGAGGAGTCCAGCGGGGAGGAGGATGAAGACGACCCCCTGTCCCTCTCCCCAGCGTCCTCCGCCTCCTGCCACCAGCCGCCTCCTCCGCTCCCGGCAGACTCTGCACCCAGCTGCCTGCCTGCTGTCCCCGCCCAGTGGAGCGTCGAGGAAGTGTCACAGTTTATTTCCTCGCTACAAGGTGGGAAGATTGTGTCATAAGAAACAAAGATCTTCGAGCTTAATTACAGAGTCTTTTTTGTAAATAAGATTTCTAACCATTTTCTTCATCACACTTCTCACCTTCCCCGTTTTTATCCCTCCTCTTCCCGCAGGCTGCGAGGAGCTCGCCTCCCAGTTCCTGTCACAGGAGATTGACGGACAGGCGCTGCTGCTGCTGAAGGAGGAGCATCTCATGTCCACCATGAACATCAAGCTAGGTCCCGCCCTCAAGATCTGTGCCCACATTAACAATCTGAGAGACTGATGTCTCCATAAATCCACTCCATGTTCAAAGTCAAGCCCCGGGCATTTACCCCAAACTCTTGTCCTGCATCCAGCTCAGATACAGAACTGGTTCCAGGGCAGTGAAGTCCTGCAGGTGAAGGTACAGTTCTCAACGGCCGCAGCACTTGAATCTGTTGTTGGTTTGTCCGCTCTTTAACGTGTTTTTAAAGGTTGTTTTGTGAGTTCCTTAAAAATCTGTCATATATGTCAGTTGCAAAAAATGCAACCGATTACAAACTACACTTTGGTGAAGACACACGTCTCCTGAAATGCTGCTTCTGTGCAAAATCGGTCCTTGCAAGCAGAAATGGTTTTTACCAAGTGATTACATTTTCCTTTTTCAATCTTTCAGTCTTAACACCTGTGTTGTAAAGGTGCAGAAATGAAGGTTTTGAATGTATTTTCAATGCAGAAATCACTTTTACTGAGTTCAATGAGTAAATGAGGATAAACCTGAATCCATGGTACCTGCACAGGGTTCCCACATTTTACAAGTTGCTGCTCTTTCTACAGACTTTGGCCCAGACTTTTGTTACATCTCATATTCCAAGTTGAGGAATATGACAAACACACAATTGTTTCATTCATTGTGCAGGAAAAATGTTTTTTAGAAAGATTTTGACTCTTTCTTGGCTTCAAAATAAATTCCAGATTGTAGTTTAGCACTGAAATATATTTGATGACAGCTCCTCACCTGGTTTTAGCCACAGTCAGAACAGGATTCAGACAGATTTAAAGAATTCACTCAATATCTCAAGATTACAGCTGATTTTAATTTGAAAAAGTATTTTGTAAGGACAGCACTTAAACAATTTCCACCTTTAATGTTATGTATTTAATAAAAAAAATAGTACTTTCAGCATCATAATCACTTTGTAAAAAAAAGGAGGCATCATCATTTGTAAATGGTGGCACTTTTATTTTGAAAGTGGCCTGTTCTCTTACTTACAGGGTACAGTGAAAGGTACAGGGTACTGGCTGCAGAGATGCTGGTCCAGAGTCCAAATGAGACCCAAGGTTCAGTGATGATTTTATATTTCAAGGACAATATGCTGATGTTACTTGTCTTTTTCTCTCATCTCTATTACACACAGAGCACAGCAGCAGTAGACAAAAACTCTACTGCGAAATGCTTTTTCCCTCAGTATCTTCAGGGGATTCAGCCTTTTCAAGTTTTTTCTTAACAGAGGTCTCATTGTTGACTCTTAAAAAGCACTAAAATCTGCGACAGTTTTGTTCTGTTAGTCAGTTTGACCAATTCGAGATGGTACAACCAGCTGCTTGTGGCGGTATGTGTACGAGTGATGGGTAACGTCACGGGCTTGATTTTGTGTAGGGACATAAAGTTTAAAACAAAAGCTGAAAGAGATAAAGGATGATGATGATGATGAAGCTGTTAATCTGAAGTAACTTTGAAGGTCCCATATTTTAAGATATATTTGTAGTTTTAAGAACCAAAAACCATCTCACTGTAGTTTCACATCTCTGGTCAGTCAGCCAATCAGAAGAGAGGATCTGAGCCTCTCTTCTGATTGGCTGACTGTTTTCTGAGTAATTGAATAAAAATATAGTAGATTTCAGGTAAACACTCAGAGAAACCAAATCCTGCAAGGTTGGAGGGTGGGTCCAGGTGGGCGGGGCTTGGGACATGGCTGAGAGTGGCAACTGCTTTGTTGTGACATCACAAAGTTCCAGAAGTCCTGACGGCTGGTTTTAAGGCTCAGTGTCTGAATACAGGCTGTGTGCATTTCTCTGTGGACTGAGGCTTTGATACTTTCACAGTATTAATATAGAACCTAGACCTGCTTTAAACTCAAAAAACACAAGGAATTCTACCTTTATACAATATGGGACCTTTTAAGCTACATTTCTGAACAAAACCTGTGAAGAAGAAGAAGAAGAGACTGGTAGCTACATTCGGACCTATGTTTGTGATGGATGGGGGAAAAAAATCATACCTGACTGAATGAGCGTGTGAATGAGTGAAACCTGAAACTATACTGTAATAAGTGTAAAATTTGCCTTTATATTTAAATGCACATTTGTTTGCTGGACGGCCTTGTTTGAGCTTTTTACCGTAGGAGTTTTCTCATGTTCTCTCTCTGTGAACCTTGTGGCCTTTCTCACTAGTCTCTACAATAGGTTTAGATAAGAATTGTCTGTTTTTTAACTGCTTTTCATATCATTCCTTGTTTTATATTAGTGCTTACTTTTTTACAATTGTTACTTCAAGCAATGACATTTGTTGCCTTTTCCAAAAAAAAAAAAAGTGTGACTGAATAGTAGCTCCCTTGATCAAGGAAACTTGCCGTCTTCCTCATAGCTTTGTCACATAGCGTGTAACTACCAACAGTATTTACCTTTCTAGCTATAGCGATCTTTGGCTTTATTGTTAGTGCCTGTGGCCATTACAGTATTTTCTTTCAAAACGGATAATGATCTTTGATAGCTGTGTGTTTATATTTCACAGTCGCCCCAGGATTTTGGAGTCTTTAAATTAGCAGGTCCCTCAGCATATTGTGAAGACCAAGACAAAAACTTGTTCTTATGAGCCACAGTTTCTTACTGGAATTGTTGCAGCCCTGCTGTGATTACTGGTGTAATGTTTGTTCACAAGCAGACCATTGCAAACCAAAAAGTAGCACTTTTCTCACAAAATGACAGTTGATTCTACAAAATTGTTTTTGTTTGGTTTTTTTCCTTTTTTTAAAAAGACACTATTTTAGAATCAAAAAGTTTTTCCTTGCAATAATCAGAAAAACTGCAAAATCTTGGAGGGACAGGGTTTGACGATGAGAGGTTAACAATACTATCATGCAAATAAATAATCAAGGAACTGTTTAAAACTGTGCTGCCTGTGATTTTATTTGTGAAATGAATGAATGGTGTCTGACGAACAGTCAGACAGTGAATCGCTGATTTTAAAAGTGATACTGCTTTATTCAGTGCTTTTACCCATTTTAATCCCCTGGTCTGTTTGTTATGGAGAGGAGGAAACCACTGCAGGCAGCTGGGATGCCAGTAAAAACCTCCTGAACGTCTGGTTCATAATTTCTCAAAGAAACAAAGGTAAACTGTCTCATTCCTGTTTCTACTGGTTACGATCTGCGGCTCTGTAGGTCGTGGAGAGGAGGAGACCTCTGTGGACAATTCAGCTCCAGGTAAAAACCTCCTGAACCACTGACACTGAGGGAATCTAAACTGGGAGAAGCTGATGCCAATGGTGGTGAAGACAACAACTCCCATGATCCCATGCTATTTCATGACATCACACTACACCGTCCTTTCTTATTGTTTTGTTTGAGAGACCCCTAGTGGCAGAAGTTACACACTGTGCCTTCAAACCTTCCATCCTTCCATCCATTTTCTATAGCCCTTATCCGCCTTCAAACCTTTCTCATTCTCATTCATACCTTCAGGTTGAAACTCCATTAAAAAGTCAAAATGTTCAGAAACTTCCCTTCATTTTTGGTTGTATTGTATTTTGAAATTACAGTCTTAGTGACGGTCCCAGCTTCATGACAAGTCTAAGTTTTTACATATGGGTTGATCATTTCTAAGCACTGTATGAAAGTATGAAACACTACCAAGCAGCAAATCCAAATAATAGCAAAACTAAATTAACTAGAATTGGCAATTTAAAAAAATTTAAATTCCCTGGACCCCCCCAAGAGGAAAACTCTCAGACCTAAAACCCAAAAAGCCAGCGGGCTTGATGGCATCAGGAATGCAAACTTAGACATTTAATATTAAAATGACGTATATCGTTACAACCCTGTTTCCAAAAAAGTAGTTAGGTTAATTGCAAACAGGTCAGTAAAATGATTAGGTATGAGAAGAGACAGAGTCTGCAGTGAAGATGGGGAGAGGTTCATCACTCTGTGAAAGACTGTGCGGGCAAATAGTGCAACAACTGAAGAATAACGTTCCTCAACATAAAATTGCAAAGAATTTGGGAATTTCAGCATCTACAGTTCATAAAATCATTAAAAGGTCCAGAGCATCTGGAGAAATCTGTGTGCAGGACTGAAAACCAGCATTAGATAAGTCATTAGCATCAGTCCCCCGGGCTGCACTGGGCCACTCTGACCATGTCATGGTCCACCTGATTCCCACATACAGGCAGAAACTAAAACTGTGTAAACCTGTTGTGAAGACATCAAAGCAGTGGTGCAGTGAAGCCATAGAGGATCTGCGGGCATGTTTGGACTGCACTGACTGGGAAGTGTTCAGGACTGCTTCCAACAGTCTGGATGAGTTCACAGAGGCTGTGACGTCATACATCAGCTTCTGTGAGGACTGCTGTATCCCATCACGCACCAGGGTGAGTTATAACAATGACAAACCCTGGTTCACAGCTAAGCTCAGTCAGCTCAGGAGGCAAAAGGAGGAAGCTTTCAGGAGTGGGGACAGGGACAAGTTTAAAGAGTCCAAGTACAGGTTTAGCAAAGCGGTGAGAGAAGCTAAACGACTGTACTCTGAGAAACTTCAGCTCCAGTTCTCAGCCAACGACTCTGCTTCTGTCTGGAAAGGGCTCAGACAGATCACTAACTACAAACCTAAACCCCCCCACTCCACTAATGACTTCCGTCTGGCCAACGATCTGAATGAGTTCTACTGCCGCTTTGAAAGACAGTGGGACAAGCCTGACACTAACCTCCACATCAGAGCCACATCAGAACCCCCCTCCTCCCCTACCAAAGGAACGTCTCTCTCTATCCTGGAGAGAGATGTCAACAGGCTTTTTAAGAAGCAGAACCCCCGCAAAGCAGCCGGTCCTGACTCTGTCTCTCCATCATCCCTGAAGCACTGTGCTGATCAGCTGTCTCCAGTGTTCACAGACATCTTCAACACCTCACTGGAGATCTGCCACGTGCCAGCCTGCTTCAAATCCTCCACCATCATCCCTGTCCCCAAAAAACCAAGGCCCACAGGACTAAATGACTACAGACCCATTGCCCTGACCTCTGTGGTCATGAAATCATTTGAGCGTCTTGTCCTGTCCCATCTCAAATCCATCACTGACCCACTCCTGGACCCCCTGCAGTTCGCCTACAGAGCCAACAGGTCTGTAGACGACGCCGTCAACATGGCTCTCCACTTCATCCTCCAGCACCTGGACTCCTCAGGGACCTATGCCAGGATCCTGTTTGTGGACTTCAGCTCTGCCTTCAACACCATCATCCCGGCTCTGCTGCAGGACAAGCTCTCCCAGCTGAGCGTGCCTGACTCCACCTGCAGGTGGATCACCGACTTCCTGTCTGACAGGAGGCAGCACGTGAAGCTAGGAAAGCACGTGTCTGACTCCCAGACCATCAGCACTGGATCCCCACAAGGCTGCGTTCTTTCTCCTCTGCTCTTCTCCCTGTACACTAACACCTGCACCTCCAGCCATCAGTCTGTCAAGCTCCTGAAGTTTGCAGACGACACCACTCTCATTGGACTCATCTCTGATGGCGATGAGTCTGCCTACAGGTGGGAGACTGAGCGTCTGGTGACCTGGTGCAGGCAGAACAACCTAGAGCTAAACGCTCTGAAGACAGTGGAAATGATAGTGGACTTCAGGAAGAGCCCAGCCCCACCCACCCCCATCACCCTGTGTGACTCCCCCGTGGCTACCGTGGAGCATTTTCGCTTCTTGGGAACCACCATCACACAGGATCTCAAATGGGAGCTAAACATCAGCTCCCTCATCAAAAAAGCTCAGCAGAGGATGTATTTCCTGAGGCAATTGAAGAAGTTCAACCTGCCAAGGACTATGATGGTGAACTTCTACACCTCCATCATTGAGTCCATCCTCACCTCCTCCATCACCATCTGGTACGCTGCTGCCACGGAGAGGGACAATAACAGACTGCAGCGTATCATCCACTCTGCTGAGAAGGTGATTGGCTGCAATCTTCCGTCCCTCCAGGACCTGTACGCCTCAAGGACTCTGAGGCGTGCAGGGAAGATTGTAGCTGACTCCTCCCACCCTGGACACAAACTCTTTGAGACACTCCCCTCTGGCAGGAGACTGCGGTCCTTCAGGACCAAAACCTCTCGCCACAAAAATAGCTTCTTCCCATCTGCTATTAGCCTCATCAACAAGGCTAGAGAGCCCCACTGTTGCTGATCAATTGCACCAATCACCAGAAAAAATTCCTTGTATGTGAAAGCATACTTGGCAATAAAACTGATTCTGATTCTGATTCTGATTCTGATAGATGGCCGTGATCTTCGTGATGCTGATAAATGACCAGCATGGAGGCAACATAAAGACACTGTTAAAGAAGGAACTGTTTTGTCAACATCTGTGGACTGATACAGAGCAAAAAACTGTACTGTTCCCACACAGTGTGAGACACTGTCTTCAGAAAGTTCATCTACAGAATAATTTTGAAATAATTTTAATCTAAAGCACAAATAGTGAGTGAGATCATTTGAAACAGAATAAAATAAGTTTTACTTACGAGATGGAGGGTGTTTGGCTGAAATCAAAAGAAAAGACAAATCGTTTCAGTTACAGTTGTAAATGACAGGATGTTTTTCATCACCTCATCCTGAGTGAATATGATCCCCTCCTCTACTCACTGAAACTTAAAAGTATTCATTTTAAGTAACTATCGCTCTGTGAAGTCTGGGATGAATAATTATTTCTTCTTGTGTTCTGTGCACATCAAACTGTTATATACACTCAGTCACACCTGTCTGCGTCGACCTGTGGCCGAGGGTTTGAAAGGACAGCCATGAACTGCAATGGTTTGAGTCCAGATGGGGACTTTATTACATCTTTACTACATCTTACTCCCACTCATTTTCTGTTGTCTTGCCCAACTGTTGTTAATAAGGGTATGAAATTAAAACTAGAATGACTGTGACTCAGACTAGTTTCAGGTTACATCCCTGTTTATCCAGACTCATATAAATAATTAACCATTTATGTGAAATTTTGTCATAATTGCTGTGTGAAGTCTTGAGTTATGGCTAAAAAGTGTTTTGTAAGGTCAAACTGACTTTGACCTTTGACCTTTGACCACCAAAATCAAATCAGTTCATCCTCGAGTCCAAGTGACAGGTTGGAAGAAATTCCCTCAAGGCGTTAGAGACATTATAGTTTAAAAAATCAAAACCATGTTTTGTGACGTCACCAGGATCTTGACCTTTGACCTTTGATCACCAAAATGTAATCAGTTCATCCTTGAGTAAAAGTGATTGTTTGTGCCAAAGTTGAAGAAGTTTCCCAAGAATGGGTGCACACATACGTACAAACATACAACCACAAAAACGTCTGCAGCACCAGAGGCCACACAGCCGGACAGGACTTCACTCCACACACAAATTCTTTGTGAAGACAACACTGGAAAGGACCTTCTCTCTTTTAGTTCCAAGGACTGGGCAAAGCTGACTGGATATCACCTTAACTAGCACAGTGTAGCACAACACAGCGGAGCACATGACTGTTAACTTGGTTGATGTACATGTACAGATCTAGTTCATGTATCTGAACTCTGTTGCTGTATCTGTTTGTTACTGTTAGCCACACTGTTAACTGACACTTGTATGTCCACACACACACACGTAGCTCAGTGCTAGGACTTGCATGCAGCTAACCCTCTTTCTAACCTGGCAAACTTTGACTACCTGAACTGGCTCCAAACCCAAATTCACTCTCTCCCTCCCCCACATGCCATGTGGTCCCAGCGGCCATCTTTGGGCCTGTTATCTTGAGAAGTTCCTTTGTTTACTGTCATCTTGTGGAAGCTTTGTTAAGGTCATGTCATCTAGTCAAGTCAAAGTCAAAGTCAGCTTTATTGTCAGTTATGCTACATGTACAGGACATACAGCACAATTGAAATTTCAGTCCTCTCAGACCCACAGTGCAAATAAAAATATAAAGATATAAATATAAAATATAAATGTAATGTAAACAATAATACACACCTGTAGATAGTAGATTAGACGTTGTATGTTATTTACAACCCTGTAAATAAATGTCTTTTAAGTACATCTACTGGTGTCTTTAATGTTGCACAAGGAAGAATCTTGCCAACCTCTTCTCAGTAGAACTTACATCCTTCAACTTTACTTACTCTTGCTGTGGTAACTTTTTAATTATTAATTTAATTATTAATCCAAGTTCCAAATCAACAGGAATCAATTTGAGACTGCACTAAATTGGCCCATCTTTTGGTGCCCCCCGAGGATAACTCCAATTAATTTTAGAGTTATAATTATTTAATATATAATAATATAATATATTATTATTATTATTATTATTATTATTATTATTATTATTATTATTACCATCATCATTGTTATTATTAATAATAATAATAATGTATTAGTTTTTGATAGCAAATAATTAAGTACTGACGCACAACAACAAATTAACAGTTAAACATGAAGTACTGCACAGATATTAAGTTCTATATTTACACTGAACTGTTGATAAGATGCTTTTCACTTTCGTCAACACACAATCATCACCACAACTGAATCAGACTCTGCTAACATCATAGCAACTGTAGATACAAATAAAGTTGGTTTTCTGTTGTGTCTTCATTCTCCAGACTCCAACATCAGTGTTGATACCAGTTACAACTACTAATGCCAACATTACTCAGAACAATGATGCAAAGGGACTTAATGTCTGAAGTTCTCAATTATAAGCAAAGCACCTAAGAAAATATGTAATTGAACAATAAAGTCATTTTTAAAGTCAATTTTTTCCCCTGTGCCAAATAAAATACAAAATGTGAAGAGAATAGTAACTGGATAACCAGACGTAACCTCTCTCTAAGCCTTTAGCCCTGCAGCACGGCTCGTTCCTCCAGTGGGCAGGAAGCTTTGTGTTGGTGATGAACTGTCTTATCTCCTGTCTTATCTTCAGTCTGTGACCTGTTAAAATTTGGTCTCTAGTCACACTTCATGAACCTTATTACAAGCAAGCAGCCTACAGTATTTTTAAAGCTTCATTCTATTGCAAATCTCCAATAAAATTCACATGTCCTGATGTTGGTGAACAGAAAGTGCTGTCAGCTTGCGTGAGTCAGATCAGGTATCAGCTGCAAGAACAAACTGTCCTGACGTTGTAAATTTAAGACTTTCTTCTATTTCCAGATGCATAAATGCACAAGAAATGTAGGGCTTGTGATTACTTAGAAATTACAACATGTCAGGGAAACAAAACGGACTTTAACTTCCTTTTAGCCATCAGAGCTCTCACGCTCTCAACTGACTTTTTTCAGCTCATTCAAAGCTGAATCTCACTTAAGCCTGACTCTGGTTTCAACAGAATCATTGGTTTCGTTGGTCCACACCACACATTGTGATATGATTTCCCAGTCTTCCTGGTTATCTCGTGAACAGACGTGTAGATGTATTTGTTTGGCGTTTAACCAACCCACCAATCCTCTGGACTTTGGCACAAGAGATTTAACATTTTCTATTCCTGAATTCTGTCATATTCACTGCTGATGTGTCACCAGACTTCATGGTTTCCTGAGAACCGTCTTCCTGTAGAAGGTATCTGTCGACGCATCAGCACTTAGGATCAGGGTGGGAGGGTGTTACTTAAACTTCTTTCCACCAGACCTCTTGAGATGGTAGTTTCAGCTGCTTGGCCTTTCTTGGGCTCGTGACTTCTGAGTCAGTCAAAGCTAAACTCAAGTCTAGATCAGCTTCTAAAGACATGATGGAAATTTTATTTGTGTTGCTCCTCTTCTGTCCTGTTGCAGCTCCAGGTAAGATCACTTTTTATTTCAAATTTTCACTGTGACAGCAGCTTGATTTAGCACATGCTCTATTTTCGGGGTCGATACAACTTGGATCCCAACTTTTAAATTTAAGTTTTTATACAGAATGCCAATTTTGATGTAGGACAAAATAAACTAAACTCAGTGGTTAATTTGTGTTAAATCTGTCATAAAACTTCCACTATGATTTTATGTGAAACTCTGTTGACAGTGTGGTTCTCTCTACAGGCCAGAAATAGCTAGTACAAACAACATATGGACAGAATTTGTGCTGCACAACAGAATTTCTTTAACTGGCCAATTGAAAATAATAAAAAGAAAATGTTTCCTTTGAAAGTTGTATTGTTATAATCCAGTGTTTCCAGTTCAGTTAAATAAATTGAGAAAGTGATTCCTTTAAGTACCATAAAGTGGCACTTTGAGGTAAAGTTGCTGCAAAATAAAGGCACATGTTTAAAACAAAACCAGGTTTAGCAGAGTTTTTTTACTCAAAAATAAAAGGATTATTTAGTTTATTGTAACAAAGAAACATTGTATTGTAAATTTGATTTCAACACCTGCAGTTGCAGGAATATCATTAGCACACTTTATTGTGTTTATCTAATTATTTAATTTATTGCACTGGGGGCATCAGTGCATTATCGGCAGTTTATTTGACTTTATCTCTGTTTTTCGTTCTTTACTTTCTATGACATGAAGCACATTGAATTCTCATTTCCTGTAAACTGTGGTGAACAAGGTTTGAGTTCAGCCAAACATAAAAAAAACCCTAGACAGAAATTTAAAAATAATCTTTTATCTTTTTGATCAGCCTCACCCAACAGGCTATAATCTCACACAAAGTGTCAGGTTATTTGTGTCAATTTGAACACAGGTGTAACACATCAGGGCGGGGCAGACAATTAACAAGGAAGGAAACAGGAACAGGAAAAAACTCGAGCCGAACAAGAGACGTAGTCTAAACATAAAGCGTCCTACAGGGTAGACCATGACACAAAGACTGCAAAACTCAACCTCAACCTGTTTCTGCTGCAGTAACTCACAGCCTGAAGGTTTTCTTCACCGGACTGTCTGGAGATCAAACCTGGCCCGAGTTTGTTGGTGTTCTGATGATTGACGACGTTGAGGTGATGTACTGTGACAGCACCATCAGAAGAGCTGAGCTCAAACAGGACTGGATGAGGTTCCTGCTGATGAGTGATCCCATGACCTGGTACACTGAGGAGTGTCTTGATGGTCACAGCTCCTTCAACACCACCATCAAAGCTCTGATGCAGAGCTTCAGCCAAACTGGAGGTTTATTTGTGTTTCACTTTTTCCTGCTGAAAAAAAAAATCCATTTCATTATACAGCAAACAGGTGTAGACACCTGTCATGAAGATTCACACACACACACACACACTTTAGAAACATCCCAACTGTAACTCATTAACAGTCAGTTTGTGAATAAACCCAAGGCTGCCAACATTTATATCATAGCTCAATGATGCTGCAGCGAGGCTGAGCCAGACACGTACACTCACAGCATACACATACCTGTACACACCTGCATAGACATATACAAATACAAACACGGCCTTCAATAGAATACAATATGAAGACGCTGGCTAAGTATTGATTATAAAGTCATACAGTATATATCTACATGTATGTAACAACATATTATGTAAAACCACTTTCAGTAGTTAGTTGACAGCCGTCTCTGTCTCCGTCTCTCAGGCGTCCACGTTTACCAGAGGATGTTTGGCTGTGAATGGGATGATGAGACCGGAGAGGTTCGGGGTTTTGATCAGTTTGGTTATGATGGAGAAGACTTCATGATATTTGATGTAAGAACAGGGACATGGATCGCTCCAGTACCACAGGCTGTCATGACTAAACAGAAGTGGGAGAATGACAGAGCTGGATTAAATCAGACTAAGAACTACCTTCTCCAGCTCTGTCCTGAGAGGCTGAAGAAGCACGTGAACTTTGGGAGGAGCTCTCTGATGAGAACAGGTAGAATCACATGATCTGATGGAGTTTTACAGCAATATGTTTGTTCAAATGTAAGTTAACATTACAGTGAATATGAAGTAAAATACAGACTCTCTCTCTCTCTCCAGAGCTTCCCTCAGTGTCTCTCCTCCAGAAGTCTCCCTCCTCTCCAGTCAGCTGCCACGCTACAGGTTTCTACCCTGACAGAGCTCTGATGCTCTGGAGGAAAGATGGAGAGGATCTTCATGAGGACGTGGACCAAGGAGAGATCCTCCCCAACCATGATGGAAGCTTCCAGATGAGAGTTGACCTGGACCTTTCATCAGTCAAACCTGAAGACTGGGGGAGGTACGAGTGTGTGTTTCAGCTCTCTGGTGTGAAGGAGGACATCATCATGAAACTGGACAAAGCAGTGATCAGGACCAACTCAACCAACTCAGGTAAAGCTGGAATCAGGTATAATAGAGGCTTGAAACACGTGGAGTTTATCTTTTGATTTCCTGCAGGTGCATTTAGTTTCTGTTGTGCTGATGTGACCCCTCGTCTGTTGTGGGTTTGTTTGTAATGTCACTTTCTTTGGTTTAGGTTTGTTCTACATCTTGACATTTATTAAGTCCCACAGAATTCATTGCCTCTGATATCAGGATGGTAAACCAGCAGAAACACAACAGTGGTGTGTGTTCACATGGGTGTGTCATGATTTCTGTCCGTTTCCGTGTTATCTTGATTCTGGACCGGGGATTAGAGAGACTGTATGATGCAGGGATGTTTACTGTAGCAACAAACCTCCAATACTGAATGAAGCAGGCTTTGATTTGTCATATCTCACCTGGAGATGTCAGTGTGACCCGCTGCTTTGATTTAACATTGTAGAGAAACTGAAATCTCTCTGTGATGGTGCAGATATGAAGTCTAGTCCTCACAGTTCAGTGTGTATGAGAGTTGTAACTGTGGCACAACGAGCACATACGGTGCTTTATAATGAGCCGTAACGATTAGCCCACTCACTCCTGCTGACATGTGGATGCATTTGTTTGGCATTTAACAGACCAATCCACCGCTCCTCTGGATTTACCTTTTCTATTTACTTCATAATGTGTGACATATTAACTGCTGATCTGCCACAAGAGCTCGTGGCTTCCTGATAACTGTGGTGAACACTGTCTTCCTGTCAAAGTTAACACAACCTGCCATCTGTTTCTCTGTCCTGCGGGTGATAAATAGGTCACAGTTTCAACACACACTAAAACACCAAACTTCACCGGTGTCTCAAGGTCCACATCAGACTTTACACTCCTGTTAAACAACATCAGGCAGGAGCTAAAATTACTCTGAGGCGAGTCGACATTAATGAGTGACTTAAAGGCCGCCTCTAATGACAATCAAGTTTTCAAACTTTATGCATTATACAAGACATATCGTGGGCGAAATAATCAATAAACACCATGACCTGGTATTTCCACCTTAAACTGCAGTGAACCAATGACAGTCTCGTAAAAACAGATCCAGACAGCCGGGGGTTCATGCATCATATAACCTCACATTCCTTACATGTCCAACACAGGAATGGAAACTGTGTTACACAGATGGACAAACTGTCGGCAAAGGTGGAAAAAGTGGCAACCACATAAACAAACATAGAGATGGTTCTTATATTATAAATATATAATTAGTATTTTTATAATGTATTTATATCATTTTTTATTTCTGTTATTTTTTTTTATTGTTATTCCATCAAATTGCACATTAATGTTTTTATGTTCACTTTCTGTCTTTTCATGTGAAGTAATTTTTTTGTTGTAAGCATTTGAGCTGCATCTCTACTATGAAAGGTGCTATATAAATAAAGTTATTGTTATTATTATTATAATAATTATTATTATTATCATTATTATTATGAAGAGAGACCAGTCAATTTAAAGAGAAACAAATTAAAAACTGAGCCTAACCTTGCTTATAATAATAATAATAATAATAATAATATACCATTACAAATTATACAGTTATTCCATATTGCATCACACAGCTTTATTACACTACATAAGAGTATGATAGACTCAAGAAATGTAATGGAGACAGTAGCTAAGCATATTTGATGGATTTGCTCCTGAATATTTATTTATTTAATTAGCAATATATTTATTTATCTATTTATGGATTTATTTGTACAGAAAATTGGTGTGAAAAAAAACTCCAAAAAACAAATGATAAGTAAGCTCTTCTAAGACATGCACCTTCTTAAAAATGCCACAAGAATTTGACACATTAACATGTTGGTCTCATTTCTGAATACACACAGAGTGGAAATCATGACAGTAATTTTATCAGGTTGTGACATTTCTCTAACCCAAAGGAGAGGTTCAGAAAAGAAAACTCGAAGTCTATATGTGAATAAACAACGTGAGAACATAGTGTCACTGTTGTCAGTGGCGGTTTTAGCTTGTATGGCGCCCTGTGCAAATATTGTAGGTCTCGATACTGTAGGCTACGTATATACAAATTAAAATAGATCATATCGAATCTGCTCAGCAATTACATGGTTAATACTGATACTTCAGAGAGATAGAAGTGGGGAAGTCTGTGGTCAAACTGCCCCTCGCCCCCATCTCCTACCACCTCTGAGAATGAGGGACCTTCTCAGCAGCACCTGCACAGACCAGGCCTTTTTTTTCGCCCTTATCTATCTGTGCAGTTGATTGTTGTGTTGTTTAACTTCCTACAGCTCACTTCTACACTGCTCTCATCAGAGGAGTTGGGTCCCTGTTCCTGCTGTTAGTCTGCATCACTGGAATAATTATTTACCGGAGAAGATCACGGTGAGGAGCTGGTGTTTTCACTCCGCTCTGTGAATACAGGCCTGCAGCGGTGTAGGTCTGGCTTTAACTTTGGTGAGGACATTTCTACCAAGCAACCATTGTGCAGTTGTGTATGTGTCTCTAAGTCTGTCTCTCTTCCATAAACACACACACACACACACACACACACACACACACACACACACACACACACAAATACCTTCACTCTGCAAAACATTTAACAGATAATTAATTAATTAATTAATTGATATAAATCTGAAACAAAATTTATTAAAAATGTAGATATAATAGATTTTCATAATTGCATTATAACTTCCTGCCCACGTGCTGCAGCTCACCTGTCTGTGTGTCTGTGCTCATCAATGGCTGCAGACAGGATTTTAATAATAAGTGTTACATGATTTTTTTAAAAAAACAAGAAGCTTATTTCCATCCATGGTTAAGTTTTATCGTAAAGCAACATCTAGGGGTCGTTTGAGGCAGCATCAGTCTGCACCAAAACAGCTGTTTTATGTTCAGGTACAACTCTGAGTGTCTGTGATGAGATAATGATGAGAGCCCAGGAGGAAAGTCAAATCTAAACCTACTCTGTCTGAGATTGTCTTTAAGTGATTAACAGTATTTTTAAAATTCATTAATTAATTATTTTTCTTGCATTTGTGCTTTATTACATAATTTCAGCGATAATGAGGTCAGTAAATTACTTTTGCAGTCTGTTCCTTTGTCTTGACAGGAAAGGATGAAGAAGAGGATGCTGAACTTCCTCAACAGACGAGATGCTTCATTCGCTCATTCAAACAGCTCACATGCACTGATGTCCATCAACCATCATGATTAACTGATAATTAATTACACAGATACATATTCTTCATCTTACTCCACTGTCAGGTCAAAGATTTAATGATAACATTTAAACTGATACTTTGTTTTATGATGAAACACTTGAAACAAATGAAATTCAGCTACAGCAGCTTTGCTTACACTTTGTATTTACTGCTAATTAGCATGCTAACTCATTGAAGTAAGATGGTGAACATTGGTTAAAACATTATACCTGTTAAACATTAGCATGTCAGCAATGAATTGTTTTACCATACACAGTAAATGCATAACTAGTCGTATTTAACACACATTGTGAATATTGTGCTCATAAAAAAAGGAAGGAATGTGTTTCAGTAACTCTCCACTAGAGGGCAGCAACATCTGTAAACTGATTCTGAAGTGAATCAACAGGCACATTGAACATCAGCCAGATGTTGTGATAGTGATCTTGATGCATGAGAGGAGCTGATTGTGAGCATGATGTTGGTTTTCCAAACCTCCTGACTGACTGGGGAAATTTCTTCTCTTAATAAACAATGAAAAAAATGTGGGTTTTTTTTTTTTTAGTTCCTGGTTTGATCTGTGTCACCAGCAAAGCTTCACTTTAAAAAACCTCTGAAGTCTCTTTAAATGCTTGAGTTTTAAACAGTCTGCTCCAAATGACAGTGCTGATAAAAGAGTCATTTAAGTAACTTTATGTTTATGCTGCTTTTGGTTTCTCTCCTTAAGCGTCACTGAACTTATTATTTATGTTCTGACTTGTGCATTAGAGGCTGAGTGAGTTTATCTCAGGAGCAGTGAGCAGATGTGTAGAGGAGGAGCTGATCTTCGTCCTGGCTGCATCGCACTCAGCTGGAAAAAGGCTCCGGTGAACATCAGTGTGTGATGAAGAACCAGAGCTGACTCCACCCTGACATCAACAGCTGCTCGACTTCCTGTCCATGAGCATCACAAACAGGAGGAGTGACGAAGCTTCATCTTCAGAGTTCAGTCCTCGCACTCAAGCATTCTTGACTCTGAGCCAGTTGATGTGAATTAAAAGTAGAAACTGGTCAAGCAGCGTTTTTTTTTTTCCAAGGAAAACAGTGAGACTGAGATGAAGATAAAACCCAGACAAGTACAGAAAACTAAAACATCTTGTAGGTGTTACCTTGACTATCGAACGTCTTCATCTGTGCAGTTCTCAGAGTAGAAGGAAAAAATTACTGAATTATAAATGAGCCAGACCTTAATAATCCACAGCCCTAGGTTCATAAAGAGAATATTAATAAGTTGCTGCTGTATTGAGGACATTACATGACTTTTCTAGTGCACTGTGTATTCACTGTGCTTTAAATCAAGTTTATTATTATTGTTATTATTAGGGGTCCAAGCCCACGGTGGGCTGGGGGACGCGTATGCAAGGTAACGCATCTCCCAGTACCAGCGGCACTGGGAACCCTATTGTAATTTTTTTTCTTCTTCTTTCTTCTACTCTATTTTTTTTTTTTCCAGAACAAAAATTCGGCACAAATCAGATAATGGGGGGCGGGTTAGGGTTAGTTAGCCAGTTATTATTATTATTATTATTATTATAAGCTCTTCAGATGAGGAGTTGCGTCATTCCAATGTGTTTTGGACTTTAGCAGCAGACAAGCTGAGACCAGGAGCTGTAGTGGGAGCAGGGAGGAACAAGTGACAGAGGATCAACCTGAACTTTACACAGACACATGAATCAAGACCCTGTTGAACAAACTGGGGCTGATTAAAAAAGGTTATTTCTTTATTCTTGTCAAACTAAACATGATGCAGATAAAAGAAACATCACCAATCTGACAACACATGACGTAACAGCAGGAAAACAGGATATTTCTTCATGGTTGAGGAGGAGCTGCAGAGTTTATCTTAACTGACCTGATACTGCATCCATTTTTCCTACTGTAATCTCAATTCCATATCCATGTTTCTTAGGGTTGGTTATCTCATCTCATTGGTTCATCTTTTGTCCAAGGGGAGTTTTAGGAGCAACAGTAGAGATTCAAAAACATGTATACAACTGAGATCTTAGTACTTAAGAGTTAAAGAAAAGCAAAAAAGTTTTTCTTTCTTTTAGCTCTATAATGTGATACATGTCAAAGCGTCGACTCTTTCCATCCTACATCAGATTGAGTGTGACTGTCAGTCAGGTTTCTGGCTTCAGTCTCTCAGAGAGCTCAGAGCCGTCAGCAGCTGTAAGATCAGAAACACAATGTAAGTGTAGAGTCCACTCATCCAGCACTAAACCTTTATGGTCTGCAAATGATCTAAAGTACAAACACTGTGTTTGGAACAGAGTAAAATGAGTTTCACTTACAAGGTGGAGGGTGTTGGGCTAAAATCAAAACAAAAGACAAATCATTTCAGGTACAGTTGTAAATGGCAGGATTTCGTCACCTTTTCCCCAGCGAGCATCGTCCCCTCCTCTACTCACTCAAACTGAAAATCAGTTTTACTCTTTTGTTGACCCTTAAATTAAGGTTTATTTTGTCTATTGTGTGTCTCTAATTGTTTGTGTTGACTACAATATGTTGTGCCTGTGAAAACAACCCCTCTGAGACAATAAAGAAGTCAGTCATATTATCAAAGTCATATTATTATGACTCTGTGACTCTGAGTCTTGGGGAATTTATGCTTGTTTCAGTTTTACAATCTGAATAAACGCATCAATCCAAGGACTAAAATCAAAGGATTGTGACAGTCATTAAAGCAGGTAAACTTTCTATTTTTCTTTCTTACCTTTCTTCTTCTTGTAAACCATGAATCCAGCAACAGTGATGAGGATGAGAACAACAATGACCACTGCAGCGAGGCTGGAGACGGTCACGTTATTGGGCTTCTCTGGTGAACGAAACAAATAAGACCGACACAGAAAAAAACTTTAAAAAAATGTTTTTGTTTTGTTTGTTTTGTCAGTTTCAGTACTGGCTATGCTCTGTGTTATTCTGAGTTAAGTAAAGACAGATGGGCAGGGGCATCCTGATGGCCGAATGGTTAGGGCATATACCACATATACACAAATGCCCCAAACACCAGGTCTGCACTGTGACTCCTGGTCTCTGTATAATAAAGACATGATAAAATAGGTTTGATCTTAAGATCTTATAGGGGACGACTATAGGAGTATGGGTTAGGTATAACCAAAGTGAAAATTGTGTCCATATTCTCGCCAGGTAGTGAAACACATTCCTTGTGGTTGTTGGCCTCCGCCGAGGTTGTCTCGTGTCGCCAATCACTTGTGATTGTCCATCCATCCATTTTCTTCGCTTATCTGGGGTCGGGTCACAGTGGCAGCAGGCTAAGCAAGGCATGATAGTCATCCATATCCAGCAATGGATTCCTGCGCCTCCTGGGGGATCCCGAGGTGCTCCCAGGCCAGATGGGATATGTATCCCTCCAGCGAGTTTTGGGTCTATTCCCTGTTAGATGTGCCCAGAAAACCTTCAAGGGAAGGTGCCCAGGAGGCATCCTAATCAGTACGCGGTTGACAGGTGGATAAGCTCAGCGTCTGCAGTAAGGCAGGTGTCATTGTGATGAAGAAGGAGCTGAGCCGAAGCTCTCATTTTTTTAGCTCTGAAATCCAGGGGGACATTTGTTAGAGCTGTTGCAGAATGATCCAGTTGAGGTGGTTTTCAGGCATGTGTTTAGGATACCTCCTGGGTCCCTTCCTTTGGAGGTCTTATGTGCATGTCCAACTGGCAGGAAATGTTGGAGCAATTATATATCTCATCTTGCCTGAAAATCATCCAGTCATATTCAGCAACAGCTGATCTCAGGCTTACCAGAGTTGGTCCTGATCACTGCTTTGTCCAGTTTGGTGATGATCTCCTCCTTCACACCAGAGAGCAGAAACACACAGTCGTACCTCCTCCAGTCTTCAGGTTTGACTGATGAAAGGTCCAGATCAACTCTCATCTGGAAGCTTCCATCATGGTTGGGGAGGATCTCTCCTTGGTCCACGTCCTCATGAAGATCCTCTCCATCTTTCCTCCAGAGCATCAGAGCTCTGTCAGGGTAGAAACCTGTAGCGTGGCAGCTGACTGGAGAGGAGGGAGACTTCTGGAGGAGAGACACTGAGGGAAGCTCTGGTCAGAGAGAGAGATGGTGGGAAAGGAAGGCATAGAAGCAATGGAAGTTGAGAGATGATGAAGGGTTACGGTTAGAAAGACGAAGAAATCAACAGGGAGACAGAGGGAAAGAGAGAGAAAAAAGCAATTAAAGATGTGTTAGCTGAATATCTCTTATATCAATCCACGTAACCCATGTTAAGATGTTTCACTCTGAACAAAAGAAAAGGAGCAACTGACTGTCACCCCCACAACCACCACACAGTGTTTATAGTCAGAGAAGAAGAGTCAAAGAAAATCACTACAGTCAGAGAAGAAGGATTCACCTATTTTTATGGGTCACAGGAGTCAAACTGCATCTTTCTCCCCTAACAATGTAAATCTGAAACCTACTGAACTCACACTAACTGTCCACTGACGATCACCAAGTGACTGAAAGTGAAGTCAGAGCAACAAACATGTCTACCTGTTCTCAGAAGATAGCTCTTTCCATATTCCACATACTTCTTCAGCCACTCAGGGCACATCAGAGTTAAGAAGTTCTCGTTATACTTTATGTCAGCTTTGTCAGCATCCCATTTCAGTTTTGTAATGACAGCCTGTGGTTTCGGAGCCGTCCATGTCAGTGTCGTCAGGTCAAATGACAGGAAATCTTCTCCATCGTAACCGTACTGCAAAAAACCAAAAACTTCTCCGGTCTTATCGTCCCATTCGCAGCCACCCATCCACTGTAAAATGTGGACACCTGAGACAGAGACACAACAGAGGCTGCAATGACCAGTGATGCACAGATGATATCTCCACTGGAAAGCCATGACGGTTATCAGAGTAACTATGGTGATGAAGATGAAGCCATGACAACCAAGGTCTGGTACATCTGGCGCCATAGGGACGCTATGTCAGGAGACACTCCTATGGGTCCTATCAGAGGGTTGAAAAAAATGACCTGTATGGTTGCTCTGGTTGGAGGACTGGTTGTCCATAAAATATCCTTTATTGCAGGATCCACAGTTTTAGACTATTCTCACAGTCTTGTGTTGCTAATTATCAAACAGCAGATAATCTGTGCAATTTTTTTTAATTGTTTTTTTTTTTTTATCTTACTGTAGCTCTGACACAAATAATCTTTTATTCTACATATAAACTGAAGCTACACAGATATGTTATCCTTTGTAATCACCAACATTTTGATTAGTAAATGAAATTTAATTATGCTTTTTTTTTCTCAGTAATTGTAATAGAATAGAAATTAATCCATTAAATTACAAAATAAATTTGTAATTTAATGGATTAATTCTGTTACATGTAGTTACGCTCCAGCACTGCTTAATATGAATTTAACTCTAACCACTGATGTCTTCATACTCAAATGTTTACAGATTAATATATTGAGGCCCTGTAGAGGGTCGCTTTACAACAGAACAGTTTAGCAGTAAAAAGTGAAAACATAACATAGTACAAACTGTACCCACCTCCGCTTTGGTTGAAGCGTTGCTTTAAATGATAAATACTGGCTTTTAAGAACCTAGGCTGATTCTCTAAACACTCTCTAGTGTACAGCTCCAGCTGCTGAGGATCCTTATCTATTTTTTTTTTAATCCAGTCCAGCTTTGTTTTTCCCATCTTTGTGTTGGTGCAGTAACCCGCCTGGACGTCGTCAAGCAGTTCAACCCCAACAACTTCAGGAAGGTTTGTGACTCCAGAGGATGCAGTGAAGAAATACTTCAGGGAGTGTTTCACTGTAGGACAAACAAGGTTTTCACTTCAAGTATATACACTAATCATACATATACATTTTTGCAGGGGTGTGACGCAAGAGCAAAATGCAGATCTGAGTAGAAAGTGAAGTAAGGGAGGGTTGGCTGTAACAGAGTCAGTTGTAACACGTCCAATTTCTCCTGTTACGAATCATCTGATTCACTCTATACAAGCTCAGTTAGTCCTTATTCCACCTGTGAGGAAGTAGCAGCCTGTGGCAAACAATTTTAAAAGGAAAAAAATGATTTTGAGGTGAGGGTTAGTTTTTTTTTCGTTTTTTTTTTTTTACTTTATTTCTTTTTGTGATAGCATTATGTGATTTGTATTAAACTTTCCAAACTTAAATCATGTCTATTGTGTGTCTATGTAGTTGTCTTTCATGCAAGTTTTCAGTGCAAATCCTTTAGCTGTTAGGTGTAAGATAAGCTGGTTCATGGCTACAAGAGTCTGGATGAGTTCCAGGAACACACACACTCACACACTCACACACACAAACACACACACACACGCACGTTCAATTGTAGAAGCTAGTGCACATTTCCACATTTTGTTAAGTGTTATTTTATCTGTTTATCACATTTCACACCAGTTTAGAATAAACCCGGACAATGGGAAGACACCGACTGAAATGTCAAAAATGTTACAACCATCCCCGGTCTCCAAGGAAGAGTTAAATCAATATTTAAAGTGTGATCGTACCTGCTGATGAAACCTGACAGAGAAGAAGCAACAAAAATAAAGATTTCATCTTGTGTTGATGAAAATAAATGAAGGACCAAGCTGATTCCTCGCAGAGAGAGGTGCAAGTCTTGCGCTCCCCATATACAGAGTTTTGTCACAGGTACAGTGACGTCACCGTCACCACGTCAATTCCGCGATGGGTTGAAAGGTGACTTGAGATAGGCCTTATCAGATTTATGTGTTTCCATGGAGATGAACTCAGATTCCTGCCTCCGTAGAAGAAAATAGACCATCCAGCTTTACTAATTTGGGATCTTCCTGAGCAAAAGAAAAAAAAAGCTTGTTCTATAGGCTATCTAAAAATAGAAACAGGATGAGCAGGAAAACAGTGAGACTGTAGATAAAATTAGAAGACAGAAGTACAAAACTAAATCCTTTTTGTTTATCTTCATCTGTACGGAGGGGAAATTACAGAGGTACAAATGAGCCAGACCTTTATAATCCACAGTTTGGTTTCTAAAGAGAATAATAAAAAGTCACCACTATCAGGCAAACTACTGCTGCTGTGCTGCAGATATTATTGTCTTTTGTAAAGCAACGTGTTTTCATGATCTATGTCCAACGAGTCAGTTTCTCTGTGTTTCATGTGTTTTGGACTTTAGCAGCAGACAAGCTGAGACAAAGAGCTCTAGTGGGAGGAACAGGAACAAGTAACAGAGGATCAAGCTGAACTTCACACAGACACATGAATCAAACACAGTGGAGGAAGTTAAAACCTTGTTCACCTGTCAGGAGTCACTCACAGGTGAACACACCTAAGATATGCACAGAATTTAACACAACCAGGAAACAGCTTTGAAATAAACAACAGAGGAAAACCAAGTGACTCTCATCAGTTCTTCAGCTCTCCTCCGTCTGTCTGAACAAGATGCAGAAGCTAATGATACTGCTCCTCTTCTGCCATGGAGCATCTGCAGGTAAGAGCAAGTCCTATACATGTATACATGTGCTTTATTGGCAAGAACATCATTTATTATATTCACCGTTGCTGTTTATCTTTTTATACCTAACCATAAACCCAAGGGTACTGTATGTGTTCACAGATAACACTGGGGAACACAGTTTTTGTTGAGTTAAGTCTGACAGCTGTTTTTAACTAATTTTTGGCTGCGGAATCCAAAACTGATCTCAGTTTTTCTCTATCACGTCAAATTTTGAACTATATGATCCCCGTTTTCTTAAAAAATATGAAAAATACTATACTGAACAGATATGTGCTTGTTTTATAAAAAATTACAAATATTGACATACAATGAAATATGAAAGAAACAGGCATGACTGCAATGTTTATTTAACACTATTATGTTTTTACAAAGGATATGGCTACTGTAATTATAATTGTGTGCAAGTAGTTAAGGTAAAAATTTACGTTTATAGCTCTTTCTGGAGTGTTCAACTTGAGGACTATCGCATTTGATGCTCCAACAATAGTCAGCCATCATATGTACATCCCATCTACCCTGATAACGTTCTTCCATAACCTTCAAATCTTGGTGAAATCATTCACCTTGCTCGTTGCTAACAGCACCAAGATTTTCCGGAAAGCTGGCAAGATGGCAATGCAGAAAATGTAGTTTAATACTCATGTTGCAACCAAGTGCTTTGTAGCTCTCCAATAGTTTCTGAACAATTTCTGTGTAGTTACTTGCACGTGTATTTCCAAGAAAGTTCTTGACGACATTCTTCTCAAGGTCTGACATAGTCCCGGTGAACTGTTCATCTTTGATGAGCTGCCAAATTTGTGGACCATCAAACACACCAGCCTTGATTTTTTCAATTGACAGTCCAGGAAATTGCAAGATGACGTACTTGAAATAGTCGCCATCAGTTGGCAATGCTTTTACAAATTGCTTCATGAGACCTAGTTTTATGTGCAGAGGTGGGAATATTATTTTCTTCCTGTCAACAAGTGGCTCATGTAGAATGTTGGGATCTCCAGGTTTAAGATCAGATCTTGGAGGCCAATTCGTCTCAACCCAATGCTTCTCTCGGCAAGTCTTACTACAGCTAATCAGTGGTATTTTACTTATCTGGAGGGTAAGCTGTGGAGAAAAAACTTGACGTGCTAGAAAAAAACTGACTGCAATTTTGGAATCAGCATGCCAATTTTAGTTTTAATCAGCATAAAAATCTGACTCAACAGAATTTTTTTTTCAAATTGTTCCCCAGTGTAATGTGTCAGCTGTCAAGTGAATCTTGTGTCCTTTTCCACTTGTTTGGGCTCATAGAGATTATCAAGAGTAAAATCTTTCTTTTGTGGTCAGGGAAGTGACATCTAGTTGAACAATAAACTAACGTTAACAATTATATATAACAATTTTAAATCCATTAAATTGTCTTTGTCCCACAGTCAAACACTCCCTAAACTTTTATGTCATGATATCTTCTGGAAACCCAAACATCCTTGATTATATGGCTGCAGCAAACCTGGACGAAGTCATGATGTCTTACTTTCACACCAACATGAAAAAACCAGAACCCAGACATGACTGGTTGACAAAACTCATTGAGGATGATCCACAAGACTGGGAGGGGCTTTCTGAGAATGGCATACAGTATGAGCAGCTCCTCAGAGTGGAAACAGACAGTTTCAAGCAGCGCTCAAACCAAACTGGAGGTTTGTTTCTGACAAAATGTTTTCCTGGTTTACGTCTTTTTCCACTGAATTAGAACAGAAGAACTCGACTGAGTTGGTCTATAGCAACTCTGCTGTAGAAACCTGGGTAAGACAGTGGTTTTACAGCACAAAGGTGAGTAGATGAACTCACTGTTTGGTTTTCTGCTTTAATTGGAAATAGAACAAAGACAACATATCAAATGTGGAAATGCTGAAATTTTCTTGTTTTATGAAAAATACAGTACAGGCCAAAAGTTTGGACACACCTTTTCATTCAATGCGTTTCCTTTATTTTCATGACTATTTACATTGTAGATTCTCACTGAAGGCATCAAAACTATGAATGAACACATGTGGAATTATGTACTTAACAAAAAAGTGTGAAATAACTGAAAACATGTCTTATATTCTAGTTTCTTCAAAGTAGCCACCCTTTGCTCTGATTACTGCTTTGCACACTCTTGGCATTCTCTTGAGCTTCAAGAGGTAGTCACCTGAAATGGTTTTCCAACAGTCTTGAAGGGGTTCCCAGAGATGCTTAGCACTTGTTGGCCCTTTTGCCTTCACTCTGCGGTCCAGCTCACCCCAAACCATCTCGATTGGATTCAGGTCGAGTGACTGTGGAGGCCAGGTCATCTGGCGCAGCACTCCATCACTCTCCTTCTCGGTCAAATAGCCCTTACACAGCCTGGAGGTGTGTTTGGGGTCATTGTCCTGTTGAAAAATAAATGATGGTCCAACTAAACGCAAACCAGATGGGATGGCATGTCGCTGCAGGATGCTGTGGTAGCCATGCTGGTTCAGTATGCCTTCAATTTTGAATAAATCCCCAACAGTGTCACCAGCAAAGAACCCCCCCACCATCACAGCTCCTCCTCCATGCTTCACGGTGGGAACCAGGCATATAGAATCCATCCGTTCACCTTTTCTGTGTCGCACAAAGACACGGCGGTTGGAACCAAAGATCTCAAATTTGGATTCATCAGACCAAAGCACAGATTTCCACTGGTCTAATGTCCATTCCTTGTGTTTCTTGGCCCAAACAAATCTCTTTTGCTTGTTGCCTCTCCTTAGCAGTGGTTTCCTAGCAGCTATTTGACCATGAAGGCCTGATTCGCGCAGTCTCCTCTTAACAGTTGTTCTAGAGATGTGTCTGCTGCTAGAACTCTGTGTGACATTCATCTGGTCTCTAATCTGAGCTGCTGTTAACTTGCGATTTCTGAGGCTGGTGACTCAGATGAACTTATCCTCAGCAGCAGAGGTGACTCTTGGTCTTCCTTTCCTGGGGCGGTCCTCATGTGAGCCAGTTTCGTTGTAGTGCTTGATGGTTTTTGCGACTGCACTTGGGGACACATTCAAAGTTTTCGCAATTTTCTGGACTGACTGACCTTCATTTCTTAAAGTAATGATGGCCACTTGTTTCTCTTTACTTAGCTCATTGGTTCTTGCCATAATATGAATTCTAACAGTTGTCCAATAGGGCTCTCGGCTGTGTATCAACCTGACTTCTGCACAACACAACTGATGGTCCCAACCCCATTAATAAGGCGAGAAATTCCACTAATTAACCCTGACAAGGCACACCTGTGAAGTGAAAACCATTTCAGGTGACTACCTCATGAAGCTCATTGACAGAAGACCAAGGGTTTGCAGCGCTATCAAAATAGCAAAGGGTGGCTACTTTGAGGAATCTAAAATATAAGACCGATTTAAGAGTTAAGGGTTATTTCACACTTTTTTGTTAAGTACATAATTCCACGTGTTCATTCATAGTTTTGATGCCTTCAGTGAGAATCTACAATGTAAATAGTCATGAAAATAAAGAAAACGCATTGAATGAGAAGGTGTGTCCAAACTTTTGGCCTGTACTGTATCCTCAATTTGAATTCTCTTTACCACAACTTCAAATTGACTTGAATACCCCTGCTGCTCTGTGAACTTGCTAACTGTCAGAGACACCACATGCGTTTATAGTTTATCTCTACAGTAAAGATGTAACATCACCTGCAGCTGACTGTGCTGAATCTCACTCTGGTTTACTGCACTCTCTGTCTCTGTCTTTGTTTCTGTCTCTGTCTCTGTCTCTATCTCTGTCTCTGTCTCTGTCTGTTTCTGTCTCTGTCTCTGTTTCTCTCTGTTTCTGTCTCTGTCTCTGTCTCTGTCTCTGTCTCTGTCTCTGTCTTTGTTTCTGTCTCTGTCTCTGTCTCTATCTCTGTCTCTGTCTCTGTCTGTTTCTGTCTCTGTCTCTGTTTCTCTCTGTTTCTGTCTCTGTCTCTGTCTCTGTCTCTGTCTCTATCTCTGTCTGTTTCTGTTTCTGTCTCTGTCTCCGTCTCTGTCTCTCAGGTGTTTACATTATCCAGCAGATTCTGGGCTGTGAATGGGATGATAAGACTCAAAAGGTTGATGGTTATAGTCACTATGGTTATAATGGAGAAGACTTCCTCACATTTGACCTGCAGACAGAGACATGGATCGCTGCAAATCCACAGGCTGAAATCATTAAACAGGAGTGGGATGGAAACACAGCTAATAATGTGCTTTGGAAGAACCTCCTCACCAACGTTTATCGTGCTACGCTCAAGAAGTATTTGACCTATGCAAGTGGTTTTCTGCAGAGAACAGGTAGAGTCATGTGACCTGATGCCTGAGATGTCTCTTCGGTTTTTAATGAACAGTAGCTTCTCAGTATATACGACCAAGTCTCCACCTCAGTCTCCTCAACTTTTTTACTCTCACTGTTGATTGTTCACATCTTTGTCTTTTACTCTCTATGTCTCACTTTTTCTCTTATAACTTTATCTCACATTTGCTTGTGCTATTAATACCTGTAATTCATAGTACCTCAAACCAGATGGTAATATGAATATAAATAATAAATTAAGCTGAGATCAGTTATGCATTTACTGATGATTAATAATAACCCAAAAATACTTTAAATTCAAATATTTTCATACATGAAAAAATATGTGATTATTAACAGTATCATATGGAGGCACCAAGAGGCAAGTGAAAAAAAAATGTCTGGATTTTTTCAAGGTGTTTCTTTTTGAAATACTAATTTCAGCCACAAGGGGGCATGTTATCTATTTATTTATTTATTTTATAAGATTGTCTGGACAGTTTTTGTTTGTTTGTTTGTTTTGTATTTTTATTGGCACCATAAACAGACACTCACTTCTGAATCATGACCAGTGGTGAAATGTAACAAATTACCTTTACTCATGTACTGTGCTCAAATATGGGTTTGACATATTACAGAGTTTCTATATTGTTCCATGTTATACTTCAACTGCAGTACATTTCTGTCTTGGACAGACTGAGTAACCAGGTCTTTTTCTGATTAAGATTTTACATTGAAAAAAATTTTTTAATGTAAAATGCATTGTTAAAGATGTAATGTGAACACAACATTTCCCATTTAAGCTTCCCAGAAAGTTTCATTTGAATGTAAATAAAATAAAATAAAATAAAATAAAATCCTTCAATCCTTTTATTTTTTACGGAGAATTTTTTAATTGTTGTTACTGAGTTGTTGTTAAGTTGTTGTTAAATGTTAAGTTTACCTCTAAAATATTACAAAACCTACTGTAGTTAATACTTCGGTGAACTACTGTATTATCATCATGACATTTACACCCCCATCCTAATTATGATATGATGATAATATCTAATTTTGTTGAACTCTCTCCAGAGCTTCCCTCAGTGTCTCTCCTCCAGAAGTCTCCCTCCTCTCCAGTCAGCTGCCACGCTACAGGTTTCTACCCTGACAGAGCTCTGATGCTCTGGAGGAAAGATGGAGAGGATCTTCATGAGGACGTGGACCAAGGAGAGATCCTCCCCAACCATGATGGAAGCTTCCAGATGAGAGTTGATCTGGACCTTTCATCAGTCAAACCTGAAGACTGGAGGAGGTACGACTGTGTGTTTCTGCTCTCTGGTGTGAAGGAGGAGATCATCACCAAACTGGACAAAGCAGAGATCAGGACCAACTCAGGTAAGAGTTTTTTTTGTTTTTGCAGGACATAAACAATGACACAAAATCACATTAAAATAAATGAAAGGTTGATTAAAGGTTGAGGTTTATCAGAAGTGTCTTGTGTGTTGCTCAATAAGATGATTTTACTGACATTTATGTCTCTTAAAGACGTTTCATTAAAAAAAAGAGCAAAGTCAAGAAGATAAAAACATGATTTTTGTGGATCTACTATGTGGTGTCATTTAAGTACAGAGTATTTCTAAATACATCAATAGCTGCTGGATTATACTCGATTCACTGCCCCTCAGAAAAATCATACATGGTGAAAATATTGAATAACCAGATGGATGTATCTCTGCTCTGACCTGCTTCATCTTTGTGTTTTGCTGAACAGTGAAGCCCAGAGACTTGACCACCCCCATCGTTGTTGCAGTGGTTGTTCTTGTTGTCGTCATTTCTGTTATTGGATTTATTGTTTACAAAAAGAAGAAAGGTAAGAGACTGAAAGGAGCTGAGTAGACGCTCTTATCCAGACTTCACCACTGAAGTAAACTGTGTGATGCACAAAAAGAGACAAGTAGAAAAACTCAGGGTCTGATGAAACTCTACAGTTCAATATATATAAAATAAAGAGATAAAAAAAGGAGGGGGATTCAATTTATATGAGAGAGAATAAGATTCAGTGTGAAAAAGAAATCTTCTGACAACTGAAATTCTTCTTCTTTTCTTCTTATTCCAGCACCACCACTTCCTGCACCTCGTAAGTACTGGTTGTTATTCTCCTGTCTCCAATAAGACATGTACTTTAATGGAGACTAAAAAGGCTTTTAATGAGACTGTAGAGGTGAAGTTTTTCAGTTTGGGTAGTTTAGGTCTAACAATGTATTTCTGACTTTTACAGCTCCTGACAACATCTCTGAACTCACTGAGAAGCTGAATCCAGAAACCTGATCCACAAACACCATCCTGCACACACACAGTGACGTCACGTGGGACGACAAAAAACCACGGCAGCTCTGTATGAGAATAAGTGAAGTTATTAAGGGAAACAACAAACTAGATACTTTTCTTACAAACATTTTCTTACAAACATGTCTGTAATTCCTGCACTGCTGCTGCTGTCGCCGCCAGCGACCGATGCGTGAAAGACTTTGTCGTGGTCAAAGCAAAGGACACAAGCACGTAAGAAAAAACGTAGATATAAAAGAATCAGTCACATTGAACAGTCAGAATTTGATAGGACAGTAGAGATTAACAGGTAATGTTGAGAGAGAGTGCAAGGGAATAACAAGCATAAAGAAGCCCGGCTGACCGGGAACCCAACTGGTGACCTACTGTTCACCTGGCAGGCACTCTGACCCGCTATGGAGGCGCCGTCAGAAATCAGTGTATTTAAACCTCTACTGTCTGAATCACACAGCTCAGGTCACACAGGCAGAAATAGCTGAGAGCACCTCTGGAACTACTGCAGTTTATAATAAAAAGATAAAAAAATAAAAAATGTACATCATACCACCAAAATGATTACACGTTTGGCGCCACGAGAGCTTCCTACATATCTGTATGTAATTTTTATCTTTCTACAACCAAAAATGTAGACGCAAATACGAGACAGACAAAAGTATAATAATAAGAATGATAATAATAATAGTAATAATAATAAAGATTTGGATAAAAATAGTGTGATTTCTGTGCGCAGCAATCACACTATTAAAACATTGTATTTTAGACAGCAGATGACTCTCCGTTAAAATATTGTATAATAATTATTATATTGCATCACAGAGAAATTCTCATGAATCAGAATGATACATTTTCAATGAATCATTAATGGGAGAAATTCTATTTTCATTTCATGAGAAATGTCTGTTTTCAGATGTCTGTTGTCTTTTTTATTTTTAATGGTTTAAAGGAATATTTTCTATCTAAATATTTAGAATAACAACAGGAATTTAAACACAGCAAACATGTTTTAATGTTTTTGTGCTGTTGCTTTGGTTTTCAATAAAGTCTCTGATATTAATACAGCAGGGCTGTTTATTTGATATGATATATTTACTCATCTCGTCTGTGACTGTAGTTTTTTATATAACATAATGAAAGAAAGAGAAGAAAGTCAGAGAAAACCTGAACAACAAAATTAAAATAGACCAAGAGGGAAGTCTACGGGATCTTTGGGTGGAGGTTATAACAATAAAAAGCAACTTTAGTGATACAAAACAGAACAGAGGTAAAACCTTAAGAATACAGCATAAAAGGTACCTACTGACTACTGATAACAAGAACTTTCTGTTTCTAATCTGCTGCATGAGAAAAAGAAGACAGGTCTTTAAAACTAGAAGCAGGTTCAGGTTCAGCAGGTTTTTCTTTGTTCCAAAAAACTAGCGACGCTGAGATCGAGCCAAAAAGAAGAGCAAAACAAAACAAACACAAAAACTATAGACAACAACTCATGTCTTCTGTGTTTCTCATGAGTAGTAATATTACAGTTTATATAAACCAACATGAGGCCTTTCATACAACAGGCAAAAAGAGCTGAAGGGCTAAGACAAGCAGACGAACATCAAAATGATTGCAAAGATAAATTCCTCATTTAATCCTTCCATACATGTGCAGTACCATAGTTTGGCCAGTAGATGTCACAATTTCTAACTTTTTAAAACAGTGACCTGTTGTTAACACAACTGTCTCTTGGAGGTTCACCTCTCCGGGGACTGAGGAGCAGCTGTGGGAACAGGACGGGCTGGTTAGAGGAGGACAGAGGATCAGCCAGAGGAGGAGGAAGATGAGGTCAGCAGTCATCAAGACAGTAAACCTGGGATCTTTTCCAGGATTGTGTCCAAACACATTTTATCCAATCAAAAGTCGTTCAAATCTGAATCCTTCAGACCAGGATTTGACTCTGATCAAGAAGATCTGTTGTTAAAAGTGAGACTTAACTTTTTCTGAGTCACCAAAGTCAGCCACCATCCCTCCTCATCATAGTCCAACAAGAACCTTCTTGATTATCAGTGATTGATCAGTGCAAAAAGATGATACATGTCAGCTTTGAAAATGATGAAGGCACCTTTAACAGAGATACTGGTTGACTGTTTTCTCCCTCATTCTAAGCTAAGCTAAACTTGTCTGGGAGCTAACTCTGCTCAGAGTTGACACTGATATTGATTTTCTCATCAAACTCTTCTGTGAGAATATTTAATAGTCAAGTAAAATTCACATTAGTGCAGCTGCAGTCACAGATGAACAGATGACAAACTTTTGAAAATTGGAAACTTTATTGAAAAGTGAAACATCAGCAGAAAAAGACAGAACAATATAATTGATATCTGATTGATCCTTCTCCAGTTAAATGATGTCCTTCGTTAGACTCTGCAGTGGGTCTCAGGCTGTGTTGCCATAAATCCACTGAGCCTCTGACAGGTGACACCTTCTCCAACCTCCAGCCTCATATACAGTCTATGGGTTAGACTAAATCACATGGGCTGGTCCAACTGGTTTGAAGATAACTTTATGTGAACACCATGTCCCACTCATTAGTCCAACCACCATCACTGTTAATCTAACTGATAGCCACCAGTTAGCAATAATTAATAATTAATCACTCTGCTATGATGAACATTTCATTAATTACGTCCTATGATCTCTGTGCTGCTGGTTTGATCAAAGAAAAGATCACAGTTGCATTAACACATCAGAACATTTCAGTTATTGTTCAACCATAAAATATCATTCAAACTTATTAAAAACACATGAATGCTTCACTGTGAGATGAATGATAAAATCTAATAATGAATCATGAACAAAATCTCAAGCAGGTTTGTTTTGGTTTTTCTCTTAATCCCACTTATCTTAATATGAAGCTGCTGCACTTTTGCTACAGGAAAACAACATTGAGACTCTTTTAGCTGAATAACACACATCAAAGTGTTGATCTTTAACACCTCACATGAGATCATCTCATGAGTGTCAGGTTTCTGGATTCAGTTCCTCATGGAGCTCAGAGACGTTTTCAGGAGCTGAAAGATCAGAAACACACTGTTAGTGTGAAGCTGTGTAAAACCCACTCATCCAGCTCTGAACTTTATTAACAGTAAATACAGGAAACTGTCTTCAGAAAGTTCATCTACAGAATCATTTGAAATCATTTTAATGTAAAGCATGAATAGTGAGTGAGATCATTTGAAACAGAATAAAATAAGTTTTACTTACGAGATGGAGGGTGTTTGGCTGAAATCAAAGAAAAGACAAATCGTTTCAGTTGCAGTTGTAAATGACAGGATGTTTTTCATCACCTTATCCTCAGTGAATATGATCCCCTCCTCTACTCACTCAAACTTAAAGTAAATCAGTTTGACTCTTCTGTCAGCTTTTAATTTATTTCTATTCTTGTGGGAACATGACAAAGTGTATGTTTCATGTACTGTGAGTCTCTGGTTGTGTTGACTACAGTATGTTCTACCAGTGGAAACAGACAATAAAGACAATAAAGACACTTCTCTCCCACATCATCATGGTACAGTCATATTATCATGACTCTGAGTCTCACACAGCTTCCTGCTTCAAACTGATGCTTGATTCTGGATAAAAGCATCAACTCAAAGACTAAAACCAAAGGATTACAACAGTCATTAAAGAAGGTAATGTTTCTATTTTTCTCTCTCACCTTTCTTCTTTCTGTAAACCATGAATCCAGTGACAGCGATGAGGATGAGAGTGAGGACAACCACTGCAGCGATGATAGAGACGGTGATGTCACTGGGCTTCTCTGCTCAACAAAACATAACACAATCTCAGACCAGTACAGTTAAAGCAGGACAGAACACAACAGTATCAGCCACCCATCAATCTATTTTGTTGTCCTGCAAAAAGAAAAAAAAAAGGAAAATTAAATGTGTATTTATCACCCTCACCCTTTCCATTCCCATTTTTTCCCCAGTTGCTCCTGATCACTGCTTTGTCCAGTTTGGTGATGATCTCCTCCTTCACACCAGAGAGCAGAAACACACACTCGTACCTCCTCCAGTCTTCAGGTTTGACTGATGAAAGGTCCAGATCAACTCTCATCTGGAAACTTCCATCATGGTTGGGGAGGATCTCTCCTTGGTCCACGTCCTCATGAAGATCCTCTCCATCTTTCCTCCAGAGCATCAGAGCTCTGTCAGGGTAGAAACCTGTAGCGTGGCAGCTGACTGGAGAGGAGGGAGACTTCTGGAGGAGAGACACTGAGGGAAGATCTGGAGAGAGAGAGAGACAGAGAGAGAGAGGGTCATATCAGACTGAGAGGAGAGATGATACAATGGTAATTCAGTCTGAGTAGTCTGTGTGAATATTGTTGTGTTGATGAAACTACATCAGGTCATGTGATTCTACCTGTTCTCAGCAGAGAGCTCCTCCCATAGGTCAAAGTCTTCTTCAGCCACTCAGGACAAATCTGAGTGAAGAAGTATTTATTCCCTCTTGATCTGGGTTTGTCAGCATCCCAGCTGTGTTTGGTGATGAGAGCCTGTGGTTTTGGAGCGATCCATGTCAAAGTCTTCAGATCAAATGACAGGAAATCTTCTCCATCATAACCGTATTGATTAAAACCAACTACTTCTCCAGTCTCATCGTCCCATTCACAGCCACTCATCCTCTGTAAAATGTGGACACCTGAGACAGAGACAGACAACAACAGTGATGTACAGATGATATCTCCACTGGATTACCTTCCTTATCACCTCATCACCTTACCTTACCTGATTACCTTAAACATGTGCATTGTGTCATGCACAATTTTTCAGAAAGGTTACTATATCCAACCTCCCCTTTATATCCAAAATCCTTGAGAAGGTTGTTGCAAACCATTTATGTGATTATTTGCACAGAAATGGTTTGTTTGAAGATTTTCAGGTTTTAGAGTCCATCATAGCACAGAAACAGCTCTGGTTAAGGTTACCAATGATCTCCTCATAGCTTCAGACAATGGACTTGTCTCTATACTTGTCCTACTAGATCTTAGTGCCGCATTTGACACCATCGATCATAAGATTCTATTACAGAGACTAGAACATATGGTCGGCATTAAAGGAACCGCACTAAGCTGGTTTAAGTCATATCTGTCAGATAGACTCCAGTTTGTTCATGTTAATAATGACTCCTCTATCATCACAGAAGTCAGTCATGGAGTTCCACAAGGTTCTGTGCTAGGACCAATACTCTTCAGTCTATATATGCTTCCTCTAGGAAACATTATTAGGAGGCACCAGATAAATTTCCATTGTTCCGCAGATGACACCCAGTTGTACTTATTCATGAAGCCAGGTGAGACTAACCAGGTAGCCAAGCTTCAGGCGTGTCTTAAGGACATAAACTGGATGACCAGTAATTTCTTACTCTTAAATTCAGACAAAAGTGAAGTTATTGTAATTGGCCCAAACCACCTCAGAGATACACTATGTGATAATATACTGACTCTGGATGACATCACCTTGGCCTCCAGTGCTACAGTCAGAAACCTTGGTGTCATTTTTGACCAGGACTTGTCCTTTACTTCACATATAAAGCAAGTCTCTAGGACAGCCTTCTTCCACCTGTGCAATATTGCTAAAATCAGACACATTCTATGTCTAAAGGATGCTGAAAAACTAGTTCATGCATTTGTTACCTCAAGACTGGACTACTGTAACTCTTTATTGTCAGGATGTCCCAAAAATTCAGTAAAAAGCCTCCAATTGATCCAAAATGCGGCAGCACGAGTACTGACAGGAACTAGGAAACGAGATCACATCTCTCCTGTGTTAGCCTCTCTGCATTGGCTCCCTGTGAAATCCAGGATAGAATTTAAAATCCTCCTCCTCACCTACAAAGCCATTAATGGTCAGGCACCATCGTACCTTGGAGAGCTTATAGTTCCCTATTTTCCCAATAGGACACTTCGCTCTCTAAATGCAGGTCTACTTGTGGTTCCCAGAGTCTGTAAGAGTAGAATGGGGGGCAGAGCCTTCAGCTATCAGGCTCCTCTCCTGTGGAACCAGCTCCCAGTGTGGGTTCGGGAGGCAGACCCCCTCTCTACCTTTAAGATCAGGCTTAAAACTGTCCTGTTTAGTAAAGCTTATAGTTAGGGCTGGCTCGGGTATGTCCTGACCCATCCCTTAGTTATGCTGCTATAGAGCTAGACTGCTGGGGGATTCCCATGATTCACTGGGCTCTCTCTCTCTATTTCTGTCTCTCTCCCTCTCTCTTTCTCGATGACTTCATGCCATTAACTTTGTTTTTTTTTTCTCTCCCATAGTTTGTGCTTCTCCTCTCTCTCTCTCTCTCTGTCCTCATTCTGCAGGTATCTCTGCCTTGGGAGCAGCAGGATCCAGATCCACCACTACTCATCTTTACTATTAACCACTGTTACCTGTCATTATTATTAATAACGCCATTACCTACACAGCTGTTCCTGGTCTATCTCTCTCTCTCTCTCTTCTCTCCTCTCTCCTCCCCCCACCCCCTCTTTTTATCTTCTCCTAAACCCAACCGGTCGAGGCAGACGGCCGCCCACCCTGAGCCCGGTTCTGTTGGAGGTTTCTTCTTGTTAAAAGGGAGTTTTTCTTCCCCCCTGTCACCAAGTACTTGCTCTTTGTGGGAACTGTTGGGTTTTTCTCTTTAACAAAGTAAGGTCTTGACCTTACCCTGTAAAGTGCCTTGAGATAATGTATATTATGATTTGGCGCTATACAAATAAAATTGAATTGAATTGAATTGAATTCAGTTACCCAGAACTGAGTTAATGGATACCGCTAACAAAACTTTCTATTAAGCCTTTGCTGTTGTTAATATGTGACTGACTTTCTCAAATAGTTAACATTATTTCAATCACTCATGGATTTTTGTCTCAGATGAGAGGAAAATGAGCCAAACTAAATGTGAAAAGTGAGCTACATATTCAAATCAATATTAGTTATAAAATCATAACCCAATTTTACATTTGTCGTCCATTAAATGGAAACCTCTGACATCAGACTGTCTAGTCTAGTCTGAAAGGAGGAGTCTCTCAGTGTTGGAGACAGGCTCATTATAAACTGTGCTTAGTGTTGTATGTTAGTCAGAGACATTCAGAGAAGAGCTGTGACCTTGAAATTCCCTCAAGGCATTAGAGAGATATTAAATTCAAAAGGCCAAAACCACAATTTGTGAGGTCACCAGGACCTTGACCTTTGACCTTTGATCACCAAAATCTAATCAGTTCATCCTTGACTTCAAGTGATTGTTTGTGCCAAATTTGAAGAATTTCCCTGAGAATGAGTCTGGACATACGGATGGAAACATGAAAAAGGTCAAATCACCAAACCAGGAGTTTCCCAAGACTCCCAAGGTGGGAGGTAGATGACCTTCAAGGACCTTGAAAGCTCAACATTTACTGTTTGTACTAATTTGATTGAAATTATCAGAAGTTTAAGAATATACACAACTACAGCACAATACAAACTGACATGATGAGGAAAATTATGCTTTATTTTAAGTTGGGTTTTATTTGGATGACTCTTGGCATTGATTCAATTGGTTTGGCAAGCTTTACCTGAACCTAACCCTAACCAGTGATCTCTGCCCACTCCCACCCTCCTGTTTCCTGATCATTATGTTGAGGCCCTGCAGAGTCACTTTACTCTGCAACACAACACTTAAGCAGTAAGAAGTGAAATATATCACAAACTGTACTTACCTCCACTTTGGTTGAAGCGCTGCTTCAAACTATGAATACTGGCTTTGAAGAACGTAGGCACATCTTCCAAACACTCTTCAGTGTACCACTGCAGTTGGTCAGGGTTGTCATTGAGCAGTTTTTTCACCCAGTCGTGTTGTAGTTCAAGTGTGTTGGTGTCACAATAACCTGCCTGCAGACCATCAATCATTGTAACAGCCACACCCTCAGGGAAGTTTGGGACTCCAGTAGATGCAGTGGTAAAATACACCAGAGTGTGTTTCACTGTGGGACAAACAAGGTTTTCATTATAAATATACGTTCTTGGTGAACTTTAATGTATTTTGAAAATCTTGTCCTCGTCCTCAGTCAAAACTGAAACTACATTTTGTGACACAGGAGCAAAATGCAGAGCTGAGTAGAAAGTGAAGTAAAGAGTTAAATAAAACTTTTAACAGTGATCCTACCTGCTGAAGAGACGTGACAGAGAAGAAGCAACAAAAATAACTTTTTCATCTTGTTTTGATGAAGACGAAGAAAAAACAATGAATCCGGAGCTTTTTGATCCGTGCTGCTCCTGTTTCCTCACTTTACGAGATCGGACTTTAGACTCGTGTTGAGTCTAAAGTCAGCAGACGGAAATCACCCTGCAGCTGTTCAGTTCTGCAGAATAACAAATCAAAATGATTCCGCCTCTTCACTGACTGTTCTGCAGAATAACAAACTTTATTACATCAGCAGACTGACACCATCAAACTGAAGTCTGCATCTCAAGCTGAGTCTCCAGTATCTCCCATTTCATTTCTATTAAAAGACCATCCAGCTTTACTGACTGTTCTGTGTGACAAGTCAGTAAACACAATAAATAAATGGTTCTTACAGCCACTAAATGTGAGAACAGAAGCTTTGTGGCCACTGATTCTGTGATGAGGACAGAACCAGAGACGTCTCCAGACTGGACTCTACCCTCAACAGCAGCTTGACATCCTGTCCATGAGTCTCACAGAGAAGTGACAGAGATTCATCTTCAGAGTTTGATCCTCGTACTCAACACTCCTGACTTTAAACCTGCTGCTGTGAGTTAAAGTTAGAAACTGGTCAAACAGGGTTTTTCTTTCAAGAACATGGACTTGAGAAAAAAGACACATTTTTAAAAAATGTAAACTTTATTGAAAAGTGAAACATCATCACAAAAAGAAAGAGAAATGCTTTTGATATTTGATTGATCCTGTAGATGACCAGTTCTCCTGTTCAATGATTCTTTGATCAATCAATCAAACTTTATTTGTATAGCACCTTTTAATACAAACAATGTAGCACAAAGTCCTTTACAGAATAGAAGCAATAAAAAGCAACACCACACCCCTTCACTCTCTCTCTCTCTCACTCACACACACACACACACACAGACACACACTGAGCACTAACTTATGAAAACACTTCTGAGGCTACAATGAAAAGTTTAAGGATAAAAATATTAACTTGTAAATTCGTTTACAACTTGACAGTTATCTGATACCACTGCAGATCACTGATGAAAGACACTGAATTATGCTCCAAACATGGACTGGAAACAGACTGTTTTACAATCACAAATATTTAATATCTGCCATCAGACATTCTACAATTTTAGGCTCATTTTTACATATGAACAAACCTAATTATTCTGTTTTACTGGTGAAACTTTAATTGACCTGTTAATTGTAACTGTAAGACATTTATGAGTCAACCATTGCCTGCCCATGTAACGTGGCTTAATGGGAACAGTTCAGACGGTCACCTCTCTTTGCAAGAGCATCAAAGTCTGGTGTCGTGTCTGCTGTTGAAATACGCAGCACAGAGGACAGAAGTTTATCTGTCAATCGTGATCTGTGATCTGACTTGTTGTCTGTTCGCGCCAACAAGACAAGCATCCTCTGTGCGGGTTTCCCTCAGTGAGCCGTCATCATAATATACATTAGACAGTCTGGACAGAGTCAAACAAAATGAGACATTATCATCATATAACTTTATTTTATTTTATTGAACAGTTTATATTCAAATGAAACCATCTGAGAAAGTGAAATGGGAAATGTGTTGACGTTACTTCTTTAACTGTGCATTGTATTTCATAAAGTTATCATCAGTTTTTTTTTTAAATGTAAAATCTTAATCTGACAAACATCAGGTTACTCAGTCTGTCCAATAAATATATTGGACTAAAAAGAACAACCTTTCCCTCAGAAATGTACTGCAGCAGAAGTATAAAGTGGAACGATATAGAAATACTGAATTATGTTTAAACCATATTTGAGCACAGCACATGTAATTTAACATGTCATTGTTACATTTCACCACTGAACTGGTGTGTCCGTTTATGGTGCCAATATAAAAAAAAACTAAAAAAATACTGTCCAGATGATGTTACCTATGAAATAAACAAACAAAAAAATAACATGCCCCTTTATGGCTGAAATGAGTATTACAAAAAGAAACACCTGGAAAATCCACTTTTTTCACTTGCTTCTCGTTGCTTCCATATGATACAGTTAATAATCACACATTTTTCAGCATATAAAAATATTTGAGTTTTCAGTATTTGTGAGTTATCATTAATCATCAGTAAATGTGTAACTGATTCTAGCTTTATTTATTATTTATATTCATATTCACATCCCAGTTTGAGGTACTATGAGTTAGAGGTATTAATAGCACAAGCAAATGTGAATAAAGTTATGACAGAAAAAGTGACAGAGACAAAATAAAAGACAAAGAGGTGAAGAATCGACAGTGAGAGTAAAAAAGTTGCGGAGACATTTCAGGCATCAGGTCACATGACTCTACCTGTTCTCTGCAGAAAACCACTTGCATAGGTCCAATACTTCTTGAGCCAGGCAGCACGTCAGGTGTGGGACGCAGTGAAATGTGTGTGTGTGTAGTGAGCGTTGAAAACCAAAAAAACAACCAACAGCAAGAACATTCAGGAGCTCAGCTGTCCAGGGAGAGAGAGCGAGAAGGTGCAGAGGCCGAGCTTTTATGCCCTTCCTCACAGTTGTAGTCACTCAGCCATCTGGAGTAGGTGGGGTCTCCCAGGAACCCGGTAACTAGGCACTGCAAACCAAAACAGGAGACCAGAGCATAGAACAACAAGCAGGAACACACACAGGAGACGGGTCAAACACCTGCAAGGAAAGACAGCCAGCCACGAAAACACATACGGCCCTGGGCCGTCACAGTACTTATCTTGAGTCACCAAAGTTAGCCACCATCCCTCCTCTCAATAGTCCTACAACAATCTGTGTGATCTGTGTACAGTGCAAAGATTATGACATGTTCAGCAACAACATCAGCTTTTAAGTTGTTAGAAAGCAGCTTTAACAGAGATACAGGTTTGCTTTTTACTCCCTCATGCTAAGCTAAGCTAAATTTGTCTGGAAGCCGAAGTAATATTCATATCACTGCAAACACAGTCCCAGATGAACATGCGTTGTTTTTCTCTTAATCCCACTTATCTTCATATGAAGCTGCTGCACTTTTGCTACAGGAAAACAACATTGAGACTCTTTTAGCTGAATAATACACATCAAAGTGTTGATCTTTAACACCCCACATGAGATCATCTCATGAGTGTCAGGTTTCTGGATTCAGTTCCTCACGGAGCTCAAAGACGTTTTCAGGAGCTGAAAGATCAGAAACACACTGTTAGTGTGAAGCTGTGTAAAACCCACTCATCCAGCTCTGAACTTTATTAACAATAAATACAGGAAACTGTCTTCAGAAAGTTCATCTACAGAATCATTTGAAATCATTTTAATCTAAAGCATGAACAGTGAGTGAGATCATGTGAAACAGAATAAAATAAGTTTTACTTACGAGATGGAGGGTGTTTGGCTGAAATCAAAGAAAAGACAAATCGTTTCAGTTACAGTTGTAAATGACAGGATGTTTTTCATCACCTTATCCTCAGTGAATATGATCCCCTCCTCTACTCACTCAAACTTAAAGTAAATCAGTTTGACTCTTCTATCAGCTTTTAATTTATTTCTATTCTTGTGGGAACATGACTAAGTGTATGTTTCATGTATTGTGAGTCTCTGGTTGTGTTGACTACAGTATGTTCTACCAGTGGAAACAGACAATAAAGACAATAAAGACACTTCTCTCCCACATCATCATGGTACAGTCATATTATCATGACTCTGACTCTCACACAGCTTCCTGCTTCAAACTGATGCTTGATTCTGGATAAAAGCATCAACTCAAAGACTAAAACCAAAGGATTACAACAGTCATTAAAGAAGGTAATGTTTCTATTTTTCTCTCTCACCTTTCTTCTTTCTGTAAACCATGAATCCAGTGACAGGGATGAGGATGAGAGTGAGGACAACCACTGCAGCGATGATGGAGACGGTGATGTCACTGGGCTTCTCTGCTCAACAAAACATAACACAATCTCAGACCAGTACAGTTAAAGCAGGTTAGGACAGAACACAACAGTATCATCCATGACTCTATTCCTCCTATTTGGCTGTTATCTTAAAAGCATCAGTGTTTGACAAACACTGTGGCAACTGTGTCAAACATCACGGACTTTAAAAAAATAAAATAAAATAAACAAGTTAATTCTCAAATAAATACTAAGGAAACAAAGCTAGAAAAACCAGGCTGAAGTCAGTGAAGTGAGCCCAGTCCTGGAAAATGCACACAGCACATTCCCAATGAAAAACACATAGTGAGGGCAGGTAAAGACTGAATGGGCCGTTAAAACCCTGAGGAGTTTTTTGACTGGTGCAGCAGCCTGGTGTGATCAGTAGTCATAACGACTGAGGCTGTTCTTGTTCTACGGGTGTTACCTGGGATTAGGGTCCCAGCTGGCTGCTCTTCGTTGACCTGAGACTGAGGTGGTTGACGAAATGTTTTGACCAACATATGTCACTGCTGAGCTTTCTAACCACTATACCTGGGTTTCAAACTGACCTGCCCCAAATTCCCTGATGCTGAAGCCCAGTGGGGGGGTCAACTTAGGCCAAGCCGTCATGTTTGGAGTACACAGAACAGAAACTCTGGGGTTTTTTTATATTGAGTTTTGTTGAAGATGAATTTGCAGCTGAACTGGAGAACAAAAGCTAAAATACCAAACAAACCACAGACATTCAGTCACATTCAACAACTGCTGATCTCACTCTCACCTGAGTTGGTCCTGATCTCTGCTTTGTCCAGTTTGGTGATGATCTCCTCCTTCACACCAGAGAGCAGAAACACACAGTCGTACCTCCTCCAGTCTTCAGGTTTGACTGATGAAAGGTCCAGATCAACTCTCATCTGGAAGCTTCCATCATGGTTGGGGAGGATCTCTCCTTGGTCCACGTCCTCATGAAGATCCTCTCCATCTTTCCTCCAGAGCATCAGAGCTCTGTCAGGGTAGAAACCTGTAGCGTGGCAGCTGACTGGAGAGGAGGGAGACTTCTGGAGGAGAGACACTGAGGGAAGCTCTGGAGAGATGGAAGTAAAGGAAGTGAGAGAGGGTGAAGGGGGTAGAGAAAGATGAAAAGGGGCAAACAAGGAAGGAAGCAAGGGAAAAGAAAGATGAAGAGATTCAATAAAGAGGCATCAAGGAAAACAAGGAATTAAAATCCATGTGACTGTTGCTGAGATGTTTCACTCTGAACCAAAGTGAGGGACCAACTGCCTGACAGACCGACTGGTATTGTCATCCCAAGAGCCATAGTGCTAACAATGCTAATAACAGTATAATAATATAGACTATTGGTGCAAACTAAAAGCTTTGTTTCCTCTGAAGACTGATCCCAACATTAGTCTATGTACGTTCTGTACATGTGTTTGTTGAAGTGAACTAAAGACTCAACAGACAAGTTAGAATCACAACATGGAACCAACTTTTCTTTCAGGTGAACTCACTACATGTACAGACCCACACATTCATCTTATGACAGCAGCACATGATAACGACTTCACTACACAACAACCACACAGAGTGTGAACAGTCAGAGAAGGGAACTACACCTCCACTAAAGAAACTCACCACAGTCAAACTGCATCTTTCTCCTCTAACAATAAAAATCTGAAACCTACTGAGCTCATACTAACTGTGCACTGACGATCACCAGTTGAAAGTGATGTCAGAAAACCAAACAGGTCAGTCTCTGCTGATTGGTTTGGACAAACAGAAAACAGAAAACAGCCAAAACAAAAGGTAATGTCAGCCTGAGAGGAGAGATGATACAAAGGTAATTCAGTCTGAGTCCTCTGTGTGAATATCACTGTGTTCATGAAACTACATCAGGTCATGTGATCCCACCTGTTCTCAGCAGAGAGCTCCTCCCATAGTCCAAACTCTTCCTCAGCCAATCAGGACAAAGCTGAGTTAAGAAGTACTGATTCTCTTTTGTTCTGGGTTTGTCAGCATCCCATCTCTGTTTGGTGATGACAGCCTGTGGTTTTGGAGTGATCCATGTCAAAGTCTTCAGATCAAATGACAGGAAATCTTCTCCATCATAACCGTACTGATTAAAACCAACTACTTCTCCAGTCTCATTGTCCCATTCACAGCCAGTCATCCTCTGTAAAATGTGGACACCTGAGACAGAGACAGACAACAACAATGATGTACAAATGATATCTCCACTGGATTACCTTCCTTATTACCTTATTACACTTATCACCTTACCTGATTACCTTAAACATGTGCATTGTGTGATACACAATTTTTTTTCAGAAAGGTTACTTAAGTTACCCATAACTGAGTTAGTGGATACCAGTAACAAAACTTTCTATGAAGCCTTTGCTGTTGTTAATATGTGACTGACTTTCCCAAATTGTTAACATTATTTCAATCACTCATGGATTTTTGTCTCAAATGAGAGGAAAATGAGCCAGACTAAATGTCAGAGGCTACATATTCAAATCATATTAGCTAGAAAATTGTAACCCAATTTTACATTTGTCATCCATTAAATGGAAACCTCTGACATCAGACTGTCTAGTCTGAAAGGAGGAGTCTCTCAGTGTTGGAGACAGGCTCATTATAAAGTGTGCTTAGTGTTATATGCTAGTCAGAGACATTCAGAGAAGAGCTGTGACCTTGAAATTCCCTCAAGGCATTAGAGAGATATTACATTCAAAAGGCCAAAACCATGATTTGTGAGGTCACCAGGACCTTGACCTTTGACCACCAAAATCTAATCAGTTCATTCTCTAGTCCAAGTGATTGTTTTTGTCAAATTTAAAGAAGTTCCTTGAGAATGGGTTCGGACGTATGGGTGGACAACCAGAAAACAATATTCCTCTGACTGTGACTGTCGCCAGCACATAAGCATGAAAAACTGGGCAAAGTGGGAGGTAGATGAACATCAAGGACCTTGCAAGCTCAACATTTACCGTTTGTACTAATCTTACGTGCCGGAGTGGCCTTTGTGTATGTGTGTGTTGTGTCCCCTCTCCTTTTTCCAGCAGGTGAATCAGCACAGCTGTACCTAGTTTGACAATCAGAGCCTGGAGTAGAAGGTGGATTGAGGAGGCCTGGTCGGTGCCAGTGGGCCAGATGGCAGTGTGAAGGCGTGTAGTGTCTAGGTGATACTCCCTGTAGCTGGGAGGGTGTTTTTGTCCTAACTTATAGTTCCCTGATTGTTTTCTTTTTTCTCCAGGTTTTACTGGCTCCACCCATTTCCTGGAAACAGTTTTCCATTTCTGTCAAAGGATGTTGTTTATCTTATGTAGTTTATTCACCAAACCGGTTACAAGTGTCAAGCAGCCCTCGTAACCGGTTTGGTGAGGAAGGGGATCTTTACTTTGCCGGCATCTGTGGAGTCTCCAGGATTGGAGGCCGTGGTATCCCCGGGCGAAGATCGCCCTGACCCTCTGGTGGGAGAGGCAACTGAGCAGCATCCTGTTGGCTTCGCACCAGGTTTGCAGCTTGGTGAGGTGGAGGATAAGCCGCTCACCATGCCGCAGTTTGATCCATTCTCCATGGAGTCATCTCCTGGCTGGAGGGAGCGTGAGTGTGAGTTTCAGCTCCACAGGGAGCTGGAATTGAAAAAGCTGGAGGCAAAGACTACCATTGAGATGCGCCAGCTAGAGCTGCAAAGAAATGCTAGTGTGTTGGCCGCAGTTCCTTCTGCTAATGCACAGTTGTCATCGGGTGTCAGCCGTGAGTAAAAATATTTCCTTGGTTCCGGTATTTTGTGAGTCAGAGGTGGAGTCATATTTTAGTGCATTTGAGTGCATTGCTGTGGCCAAAAGATGTGTGGGCAATTCTAATGCAGTGTAAATTGACTGGCAGGGCTCAGAAGGCTTGTTCTTCCTTGTCAGTTGAAGATAGCTTAGTGTATGAGACGCTTAAAGGCGCGATTTTACGAGCATATGAGTTGGTGCCGGAAGCATATAGACAGTGTTTTAAGAGTGTTAAGAAAACATCTAGTCAGGCCTATACCGACTTTGCTAGAGAAAAAGCCATCCTTTTTGACCGGTGGTGCTCGGCATGCAAGGTGGAAGACATGGCCTCTATGCGTGAGTTAGTACTGTTGGAGGATTTTAAGAACTGTGTTCCTGAGCATACTGTAGTGAATCTGAACGAACAGAAAGTGACTACTCTGCTGCGGGCCACTACCCTTGCAGATGAGTTTACCCTCACTCACAAATCTACATTTTCTAAACCTGAACCCTCCTCTCCCCATGAGTTTCACCAGAAAGCTGACGATATACAGTCCACCTGTAGCCACGCTAAGGGTGAAAAGCAATGTTTCTTCTGCCGGAAGTCTGATCATTTGATCGCTGACTGCTCAGCCTGGAAGCGTAAGGTATCTGCTCCAAAACAACCAAAGGGTGTGAGATTAGTTAAATCTGTGTCCCTTGGTGACTCCTGCTGTCCCTCAACTCCCTGAGGAATGTTTTAAACCAATAATCTTTAAGGGGTTTGTGTCTCTCACAGGGAAAGTTGAGGACCAGTGCCCTGTAACAGTGCTATGGGACACTGGCGGTGCGCAATCCCTCATTCTCTCCAGTGTGTTGCCATTTGGTGCTGGTGGGCCAAGCACTGTGGTGAAGGGAGTTGGTAAGAGCGTTGTACCTGCGCCTCTTCATCATGTTCATGTTCAGTCCCAGCTGTGTTCTGGTTTCTTACGGTGGCCGTCCGTCGTAGTTTTCCCCTTGCTGGTGTGGATTTCATTATGGGAAATGACATCACAGGCGGGAAAGTGTACCCTGAAGTAGTTCACATCCCCATTGCTGAGGTTGTGCATCATGGTTTGGAGCAGAAACATCCTGTGGTTGGTGGTGGTGCTCCAACCAGAGTTCAGGTCTGGAAAAGAACTCAAGGTGGTTGCCTTTACAGTTCTCAGCTTGAGACAGCCTTGTCAGAGGGTTTGTTGCCCTCTGCTGGTGGTCTGGGGAACTGTCTGTCCGAAATGCCTGAATCTGCAATGGGAAGTGGAAAAGCTTCAGATGTGATAGTGCCCCTGTGTTGTGGTACTTAGCCAGGCTGTGGTTTTTCTGGTTGTCCTGGTCCTGGGAGGACTAGAACAATGGTGCAAAAAAACACAAGTGTGTGCTTACTACTGCTGTCTGGACTGGCTGTTTCCACAGTTGTAATATTGGTACCGTAGTGGCTGGGAGCCATATGACTGGTTGTGGAAGGTGTTTCTACAAAACCTTTTCTGTGGTAGTTGCACCACTCACCAGTCTGTGTGGTCCCATTTGTGTGGACCAAAGAGTACCAATGTAGTTTTGAAGCTGTTCAATCCCTCCTGTATGGTGCTCCTAACTTTTTCCTGCCTTGTCAACCAGAAGCTGACATGTCTCTGGAGGTGGTGTTGTTGCCAGAGGGAGGTGGGATGTACCCTACCAAACGTGCCACACCTTTGGAGTATGAGACAGTGACTCATGGGTGATGTAGCGCATGATTTACTTCCCTTTATTGCTGACCACATTGTGGTACGGTTATGGTTTGTGTACCAAACTGTGGTTTGGTCTTATTTGGGGGGGTGTTACGTGCCGGAGTGGTGTTTGTGTATGTGTGTGTTGTGTCCTCGGCCCCTTTTTCCAGCAGTTGAATCAGCATGGCTGTACCTGGTTTGACAATCAGAGCCTGGAGTATAAGGTGGATTGAGGAGGCCTGGTCGGTGCCAGTGGGTCAGATGGCAGCGTGAAGGCTGTGTGTTCGCGAGTGGTGTACTAATGTTATCGGCCAATGGGCCAGATTGCTTAGTGCATATACATGGTAGTGTCTAGGTGTTAATCCCTGTGGCTGGGAGGGTGTTTTTGTCCTAATTTATGGTTCCCTCATTGATTCTTTTTTTTTCTCCAGGTTTTACCGGCTCCACCTGTTTCCCGGAGCCCCTTTTCCGTTTCTGTCAAAGGATCTTGTTTATCTTATTTAGTTTATAATAAGCTGCATTATTTGCGACCTTACCATTGTTTCTTGGTTATTCCTTCTGCCAGTTTTATTTAACTCTGTTACTTCCCCACTCCCCTGGACCACGAGGGGATATAACAACTAATAGGATTGAAATTATCAGAAGTTTAAGAATATACACAACTACAGTACAATACAAACTGACATGAGGAGGAAAATTTTCCTTATTTTAAGTTGGGTTTTATTTTGATGACTCTTCTCACATTGATACAATTGGTTATGACAAGCTTTACCTGAACCTAACCCTAACCAGTGATCTCTGCCCACTCCCACTCTGCTGTTTCCTGATCATTATGTTGAGGCCCTGCAGAGTCACTTTACTCTGCAACACAACACTTAAGCAGTAAGAAGTGAAATATATCACAAACTGTACTTACCTCCACTTTGGTTGAAGCGCTGCTTCAAGCTATAAATACTGGCTTTGAAGAACTTGGGTAGATCCTCAAAACACTCTTCGGTGTACCACTGTAGCTGCTGAGGGTTGTCATCGAACAGTTTTGTCACCCAGTTCTGTTTTGGTTCAACTGTGTTGGCGTCACAATAACCGGTCTGCAGACCATCAATCATTCCAACAGCCACAGCCTCAGGGAAGTTTGGGACTCCAGCAGATACAGTGGAGAAATACTTCAGGGTGTGTTTCACTGTGGGACAAACAAGGTTTTCATTATAAATATATGTTCTTGGTGAACTTTAATGTATTTTCAAAATGTTGCAACCGTCCTCAGTCAAAACTGAAACTACATTTAGTGGCGCAGGAGCAAAATGCAGATCTGAGTAGAAAGTGAAAGAGTGAAATAAAACTTTAAACAGTGATCCTACCTGCTGAAGAGACGTGACAGAGAAGAAGCAACAAAAACAACTTTGTCATCTTGTTTTGATGAGAGAAAAGATGTTTCCGCTGCTTCATGATCCTGAACTCCTGTCTCCTCCCGGAGGAAGGTGCAGTGACGTCACCGTCAAGTGCGGGAGAGGATGAGTTTTTTTCCACTTTTTTAAAAATTGAAACTTTATTGAAAAGTGAAACATCATCACAAAAAGAAAGAGAAATGCTTTTGACGTTTGATTGATCCTGTAGATGACCAGTTCTCCTGTTCAATGATTTTTTTGATCAATCAATCAAACTTTATTTGTAGAGCACTTTTCATACAAACAGTGTAGCACAAAGTGTTTTACAGAATAGAAGCAAAAAAAAGCAACACCACACCCCTTCACTCTCTCTCTCTCTCTCACACACACACACACACACACACACACACACACACACACACACACACACACACACAGGTGGAGCCCAACAAGACAAGCATCCTGTGTGCGGGTTTCCTCAGTGAGCCGTCCACGTTGTTCAGTGGACTCTTCTTTGAGAACAGGGTCGCACTGGATGTCAGTCAGTTCTAGCTTCACATCTGGAGCCGCTTTTTTGAAGGATTCATCTTAACTCTGACTCTGGAATCGCTCATGTTGACGCCCTGTCCCTCAGTGAGCAAGATGTGCACAGCGCCCTCTGTTGGACTTTAGTATAATAGCAGAACAGACATGATACAGCCTCGGCTTTCACTCACTTTTGGGACTCATTGAGTTTTTCTCTGAGGGCCGTAAAAAGCCCGTGTGTGTTCTCGGTGGTTCTCCTCGCTGGCTGAGGAGCAGCTGTGGGAGCAGGACGGGCTGGTTAGAGGAGGACAGAGGATCAGCCAGAGGAGGAGGAGGAGGAAGATGACGTCAGCAGTCATCAAGACAGTAAACCTGGGATCTTTTCCAGGATTGTGTCCAAACACATTTTATCCAATCAAAAGTCGTTCAAATCTGAATCCTTCAGACCAGGATTTGACTCTGATCAAGAAGATCTGTTGTTAAAAGTGAGACTTAACTTTTTCTGAGTCACCAAAGTCAGCCACCATCCCTCCTCATCATAGTCCAACAAGAACCTTCTTGATTATCAGTGACTGATCAGTGCAAAAAGATGATACATGTCAGCTTTGAAAATGATGAAGGCACCTTTAACAGAGATACTGGTTGACTGTTTTCTCCCTCATGATAATTCAATTCAATTTTATTTGTATAGCACCAAATCATAATATACATTAGACAGTCTGGACAGAGTCAAACAAAATGAGACATTATCATCATATAACTTTATTTTATTTTATTGAACAGTTTATATTCAAATGAAACCATCTGAGAAAGTGAAATGGGAAATGTGTTGACGTTACTTCTTTAACTGTGCATTGTATTTCATAAAGTTATCATCAGTTTTTTTTTAAAATGTAAAATCTTAATCTGACAAACATCAGGTTACTCAGTCTGTCCAATAAATATATTGGACTAAAAAGAACAACCTTTCCCTCAGAAATGTACTGCAGCAGAAGTATAAAGTGGAACGATATAGAAATACTGAATTATGTTTAAACCATATTTGAGCACAGCACATGTTATTTAACATGTCATTGTTACATTTCACCACTGGACTGGTGTGTCCGTTTATGGTGCCAATATAAAAAAAAACTAAAAAATACTGTCCAGATGATGTTACCTATGAAATAAACAAACAAAAAAATAACATGCCCCTTTATGGCTGAAATGAGTATTACAAAAAGAAACACCTGGAAAATCCACTTTTTTTCACTTGTTTCTCGTTGCTTCCATATGATACGGTTAATAATCACACATTTTTCAACGTATAAAAATATTTGAGTTTTCAGTATTTGTGAGTTATCATTAATCATCAGTAAATGTGTAACTGATTCTAGCTTTATTTATTATTTATATTCATATTCCCATCCCAGTTTGAGGTACTATGAGTTAGAGGTATTAATAGCACAAGCAAATGTGAATAAAGTTATGACAGAAAAAGTGAGACACAGAGAAAATAAAAGACAAAGAGGTGAAGAATCGACAGTGAGAGTAAAAAAGTTGCGGAGACATTTCAGGCATCAGGTCACATGACTCTACCTGTTCTCTGCAGAAAACCACTTGCATAGGTCCAATACTTCTTGAGCCAGGCAGCACGTCAGGTGTGGGACGCAGTGAAATGTGTGTGTGTGTAGTGAGCGTTGAAAACCAAAAAAACAACCAACAGCAAGAACATTCAGGAGCTCAGCTGTCCAGGGAGAGAGAGCGAGAAGGTGCAGAGGCCGAGCTTTTATGCCCTTCCTCACAGTTGTAGTCACTCAGCCATCTGGAGTAGGTGGGGTCTCCCAGGAACCCGGTAACTAGGCACTGCAAACCAAAACAGGAGACCAGAGCATAGAACAACAAGCAGGAACACACACACACAGGAGACGGGTCAAACACCTGCAAGGAAAGACAGCCAGCCAGGAAAACACATACGGCCCTGGGCCGTATGATACAGGTTTGCTTTTTTCTCCCTCATGCTAAGCTAAGCTAAATTTGTCTGGAAGCCGAAGTAATATTCATGTGACTGCAAACACAGTCCCAGATGAACATGTGTTGTTTTTCTCTTCATCCCACTTATCTTCACATGAAGCTGCTGCACTTTTGCTACAGGAAAACAACATTGAGACTCTTTTAGCTGAATAATACACATCAAAGTGTTGATCTTTAACACCCCACATGAGATCATCTCATGAGTGTCAGGTTTCTGGATTCAGTTCCTCACGGAGCTCAAAGACGTTTTCAGGAGCTGAAAGATCAGAAACACACTGTTAGTGTGAAGCTGTGTAAAACCCACTCATCCAGCTCTGAACTTTATAAACAGTAAATACAGGAAACTGTCTTCAGAAAGTTCATCTACAGAATCATTTGAAATCATTTTAATCTAAAGCATGAACAGTGAGTGAGATCATGTGAAACAGAATAAAATAAGTTTTACTTACGAGATGGAGGGTGTTTGGCTGAAATCAAAGAAAAGACAAATTGTTTCAGTTACAGTTGTAAATGACAGGATGTTTTTCATCACCTTATCCTCAGTGAATATGATCCCCTCCTCTACTCACTCAAACTTAAAGTAAATCAGTTTGACTCTTCTATCAGCTCTTAATTTATTTCTATTCTTGTGGGAACATGACAAAGTGTATGTTTCATGTATTGTGAGTCTCTGGTTGTGTTGACTACAGTATGTTCTACCAGTGGAAACAGACAATAAAGACAATAAAGACACTTCTCTCCCACATCATCATGGTACAGTCATGTTATCATGAGTCTGAGTCTCACACAGCTTCCTGCTTCAAACTGATGCTTGATTCTGGATAAAAGCATCAACTCAAAGACTAAAACCAAAGGATTACAACAGTCATTAAAGAAGGTAATGTTTCTATTTTTCTCTCTCACCTTTCTTCTTTCTGTAAACCATGAATCCAGTGACAGCGATGAGGATGAGAGTGAGGACAACCACTGCAGCGATGATGGAGACGGTGATGTCACTGGGCTTCTCTGGTCAACAAAAACGTAACACAATCTCAGACCAGTACAGTTAAAGCAGGACAGAACACAACAGTATCATCCACCCATCAAGCTATTTTGTTGTCCTGCAAAAATAAATAAATAAATAAATAAATAAATAAATAAATAAATATAAAATAAAATAAAATAAAATAAAATAAAATAAAATAAAATAAAATAAAATAAAATAAAATAAAGGAAAAAAGGAAAATTAAATGTGTATTAATCACCCTCACCCTTTCCATTCCCTTTTTTTTTTTCAAACAAACCACAGACATTCAGTCACATTCAACAACTGCTGATCTCACTCTTACCTGAGTTGCTCCTGATCACTGCTTTGTCCAGTTTGGTGATGATCTCCTCCTTCACACCAGAGAGCAGAAACACACAGTCGTATCTCCCCCAGTCTTCAGGTTTGACTGATGAAAGTTTCAGATCAACTCTCATCTGGAAGCTTCCATCATGGTTGGGGAGGATCTCTCCTTGGTCCACGTCCTCATGAAGATCCTCTCCATCTTTCCTCCAGAGCATCAGAGCTCTGTCAGGGTAGAAACCTGTAGCGTGGCAGCTGACTGGAGAGGAGGGAGACTTCTGGAGGAGAGACACTGAGGGAGGGTCTGGAGAGAGAGAGAGAGAGAGAGAGAGAGAGAGACGAATATGGGTCGTATCAGACTGAGAGGAGAGATGATACAATGGTAATTCAGTCTGAGTAGTCTGTGTGAATATTGTTGTGTTCATGAAACTACATCAGGTCATGTGATCCTACCTGTTCTCAGCAGAGAGCTCCTCCCATAGTTCAAACTCTTCTTCAGCCACTCAGGACAAATCTGAGTGAAGAAGAACTTATTTTCTTTCATTCTCGCTGTGTCAGCATCCCATCTGTGTTTGGTGATGACAGCCTCTGGTTTTGGAGCGATCCATGTCAAAGTCTTCAGATCAAATAACAGGAAATCTTCTCCATCATAACCAAACTGATTAAAACCAACTACTTCTTCAGTCTCATCGTCCCATTCACAGCCACTCATCCTCTGTAAAATGTGGACACCTGAGACAGAGACAGACAACAACAACGATGTACAGATGATATCTCCACTGGATTACCTTCCTTATTACCTTATTACACTTATCACCTTATCACCTGAAAACTGTGCATTGTCTTGTGGTGCTCATGATTAAAGAGCAGATGATCTCTGCTAAATATGAATATTAAAACAAAACAATTTAATAAGGTTGTTATTAAACCAAAGTCTATGTGTTAAATCTACTGAATCACCAACTGGTCAAAGTGGGAAGTTTCTGAACTTCAGGGACTCTGAAAACTCTGAAAACACCAGTTAGGTTTTATTTTGAATCAAGTACTTTCTCCCACTCTCCTGTTTCCTGATCATTATGTTGAGGCCCTGCAGAGTCACTTTACTTTGCAACACAACACTTAAGCAGTAAGAAGTGAAATATATCACAAACTGTACTTACCTCCACTTTGGTTGAAGCGCTGCTTCAAGCTATAAATATTGGCTTTGAAGAACTTGGGTAGATCCTCAAAACACTCTTCAGTGTACCACTGTAGCTGGTCAGGGTTTTCATTGAGCATTTTTTTAACCCAGTCCTCTTTTAGTTCTAGTGAGCTGGTGTTGGCGTCACAATAACCTGCCTGCAGACCATCAATCATTCCAACAGCCACAGCCTCAGGGAAGTTTGGGACTCCAGCAGATACAGTGGAGAAATACTTCAGGGTGTGTTTCACTGTGGGACAAACAAGGTTTTCATTATAAATATATGTTCTTGATGAACTTTAATGTATTTTCAAAATGTTGCAACCGCCCTCAGTCAAAACTGAAACTACATTTTGTGACACAGGAGCAAAATGCAGAGCTGAGTAGAAAGTGAAAGAGTGAAATAAAACTTTAAACAGTGATCCTACCTGCTGAAGAGACGTGACAGAGAAGAAGCAACAAAAACAACTTTGTCATCTTTGTTGTTTCTGTCAGTCTATTGGATAAATCTGGGTCCACGCCGTTGTGCAGAAGTTACAGGCCTTTGCCACTTTATCATATGGCTCCAAACACCGCACACCGAGCTCCCACAAACGTTAGGCCAATAACCCGCACACAGGTCGTTTTTGTTTCCGTTACTGGGAATTTCAAAATAAAAGTAATACATAAGGCAGTATTATCAAACATTACAATCTTGTTTTGATGAAGACAAAGAAAAGATCGATGTCTCCGCTGCTTGATGATCCTCCTGCTTCCTCTCGGAGGAAGGTGTCACATGTACAGAGACGTCACCGTCAAGTGCGGGAGAGGATGAACTGGTTTCAGACTCAGACTCATCAGATTTATCACAGAGAGGAAGTGAGGTTCCTGACTATGTTTCTGGTTGTTTCTGATGAGCTGACAAACACAACATTGAAGCACAGACGGACAGAAATCACCCTGCAGCTGTTCAGTTCTGCAGAATAACAAATCAAAATGATTCCGCCTCTTCACTGACTGTTCTGTAGAATAACAAACTTTATTACATCAGCAGACTGACACCATCAAACTGAAGTCTGCATCTCAAGCTGAGTCTCCAGTATCTCCCATTTCATTTCTATTAAAAGACCATCCAGCTTTACTGACTGTTCTGTGTGACAAGTCAGTAAATACAATAAATAAATGGTTCTTCCAGCCACTAAATGTGAGAACAGAAGCTTTGTGGCCACTGATTCTGTGATGAGGACAGAACCAGAGACGTCTCCAGACTGGACTCTACCCTCAACAGCAGCTTGACATCCTGTCCATGAGTCTCACAGAGAAGTGACAGAGATTCATCTTCAGAGTTTGATCCTCGTACTCAGCACTCCTGACTTTAAACCTGCTGCTGTGAGTTAAAGTTAGAAACTGGTCAAACAGGGTTTTTTTTCCAAGAACATGGACTTGAGAAAAAAGATAAATTAAAAAAAAATTTTTAAACTTTATTGAAAAGTGAAACATCAGCAGAAAAAGAAAGAGAAATACTTTTGATGTTTGATTGATCCTGTAGATGACCAGTTCTCCTGTTCAATGATTTTTTTGAATCAATCAATCAAACTTTATTTGTAGAGCACTTTTCATACAAACAGTGTAGCACAAAGTTAAATAATCACACATTTTTTCAAATATAAAAATATTTGAGTTATCAGTATTTGTGAGTTATCATTAATCATCAGTCAATGTGTAACTGATTCTAGTTTAATTTATTATTTATATTCATATTCCCATCCCAGTTTGAGGTACTATGAGTTAGAGGTATTAATAGCACAAGCAAATGTGAATAAAGTTTTGACAGAAAAAGTGAGACGCAGAGAAAATAAAAGACAAAGAGGTGAAGAATCGACAGTGAGAGTAAAAAAGTTGCGGAGACATTTCAGGCATCAGGTCACATGACTCTACCTGTTCTCTGCAGAAAACCACTTGCATAGGTCAAATACTTCTTGAGCCAGCCAATATGGTGATTGGCACTGATCCAGAACCCGCATACACCTCAAAGTGTTTCTTTTTCTGCCACAGAAAAAATCAATTGGTGACACTTGAGCTTATGAGAGAAAAAACAGACTGGATTGTCAATGCCTCCATCCCCTTCCTGCAACAGTACAGCTCCTGCACTAATGCCACTGGCATCCACCTGAATTTTAAAGGGCTTCTCAAAGTTTGGAGCTGAAAGCACAGGAGAGCAACAGAGCAAATTCTTTTACGGCAACAAGAATAGCTTGACAATGGGGAGGCCACAGAAATGCAGCCTTTTTACTCAAAAGGTTTGTCAGTGGGACTACCTCAGAAGAGAAATTTGGGCAAAACCCCCGGTAATACCCCACCAAATCCCAAAACCTCCCCAACTTGTTCTTTGTTGTTGGCACAGGGTATCTATCAGCCTCAACTTCAGCCCTCACTGGTCGTACTTTCCCCTGGCCCACAACTTTCCCCAGATACATCACTGTGGCCTTAGCAAATTCACACTTTGACAAGTTAATTGTCATATTAGCTGCAACCAGACGACCAAACAAAGCCTTGAGATGCTGAACATGACTGTCCCAAGGGTCACCGAACACAACCACATCATCCAGATATGCAGTACATCCCAAAGTCCCTGCAAAACCTTGTTCATGAGACATTGACGTGGCTGGAGCATTCCGCAACCCAAATGGCATGACATTGTAAGAAAAAAGTCCTCCAGGTGTTATGAAAGTACAGATTTCTTTTGCTCTTTGTGTCAGTGGTACCTGCCAATACCCCTTAAAAGGTCCAGCTTTGTAACAAACCTTGCACTCCCTACATCATCCACACAATCTTCAATACAAGGCATCAAAAAACAATCTGGTTTAGAGATTGTGTTGACTTTTCTGACATCTATACAAAATCTGTCAGAACCATCATATTCAGAAACCAGCAAACATGGTGAAGCCCAGATGGATGATGTTGGCTCTGCTATACCGCATTCAATCATGTACTTTACCTCCTTGTTCGTGTGTTATCGCTTCTCCAAAGGAACACGATAGAAGCGCTGCTTAATTAGTTTGGCATCCCCAACATCTATGTCATGCTGCACAAGGTGAGTACGTGATGGAGTGTCTGAGAACAGTTAGAGGTGAGAATTAATCAACTGAATCAAATCTGTTGGCTGAGCCTCTGACAGATAACTCAATTGAGCCTCCAAGTTTTTCAAATAAGATGAGTTATTCAGCTTTCCTAGAAGACTCTGTTCTGATGGAACCACAAAGTCTTCAGATGGTACCATGACAGGCTCAGGAACTGCCATCCCAACTTGTACTTAAGACACTTTCATTGATGCAGCAGAACTACTCTCCTCCTCTTTCACACTTTCTCCTGTCAGGTGTATGGATAAGATAATCACAGTCAGACATACATCTCTTAACTGTGTATGGCCCACTAAACTTTGCCTGAAAAGGAGGGCAACAATGCCAACACTTGATCACCTGGCTCAAACTGGCGAGACTCAGCCTTACAATAAAAAAGGTTCTTCATCTTCCCTTGCGCCACTCCCAGCTTCCTTTAGGCAGTTGCACAGGCAGTATACAAACGGCAACGAAAGTCATTAACATCACTCAAAATGTTGTCTGGTGGATCCTCATTTTTCCAGTGGTCCTTTAAAACTGCCAATGGACCATGAACGGCGTGCCCAAAATCCAATTCATTTGTTGTGAATCCTGTACTTTCCTGACCAACGTCCCGCACTGCAAGCAACAACCAGGGAACACCATCTTCCCAATCCTGAAACAGCTCAGTACAATATGATTGCAACATTGACTTCAAAGTTTGGTGGAACCTCTCCAGAGCTCCTTGTGACTCTGGGTAATAAGCACTTGAGATATTGTGCATCACTTGAAGCAGCTTCTGCACCTGCGCAAAAGTATGAGACATGAAGTTACTCCCCTGGACTGTGTGTATCACTTTTGGAATTCCAAAAATGGATATAAAGCTAGTTAGGGCTTTCAGGACAGGCTTGACTTTGGAGCGTAAAGGAAACGCTGCTGGATAACTAGTACTCTTACACATTACAGTCAATAAACAACTGCTACCATTTTACTCTGGACCAACACAATCAACAAGCAAATACTCAAATGGATTCTCCACCACTGGAATTGGACATAAAGGAGCTGGCTTAAACTTCTGGTTTGGCTTGCCAGTCAGCTCCCCTTTCCCGTGACACATTCTACAGTAGCTGAGACATCCCACTTCAATCGAGGCCAGAAGAAATGACGAAGCACCCGATCACAGGCCTTCTTAACCCCCAAGTGACCAACAGTGCCATCATGTGAAATACTCAACACCGATTTCCTGAATTTGGAGGGCACCACCACATGAGTCACTTAGTCTATCTCCACCCCATCAACCACACATGTCCACTTTCTCAGCAGCACACCTTCCTGTAGACAGTACCCATTGTCCAACTCTTGTACTCTTTCAATAGGACAAACCATGTCAAATAAAGGTGTCAGCATGGGATCTACCACCTGTTCTGCAACCAGCTCTTCCCTGCTGATAGATGGCAAAGGGCAAGGATACAGTAGAGCCTGACCCTGGACTTTCTCAGCACCCTCACTTTGGGATGACAATGGGGAATCAGATTGTGTAGATTTCCCATTCTTCCCTGAGCTCGATTTTCAGTGCACTTTGGCGATGCTGTCAATACAAGTGGTGGTGCGACATCTTTCCAAATTCTTGCCCAAGCCAAGTCATTACCCAGGATAACGTCTGCCCCCTCCATGGGCAATGAACTGCACACCCCCATGACCACTTCACCATTAACCAGGTCTGAAAACAGGTTAAGGCAGTGCAATGGCACAAACAAGGGAACCAAGCTAATGCCAAGCACTGGAGCTGTTTCACCCATGTCTGTCTTAGATGAAAAAGGTAACCTTTCAAAAATGAAACTGAGTTGCCCCTTTCAGCCAGCACATGACTCAGCGTTGACAACACTGGGGCCACAAGACCAGCAGATTTCACATACACACTGGACCCACTCGACCTTTGTTCAGATTTAGACAATGGACAACCCCCTTTCCAGTGACCTTTGTTTTACATGAATGGCACACTCTATTTGGATCCAACTTCCCATCTGTGCCTGGAACACAGAACACAGGGCATGAGAAACCTGAGCCCCAAGAAATTTGCCTGGATCCACCCTCACATTTTTTTGGAATACAATTTATACTATACCTACACCGTTCTGAGCCACCAGCATGAGTCTACACATACTCGTCTGCTAGAACTGCAGCTGCTGAAGCAGTCTTGACCTTGCTCTCATTAATATACAAAGCAATATGGTGTGGAACAGAGTTTACAAATTGCTCCAACACAATCAGATTACACAGGTCATCATACTTATCTACCTCAGAGGCAGAACAGCAGCATACAAAATGTGCCAAAATCTCATGTGCAAACTCTACAAGAGTTTGTCTGTCACCCTTCTTCCAGCTTCCGAACCTTTGCCTATATGCCTCTGGAACCAGCTCATATGCCTTTAGCATTGCAGCTTTCACTTTGGCATAATTCATGCTATCCACAGGACTAAGAGCAGAATATGCCTCCTGTGCCTTACCTGTGAACACACACTGCAACATTAAGGTTCTGTCAACATCAGGCCACCCCCTGGCATCTGCAACCCATTCAAACAAAGAAAAGAATGTGTCAGGATCCTTTTCAACAAGCGCAAATTGCCAGCAACATCAAAACCAGACCCATTTATTACCACTTGCCCTGACACACCAGTACCCAAGACTGATTCACCAGCTTTCCCTTCTCTTACCAACTCCAATTTTAACTGCTCAAGCCTTATCTTCTCCCTTTTAAAAGCCACCTGTACCTCTGCTTCCCTTGCTTTCTGTGCCTGCTCTATCTTCAGCCTTTCATGCTCCAACTGAAATTGCAACCTCTCCCTTTCCATTTGAGCCTTCTCAGACCCCTGTTCTGTTCAGGTTTCAAAACACCCCCCCCCCCGACGCTGCCAACTTCTCTGCAGTCATCCTCAATTCAGCTTTTTTAGGTATCAAATCAGGTTTTTCCCAACTAAAGTGTACAGCTAAGTCAAGAAAATCCGCTTTTGCAAATTGAGACAATGTGCTATGTGCAGACCGCTCCAAGAACTCAGCAACCAACAGATTTTTATGTTCGGCTGAAAAAAAAACCCTAACCCAACCTGAGACAAAACCCTGCTGCAATATTAACACATTGCACGGCCACAGGAGGGTTGCCAATCAAAGGAACCCCCCCCCCCCCAGCACCGCTACATGAGTTGTAGCCACAACAATATTAACAGGGCGAGTCGCTGCAGCATTAATGTCACTGACGTTAATGACGCCCACTGCTTCAAAGCAGTTACAGTGAAGAGGCAACTAGGTGTGTGTGAGAGAGAGAGAGAGAGAGACCCCGACCCCCGACCCCCCCAGAGCAAAGCAGCAGGTGAGAGTGAGAGATGTTTTTTTCACCACACGGCGCAGTCGCAGTGTTTCTGTGTTGGCTGCTGTCTCTGTCTCCGGATCCGAGTCCGGGTCAAACACACATGGTCTTATGCCATCCATCGCAGGTGAATTTTTCTGAATGCAGCTTAGGTTTCAGTTACATGCCTGTGATTGGCCCGACCACACGCCACTCAAAAACAGTCAGCCAATCAGCCAATCTCTCTTCTGATTGGCCAAATGACCTGTGCCTGCTGGAGCTCCAGAAAGAGGCAGGTAAATAAACCCGGAAAGGCTGCACAGCATGGGGCCTTTAACACCCCACATGAGATCATCTCATGAGTGTCACGTTTCTGGATTCAGCATAAATAATTGTACTTACGAGATGGAGGGTGTTTGGCTGAAATCAAAGAAAAGACAAATCGTTTCAGTTACAGTTGTAAATGACAGGATGTTTTTCATCACCTTATCCTCAGTGAATATGATCCCCTCCTCTACTCACTCAAACTCAAAGTAAATCAGTTTGACTCTTCTGTTGGCTCTTAATTTATTCCTATTCTTGTGAGAACATGACAAAGTGTATATTTCATGTATTGTGAGTCTCTGGTTGTGTTGACTACAGTATGTTCTACTAGTGGAAACTGATAATAAAGACAATAAAGACACTTCTCTCCCACATCATCATGGTACAGTCATGTTATCATGACTCTGAGTCTCACACAGCTTCCGGGTTCAGACAGCGTTAAAGGTTTATCTCAAATGTCTGCAACAAGCTTTCATAACAGTAAAAGGTCGCTCAGCTGAGTTAAGTTTCCCTTAACTTTCCCCTTAAACGCGGAATCGGAAGCTACGAATCAGAAACTAACTTCAGTGTACCATCTTGATGCAGCTTTTCGTCTCTGCCCTCCGGCGCCTCCTCCTCTCGGCCTTCAGGTGAAGGAGCTCCACCTGCGGAAAAGCAATGGACGGACCAACAGCTCGGTGTTTTACCTGCACGTCTGCGTTAAAACAAGATGAGGAAAATATTTGTGTTGCTGCTTTTGTGTCTCGGCTCCTCATCAGGTAGGTTCACGTCTTCAATATGTGTTTAACTCTTTCCGTCTGTGTTTTCCTGCTGCGTCTCACTCCTGCTTGGTTTACTTTCACTTATTATTTCTTATGATCAATAAGTTTTAAATGCATATGTATGACGAGTGTATATTAAAAATGAAAACCTCTGGTGTCCCGCAGTGAAACACTCCCTGCAGTATTTCTTCACTGCTTCTTCTGGGGTCCAGAGCCTCCCTGAGGGTGTGGCTGTTGTGCAGGTCGATAACATCACGGCGGGTTCCTGCGACACCAGCACAGAGACACTAGAACCTAAACACGACTGGGTCAAAAACTACTTAGATGACGACCCTCAGCAGCAGGACTGGTACACAAGAAAGTGTTTTTACAGCTGGCCTCAGTTCTGCAAAGTCACTATTAATCATTTGAAGCAAGACTTCAACCTAAGTGGAGGTGAGCGACAGTACATTTCACTTTTTACTGCTTAACTCTTTTGTATCGAAGTTCTAAAGTGACCCTCTATAGTATGAGGGCTCAAAAATGGCAAATAAATAAATTACCTTGATTCATAATGAATAAATACATAAATAAATAAAATTTCACCCAATTAGTAAAAATAATGAAACATTGTATTTATTTGCACATTTATTTATGTATAATTTATTAATTAATTGATTTGATTTATTTTATTTATGTGGCGCCACACTGGGGGGGCTGGGAGCCAAAGTGATGCTAATATTTGCTCATCCAGTTCAAATATAGCCTTTATTTAAAAACCATCGAGATATTAAAAAAAAGTACTGTATAGGTTTGAAAATGCAATGTAAGCACGCCACTCAGCAAAATATGTAACATAGGTTGAGTCAATTTTATACATTTTAACGTGTTAAAGTCACTTTATACCTTTAAACCTAATTTTTGGCGGCAAAGTCACCAAACGTTTGAAGTGGTTTTAATCAGATTTCACTGCTTATTCATTACATGCAGTTCTTTATGACCCAGCGACCTTTGACAGTGAAGCTATTGCCTCATTTAGATAGGAGCTTAATCTTGTTACCCTGAAATAACTGCTCAGGTGTATTTCCAAGATGGCTGCCAAGTGCCGAGACTTGCACATAAGGACTTTAATAATATTCAAAAAATGAAACTGCAGCTGCCTCGATCTGATGAGGTTACCATCACTGATTTCAGCTCAGCATCACAGAGAGTCTGTTATCAAGTCAGACAGAAATCTGGCTGAATAAACCTTATTGTTGCCGACTTTAATACTGCTCTCAGTTTAACCTCCAAAGGAAGTTGCAGCTGATCTGAAGTCAGTTTACACTCGTCCCATCAGACCTATTTTTGTCTGTGTTGCTAGAAGACAAGATGTTAGAGTTCCTCGGGTTCTGCAACTTCCCAGTTTGCCGAGTTGGTAATCCAGTAGAAGTTATGTAATAACTATGATTCTGTGAACTGCCAGACATTTTATGCCTTTTTTTATATTTATAGTCAGCATCTTATGTCCTAAGAGCCACAGGTCAATCCAGACAGGTGTGACTTTGTGTATTTAACAGTTGATGTGCCCAGAACACATGGAGACGTTAACACTTGGCAGACTCTGCAGAACAGTAGCTGCCAATGTTACTTTTAAACAGCAAAATATAATTTGGGTTTTATCACTTGTATCAAGAAAAAGTTCACACATTATCTGCTCTTTATTTATGACCACCACATGACTGTGGTGCTAAAATTGTGCATCACATGATGAACTATATTTTTAAAATCATCTTTCCAGTGGAGATATCATCTGTGCATCATTGTTATTCTCTGTTTTCTCACTGTCTGTCTCAGGTGTCCACATCTTACAGAGGATAAGTGGCTGTGAATGGGACGACGAGACTGGAGAGGTCACTGGTTTTATGTGGTACGGTTACAATGGAGAAGATTTCATATCATTGGACCTGAAGACTTTGACATGGACGGCTCTAAAACCACAGGCTAGTGTCACCAAACAGAGATGGGATGCTGACACAGTGAGAATAAACTACATTGTGAACTTCTTAACTCAGGTTTGTCCTGAGTGGCTGAAGAACAGTTTCAACTACAGTAGGAGCTCTCTGCTGAGAACGGGTAAGTATCATCTGACCTGATGTAGTTTCATCAACACAACAATATTCACAGAGACTACTCAGACTGAATTACCATTGTATCATCTCTCCTCTCAGCTTGACATGACCTGTGGCAGTAAGATTTGAGTCAGTCCTAACCAGTCATGTTCTGACTGTAGTGACTTTTCAGTGTTGCTCCCTTCTGAATTTAATACTCTGTTTCAAAAGAAGTTGGGACTCTGTAAATACAAACAGAATATGATGGTTTGCAAATCATGTAAACCCATATTTAATTGAAAATTGAACAAAGACAATATATCAAATGTTCAATTTGAATTTGATGCCAGCAACACATTTCAACAATGTTGGGATGGGGCAACAAAAGACTGGAAAAGTTGTGTAATGTCTTTCAAGACAAAAAGACACCTGGTTGAATATCTCACAACTAATTAGGTTAATTGGCAACAGGTCAGTAGATGATTGGGTATAAAAAGAGGCTCCAGAGAGGCAGAGTCTCTGTGCAGTGAAGATGGGGAGAGGTTCATCACTCTATGAAAGACTGTGTGGGCAACAGTTTAAGAATAAAGTTCCTCAAAGTAAAATTGCAAAGAATTTGGGATTTTTTCAGCATCTACAAATCATAATGTCATTAAAAGGCTCAGAGAATTAGCAAAAATCTCTGTAGTCAAAGGGACGTTGGCCGAAAACCAATAACAGATGGCCGTGATCTTCAGGTCCTCAGGCGGCACTACATTAAAGACAGACACTGTTTGTGAACACAGTTTGTTGCTGCGTCCACAAATGCAGGTTGAAACTCTACCGTGCAAAGAAGAAGTCATATCTAAACATGATCCAGAAGCTTCGCTGACTTCTCTGGGCTGAGCTCATTTAAGACGGTCTGAGGTGAAATGGAAAACTGTCCTGTGGTCTGACAAATCAAAATTTCTAATTCTTTTTGGAAATCATGGACACTGTGTCCTCCAAGCTACAGAGGAGAGGGACCATCCAGCTTGTCATCAGTGCACAGTTCAAAAGCCAGCATCCATGATGGTGTGGGGGGCATTAGTAGTAATGGCTTGATATATACAGGTTTTGGAGCAACATATGCTGCCATCCAGACAACCTCTTTTTCAGAGAAGGCCTTGCATGTTTCAGGAAGACGATGCCAAACCACATTCTGAACGTATCACAACAGCATGGCTCCGTAGTAGAAGAGTTCGGATTATAAACTGGCCTGTCTGCAGTCCAGACCTGTCACCCACTGAAAACCTATGGAGCATCACGAAACGGAAAATATCACAAAGAAGACCCCAAACTGTTGAGCCGCAGAAATCCTTTACCAGGCAAGAATGGGACAACATTGCACTTTCAAAACTCCAGCAACTGATCTCCTCAGCTCCCAAACGTTTACAGAGTGTTGTTAAAAGAAGAGGTGATGAACACAGTGGTAAACATGCCCCCGTCCCAACTTTTTTGAAATGAGTTGTTGGCATCAAATTCAAACTGAGAATATATTTTTTATAAAACAATACAATTTCTCAGTTTATATATAATACTCATTTCAGCCACAAGGGGCATTGTTTTATTCTTTATTTTTTAACACCATAAACAGACACTCACTTCTGACTCATGACCAGTGGTGAAATGTAACAAATGACCTTTACTCATGTACTGTGCTCAGGTACGGCTTTAACCTAATTCAGTATTTATATATCGTTCCACTTTATACTTCTACTGCAGTACATTTCTGAGAGAAAGGTTGTACCTTTTAGTCAAATATAAATATTGGACATACTGAGTAACCTGATGTTTTTCAGATTAGGATTTTTACATGAAAAAATTAAATAAAACAACTAAAATAACACAAAACCGACTGTGGCTAATAATTCAATTAACTACTGTATTATCATCATGATTGAGACATTTAACCCCAATCCATTGTGTATTAATAATAATAATAATATTAATAATAATAATATATTATTAATACTATTAATTGCTAATATGAATAATAATAATTTCATTTTGTTTCACTCTCTCCAGAGCTTCCCTCAGTGTCTCTCCTCCAGAAGTCTCCCTCCTCTCCAGTCAGCTGCCACGCTACAGGTTTCTACCCTGACAGAGCTCTGATGCTCTGGAGGAAAGATGGAGAGGATCTTCATGAGGACGTGGACCAAGGAGAGATCCTCCCCAACCATGATGGAAGCTTCCAGATGAGAGTTGATCTGAAACTTTCATCAGTCAAACCTGAAGACTGGAGGAGGTACGACTGTGTGTTTCAGTTCTCCAATGTGAAGGAGGAGATCATCATCAAACTGGACAAAGCAGTGATCAGGAGCAACTGGGGTAAGATTGAGATCAGATGTTGTTGAATGTGACTGAATGTCTGTGGTTTGTTGGGTATTTTAGCTTTTGTTCTCCAGTTCAGCTGCAAATTAATCTTCAGCAAAATTCATAATGGAAAAAAAACAGGGTTTAGAAAGGATGAAGGTGAGAAATACACTTTCCTTTTTTGTGGGATAACAATGACACCATATCAACAAATAACATGATTCATACATAAATAATAATAAATAAAAAATCACATTAAATACACATCTTCTGGAATACATCCAGTGGATGCGCTGGGATGCATCTTCAGTGATGTATCCTGGGGTCATCGGATGCTCATGGTACTTTGCGCATCTCCTCTCCTGGGCTTCTTCCATGCGCTCCTCCCAGGGGACAGTCAGCTCAACCATGATCACTTGTTTGGTGGAATCAGAAAAGACGACCATGTCCGGATGGAGAGTTGTTGAGGCAATGTACTCTGGAAACGGCAGCTGGGTGCCAAGATCCACTCTGAGCTGCCGGTCGGTTGCTGAGGCGAGGAGGCCATTTGCTGATCTTGCTTGTGGGGTGTTTTTCTCTCCAGCCTTGACAGAGGTGATGGTTCTCTTTAGGCAGAGAAGTTTGTGTGCTGTTATGGCTGTGGTGACCATCTCTGCAACTGCTCTCAGCACTTGATCATGCCGCCAACGGTAGCAGCCTTCGGCAAGGGCCTTTGAGCAGCTGCTAAGGATGTGTTCAAGATATCCTCTTCCAGTACACAGGGCACAAGATGGTGTCTCACTTTTGCCCCAGATGTGGAGGTTTGCTGGACTAGGTAGGCCATTGCACATGGCCTGGATCAGGAAACAGACTCAGTAGAAGTCTGCCCACAGGATGTCCTCCCAGGTAACCTTTTGCTGCTCTTCCAATTCCCACCTCGTCCATGCCCCCTGCTGTTTCAGACCCACCATCCTGCTCGCTCTTTCTTCCTCCACAGCTGCTCGAACTTCCTCCTGGACCAGAAAGCGCCTCTCTTTACCCTTGGCTCTGTAGGTCAGAGTCCTGGGGAAGTAACCAAGACCAGCTCGGCCTCTACCCACATTCCCCACAAGCACTCTCCTGGATTATACTCGATTCACTGCCCCTCAGAAAACCAATATGTAGTGAAAATATTTAATAACCAGATGGATGTATCTCTGTTCTGACCTGCTTCATCTTTGTGTTTTGCTGAACAGTGAAGCCCAGAGACTTGACCACTCCCATCGTTGTTGCAGTGGTCGTTCTTGTTGTCATCGTCGTTTCTGTTCTTGGATTTATTGTTTACAAAAAGAAGAAAGGTAAGAGACTGAAAGGAGCTGAGTAGACGCTCTTATCCAGACTTCAACACTAAAGTAAACTGTGATAATGCACAAAAAGAGACAAGTAGAAAAACTCAGGGTCTGATGAAACAGTTCAATATATATAAAATAAAGAGGTGAAAAGAAAAGGAGGGGAATTTGTTTGTCAATTAATATGAGAGGGAATACGATTCTGAGTGGAAAAAAAAATCTTCTGACAACTGAAATTCTTCTTCTTTTCTTCTTATTCCAGCACCACCACTTCCTGCACCTCGTAAGTACTTGTTATTCTCCTGTCTCCAATAAGACATGTACTTTAATGGAGACTAAAAAGGCTTTTAATGAGACTGTAGAGGTGAAGATTTTCAGTTTGGGCAGTTTAGGTCTAACAGTGTATTTCTGACTTTTACAGCTCCTGACAACATCTCTGAACTCACTGAGAGGCTGAATCCAGAAACCTGATCCACAAACACCATCCTGCACACACACAGTGACGTCACGTGGGACGACAAAAAACCACGGCAGCTCTGTATGAGAATAAGTGAAGTTATTAAGAGAAACAACAAACTAGATACTTATGCATTTTCTTACAAACATGTCTGTAATTGCTGCACTGCTGCTGCTGTCGCCGCCGGCGACCGATGCGTGAAAAAACAACTTTGTCGTGGTCAAAGCAAAGGACACGGAATAACAAGCATAAAGAAGCCCGGCTGACCGGGAACCCAACCGGTGACCTACTGTTCACCTGGCAGGCACTCTGACCCGCTATGGAGGCGCCGTCAGAAATCAGTGTATTTAAACCTCTACTGTGTGAATCACACAGCTCAGGTCACACAGGCAGAAATAGCTGAGAGCACCTCTGGAACTACTGCAGTTTATAATAAAAAGATAAAAAAAAAATAAAAAATGTACATCATATCACCAAAATGATTACACGTTTGGTGCCACAAGAGCTTCCTACGTATCTGTATGTAATTTTTATTTTTCTACAACCAAAAATGTAGAGGCAAATACGAGACAGACAAAAGTATAATAATAAGAATAAGAATAAAGATTTGGATAAAAATAGTGTGATTACTGTGTGCAGCAATCACAGAATCAAAACATTGTATTTTAGACAGCAAATGACTCTCAGATAAAATATTGTATAATAACTATTATATTGCATCTCAGTGAAATTCTCACAAATCAGAATGATACATTTTCAATGAATCATTAATGTGAGAAATTCTGTTTTCATTTCTTGAGAAATGTCTGTTTTCAGATGTCTGTTGTCTTTTTTATTTTTAATGGTTTAAAGGAATATTTTCTATATTTAGAATAACAACAGGAATTTAAACACAACAAACATGTTTTAATGTTTTTGTGCTGTTGCTTTGGTTTTCAATAAAGTCTCTGATATTGATACAGCATGGCTGTTTTTGTAAATGATATATTTACTCATCTCATCTGTGACTGTAGTTTTATATATAATATAATATAATATAATAAATTCAATTAAAGATCAGAAATATTAGATGAGCGCTCACCTGGACCTTTCATGAGTCACACCTGAAGACTGGAGAAGCAGCGACAGATTCTGTTGGTTGCAGATACACGTTTGTTGGTTTGTGTGTCTGTTAGTGAGCAGGATGTACTGTGTCTCCTCACCTGTGTTCTGTGTGACTGTGGGTGAGAGTGAGTCCTCTGTTCCTGTGAGAACAGCACAAAACATCCTTTAATTCAGGACGAACCCAGTTGGGCTTAAAATACAGTATAAGCAGCAGCTGTAGTGGTTTAGAAAGAAAGAGAAAAATAGACCAAGAGGGAAGTGTACAGGATCTTTGGGTGGATGTTATAACAACAAAAAACAACTTTAATGATACAAAACAGAACAGAGGTAAAACCTTAAGAATACAGCATAAAAGGTACCTACTGACTACTGATGACAAGAACTTTCTGTTTCTAATCTGCTGCATGAGAAAAAGAAGACAGGTCTTTAAAACTAGAAACAGGTTCAGGTTCAGCAGGTTTTTCTTTAATCTAAATAAAGGAGTGATGCTGAGATCGAGCCAAAAGGAAGAGCAAAACAAAACAAACAAAAAAACTATAGACAGCAACTCTTGCTTTCTGTGTTTCTCATGAGTAGTAATATTACAGTTTATATGAACCAATATGAGGCCTTTCATACAACAGGCAAAAACAGCTGAAGGGCTAAGACAAGCAGACGAACATCAAAATGATTGCAAAGGTGAATTCCTCATTTAATCCTTCCAAAGATGTGCAGTACCAAAGTTTGGCCAGTAGATGTCACAATTTCTAACTTTTTAAAACAGTGACCTGTTTTCAACACAACTGTCTCTTGGAGGTTCACCTCTGTGGGGACTGAGGAGCAGCTGTGGGAACAGGACGGGTTGGTTAGAGGAGGACAGAGGATCAGCCAGAGGAGGAGGAGGAGGAAGATGACGTCAGCAGTCATCAAGACAGTAAACCTGGGATCTTTTCCAAACACATTTTCTCCAATCAAGACGTTCAAACCTGAATCTTTCAGACGAGATTAGTTGTAGTTTCTTGAGTTCGACCTTGTATCGTGACGATCTGTTGTCTATAATGTTATGACTAGCTCGTTCAACCCATTACAACCAAGGGAGGTCCACACAGCAAGTTAGATGAGTTAGTTGAGTTAGAGTTCATCTCCTTTTAATTCCAACAAATGACCCAATGATTCCAACCAAAATTATGGGATGTTACATCGGTTGTCAGTGCGTAGTGGAGGTGTGGGATCCAGTGAAAGCCATGTGTGTGTAGTGAGCGTTGAAAACCAAAAAACAACCAACAGACAGAACATTCAGGAGCTCAGCTGTCCAGGGAGAGAGAGCGAGAAGGTGCAGAGGCCGAGCTTTTATGCCCTTCCTCACAGTTGTAGTCACTCAGCCATCTAGAGTAGGTGGGGTCTCCCAGGAACCCAGTAACTAGGCACTGCAAACCAAAACAGGAGACCAGAGCATAGCAGAACAAGCAGGAACACACACAGGAGACGGGTCAAACACCTGCAACGAAAGACAGCCAGCCAGGAAAACACATACGGCCCTGGGCCGTCACAGTACTTATCTTGAGTCACCAAAGTTAGCCACCATCCCTCCTCTCAATAGTCCTACAACAATCTGTGTGATCTGTGTACAGTGCAAAAAGATGATACATGTCAGCTCTGAAATTAATGAAGGCACTGATGACAAACTTTTGAAAATTGGAAACTTTATTTAAAAGTGAAACATGAGCAGTAAAAGACAGAACAATATAATTGATATCTGATTGATCCTTTTTCAGTTAAATGATGTCCTTCATTAGACTCTGCAGTGGGTCTCTGGCTGTGTTGCCATAAATCCACTGACCCACCAACAGGTGACACCTTCTCCAACCCTGAGCTAATGTTGCTTTAAGCTGCCTTTAAATCTTGCTCTCACTCTTTGAGCCTTATCAGCCTTATATTTACATTATCTGGTTTGAATAAATCACATGGGCTGGTCCAACTGGTTTGAAGATAACTTTATGTGAATGTAGCGGTTTAGTTGTAGCTACACTGGTTCAAATAATGGCCATACAGATGTCTTTTGAAGATTTATTTCTGTCTCTCTCTGGCACTCTTGTCCGAAGACGACATCATAAGACACCGTGAAAACTACAAAAAAATAAAACACAAGTTGAAACATATGTCTCTCTTGCCTTAAAGTGTCTTTGTGTCCATATAGGCAAGTTTTATCATGGCTCAACCATGCTAGCACAAAGAAAATTCACAGCCAACATACAGAAACTCAGCACAATATCCACAAAAAGGCACTAAAGCATTAGACACAAATAACAATAAAATACAGTGTGCACCTATTTAACCATGTGCTGAGTATTACACTGGAACTGCATCTTTCTTCAGCAACCGAGCTGATTTTACCGCTTATTCTGACTTTTATATAGTCTATGATTCTGACCCACAGTTCCAGGGTCATGACCTCTACTGAACTCCCCTCACATGAATCATTACCTTTCAAAATAAAATAAAACCTTGCATAAAGGACGTCTAACCAAGTATCTTAAACTGGAATACTTATAAAGAACCTTTTATTAATGCTAACCTTTTTAACATTTAATTCATTGTATTTTAATCCATTTTAATGACTGTATGAACTCACTTTATACCAGAACCCACATAAATAAATACTCCAATGAAATCTGTCTGCCATGACAGTTACATTAGTACTCTATCTTGCGTTGTGTAGTTCAAATAATGGCACACACACAGTCGCTGTCCAGCTCGACCCACATTCACAGCCAGCTCTCTGCACAGAGCAACACAGCACACACACAAGGTAACTGCAGCCTGTTGACTAATTACAGGACCTGTGGAGTCCGCAGGGGCCCATCAGAGTGTAGCGTTCAAATACTCACAAGAAAATATGTTAATAAATCTCCATGGCAAAAAACAAAGCAATAAAAACAACAATTGAGACAGCAATCAACATAATATTAAGACAGGTAGCTGTGTAATAATAAATTAAATTCAGTGCACCTTCAAATATGACAGCAAGGCAGGTAGTAATGACAAGTGAGATCACTGACTCTACTAACTCCATTACATGAACACCATGTGCTGCTCATTAGTCCAACCACCATCACTGTTAATCTAACTGATAGCCACCAGTTAGCAATAATTAATAATTAATCACTCTGCTATGATGAACATTTCATTAATTACGTCCTATGATCTCTGTGCTGCTGGTTTGATCAAAGAAAAGATCACAGTTGCATTAACACATCAGAAGAGGTGATTTTTACCACTGTAGCCTGTTCAGTGTCGATGTGTTTACAGTAACATTTGAGTTATTGTTCAACCATAAAATATCATTTGAAACTTATTAAAAACACATGAATGCTTCACTGTGAGATGAATGATAAAATCTAATAATGAATCATGAACAAAATCTCAAGCAGGTTTGTTTTTTTTCTCTTAATCCCACTTATCTTCACATGAAGCTGCTGCACTTTTGCTACAGGAAAACAACATTGAGACTCTTTTAGCCGAATAACACACATCAAAGTGTTGATCTTTAACACCCCACATGAGATCATCTCATGAGTGTCAGGTTTCTGGATTCAGTTCCTCACGGAGCTCAGAGACGTTTTCAGGAGCTGAAAGATCAGAAACACACTGTTAGTGTGAAGCTGTGTAAAACCCACTCATCCAGCTCTGAACTTTATTAACAGTAAATACAGGAAACTGTCTTCAGAAAGTTCATCTACAGAATCATTTGAAATCATTTTAATCTAAAGCACGAATAGTGAGTGAGATCATTTCAAACAGAATAAAATAAGTTTTACTTACGAGATGGAGGGTGTTTGGCTGAAATCAAAGAAAAGACAAATTGTTTCAGTTACAGTTGTAAATGACAGGATGTTTTTCATCACCTTATCCTCAGTGAATATGATCCCCTCCTCTACTCACTCAAACTTAAAGTAAATCAGTTTGACTCTTCTGTTGGCTCTTAATTTATTTCTATTCTTGTGGGAACATGACAAAGTGTATATTTCATATATTGTGAGTCTCTGGTTGTGTTGACTACAGTATGTTCTACCAGTGGAAACTGATAATAAAGACAATAAAGACACTTCTCTCCCACATCATCATGGTACAGTCATGTTATCATGACTCTGAGTCTCACACAGCTTCCTGCTTCAAACTGATGCTTGTTTCTGGATAAAAGCATCAACTCAAAGACTAAAACCAAAGGATTACAACAGTCATTAAAGAAGGTAATGTTTCTATTTTTCTCTCTCACCTTTCTTCTTTCTGTAAACCATGAATCCAGTGACAGCGATGAGGATGAGAGTGAGGACAACCACTGCAGCGATGATGGAGACGGTGATGTCACTGGGCTTCTCTGGTCAACAAAAACATAACACAATCTCAGACCAGTACAGTTAAAGCAGGTTAGCAGATTGAAGTCAGTGAAGTGAGCCCAGTCCTGGAAAATGCACACAGCACATTCCCAATGAAAAAACACATAGTGAGGGCAGGTAAAGACTGACTGGGCCGTTAAAACCCTGAGGAGTTTTTTGACTGGTGCAGCAGCCTGGTGTGATCAGTAGTCATAACGACTGAGGCTGTTCTTGTTCTACGGGTGTTACCTGGGATTAGGGTCCCAGCTGGCTGCTCTTCATTGACCTGAGACTGAGGTGGTTGACGAAATGTTTTGACCAACATATGTCACTGCTGAGCTTTCTAACCACTATACCTGGGTTTCAAACTGACCTGCCCCAAATTCCCTGATGCTGAAGCCCAGTGGAGGGGGGGGGGGGGGTCAACTTAGGCTAAGCCGTCATGTTTGGAGTACACAGAGCAGAAACCCTGGGTTTTTTTATATTGAGTTTTGTTGAAGATGAACTTGCAGCTGAACTGGAGAACAAAAGCTAAAATACCAAACAAACCACAGACATTCAGTCACATTCAACAACTACTGATCTCACTCTTACCCCAGTTGGTCCTGATCTCTGCTTTGTCCAGTTTGGTGATGATCTCCTCCTTCACACCAGAGAGCAGAAACACACAGTCGTACCTCCTCCAGTCTTCAGGTTTGACTGATGAAAGTTTCAGATCAACTCTCATCTGGAAGCTTCCATCATGGTTGGGGAGGATCTCTCCTTGGTCCACGTCCTCATGAAGATCCTCTCCATCTTTCCTCCAGAGCATCAGAGCTCTGTCAGGGTAGAAACCTGTAGCGTGGCAGCTGACTGGAGAGGAGGGAGACTTCTGGAGGAGAGACACTGAGGGAAGGTCTGGAGAGAGAGAGAGAGAGAGAGAGAAAGAGAGAGAGAGTTTAACACATCTTTTATCTACACAAACACATTTTTAAAAAATTCATTACATCATCTACTTTCATATAAACTGGTCAGCTGAAAACAAATTCTTTAAAATCATTAGTACAACTCCATCAAATCACTTACACAAAACCCCTCCCTGTCTCACACACAAACACACAAACACACACACACACACACACCATCTACTGTCAGTGAACATAAAAAACCTGTCTGATCCTCCACAGAGTTCTCAAAGAGTCCAGATTAGTGGGCAGGGAGTGAAACAAACAAACAAGGGGACAGATAATTTCTCTGCCGAAGGAGGGAAGTTGCTGTAAATCAAGTAGCTCAACAGTCTGCAGTAGACTCATAACTTGGACTTTTATGAAAAACCTTTTGGTTGTTTTATCTGTGGACTCCTCCGGAATTAAGGAATATAAATAATGGAAGAATAAATGGACAGCCGGACTTCATGACAAAGGTAGGCAGTCAACACCTCTTCACCGTCCTGCTGGTTTGTGATGCTGGTAAATCTGAATGAATTATACTTTACTGCTCACAGTAACTAAAATGAACCCAGCGGATAAATTGCGGATAATTTATCCGAGGTAACGATGTACAGCACGTCAATATTGACAAATGTTTAAGCATTTATATCTTTACTATGCTGCTTCTTAATGTGATCAGGTCACCGGTGACCTGGTCAAACATCACAGATCCACAATAATTATGCAGACTTACAGGCTGTGAGCCTGAGTGTCCTGTTCAGCCACATTTAGTGTGAACTACAGAAATAACCTTTGCGAAAATAAAGCATATAACTGTGAAGCAGTCCTCCTTAGGGACTCACAGTAAAATGCTTGGAGCAGTGGCGGGAACTACGGAAAAAATGAAGTAGACTTCTCAAGGCAGTTGAGAACATGGTGTCTTTTCAGCAACAAAACTAAAGAAAAAGCTTCATTATAAGTAGTTACGCGCTGTGCCTTGTGTAGGGGTGTGCCCAGCTTGCAGGTGGGCACCACCAAGAGACATACTGATGTCAATAGGTCCAGGAAGTAAAGCCTGGACCCCCAACGAGGCGTTTCAAACAAATGAGAATATTGGGTTTTGCCCTGACAGTTACTCCCATCAGCGGGAACTTTGAGCCTTGCGACTGTAGACCATTTACATGCACAAAAAGTTGTATAACACACTATAAGAGAGGTTAAACTCTGAAAAGCATAGTAGGTCCTATTTAAGTTCAAGCCACTCTCTTGAGTTGATTGACAAACTCCTGTTCCTTCATAAATACAAGCACCACTTTATTCATGTGTGAGGCATAAGAGATGTTCCTGTGCCCCACCTGTTCTCCTACTGTTGACAGCACCACCTCCACCTGGTGCCACCCTTACTCCATGTGTCGGAGACAGGACTCACCGTTCAAAAAAAACGCCAATCACACACCAAAGTATACTAAAATAAACACAATTTTCTACAAACCAGTCATACATTAAACACAGTCAGATAAAAATCACAAACTCTCAGTTAAACTTACCACGCTCTCCACCACCAAACTCTCAGCGTGCAGTGCAGAGAGAGTGAGAGAGAGAAAGAAAACAAGGAAAAGAAAGATTAAGAATTTTAATAGGGAGATATCAAGAGAAAAGGAGGATAGGAGGAGCAAAGAAGCGAATAAAGTCGTATGTGTGTCAGCTTAACATCTGCAACAAATTTCATGTTAATCGATGTGACTGTTGAACCAAACTGAAGGGCCAACTGACTGACAGACTCACTGGTATTGTCATTATTAGGGCCACACTGCTAATAATAACATCATCTTGGATGCAAATCATACCAAAAGGTTTGTTTTCCCTGAAGGCTGATCCCAACATTAGTCTATGTACAGATGGATGACAAATCAAAGGAAAAACCAGCACAAAGTGTCTTGGGACTCCATGTGTCACCAGAAGAGCTTGACTGCTATTTCTTATTGATTCCCCAAGTCTCTGAACTCTACTGAAGGGATGAACACCATTCCTCCAAAATATATTCCCTCATTTGGTGTTTTGATGATGGTGGTGGAGAGACCTGTCTCACATGTCGTTCCAAAATCTCCCATAGGAGTTCAACTGGGTTGTGATCTGGTGACTATGAAGGCCACAGCACATGATTCCCACCATTTTCCTCCTCATCAGACCATCGGTGACCCCTATTGCCCTATCAATGGGTGCACTGTCATCTTGTTTTTCCACTCATTCTCCACTCGTCAATACTCAGTAAAACAGCATCTTTCTCTTCTAACAATAAAAATCTGAAACCTACTGAACTCACACTAACTGTCCACTGACTGAAAGTGATGTCAGAGCACCAAACAGGTCAGTCTCTACTGATTGGTTAGGACTGACTCAAATCTTACTGCCAAAGAAATAAGCCAAAAGAAGTAAATGTCAGACTGAGAGGAGAGATGATACAATGGTAATTCAGTCTGAGTAGTCTGTGTGAATATTGTTGTGTTGATGAAACTACATCAGGTCATGTGATTCTACCTGTTCTCAGCAGAGAGCTCCTCCCATAGTCCACATACTTCTTCAGCCACTCAGGACAAATCTGAGTGAAGAAGTGCTGATTGTATTTTATTTCATCTTTGTCAGCATCCCAGCTCTGTTTGGTGACGACAGCCTGTGGTTTCGGAGCGATCCATGTCTGTGTCTGCAGGTCCAATGATATGAAATCTTCTCCATCGTAACCGTATTGAACAAAACCAACAGTCTCTCCAGTCCTTTCGTCCCATTAACAGCCACTCATCCTCTGTAAAATGTGGGCACCTAAGGCAGAGACAGACAACAGAGACTGCAGTTAACAGTGACGTTCAATGCACAATTTTAGCCAACTCTCACAGTCCTGTGGTGCTCATGGTTACAGAGCAGACTGCTGTGAACTTTCTTTGTGAGAAATGAAGCCCAATTTATATTTCACAGCTACAAAAGTTACAAAAGCAGCTATGGTAGAATTTACTAAAATGTTTTGTAAATTGCTGAGTTGCTAACTTTTGTAATAACTCATAAAACCACAAGACTGTCCAGTGATGAAGCTTGTAGTCTCTCAGTGTCAGAAATAGGTTTATTGTAAATTGGGCTTAGTGTTGTATGTTAGTCAGAGACATTCAGAGAAGAGCTGTGAGCAGTTTTTGATATAAGAGGCTAGCAAAGGAAGGAATCTGTTTCCTGGGCCCAGAATAAACTCATTATTTAAGACGACAGAAACTGTTTTTTAGTCATCAGTAACTATCGTTCTGTGAATGTCAATGGCAGTAAACCAAGTGGTTTATAAAATGTACAGCATATATCCAGCATACTATGTTAATGTTGCTAAAATGTTAACCCTGTTCCTAAGTCTGTTCCTGAGTCGACCTCCCTGGCTGACGCATCAGCTGTCGCAGATTTGGGGTCCTAGTTGACGTTACACCAGTTCCTTGCGTCTCGGCGACCGCACGGCAGCCACCTGCTCCTGGTTCCCAGTCAGCACTTGCTCCTTAACCCTTGTTGGTGGTCCGGCCACCTCCTGCTTCTGATCCCCAGTCACAAATCCTGCTCGTCCTACAGACCACTCCAAGCCCCTATTGTCTGCATTTGGGTCCTAAGTATCTTAACCTGACACAACTCTGATAACACTACATCCTCCTTTGCTGTGTGCTGCACTTGCAGTCAAATAACTATCTTGATGTACCATAACACAACTCTAATACCACTACAGCTTTGAAATACGGGCCTTGGTTCTTGGTGATTCTTCATAGTAATAGAAGTGATTGGAAGATTAATGCAGTTTATTGGAGAATGAATAGAGGCATTTTACAGATGTCCTCTCCCACTTTCCACTCCTTGATATGATCACTAAGAAATTCATTCATTCAACGGAAAGTGCAACTGCATGCTAAGTTTTTTTTTTTATTAGAAAAACTAGTTTAAATTAACAATCAGTGGTAATAATTAAAGATGGCTCTCTTTTGTTTTAGTCATCAAATCAATTTCTTTACTTTTAGTTTTTTAATGTCTTTAAATATGTGTTCTGGGACCAACCACTTCCTCTGGATAAAATTACACAAGATGTATCCATATTTTTTCTCATGCTAGTATAGCCAGATAAAAATATGAAACCATCTCTTTAATATTGGGAGGCAAAGGCAGACGTTCATCAAGCAGTCAACCTTGTTCACGTGTCCATATTTTATTTTTATTTTTTTATATGATGCAAGACCTATCATGAGCAAAATATGCAGTTATCAACATGACTGAGTGTTTCCACCTTGGAACTGCAGTGAACAAATGACAGTCTCCAAAAACAGATTCAGACAGCCAGGGATTCATACGCCATTTAACTAAGGAACCAATCCTATCAACTCAAGATGCTACACTAAGCATTCTGATATGTCTACTAGACACTGATTTTGGTCACAACAGACTCCACAAAAATTCCTAAGTCTGGGTGTGACTGAGGCTCAGACATGCGGCTGAGCCACTTCGATGTTTCCTCCTCTAACCATCTTGATACACTCTGCTGTTTCACCTGTCAACCTAGTGCAAGCTGCAGTCAATGAGGAAGTAAGAGCAGATGTGCTTACAGCCCAGTTTTTGATTTCTTCAGTGTATTTTTACATTGATTAAAACGTTTCTAAAGTGAACTTTAACTTACTGTCCTTTTATCTTTTGGTCTTGGAAAGCTCTGTATTCTATCAGAATTTCAGTCATCTCTTTAGTGCCAATGATTGTTGAGCCTTTATATTGCAGCTGGAATTGGGTTCATAAATTTGACCATTTCTGGACTCTAAAGGTCCTGTACAAGAGAGAGAACCTTCTTCCAAACTACAGGGGCACCAGACTGCCCACCAAAAACACTGTCCTTCATTTGCAGACCCTATAATATACTGGGAAGATAGGTTGCACCAGTAATATACTCCATCCTAATTATCCAGACTGCTGTCATATCCCATCCTGTCATACCTATTCAAGTTGCCTACTTTCAAGAATACAAAAACACAAACACAAAAAAATGGTACACAAGTCAGCCAACCATCAAAATCTGACTCAGGTTAATTTCCATCCCTCACACACTATCTCAAATATTGGCCTGAATAAGACACTTTTAAAAATTGCTTTATTAAATTTAAGATCTTACACTGGAAAGGCTGCGCAGACTTTATTAGAGATCATAAGCTGAACTTATTTGTAACCGAAACTTGGCTGGACTATAGAGGCACTTTTACACTAACTGAGGAATCATCACCTAATTTTAACTTTTACATTTTTTTTTGGAACTGACAGGAGAGGCAGAGATGTAGCAGCACTTTCCTCCAATATGTTTTTATGCAGACAGCTCACTTTTGGTGAGTTCAACTAATTTGAGTACCTTGCACGTTCATCAACTAGTACAACACCAAAAAACTCAGGGAGGTTCTGGACTCCAGAAGCAGCAGTGGAGAAATACTTCAGTGAGTGTTTCACTGTGGGACAAACAGGGTTTTCAGCATGAATATACACTCATCGTAAATACAATGTATTCAGTAAACTGTATCATCTTATCGCGTTGAAGTGAAAGTGAAACTAAAAATGCAGAGCCGAATAGAAAGAGTTAAATCCTACCTGCTGATGAAACGTGATGCAACATTATAAAAATAACGTTTTCATCTTGTTTTGATGAAGATCAATGACGGACCGAACTGATTCTGCTGCTGTTTCCGCGTTAAGAGAGGTAGTAGTATTTGCGGGGAACAAACTGCAGTCTATGGGAACAAAATGGCAGTTCACAAAAAAAAAGTTACGGACTTGTGTCACACTCGACATAACGTCGTTACGTGGAGTGGATGAAATGTCTGCAACCTGATGCCAGACATCCGTGGGATGTTGCAGATGCGCGCAACCGACAAACCGCACAAAACCCTCAGAGATGATTTCATCCATTCGTGACACCTCACCCTGAAACAAAACATGTGAGAGACAGAGACTGTGACAAAACCAAATACACAAACTCTTGGTGTTCAAATTATTTATTTAGGTTTGAGGTTAGATCACAATACAACAAAGACAAAAAACGAACCACAATTACACAATTAAATTGAATTTCATTTGAATTCTGCTCAGAATAGACACTGATATTGATCTTCTCATCAAACTGTGACAATACTGAATGCTGGGGTTCCATCTGACCCACAGCCGCTTGTTGCATGTCATCCCCTCTCTCTTCCTGACTTTCCTCTCTCTCTCCCTGTCCTATCTAATAAAGGCATTAAAAAGCCCAAAAAACAACTTACAAAAAAGTGAAACATCAGCAACAAAAGAAAGCGCAATCCATTTGATATGTGACTGATCCTGTAGATGACCAGTTCTTCAGTTAAATGATTTTTGATCTGTCATTAGACCCTGCAGTGTTTGTCTATGTTGTCATAAATCTACTGAGCTTCTGATAGGTGACACCCTCTCTTACCCTGAGCTAAAAAGAAGAAAAAGACATTTCTCATGAATTATGTCCCATGACCTTTTCTTACACACTGACAAGACAAGAATACGGTTTCAACGAACCGTCATGAGAGATGATTTTTAACACCGTATTCAGTGTCTAGTGTGTTTACAGAAACATGTGATTAACAGAAATTTTCTAAAACCATAAAATATCTTCTGTTCCCTAAAGGAGAGGAGCAAGGTACCAACACAAAGAGTGTGATTGTGAGTGTGATCTATGTAGGTGTGAGGCAGAAAGGCTTGTAGTGACAGACTCTCTTGCAGTGGATCGTTGCCACCACACTTGGGCCCTGAGCTCAGTCAATTTGTTCTTCACCTGCATAAACTTGGTGGTCATTCCAAAACACACTCACACTCACCATTTAAGGCGCCTACAGCTAACACCAACAAGGGCAGTTCACTTTGAGCTGCAGCAGCCTGAAGAAAACAGAGCTAACAGGCAGCAGCTAGCTAGCCTGACTTGGTGGAGGTTCTTAGAGAGGTGAAGAACAGAAGAACTGAAGGATGACCATGTTGACCAATGTCCATATGTGCAGATGAAGCCTCACATCACAGCTCATCTACCTTAACGGTGTGAATAGAGGTGTTTTAAGTCGGGGCCACGTGGGAGCGTGAGTTCCCATACTATTACAGTATATTTAGCATTTACATATCAAAGTTTGTTTTGTTCTTAATCTCAAATTCCTTGTATGTTCATATAAAGCTACTTAACGTTTGTTGCAGGAAGCTGCTGTTAAGCTGTTTCAGGTATTTTATCTGGCACATGAGGTCACTCACTGAGTGTTTGTCAGTCGGGTTTCTGGATTCAGTTTCTCACAGAGCTCAGTGCCGTTCTCCGGAGCTGTAAGATCAGAAACACACTGTTAGTGTGAAACTGTGTCAAGTCCACTCATCCAACACTGAACTTTTATCAACAGTAAATACAGGAACCTGTCTTTAAAAAGTTCATCTACACAGTAATTTGAATCAGTTTAATCCGAAGCACAAATAGTGAGTCTGATCATTTAAAATACAGTAAAATAAGTTTTACTTACAAGATGGAGGATGTTTGGCTAAAATAAAAAACAAGATGAACCATTTCAGTTACAGCGTTTGCTCTCGGTTGCTTTTGTTTGGTGCAGGGAACTGATGCTTGTTTCAGTTTTACAATCTGGATAAAAGCATCAACTCAAAGACTAAAATCAAAGGATTGTAACTGTCATTAAAGAAGGTGATATTTCAGTTTTTCTCTCTCACCTTTCTTCTTTCTGTAAACCATGAATCCAGTGACAGCGATGAGGATGAGAGCAACACCAACCACTGCAGCGATGATGGGGACGGTCATGTTACTGGGATTCTCTGGTGAACAAAAACAATCACAAAATAATTAAGAGCAGTACAGATAAATGACTCTATTCATCCTTTCTGACTATTATTTTAAAACGGTATGTCCAAAAAATATATTAAACCCTTATGTGCTGGACAGACACTGTGGAAATCAGCAATGCACGGTTGTATGCCTCCACCACTCAGAACGGTTTCAGATTACATCCCTGTTTACTTAGAATCATATAAAATATTCACCATTTGTGTGAAATTTGGTCATAATTGCTGTGTGATGTCTTAAGTAATAGCTAAAAAGTTTTTCGTGAGGTCACATTGACCTTGACCTTTAACCTTTTTCTACCAAAATCTCAACAGTTCGTCCTTGAGTCTAATGAACGTTTTTCCCAAACTTGAATTAAGTCCCTCAGGGCGTTACAGAGATACGGCGTTCACAAAACCAAAACCACATTTTGTGAGGTCACTGTGACCTTGACCTTTGACCACTGTAGTAAAGTTTCCTGTTTTCTTAATTTTTCCACTCCTTCACCTACCTACCTACCACTTCCTTTCCTTTCCTCATCACCAAGTGGCTCTTGACTTCACCCTCACCACCTCTCATTATCTGATCGAGCTCACCTGGTCACCTCAAGGTTGTTTAGAGCTCTCACATCCGGCAGTTCTCTCTTTCACCATTGCACGGGGCACCAGTTCTGGTAAGAAGTTTTGTTCTTTTCTTATACTAGGTCCTTGACAGTCTCTGAGAACTTTAATTTTTTCATTTTCTATTTCTATAGAAATATTTCTATAGAAATTTCTATTTCTTGCTATTCATTGATATTTAAGAATAAACCTCTCTGAGAGTGGAGTTTCATGGTTATATTTTTCCTGCATCCTGACACAATGTCCATGAAGATAGTTTGACACACACACACACACACTGAACCTTGTCCTACAAAACAACCACCAAAAGCTAATCAGTTCACCCTTAAGTCCAAGTAGTTCTGTCAAAGCATTTCTGAGATATAACGTCCATGAGAATGGGACAGACGGCTGGACTGACAGACAACCTGAAAACTATATGCATCTGGATCTGGCTGTCACCAACAGGGAGGCATAAAAATAAATAAATATATATATTACAATAAAACCTAAACTCTTGTTGTGTGGTGAAAACAATATATTCTGTAAAATGCTTAAAATCATTCTACAGCTTTATGAAAATCATAAAGGACCTGCTGGTAATCTTGTGATCTGACTTGTGATCCTGGGGAGAGGGACGTCAGTTGGTTTATAGTAATTCTTTAATAGATTTGTTATTATGGACGTTTCAAAGATAAACTGGAGAACAAAAGCTAAAATACCAAACAAACCACAAACATTCAGTCACATTCAGCAACTGCTGATCTCACTCTCACCTGAGTTGCTCCTGATCACTGCTTTGTCCAGTTTGGTGATGATCTTGTCGTCAGCACCAGAGAGCTGAAACACGCAGTCGTACCTCCTCCAGTCTTCAGGTTTGACTGATGAAAGTTTCAGGTCAACTCTCATCTGGAAGCTTCCATCATGGTTGGGGAGGATCTCTCCTTGGTCCACGTCCTCATGAAGATCCTCTCCATCTTTCCTCCAGAGCATCAGAGCTCTGTCAGGGTAGAAACCTGTAGCGTGGCAGCTGACTGGAGAGGAGGGAGACTTCTGGAGGAGAGACACTGAGGGAAGCTCTGGAGAGATGGAAGCAATGGAAGAAGAGGGAGTGAGAGAGGGTTGTAGGAGCCATTCATAATGTCTGTAGGTGCAGTTCACAGTAAGCTCACGGGTGGTAGTGTAGACTAATGAGAGGTGGAGTTTATATGAGGCACAGGTGCAGCAGAGCTGGTAATGATGCATGGGTGATGGGGGGGATTGCACGCTTTTCATCGCTGTCACACTGGGCACAAACCCTAATCTCGCCAACATTTTCTCTTGACTGCAATATCAAAGTTTTATTTTCTTCGAACTTAAAATCTTATAAAAAAGGGAACATCACCAGACAGAAAATAGTGCCTGGACCTCAATCGGTTGAAGCGCGTTAAAAACAGGATCTTCTCCCGCTCCCAGCTCAGTGACTAAATGCTGGTCAGGATAGTCGCTACAAGCGTGAAGGGGGTAGAGAGGAAAATAGGCAAACAAAGGAAAAGAAAGATGAAGACATTCAAATGGACTACACTTGAACTGCGCTTTTCTAGTGTCATAACCAAAGCACCTTACTACCACATGCACACACCAGTGTTAAAGTATCTTCCCCAAGGACCCTTCAACATGTGGACAGGAAGAGCTGGGAATCAAACCACCAACGTGTGTGTGTGTGTGTGTGTGTGTGTGTGTGTGTGTGTGTGTGTGTGTGTGTGTGTCATCTGAACATCTGCAGCAAATTTCATGTCAATCCACCACTGTTGTTTCACTCTGAACCAAAGTGAAGGACCAACTGACTGACAGACCAACATCACCATCTCTAGAGCCACGCTGCTGATAATATAGACTGTGACGGAAATCAGACCTCAAGCTTTGTTTCCTCTGAAGACTGATCCCAACATTAGTCTATGTACGTTCTGTACATCAGGTCATGTGATTCTACCTGTTCTCTGCAGAGAGCTCCTCCCATAGTTCAAACTCTTCCTCAGCCAATCAGGACAAAGCTGAGTTAAGAAGTTCTCATTATGTTTTATTCTGGGTTTGTCATCATTCCATCTCTGTTGGGTCATGTCAGCCTGTGGTTTCAGAGCCGTCCATGTCAAAGTCTTCAGGTCCAAAGACAGGAAATCTTCTCCATCGTAACCGTACTGACTAAAACCAGTGACCTCTCCAGTCTCATCGTCCCATTCACAGCCACTCATCCTCTGTAAAATGTGGACACCTGAGACAGACAACAACAATGATGTACAGATGATATCTCCACTGGAAAGATGATCTTAAAAATATTGTCCATTGTGTGATGCACACACAACACAGTGACACATTTTACCTTGATCAAGAAATCGCTGCTCCTGCCATGTAGATATTGCACTTGGCCTTATTGCAATTTCTTTCATAAGTCGATTAATTGTTTAATCCTCATAAAAAACCCACCTCCACTTTGGTTGAACTGCTGCCTCAAATCGTCAAACCTGGCTTTGAAGACGACAGGCAGACTCTCAGCACACTGTCTCCTGTACCAGTCCAGCTGCTGAGGGTCATTATCTAAATAATCTTGAATCCATTCCTGTCTTGGTTCTACTCTCTGTGTGGTGGAGTCGCAGTGACCCGCAGGGATGTCATCAACAAGAGCCACAGCCATGACCTCAGGGAGGTTTGGGACCCCAGAGGACGCGGTGGTAAAATACTTCAGGGAGTGTTTCACTGTGGGACAAACACGGTTTTCAGTGTCAATTTACAATCATCTCATCAAGTCTTAGTAAAAGTGAAATTAAATCACGCAGGAAGAAAAACGCACTGCGGAGTAGAAAGAGTTCAATAGTTAAACTTGCTCCAACCTGATGATGAAACGTGACTCAAAAGAAGCAACAAAAGTAACTCTGTCATCCTGATTTGATGAAGACGAGCAGAAGCTGTATCCGCTTTATCTTCCGCTCCCTGCGGTGTCTTCGTGGAGGGGACACGGACCAGGACGCGCGGGGTTCCACCCACAGTGACGTCAACCTGCCCAGGAATTGAGGTTTAGGGTATGATACTGTATAATATTGACAATATTAATATCTACATGTTTATAGGCTACAACTTGTTGAGAAAAATGTAACTTTAATATCATAATTTACACGTTTATTTAATGTGGTGTTTGTCTAAGTGTCCACTAGATGGAAGTATTAGAGACATGTGGTCACCTGTTGACAGTTGGCTGAAAAACATCCCCACAGCATGATGCTGCAGCCACCATGCTTCACTGTAGGGATGGTACTGGCCAGGTGATGAGCGGCGCCTGGTTTCCTCCAGACATAAGGAAGTCTGAGGTTTCGCTTATGAACAACAACAGATTACCGTTTGAAAGACACAAAACCAATGATGTGTTCAATACCTTCTTGCTGTCTTTCATACATCAGTGAAAACGATGCTAATCTCTGCTGTGTCCTTGTGGAGTGAGGTAGGAGTGAACGCTCAGAGTTTTGTCCTGTACGTCAAGTCCGCAACTTTTACTCAGCAAGTGCTTGAAGAGCCAAGTAGAAAGTTAAATAAATATTTCAAATGTGATCGTACCTGCTGTTGAAACGTGACACGAAAGAGGAAACAAAAAGAACTTCTTCATCTTGTTCTGATGAAGACGAATAAAAACCAGAGCTGTTTCAGTTGATTCTTGTCTCAGCATTTTTGACTTTGAGCCCATAGACTTGGTTTAAAAATAGAAACAGGCCAAACAGGATTTTCAACAAGGAAAGTTGTGAAACTGAGATAAAGCACTCACTATTGAATGTCTTCACCTGTGCAGCTCTCAGAGTACAAGGGGAAAATTACAGAGGTACAAATGAGCCAGACCTTTATAATCCACAGTTCTAGATTATAAAGAGAACATGAAAAAGTAACCACTGCCATTTCTAAACCACTGTGTATTCAATAATTTTGCTAAATGCTTTATAAATAAAGTTTGTTGTTATTATTATTATTATTATTATTATTATTATAAGCTCTTCAAAGGCAGAACTGCTCTGTTACCTGTGTTTTGAACTTTAGCACCGGACAAGTTCAGGCGTAGAGTTTTAGTGGAACCAGGCAGGAACAAGTAACAGAAGTTACTCAGAAAAATGAATCAAGACCCCATGGAACACAATGGAGCTGGATAAAATAGGATGCATAAGAATACTACCACTGGAAGTGATTATTTTTTATCCTTGCTGGTTAAACCATGTGAGTCACTCCCAGGTGCCACACCTTAAGTGTTCACAGAATTTACCGCAACCAGGAAACAGCTTTGGAATAAACAACAGAGGAAAACCAAGTGGCTCTTCAGCTCTCCTCCGTCTGTCTGAACAAGATGAAGCTAATGATACTGCTCCTCTTCTGCCATGGAGCATCTGCAGGTAAGAGCAAGATATATATTTATATGTTCATATTTTTATTTTCTTTATTGGCAAAACCATAATTTAGTATATACATAGTTGTTTATTTTTATATCTAACCATAAACCCAAGGGTTCTGTATGTGTTCACAGATAATAAAGTGCCAACTGTCAAGTGAAACCAAATAACTGAATAAGATAAAGAAATTATAATCTTACTGTATACTGTCCATCTTCAACAAATAACAGTTTTTATGACCGGTTTCAAAATATATAAAAATATAAAATCTGGGACCGGTTAAATAAAATGACAGAACAGTACCATCAGTTAAAAGCCCTTGAGCTCCAGACAGATGGAAAACTAATCTAGTACCCTGCTGAAGGTGTTGAGGTCATTCAACCATTACTTTGTTGACTCTGTAGACACTATTGCTCTGGGATTCTTGGTGTACAATATAAACATGTGTTCAAGCTCATACAATGCAGCCAACCTTTAGCATGAGGACAATTTCAGAACCACAGATTCTTAAAACTATTATGTCACTAATATCCTCTTGAGCAAAAGATTTCTTCTGTATGGATAGATAGAAGACCGGAGTGGATGAGGAGTTCACCCAATTATGAAAATGACTAATTTATCCTTTTCTAAGAGGATGTTTCCAAATAGGGAAGAGCTGGAAGTTAACTGTTGTTACATTTATACATGAAGGTGGTGATCCCCAGGCTTTATGTAACTACAGGTCCATCAGAATTACCAATGCTGTAGTTTCTAAAGTTGTGGAGAAACTGGGAGCAGAAATTACTGTAAACTTAACCAGCAGCTCATTTTTGCTGCATGAAATGCAGTTTGGTTTTCAAGTCAATTGTTCAACCGACACAGCCGACTGTTTTTCCACAGAAAACTCAAATCTGAATTAGATAAATGGGGCGTTGTTGATATGGTTTTTCTACTTCTCTGAAAAGAATTTGACACAGTTGATCACAGAATATTACTCATTGTTTAAATATTCAGCTTTGTAATAGTTCATAGTTGTAATGAGCCATATCTTTGGAACCGAGTACAGTCTATTAGAGTGCCCAACACCTTCCTACTGGTATCCCAGAGGGGTCAACTTTAGGCCCACTTCTATTTTCTTCGTATGCTAATGATCTGCCCTCATTGAGTCCTGAAACCAATATTCAAATGTATGCCAATGACACTGTTATATATCTGCATAACAGTAATAAACCTAAAGTTGCCTTTAAATACACTAACCCTCACCAAAATGTCAGCACATGGTGAAAAGAAGTGCTGTCTCCATCTAAATTAGTCTAAAACAATCTGCATGTTCTTCCTGAATTCTCGTTCTTCTGGTGTAGAACCTGATGTTTGCCTCTAAAGAGAACAACTACAGGTTGTGTCAGAGTAGGAATTTTCCTTGATTCAAATCTCTCATTTAGACCTTAAATTAAAAAAGTGTGCAACAGATTCAAAATAATTTTTGCAAATTTCAAATGCATACAAAACAACATATGGCAGCAGCTAAAATGTGTATATCACTACTTGGTTACGTGCTGGACCGACCACTTTAAAACTACTCGTCTCTGTATAAAATAGCATTAAAAATTCTCAATCAAAAGCCATTTAACTAACATCACTGACAAATACAGAACGTATATAAATTATTCACCTTTACAGATCGAATCCAATACACAAATGGGTGTCTTATTTATAGTATTTTATATATATAACATATTAATATAACATAATCATATCAACTATATAATATTCAAATCTCAGACTAATTTATAATCGATCTTGCCTTCATTACTCTGTTCTTACCTGCTGCGTCATAGACTTTTTTATGTGATGTGTGTCGTTGTGTATGTTACCTTATGCTGTGAATTAGTACTTGTCAAAGATGTTTCTGTTCTCAGTGTTTCCTATTCTATTATCATTATCAGTCATTATCATTAACAGCTACAGGGACTACAGAATTGTTTATTAACAGCATCCCTGTAAATAAATAAATACGTAAATAAATAATGGAGAAATGACATGGGCTTATAATCAAAATGATATACAACAACTTTTTAGTACATTCATTAGGTTTTCTGACTTTCGGCCTGCAAGTAAAAGCTGTCTGTACAAGTGAGTTAAAATTGCAGAGATACCACTGTAAGGTGTGTACTGTCATCGCTAGTTTCACAATAAAATCAATTAATTTCAATGGCGCTCTAATGTATTCTTCTGGCTTCAGCACAAAAATTCCTTTTTGCGTTTGGGGAAGTAACAACTAGTCAAACAATAAAATAATGTGAAAACAAATTGAACAGATTGAACTCACTTAAATGTTCTTTGTCCCACAGTCGAACACTCCCTGAAGATTTACCACATAATATCTTCTGGACACCCAAACATCCCTGATTATGTGGGCATAACGGACTTTGAGGACACTGGGATGACTTACTATGACTCCAACATGACAATGATAGAACCCAGACATGACTGGGTGAGCAAATTAATGGAGGGCGATCCACAACACTGGAAAAAGAAATCTCAGGATTGCAAAAATTATGAGCAGGTCTTCAAAGATGAAGCAAACAGTTTCAACCAGCACTCAAAACAAACTGGAGGTATGTTTCTGACAAAAAGTTTTTCCTGTTTTTTTTCCCTCTTGATTAGGCATGAATAAAACTACACTACGACTAGAGTTAGTCAATGATGACTCTGCTTTAGAAAAGTGTTTATGACAACAGTTGTACAACACACAGGTGAGCAGATGAACATTACTGTCTGTCTGTCTGGAGAAATTAATCACTTGAAACATGAAGGCTTTCAGTCCTAATCTGACAGGGGGATATCAGCACCTCAGCCTCTTGTGGCTGAAATTACTATTAGTATTATTAGAAAGTAGTATTAGTATTTGCAGCCGTTCTGCCAAAGGTTTGTTGACATGCCTGAAGCTGTTTTCACAGAGTGAGTGATTTCATTGACTCTTTAACTCAGAATTAAAAGTCAGAGGCTGACATGAAAAGTTTTCCCGCTCGGCTGCTTGCAATTAAAGTGTAAGGGACATTAACACAGTAATGGCAGTAATGAAACATGTGTAATTTGTAATATTGGGCTTTACAACACCTTGACTTGATGTGAATACCTGTAAGTTCTGCTCTGTAAACTTGCTGTAATGCTGCCTCATCTAAAAATGATGTCAGAGCCAATACGTGTCATTCATTAATGTCTGATTCAGTCTGATCAGTAGGAAATGATAGTTTATCTCTACAGCAAAGATGTAACATCACATGCAGCTGACTGTGCTAATCTCACTCTGGTTTGCTGCACTCTCTGTCTCTGTCTCTGTCTCTGTCTCTGTCTCTGTCTCTCTCTGTCTCTCAGGTGTTTACATTGTCCAGCAGATTTTCGGATGTGTATGGGATGATGAAACTCAAAAGGCTGATGGTTTTAAAGAATATGCTTATAATGGAGAAGACATTCTCAAATTTGACCTGCAGACAGAGACATGGATCGCTGCAAATCCACAGGCTGAAATCACTAAACATGAGTGGGATGGAAACACAGCTAATAATCAGTTTTGGAAGAACTTCCTCACCAACTTTTGTCCTGAGTTGGTGAAGAAGTATTTGACCTATGCAAGTGCTTTTCTGCATAGAACAGGTAGAGTCATGTGACCTGATGCCTGAAATGTTTCTTCTGTTTTTAATGAACAGCAACTTTACAATATTCTCTCACTGTCATCTGTTACTTTCTGTTCTTATCTCTCTTTTTTTCTCATATCTTTATTCACCTGGTGAAATTAAACACACTGTGTGTGCTACAACTCAAACTGGGATGTGATATAAATGATGGGACCCATCATAATTGTCATATTATTCTAATAATTCTCAGTACCGCACTGAGTAACTAAATACTTTAGATTAAAAAACATATGACAATTTGATGAAATACAATGAATTGTAAAAGATGAAATGTGACACCAACACATTTCCCCTCTAAACTTCTTAGATAATTTTATTTGGAAGTAAACTGTTGAATAAAATACTCCGGCTTCCTCCCACAGTCCACAGACGTGCACGTTAGGTTAATTGGTGACTCTAAATTGCCCATAGGTGTGAGTGTGAATGCTTGTTTGTCTCTACATGTCAGCCCTGTTATAGGCTGGGGACCTGTCCAGGGTGTACCCCACCAGGAGTTCCTGACCCATGTCAGGTGGGATTGGCTCCAGCAAGCCCACCACCCGGTTCAGATAAGCGGTATAGATAATGGATGGATGTTGAATAAAATACATTAGAAATAAAGTGTTTATGGCCATAAAAGATGAAGATCAGAAAACCTCCAATAATGTGCCTTCAGGCCACAGAATGTGTGTAGCACTTTTTACGCTGTAACCACTATGACCACTAGATGTTGCCTAGCAACAAAACCTAACTATCCACTGACCCCGAAGAGTGGGTCCAACCTTTGAGCAGGAACCTTTAGACAGGATGCAGGACCTATATTTGCAACAGAGCACTTTTACATCGTTGTCATAGAGTAATGTTAAGTAGACCTCTAATATAGTACAGTACCAAGTAAAATTCAGTTAACAACTGTATTATTATCATAAATGAGACTTTAGCACTGCCTGGTGGTGGAGGTAAACAGGTGGTGGGAGCTTCAATTAATGCACAGGATACATTGACTGTTTTTCAAGTTTAAATAATGCATCAACTGTAACTGGTCATTTTAGCCTGGCTTAATTTTTTTTTAAATATGTAACATCCTATTATCATAATGTTTTATTTTAAATTCTCCAGACCTTCCCTCAGTGTCTCTCCTCCAGAAGTCTCCCTCCTCTCCAGTCAGCTGCCACGCTACAGGTTTCTACCCTGACAGAGCTCTGATGCTCTGGAGGAAAGATGGAGAGGATCTTCATGAGGACGTGGACCAAGGAGAGATCCTCCCCAACCATGATGGAAGCTTCCAGATGAGAGTTGATCTGAAACTTTCATCAGTCAAACCTGAAGACTGGAGGAGGTACGACTGCGTGTTTCAGCTCTCTGGTGCTGACGACAAGATCATCACCAAACTGGACAAAGCAGAGATCAGGACCAACTCAGGTAAGAGTGAGATCAGCTGTTGCTGAATGTGACTGAATGTCTGGTTTGTTTGGTATTTTAGCTTTTGTTCTCCAGTTTATCTTTGAAACGTCCATAATAACAAATCTATTAAAGAATTACTATAAACCAACTGACGTCCTTCTCCCCAGGATCACAAGTCAGATCACAAGATTACCAGCAGGTCCTTTATGATTTTCATAAAGCTGTAGAATGTCTTTAAGCATTTTACAGAACATATCGTTTTCACCACACCACAAGAGTTTAGGTTTTATTTTAATATATTTATGAATATATATATTTATTTATTTTTATGCCTCCCTGTTGGTGACAGCCAGATCCAGATGCATATAGTTTTCAGGTTGTCTGTCAGTCCAGCCGTCTGTCCCATTCTCATGGACGTTATATCTCAGAAATGCTTTGACAGAACTACTTGGACTTAAGGGTGAACTGATTAGCTTTTGGTGGTTGTTTTGTAGGACAAGGTTCAGTGTGTGTGTGTCAAACTATCTTCATGGACATTGTGTCAGGATGCAGGAAAAATGTAACCATGAAACTCCACTCTCAGAGAGGTTTATTCTTAAATATCAATGAATAGCAAGAAATAGAAATTTCTATAGAAATATTTCTATAGAAATACAAAATGAAAAAATTAAAGTTCTCAGACTGTCAAGGACCGAGTATAAGAAAAGAACAAAACTTCTTACCAGAATTGCCGCCCCCATGCAATGGTGAAAGAGAGAACTGCTGGATGTGAGAGCTCTAAACAACCTTGAGGTGACCAGGTGAGCTTGATCAGATAATGAGAGGTGGTGAGGGTGAAGTCAAGAGCCACTTGGTGATGAGGAAAGGAAAGGAAGTGGTAGGTAGGTAGGTGAAGGAGTGGAAAAATTAAGAAAACAGGAAACTTTACTACAGTGGTCAAAGGTCAAGGTCACAGTGACCTCACAAAATGTGGTTTTGGTTTTGTGAACGCCGTATCTCCGTAACGCCCTGAGGGACTTAATTCAAGTTTGGGAAAAATGTTCATTGGACTCGAGGACGAACTGTTGAGATTTTGGTAGAAAAAGGTTAAAGGTCAAGGTCAATGTGACCTCACGAAAAACTTTTTAGCTATTACTTAAGACGTCACACAGCAATTATGACCAAATTTCACACAAATGGTGAATAGTAATTTTTAATGATTGAGCCCAGTCTGTGGCAGTTAGAGGTATAGGTTGTGTTAAATATTATGGGGTATTTCTTTTTGTGCCGGGGATTATTTTGTTTTGAAGTGCCCTTGCATCTAAGATATTTAAATGCAAATATCTTTAGAAAGAGTAAAGCAAAACTATGTATTTGAACTTGCTTTGAGTAAAGATGTCTGATTAAAAGGAGCAAAGTCAAGAACATAAAAAACATGATTTTAGTGTTTGTGGTACCATGTAGATACTGTATATCTCAAAACACACGTCGAAAGCTACTCGATTATACTGGATTCACTCCCCCCCAGAAAGCTCATATGTGGTGAAAATAGTCAATCACTGGATATCATGATGAACAGATAGATGCATCTCTGTTCTAACCTGCTTCGTCTGCACATTTTGTGATAATGTTTTGTTTCTTTGTGTTTTGCTGAACAGGGAAGCCCAGTGACACAACAGTCCCCATCTTTGTTGCAGTGGTTGTTCTTGCTGTCATCCTCATTTCTGTGATTGGATTTACTGTTTACAAAAAGAAAAAGGAGAGAGACTCAAAAGAGCTGAGTCGATGCTCTTATCAAAACTGCAACATTGAACCAAAATGTAATTGTGCACAAAAATCTGAAGCAATCAACAATAACGAAACTGCAACGTTACGGTTCTGTAAACGAGATTAAAAAATGACAATAATATAGCAGGAAAAAGCTATTTCTGTGTAAAGATAAGTGGAGTCCTGGCGTAGAGCGAAGTCACACCCCCACTGCATGTGTTGTAATCTGAGTTTCTCTGTTTTCTGTTTTAGTAACTGGTCTGTGAATGCGTGTACGTCCGTGTGCATGTTCATGTGTTTGAGTCCCTCCTGTTAAACCTTTGGTCCTCCCCACATTTAAACACACAGGCATCACCAACACACGAGCTGACACAGTGCAGTATGCAGCACAGCCCTCAGGTGAAAGCGACCATCCAGAATTTCCCCCACTGAACCCTCCACCACCCTCGTCCTTATGCAGACTTTGTGCTCTATTCACTGCACTTTGTCCTTTGCTCCTGTCGTAATTCCTATGGCCACTAGATGTCATCTAACAACAAAACCTAACCTGCTGCACAGACGACCTATGGGCTCGTTTTTCTAGAATAATTCATATATTACATCTCAGTAAAATTCCTTTATTCTGTTTTATGTCAGTGTTCTTCCATCTCTTCAGGTTTGTGGTCACTTAATAAAAATCACAAAACTATGCCAATATATTTTCTGACATACATGCATTTCCCTCTAAGAATTTGCTTCCACAGCAATATGATAATTTAAACTGAATTCCATTTCTGGTTTTAATATAGTACATTGTACACATTCGCCAAATGTATATGTAACCTGTAATATATGTTAATAATTAATCACGATGTACATTTTACATTAATCATTAATGTGTCATTGTATGATAAAGTCAGATGGCTTTTGTCTCTATTTCTTAATGTTTCAAAGTAATATCCTTCAAATGTTTTTTATATAAATATTATCCAGTATTTATTTTTCTGTGTTGAGTTTCTGTAAAGAAACAAATGAATACATGAATAAATCACAGATTCATCAGGAGTGATGTTGAGTTGTTTTTGTGCTGTTGCTTTGTTTTCAATAAAGTCTCTGGTCTTAATGTCTGGCTGAGATGAGCAAATCTGTGACTGCAGTTACAATAATGTGATACTAAGTTATATTAGAAACTTTAGATTATTTTAATACATTAACATTCAATTGGACAAAGCAGTGAGGGCCATGAGGGTGAGTGTCACCAATGAATGCAGAGTTTGAGGCAGAAGACATGGCAGGTGTAGTAAAAGTGGTCATTAGACTTACAGAGCAGCCAGGAGGCAGTGCAAACAGGCAAACATAACTGAAGGATAAGACGGGAAGACAATGGTCAAAGGACATGGCAGGAATTATTATATGCAATACCGTAGTTTGGTCAGGAAGGAGATATCACCATCTCCACCTTTTTAAAACAGTGACCTGTTTCCAACACAACTGCCTCTCAGTGGTTAACTTTACTGGCTGCTGTGAGATGAAGGGACTGATGAGGACGTGAGGAGCAGCTGTGGGAGCACCACATCAGCTGATGTCTGAAACTCAGACAGTGACGACTGGTGGCCAAGTGAAGTATGACTCTTCAAAGTGTAACTTCCTGTATGAAGCAGATGTGAACTGTTCTCTACAGATGGCAGAAGGAGTAAGACGTGAACAGCTACAACTACACCTCAACATTTCCTTTATCACACAGAAGATGGGAACAGGATCAGAGCTGGAGGCAGAGGAGGCGGGAGATGAGGTCAGCAGTTATCACGAGAGCAAAACTGGGATCTTTTCCAGGGTTGTGTCCAAACACATTGTGTCCAATCAAAAGATGTTGCCTCTGCTGAGACTGACTTATTTTGACTCAAATTAGCCAGTTCGTTTTGGTGATCCTCCTGAACTTTGCATCACCATTTCACTCTGTGATAGCCTACAGTGTAATTTTAGGAAACACTTGGCACAAATTTGTCATTATAATTGTGCTGTAAAGAAAATTCACTTGTGCGATTTCATACACATAATGCTAATATTGATTTTCTCATCCAACCCCTCAGTGAGAAAATTGAATGCTCAAGTAAAATTCATATTACTGCAACTACAGCTACAGATGAACATGTGAACTTAAGAAAAGACAAACTTTTAAAAAATTGTTAACTTTATTAAAAAGAGAAACATCAGCATAAAAAGAAAGCAATGAATTTGATAATTGATAGAGAAACATAGAAAACATAAAAAAAACATACTTAAAACATTAGCTACAGATTTACAGTGTGAAATAAAATGAAATGTTATGACAACAACTTCTCTTCCCTGAAGGAGAGGAACAAGGTACAACACAAAGTATGGGACATGTACACACATCCCACAGAGCAGCCACCAAACCGGAGCCAAGCCTCCAGCACTGTAGTGCATCACAGACCCAACAGAAAGAGAAAGGACAGTGTGAACATCTGAAGGGGCTGTCAAACAGTGAAACCAAACACCAAACCATAACTCTTGTCAAAATGTGCTCTCACACCTTGAGGCTGGTGATGAAGGCTAAATGAAGCTTTGTGACACAGTAAAGCTTTCCAGCCAGTTGTTTCGCCAAAAGGTTCATTACTCGGAGCCTCATTTAACAGCTCTCACTAGCGACATCTACTGCTCAAGTTAATGCAGAGCAGCCAAGTCATTCATCAACCTTTTATAAAGAACAACGTAGCCCTGCTATCCCCCTATGATCACTGTGCCTCTCAGTATGCCATTGATTCATTATTCATTAAAATATTTATAATCTAATAATGTAATAAAAGAGAAAAAAAAAATTTCTTTAAATTACGAGGTCGATCAGTACGCTGAGAGCGAAACGGAAAAGTTCAGGAGAGATGAGATGCAGCAAAGAGTCCACGTGGGACTCAAACCCGGGACGCTGCAGTTTGAAGTACACCTACACAGCATGTGTTTTAACAGGCGCATGTAAGGATGACGAATAAGTGATTGACATCAATGAATTAATGTGATGAGATTCAATGCTTGTGAGGACCACTGTATTGTTGGAAAAACATAGCTTCTTTCACTGTGTCTGGCTGAAGGCCGTCTCTCTCTTTAGAGGCTCCATCTCTCCTACTCCTAATCCAACTTCTCCTTTACCTCCTCCTTCTACAGTAAGTATTATTATTGTAACTAATAATAACAATAATACTAATAATAATAATAATAGAATACTCCAGTAAGCAAAATTCAACTGCTACAAACAAAACACTGACACCAACAACAAGCCATGAAGTGCCGGGTGTCAAGATGCTTTTATCTAGAAAACGACACACAAGACGAACCAGTGACGTGTCTCCTGCAATGCGAGGCCTCGTTTGTCATAGGTCACATGGTTTTCTGCAAGACGATACAAGCCTTGAAGCGGGGGTTCATCTGGCCAGCCCCTTCATAATGACCATGTTGACCAATGTCCATATGTGCAGAAGAAGCCTCACATACAACATCACAGCTCATCTACCTTAACGGTGTGAATAGAGGTGTATTAAGTCGGGGCCACGTGGGAGCGTGAGTTCCCATACTTCATGTTGTAGCTGAAGTAACTATTACAGTATATTTAGCATTTACATATCAAAGTTTGTTTTGTTCTTAATCTCAAATTCCTTGTATGTTCATATAAAGCTACTTAACGTTTGTTGCAGGAAGCTGCTGTTAAGCTGTTTCAGGTATTTTATCTGGCACATGAGGTCACTCACTGAGTGTTTGTCAGTCGGGTTTCTGGATTCAGTTTCTCACAGAGCTCAGTGCCGTTCTCCGGAGCTGTAAGATCAGAAACACACTGTTAGTGTGAAACTGTGTCAAGTCCACTCATCCAACACTGAACTTTTATCAACAGTAAATACAGGAACCTGTCTTTAAAAAGTTCATCTACACAGTAATTTGAATCAGTTTAATCCGAAGCACAAATAGTGAGTCTGATCATTTAAAATACAGTAAAATAAGTTTTACTTACAAGATGGAGGATGTTTGGCTAAAATAAAAAACAAGATGAACCATTTCAGTTACAGCGTTTGCTCTCGGTTGCTTTTGTTTGGTGCAGGGAACTGATGCTTGTTTCAGTTTTACAATCTGGATAAAAGCATCAACTCAAAGACTAAAATCAAAGGATTGTAACTGTCATTAAAGAAGGTGATATTTCAGTTTTTCTCTCTCACCTTTCTTCTTTCTGTAAACCATGAATCCAGTGACAGCGATGAGGATGAGAGCAACACCAACCACTGCAGCGATGATGGGGACGGTCATGTTACTGGGATTCTCTGGTGAACAAAAACAATCACAAAATAATTAAGAGCAGTACAGATAAATGACTCTATTCATCCTTTTTGACTTTTATTTTAAAATGGTATGTCCAAAAAATATATTAAACCCTTATGTGCTGGACAGACACTGTGGAAATCAGCAATGCACAGTTGTATGCCTCCACCACTCAGAACGGTTTCAGATTACATCCCCGTTTACTTAGAATCATATAAAATATTCACCATTTGTGTGAAATTTGGTCATAATTGCTGTGTGATGTCTTAAGTAATAGCTAAAAAGTGTGAGGGGAGATCACATTGACCTTGACCTTTAACCTTTTTCTACCAAAATCTCAACAGTTCGTCCTTGAGTCCAATGAACATTTTCCCCAAACTTGAATTAAGTCCCTCAGGGCGTTACGGAGATACGGCGTTCACAAAACCAAAACCACATTTTGTGAGGTCACTGTGACCTTGACCTTTGACCACTGTAGTAAAGTTTCCTGTTTTCTTAATTTTTCCACTCCTTCACCTACCTACCTACCACTTCCTTTCCTTTCCTCATCACCAAGTGGCTCTTGACTTCACCCTCAAAACAACCACCAAAAGCTAATCAGTTCACCCTTAAGTCCAAGTAGTTCTGTCAAAGCATTTCTGAGATATAACGTCCACGAGAATGGGACAGATGGCCGGACGGACAGACAACCTGAAAACTATATGCATCTGGATCTGGCTGTCACCAACAGGGAGGCATAAAAATAAATAAATATATATATTCATAAATATATTAAAATAAAACCTAAACTCTTGTGGTGTGGTGAAAACAATATATTCTGTAAAATGCTTAAAATCATTCTACAGCTTTATGAAAATCATAAAGGACCTGCTGGTAATCTTGTGATCTGACTAGTGATCCTGGGGAGAGGGACGTCAGTTGGTTTATAGTAATTCTTTAATAGATTTGTTATTATGGACGTTTCAAAGATAAACTGGAGAACAAAAGCTAAAATACCAAACAAACCAGACATTCAGTCACATTCAGCAACTGCTGATCTCACTCTTACCTGAGTTGGTCCTGATCACTGCTTTGTCCAGTTTGGTGATGATCTTGTCGTCAGCACCAGAGAGCTGAAACACACAGTCGTACCTCCTCCAGTCTTCAGGTTTGACTGATGAAAGTTTCAGGTCAACTCTCATCTGGAAGCTTCCATCATGGTTGGGGAGGATCTCTCCTTGGTCCACGTCCTCAAGAAGATCCTCTCCATCTTTCCTCCAGAGCATCAGAGCTCTGTCAGGGTAGAAACCTGTAGCGTGGCAGCTGACTGGAGAGGAGGGAGACTTCTGGAGGAGAGACACTGAGGGAAGGTCTGGAGAGATGGAAGCAATGGAAGAAGAGGGAGTGAGAGAGGGTTGTAGGAGCCATTCATTATGTCTGTAGATGCAGTTCACAGTAAGCTCACGGGTGGTCGTGTAGACTAATGAGAGGTGGAGTTTATATGAGGCACAGGTGCAGCAGAGCTGGTAATGATGCATGGGTGATGGGGGGGATTGCACGCTTTTCATCGCTGTCAAACCCTAATCTCGCCAACATTTTCTCTTGACTGCAATATCAGTTTTATTTTCTTGGAACTTAAAATCTTATAAAAAAGGGAACATCACCAGACAGCAAATAGTACCTGGACCTCAATCGGTTGAAGCGCGTTAAAAACAGGATCTTCTCCCGCTCCCAGCTCAGTGACTAAATGCTGGTTGGCATAGTCGCTACAAGCGTGAAGGGGGTAGAGAAAGAGGAAAATATGCAAACAAAGGAAAAGAAAGATGAAGACATTCAAATGGACTACACTTGAACTGCGCTTTTCTAGTGTCATAACCAAAGCACCTTACTACCACATGCACAGACCAGTGTTAAAGTATCTTCCCCAAGGATCCTTCAACATGTGGATAGGAAGAGCCGGGAATCAAACCACCAACGTGTGTGTGTGTGTGTGTGTGTGTGTGTGTGTCATCTGAACATCTGCAGCAAATTTCATGTCAATCCACCACTGTTGTTTCACTCTGAACCAAAGTGAAGGACCAACTGACTGACAGACCAACATCACCATCTCTAGAGCCACGCTGCTGATAATATAGACTGTGACGGAAATCAGACCTCAAGCTTTGTTTCCTCTGAAGACTGATCCCAACATTAGTCTATGTACGTTCTGTACATGTGTTTGTTGAAGTGAACTAAAGACTCAACAGACAAGTTAGAATCACAACATGGAACCAACTTTTCTTTCAGGTGAACTCACTACATGTACAGACCCACACATTCATCTTCACTACACAACAACCACACAGTGTGTGAACAGTCAGAGAAGGGAACGACACCTCCACTAAAGAAACTCACCACAGTCAAACTGCATCTTTCTCCTCTAACAATAAAAATCTGAAACCTACTGAGCTCATACTAACTGTGCACTGACGATCACCAGTTGAAAGTGACGTCAGAAAACCAAACAGGTCAGTCTCTGCTGATTGGTTTGGACTAACAGAAAACAGCCAAAACAAAAGGTTGACAAATGGCTCTCTGAGATGATACAATGGTAATTCAGTCTGAGTAGTCTGTGTGAATATTGTTGTGTTCATGAAACTACATCAGGTCATGTGATTCTACCTGTTCTCAGCAGAGAGCTCCTCCCATAGTCCAAACTCCTCCTCAGCCAATCAGGACAAATCTGAGTCAAGAAGTTCTCATTATGTTTTATTCTCCCTTTGTCAGCGTCCCATCTCTGTTTGATGACTTCAGCCTGTGGTTTCAGAGCCGTCCATGTCAAAGTCTTCAGGTCCAAAGACAGGAAATCTTCTCCATTGTAACCGTACTGCATCAAACTAGTGACCTCTCCAGTCTCATCGTCCCATTCACAGCCACCTATCCTCTGTAAGATGTGGACACCTGAGACAGAGACAGACAAGAGACACTGCAATTAACAATGATGTACAGATGATTTCTCCACTGGAAAGATGATCATAAAAATATTGTTCATTGTGTGACGAACACACAACTCAGTGTTGTCACAACCAGGCAAGGACTCTGGACGCAGATGCAGGATAGTTTCACAAAAAAAAAAAAAGTCTTTATTCCTAAATCAAGCTGGAGCAAACAAAAAACACTCCTGAAAACTGGAGGGACAAAACTATGAGATCAATAACAAAAATTACTCAACAAGGAACTAGAAATAAAACCAAAAAGGAACAAGGTACCGATTAGATTCGGGGCTGTGGAAGGCTAGATAGGTCGTATACAGATGTCGACATAAACGACACACTGGCACCAGACAAAGGGAGACGCAGACTCTTAAACACATGGTAACAGGGGACAGGTGGAAACAATCAAGCAATCAAACCAAGACACACAAGGGAGGGCAAGTGACCTGAAACGAGAGGAGAGTTACTCTTTCAAAATAAAACAAGAAATGACAAGACATGGAGACAGGACAAAAAACCCAACATGACCTCACCGCGGTGTGACAAGTATTGACTTTTCTCACAGTCTTGTGGTGCTCACGATTCAAGAGCAGATCATCTGGGAACTTTTTCTTGGTACGAGTGAAAAAACATAATTTATATTTTGCTGTTTAAAAGTAACAGTGACAGCTGTAGTAGAATATACTTTCATGTATTTTAAATTGCTGAATCATTAAAACTGACTTTTGTAATAACTCACTGATTTAACCTGGAATTTGTGATCAAATCAATGTAAATTTGGCTCCTGCAAGTGGCTGCTCTGCATTCATGGCTACTGTCCACAGAAGAGAGTCACACTTCTGTCTGTGTTTAAAGAACCTCAACCTGGACCAAAACCTGATCTATGTTGAAGACCGATTAATTGTTTAATCCTCATACAAACCCACCTCCACTTTGGTTGAACTGCTGCTTCAAATCGTCAAACCTGGCTTTGAAGACGACAGGCAGACTCTCAGCACACTGTCTCCTGTATGCCTGCAGCTGCTGAGGATCTTTCTCTAAATAATCTTGAATCCATTCCTGTCTTGGTTCTAGTCTCTGTGTGTTGGAGTCGCAGTAACCCATCGGGATGTCATCAACAAATGCCACAGCCATGACCTCAGGGAGGTGTGGGACCCCAGAGGACGCGGTGGTAAAACACTTCAGGGAGTGTTTCACTGTGGGACAAACACGGTTTTCAGTGTCAATTTACACTCATTATATTGTACTATCGTCTCATCAAGTCGAGGTAGAAGGGAAATTAAATCATGCAGGAAGAAAAACGCACTGCGGAGTAGAAAGAGTTCGATAGTTAAACTTTGTTCCAACCTGATGATGAAACGTGACACAAAAGAAGCAACAAAAGTAACTCTGTCATCCTGATTTGATGAAGACGAGCAGAAGCTGTATCCGCTTTATCTTCCGCTCCCCGCGGTGTCTTCGTGGAGGGGACACGGACCAGGACGCGCGGGGTTCCACCCACAGTGACGTCAACCTGCCCAGGAACTGAGGTTTAGGGTATGATATTTTATAATATTGATAATATTAATATCTACATCTTTATAGGCTACAACTTGTTGAGAAAAACGTAACTTTAATATCATAATTTACACGTTTATTTAATGTGGTGTTTGTCCACTAGATGGAAGTATTAGTATTAGAGTCACCTGTTGACTTTTGAACAGACTGGAGTGAAAAGGGATTTGGGTTCTGTATCTGATGTAAACTGTTTCAGATCTTTTTGATTACTGACAGTGTGAGTGCAGCCAAACTGTGGTGTGAACTACAGGCTGTTTTACATTTAGCCACAAGAGGCCGAAGTGCACCATAACCCCAGTCTCAACAGGATTCATGTTTCCTTCCAGGTGATTTTTAATGTATCCATGCACTCTAAGCAAAAGCTACATATAATGAGCGTTAGCAAGTTATGTAATATTACTGTTCTGTTCCTTCTTTTGGCCAGAAATGTATTTTAATCCGCAAAGACTTCTGTCAGAATATGAACAGGAGGGTGTTGCTGCCACACCAGAAAAGAAAAAGGGATCAGTATCATGTTATAACGTGAAGTTTATTGTTACAACAGGATGTTTCACATTATAACAACACAGTACATTTTTACAAACATAGAGACTTTTCTTATTATAATAACTATATTGTTATGATATAAAACACTTCACGTTATAACATGATGACTACAAAATAAGGCAAAAACTGTTTGCTAGCTGTAACCCAGCTTTGAAATTGTTAACAGAGATACTGGTTTGCTATTTTCTCCTTCATGCTAAGCTAAGCTAAACTCTGCTCAGAGTTCACACTGATTTTCTCATCCAACCCCTCTGTGAGAAAACTGAATGCTCAAGTAATATTCATATAACTGCAGATGAACGTGTGAACTTCAGAAAAAAGACAAACTTTTGAAAATTGGAAACTTTATTGAAAAGTGTAACATCAGCCCCAAAAGAAAGAGAAATACTTTTGATTTGAACATTCATTTATGATTATCAGCACACAATGAAATGTGCCAAAAGTCCATAATACATCATGAAGTGGTGATTTTAGCAGTGTCTTCATGCTGGCAGAAACATGCATTTATTATTATTATTATAAAGCCACAAAATCTCTCAAAACTAAACAAACATTACTGCATCAATGTGAAATCAGTGATAAAATAATCATTCAAGTCACAATCAAATAAATCAGATCAACAATCACATCAAGCATATTAGTTTTTTCTGTTGACACGGTTCATACACCTTTTTATCTTTACATTTCATTGACTCCTTCTGGACTTTGAAGCAAATTTTCATGACCATACGTTCTCTGAACTGTCTGTGTATACTGGCTGACATTTTACATGACTTGGAGGAATAATAGCGCTGAGGGGACGTTAGTTTTAGGTGGAGTTAATTTCAGGTTGGCTATTCGACAGACATTCACTGTGGATCCTGCGGCTTCTTTTAACTCAGCCAGTGTTGACAGTAAGAGGAAGTCTGGCTCACCACCGATCCCTCGCTCTTAACCACAGAGGTTTCACTTAGGAACAACAACAGATTACCGTTTGAATGACACAAAACCAATGATGTGTTCAATACCTTCTTGCTGTCTTTCATACATCAGTGAAAATTATGCAAAAAAATGATACTAAGTTGGTTGAATGTAATGTGTAATTCATTTATTTTCTATAGCTTCCATGTCATGTCACCCAGTGACTCCATACCAGTGTCTAATTGTATCACTACACTGGACAAAGAGGAAACGCTTCTTTTTTCCATTGCATTTTAGTGCTTTTTCGAAAAATCTTTATTGTTCTTACTACTACATTTTAATAAAAATTCAGCACTGATTTAGAGCTTTGTCTAATTTTTAAACTTAAAACATATTTTATTCACTTATATAATTGAATATAATACAATACAATAAGGTAAAATAGGCAGTAGAAACATACAAGTGTAAAAAATAGTACTACAGTAAGATAAAGTGATAAAATAAGCAACAATAGTATTTCTATAGTGTCAAATAAAACATTTTTCCCCACTGCTAGTAGACACCAGGCCCCTTGTATATTTTTATTGGCCTGGAAGCCAAAACATCCAAAACATGAAATATTTCCCCATAATATAGTGATAAAAGGGGCCCTATACTGCAACACTGAACACTGGTGAAAAGACATGTCAATCGTTCCTTTAAACTATAAGACATTCAGTAAATATTTAGATAATCAAAGAGTACATTACAGTACATTGTAGATGTGTCATTATTATTATTATTATTATTATTATTTTTGTTGTTGTCGCTGTCCATCCTGGCCTAATGCAACAGACATCTTGAACAGTGAGGTAGTCCACAAATTTGGCATGGATCGGAACAATAAATTAAACACGCTCTTCCAGACACTGTGTGTTTACATCACAAACCACATCATTACCTGATGCCAGTCACAGCCCATGGAGGTCACATTGCTTATTTAGACTGTGGTCCATGTTGTTTCAATGAAACTTAAGACTATGAAACTTCATGGCTTATTTTGTCTCTACTGGAGAGATCAGTACTGGATACTAAACTTTACATCAGTTTAGCGTAACTGTTTCGCTCCATGCAGCTGGTTCCGTGGCTAGTTTGTCACAAGTACCTCTGAGTATTGTCTCATAATAAGGCATTAGACTGCTATGAGATGTTTCCAGTTACATTTTGGATCTAAACTAAATAAAATGAGCAGATTTACAACAGTTCAGAATTTTCCTTTGATATACCACATTAGTGACAGATGTCCCACATCCTCTCTGTTCTTAAAGAAGAATGACCATGTGTTCGTTAACTGTCCAGTGACTGGTCAATCAACATTTACTGTATAAATAAACATTCACTGCTCTGGAGCTACCGTTTATGTTGGACCCTGTTCATGTAAAATAACTTGAGGACACAATGACAATCAAAATAAGTTTGCTACATGAAACTGTTTTTTAGAATAATTTTAACTAATATGGTTGAGTCAGCACAAATGTATTGAAAATAACATTGACATTCAAATGTTAATTTAATTCTGTTCGCTGTGTGAAACCTTTAAGACCTAATCGTCCTCTCACTGCCACCACTGGGTGAAACTGAGTAAGAAGTCACCACTGGGTCCAGAGTGAATGTCTTGATTGACTGAGATTGATCGATTGATTAATTGATTGATTGGTGGGTTGATTGACATTAAAAATATACACACTCCATACAGTAAAACACACAGTTAAAAACACACTACACATATATTAGTGCAAACAAGCCGGCAGCAGCAGCAGGTTATATAAATACCACAGAGAAAAATCTTTAAACATATCCATCGCTCCCTGTCTGTTGAGTATCAAAGCTAAAGCTAACTTCATCACAGTAGAATTAGCCACCTTTAGCGTCCACAGTACCTCTGTAGTTAGGGCTTCGTTCCTGGACACAGCACCTGTGTTTGACGGTGGATGAGAGGTAAGCCCTGCGGCTGGCAGCGGGAGTTGGTCACCGGAGTGAAAAGGGGTGAGAGCTGATTCACTTCCTGGTGCTAGTTCCTTTAGCATGGCTGGCTAGCACTGCCTCTCCCATGTTTGACATATCAAATGTTTTACTACACAGTTTGCATATTGTGCATATTCTTCATGACTTCTACTTCTCCAACTCAGGCCAAACATTATTAAATTGGCCTTTTCCTGGCATTGCACAAATGTCTATCTTATCAAAGTGTAAGGCGAAACTTAGGACATTACCCATGACATGACCCACGCAGACAACAACCACAAAAGGAAGTGACTGATGGGCCCTATTGCTTAAGTTTGGTTTGACCAACATAGAGTTTTCTCAGTCGATCGTAACAGAACCACATTTACAGTTACAAAGGCATCTGTGAAGCAAATTTCCATGACTTTTCCAAAACTATCCAGGCCTGGAAATTGCTATTTTCATATTGCATGATTTTCCCATGTTTTTCTCAACACTGTCTTAATCTCACTGATCTTCAAATAAAGCTACTGTTGCAGGACACCGTCTTTCAGACTTTTTTTTAGCTATGTAAAACACATCACACGTTAAAGCATTGACCTTTTCATCCCATAGAGATAATCTCATGAGAGTGTCACTTTTCTGGATTCAGTTCCTCACAGAGCTCAGACTCGTTGTCAGGAGCTGAAACATCGGAAACACAGTGTTTGTGTGAAGCTGTGTAAAACCCACTCATCCAGCTCTGAACTTATAACCAGTAAATACAGGAAACTACTGTCTTAAAAAACATAATCTCTGTGATATAAAAAACATTTTAATCTAAAGCACAAATACTGTTAGATCATTTGAAATAGAGTAAAATACGTTTTACTTACGAGATGGAGGGTGTTTGGCTGAAATCAAAGAAAAGACAAATCGTTTCAGTTACAGTTGTAAATGACTTTCTTTACTCACTCAAACTCAAAGTAAATCAGTTTGACTCTTCTGTCAGCTCTTAATTTATTTCTATCTTGTGGGAACACGACTAAGTGTATATTTCATGTATTGTGAGTCTCTGGTTGTGTTGACTACAGTATGTTCTACCAGTGGAAACAGACAATAAAGACAATAAAGACACTTCTCTCCCACATGATGTGGGAGAGAAGTGTGGGCCACATCATCATGGTGCAGTCATGTTATCATGACTCTGAGTCTCACACAGCTTCCTGCTTCAAACTGTGCAATTCAGGGAACTGATGCTTGTTTCTGGATAAAAGCATCAACTCAAAGACTAAAACCAAAGGATTACAACAGTCATTAAAGAAGGTAATGTTTCTATTTTTCTCTCTCACCTTTCTTCTTTCTGTAAACCATGAATCCAGTGACAGCGATGAGGATGAGAGTGAGGACAACCACTGCAGCGATGATGGAGACGGTGATGTCACTGGGCTTCTCTGGTCAACAAAAACATAACACAATCTCAGACCAGTACAGTTAAAGCAGGACAGAACACAACAGTATCATCCACCCATCAAGCTATTTTGTTGTCCCCTAAAAAAAAAGGAAAAAGGAAAAATTAAATGTGTATTTATCACCCTCACCCTTTCCATTCCCATTTTTTCCCCAGTTGCTCCTGATCACTGCTTTGTCCAGTTTGGTGATGATCTCCTCCTTCACACCAGAGAGCAGAAACACACAGTCGTACCTCCTCCAGTCTTCAGGTTTGACTGATGAAAGGTCCAGATCAACTCTCATCTGGAAGCTTCCATCATGGTTGGGGAGGATCTCTCCTTGGTCCACGTCCTCATGAAGATCCTCTCCATCTTTCCTCCAGAGCATCAGAGCTCTGTCAGGGTAGAAACCTGTAGCGTGGCAGCTGACTGGAGAGGAGGGAGACTTCTGGAGGAGAGACACTGAGGGAAGGTCTGGAGAGAGAGAGAGAGAGAGAGAGAGAGAGAGAGAGAGAGAAAGAGGAATACAGACAAGGGAAGAAGAGGATGTGAGAGAAGATGAAGGGGGTAGAGAAAGAGAAAGAGAAAGACGAAAAAGGGCAAACAAGAAAGGGAACAAGGGAAAAGAAAAGTGAAGAAATTCAACAGGGAGACATCAAAGTAAACAGGTATACTGTTTTCACTCTGAACCAAAGTGAAGGACCAACTGACTGACAGACCAACATCACCATCTCTAGAGCCACGCTGCTGATAATATAGACTGTGACGGAAATCAGACCTCAAGGTTTGTTTCCTCTGAAGACTGATCCCAACATTAGTCTATGTACGTTCTGTACATGTGTTTGCTGAAGTGAACTAAAGACTCAACAGACAAGTTAGAATCAATCTGATTCTCTTCTGGAGGAGAGACACTGAGGGAACATCTGGAGAGAGAGAGAGAGAGAGAGAGAGAGAGATCATGTGATCCTACCTGTTCTCAGCAGAGAGCTCTTCCCGTAGTCCACATACTTCTTCAGCCACACAGGACAAATCTGAGTCAAAAAGTTCTCGTTATATTTTATTCTTGCTGCGTCAGTATCCCATCTCTGTTTGGTGATGACAGCCTGTGGTTTCGCAGCGATCCATGTAAATGTCGCCAGGTCCAATGATATGAAATCTGCTCCATCATAACCAAACTGATGAAAACCAGTCACCTCTCCAGTCTCATCGTCCCATTCGCAGCCAGTCATCCTCTGTAGAATCTGGACACCTGAAAGAAAGAGGCAACATAGACTGCAATGAACAATGAAATCCAGTTCATATTTCACAGTTTAACACTAGTGGTGGCAGCTGAGGTATGATTTACTGAAATGTACAGTAAATTGCTGAATCTAAATCATTCAAACCTTTTTTTGACTTTTGTAATAACTCACATGAGTCACTGCGAACCTTTGACACCAGACTGTCCAGTTTGTTTGTCGTCTCTCAGTGTCACAGACAGGCTTATTGTAAACTGTGCTTATTGTTATATGATAGTCAGAGATATTCAGACTAACATATAACATCATTTATTCATCAGTAACAATTTTTCTGTGAATTCCTGGATGACTACCAAGTAATTATGTCTTCTTGCATTCTGGCCACATCAAACTGTTATATACACACAGTCACACCAGCCGGGGCGACCAGTGGCTTACAGTTTAAGATGCCGACCATGAAATGCATGATTCAAAATCAATTATATTTTATGTAGCGGTATAGTATACATGGGCTCAACTGTGTGTGTGTCCTTCACTATCTCTATCAATCAGACCACTTCAATCAGAGTGATCAACCTGTGGCCTCCCTCCCTTTTTAATGTTAATGTGATGCTAAGATATAGCTGGATACATATGTATATATATATCTATATACACATACAGTTATATACTGTTCATTCATCATTACATACATCATTACAGCAACCTCATATTATTTACAAATTAAATGAATTAATTACCAACCTCCACTGTGGTTGAAGCGCTGCTTCAAACTATAAATCCTGGCCTTGAAGAAGTTTGGCTGAAACTCAAAACATTGTTCAGTGTACCAGTCCAGCTGCTGAGGGTGATCATCTAAATAATCTTTCATCCAGTCCTGTTTTGTTTCTAGTCTCTTCGTGTTGGTGTCGCAGTAACCTGCCGGGATGTCATCAACTAGTCCCACAGTCACAACCTCAGGGAAGTTTGGGACTCCAGAAGACGCAGTGAAGAAATACTTCAGGGAGTGTTTCACTGTGGGACAAACAAGGTTTTCAGTGTAAATATACACACACACATCACATCATCATAATACTCATGATAAATATGCTGTATTCAGTAGGATTCCATCAAAACTGATCGTCTCATGACGTTGCAGTGAAAGTGAAACTTTTACATTTTTTTAATTCATGAACATATCAAGGCACAAACAAACAGGGCACATTTCCTCATTCACTGAGGAACATGTGACTAACAGAGATTGAGCATAAGCAAATAAATGTAATTAAATAAATAAAGTCAAACTTAAAAAAAGGTGCATCACATATAAAAAGAAAGATAGAAAAGTGGCTTATTTCTGATTCAATAAATCAAGTAAAGAAACTAACTTCAGGGCTTTCTTGTCATCCTTTATACGCTTCTTTATAAGACTTACTCAGTATTTTAAATTCCTCCAGCCAATGATTTATAGGTCTTGCTTTAAAATACCTCTAATAACAGTATAACAATCAGCAGAAAATCTACATTGTCATTTTCAACAGAGATACAAATACTGTAAATATTTTTGAATTGGTTCGTTGGGTAAATCTTTTTTAGGATTGTAAAATTCACCTCTTTCACTTTAGGAAATATATATTCTCCTTATTACCTTGACCTCCCAAATCTCAGATTCCCTCAGCATATAATGTCTTATAACGGTGCTGGGTTAGCGTGTGAAAGTGAAACTATAATGCAGGAGTTGTGGCGCAGGAGAAATGCAGAGAGAAAGAGTTAAATCTTTAAACTGTGATCCTACCTGCTGATGAAACGTGACACAAAAGAAGCAGCAAAAATAACTTTCTCATCTTGTTTTGATGAAGACGAGCAGAGGACCGAGAAGCGTTCACCCTGACGCGCACATTTCTCCAAGACCGGTCAGAGGACGTCAACGTCACCACGTCAAGAATGACATGCGCGGTGACATCATGGGAGAGATCATGGATGTGTTATAAGACCTTATAATACATTATTCATACATTGTTCTTATAATGCATCCATGGATCAGATGGATGTTTCCATGGAGATGATGTAACTCACTTAAAAGTTGATTCAATATCATCTCAGCATTAAACCACAGACGGATAAAATTCAGCCTGTGTGTGTTCATTTCTGCAGAATAACAAAATTAAAATCATTCAGCTTATTCATAGACTATTGTGTATAAGAAGAAACTTCATTGTCTGAACGGACTTACACAACAGAACAAAAGGCCACTGTTTTCAAAAATAAATATTTTACATCCTTATTGTCAAATCTGGTGAAGTCTGTATCCCAAGGCTCAGTCTCCAGAATCTCCTCTTTCATTTTTTATAGTTTCTATTTCATTGTTTCCTGATTTTATCCCTAAGCCTCATTGAACTTCAGCAGAACAGCAGAAATAAACATGTTTACAGTCTGGCACAAAAACATTTTTTGTCTCTATAGCTAATTTCATCCTGCATCCTTCCCTCAATTATATTAAGTAAGTTATGCATAAGTGATTGACAGGTGGGGATCATTAGTCTGGTGAGTATCTAATTAGCAGGTATTAGTGTCTGTGCTCACCATACCTGGCTTGTTAATTAGTCAGTAATTGAATTAGCCTTTGGTTAGCCCTCAAGCAAGAGGCCCTGAAAAATAGTAAACTTGTTGTGTGATGGTTGGATAGTTGGAACCGCTGTGGAGGTAAGAACTCTGAGGTTGCCTCCACAGAGAACAGTTCCAATAACCAGGTCTGGTTGTGAGTGAAGTTCCTTTATTTGCTCTTCAAGGTGTGTATGGCATAATGGCAGTGATGGGACCTGGGTGTGGTTTCTGAAACATAACAGAACACAAAATACAAAAGCCTTAATCGCTAGATAAAACAACACACAACATTACCTAGGATACCCAGAATATCCTTATAATAAACATAACAGGTACATCCATCTTATTACTGGTAAATCTCCTCAATACTTCAATACTACTTCCTTTAAATTGCATCACTCTTCTACACAGCTATAACTTGCATCCTGGATCCATAAACAGTCACATGAAACAACAAGTCAATCTTCTATATGAACTGTGTAATATTACTGTATGTAAAGTCACTATTTCTGCTGCCTCAGTAGAGCTCCTGACTCCACAGGGGACTGAGCTGTAACATAACTTACTCCTCCTCATTAAGCACTCTTTAAATTACACTCCAGAAACTATTTTTACCATGTGTGATGTAATATAGGAGTTAGTATAAGCAATCACAACTAAAAGACAACTTATAGTTTATATATATATCACAGTTGAACACCAAACTAGTACCAACCTGCTGCACTGAAACTCTCTGTGAGAACACGACTCTCTGGGCTGCTGGCCAACTGGTCTCTGTGACCCTGGACAGAATTTAGGAGGCGTGCCCTGTGCTGGCCGGTGATAGGCGACTCAGTCCCCACAGTCTTAAAGCAACAGCAGCCTTTTCAACAGAACAACAATAACAAGTCTTGGCTCCACACACGCCCCACCTCTTGGCCCAGTTTTGAATTAGCTGGGAGTTGGGCTGAGTCTGGCACTGCATGGTGGCGATGCTGGAGCTTCCCACTCTGAGCATTAAAACCACATTTCAGAAACCTATGAGCGACATCACAGGTGCTGTGTCCATCTTTATTTATAGTCTATGCCTCACTCTCAAAATACTCTACATTCAGCCATGAATGATAACAGCTCTTAATCTGAGCGCATAAGGTGGACATGGCTCACAGCAATGATCTGCAACCCTAACATCTGCAGCAACTCAGGAAACACAGTTTTAAGACTCTTCTGGATCCACAAACTGTGTAGAATAATGAGGATATATGAGTGTGTAAGAAAGGCTGTAACACTGTTTCTTGCAAAGGATGGAAGCAACATTGTTCCCCCATATATGTGGTTTCACAGTCCCTGGAACGTATTCTTAAATTTGAACAACAAATAGTTTTTTCTATTTGGAAAACAATGCAAGACACACATGAGACGTTGAAAACACATCCACCCAACAATATGGAAAATCTCACATATTTCAGAGATTATTTCATCCATTTGTGATACTTCACCCTGATGATTGGTTCAAGAGACAATTAGAGAAGAAGATTACAAAACCAAAACCAGCAACAAATAATTGGATACACTGTGAGTTCAATGAGGCCTAAGGTACATAAAAATAAAGTAAGTATAGATATTATGGTTATGGATGAATATTAAGTCACTTAGCAAATGCAACATTTTACTGGATAATAATTGGTGTTGTTTTTTGTTTTTATTAGTGATTGTTAATGAATTCAAACATGGGTCAAATATGACCCGCAAACACTAAAGGTGTGAATGGTTTTCTAACACATTAGGATGGTTAAACTGCCTTAAAGAAATGAATCATGAATTATGTCCCATGACCTGTTTTACCAAAGACAAGAACATAGTTCAAATAATCCATCACGAGACACCTCGTAACACTGTATTAAACGTATACATGTTTACAGAAACATCTGATTCATGGAGATATTCTACAACCATAAATTACCATCAAAAACACATTTAACTCACATTGTCTTGGATAAGAAACACAGAACTGCATCAGTGTAAGAAGAATGATGAAAAACCCTATATAATAATAAAAAATCAGAAGAAAAAAAAACGTTAAAACATATTTAAAATGTAAGTTATACAGTCATAGTTTGAAATAAAACAAAATGTCATGACAAAAACTTCTGTTTCCTGAAGGAGAGGAACAAGGTACAAGATGAAGTATGGGACATGTGCACCCACCCCACACAGACAATAAGCGCTCCGTGGGCAGTGACACTCAGCAGTAAGGCAGCGGTGGCTGACACCAACACGGGCACTGAGGCTAACTTCGAGCTGGCAGCAGCCTGAAGAAAACACAGCTAACTAGCAGCAGCTAGCTAACCTGGTGAAAAGCTTAACAACTGGAGGATGACCATGTTGACTGATGTCCATACTGTAGGTGCAGTCGGGGCCTTATAGGTACCGTCACAGCTCATCTGCCTTAAAGGTGTGAATGAAGGTGTTTGAAGTCGAGTCACGTGGGAGCGTGACATCCCGCACTTCATGTGTTGGAGCTACCGAGGGAATCGACTGAAAGGGAACTATTATATTTAGCATTTATATATCAAAGACCTTCTGTTTTTTTGTTTTTTTTATCTTAATCTCAAATCCCACCTATGTTCATATAACTTTTAGAAACTTTCAGATAGATTATGCGACAAATTAAAGTGTTGACTTTTTCCATCCCACATGAGGTCACTCACTGAGCGTGTTGGTCTGTCAGGTTTCTGGATTCAGTTTGTCTGAGAGCTCAGTGCCGTTCTCCGGAGCTGAAAGATCAGAAACACACTGTAAAGTTCACTCATCCAGCTCTGAACTTTCATTAAGAGTAAATACAGGAAACTGTCTTGAAATAAGTTCATCTACACAACAATTTGAAATTTTTGATCTAAAGCACAAATAGTGAGTCAGATCATTTGAAATAGAGTAAAATAAGTTTTACTTACGAGAATGAGGGTGTTCGGCTGAAATCAAAAGAAAAGACAAATCAGTCACTGTAATAATCATTAGAGCAGATAATATTCCCATTTCTCTCTCACCTTTCTTCTTTTTGTAAACGATGAATCCAGTGACAGTGATGAGAACAAGAACAACAACAACCGCTGCAGCGATGATGGGGAAGGTTGAATGGATGTTACTGGGCTTCTCTGGTGAATAAAAAAATAACAAAAAAATTAAGAATCTTTTCATTCTATTTGGCCAGACAACCCGAAAGCATAATTCTGATCAGTTCATCCTTGAGTCCAAGTGGACATTTATGCAAATTTGAAGGGATTCCCTTGAGGAGTTCCCCAGATATCACGTTCACAAGAATGGGACGTATGGACAGAGATGGACAACCTGAAAACAGAATCCCTCCGTCCCGGCACGGAGGCAAAACAACAGTTGCATTCATGACGTTGATAGACAAGCAGAGCTGAGATTGCACTGCATTCAGCAACTGCTGATCTCACTCTCACCTGAGTTGCTCCTGATCTCTGCTTTGTCCAGTTTGGTGATGATCTCCTCCTTCACACCAGAGAGCTGAAACACACACTCGTACCTCCTCCAGTCTTCAGGTTTGACTGATGAAAGTTTCAGGTCAACACTCATCTGGAAGCTTCCATCATGGTTGGGGAGGATCTCTCCTTGGTCCACGTCCTCATGAAGATCCTCTCCATCTTTCCTCCAGAGCATCAGAGCTCTGTCAGGGTAGAAACCTGTAGCGTGGCAGCTGACTGGAGAGGAGGGAGACTTCTGGAGGAGAGACACTGAGGGAAGCTCTGGAGAGATGGAAGTAGAGGAGGTGAGAGAGGGTGAAGGGCTTTCAGGACTGAGAGGAGAGATGGTACAATGGTAATTCAGTCTGAGTAGTCTGTGTGAATATTGTTGTGTTCATGAAACTACATCAGCTCATGTGATTCTACCTGTCCTCAGCAGAGTGCTCTTCCCATAGTCCACATACTTCTTCAGCCACTCAGGACAAACCTGAGTTAAGAAGTTTTTATTGTATTTTATTTCAGCTTTGTCAGTATCCCATTTCAGTTTGGTGATGACAGCCTGCGGTTTCGGAGCGATCCATGTCTGCGTCATCATGTCAAACGACAGGAAGTCATCTCCATTGTAACCGTACTGCAGGAAACCGAGAACCTCTCCAGTGTTTTCGTCCCACTGACAGCCGCCCATCCACTGTAAGATGTGGACACCTGAGACAGACACAGACACTGCAGTTAACAGTGATGTACAGATGATATCTCCACTAGAAAGATGATGTCAAAAATATTTTTCATTGCGTCTTGCATTACATGTTAGTCAGAGATATTCAGAGAGGAGCTGTGAGCTCTGAGAAGAGAGAAAAAAAGGCCTCACCACCAAAACCAGCGGTTCTCCAAGAACGGATCATAGTTACTGTATTGATTCACTCTACTCGATCACCAACTGGGCAAAGTCAGAAGTTTCTACGGATTTGATTGAAAATGTGGGAAGTTTGGGGATATGCAAAACTAAAGCATAATGCAAACTGACATGATGAAGGAAATGATGCTTTATTTCAAGCTGGGTTTTATTTTGATGACTCTCTGCTGTAATAGCTATTGTCCCTGAACCTAACCTTGCCAGAGCCAGGCCAGTCATCATTTCTCCTATGATCAGGGATATTCTATTATATCGTTATAACAAGGTGTTCAAACTTCTAAAGGTTTTTTCCTTTTTTTTTTTAAATGAAGTCACATTTTTATCTATATTTTTTTACTTTTTTTATTTTTTTTTAAATCTCATTCTTTTAAGATAGGAGAAATAAAAATCAATGACACCTTTCAGACCTGTTGCCCCTGCGGCTATAACAGCTAGTGTCCCCCAACCTACCCAGTGATCTCTGCCTGCTCTTATGTTTACTGATCAGTATGTTGAGGTCCTGCAGAGGGTCTTTACTATACAACAGTAAAGTGAGCAGTAAAGTACAGCTGAGCAGCAAAAAGTGAAACTATAACATCATACAAACTGCACCCACCTTCACTTTTGTTGAAACGCTGCTTTAAATGATAGATATTGGCTTTTAAGAAGTTAGGCTGAAAATCAAAGCACTCTCTGGTGTACCACTCCAGATGCTGGGGGTCGTCATCGAACACGTCTTTAATCCAGCTCTGTTTTGCTTCTACTATCTTCCTGTCGCTGTCGCAGTGACCCGTCGGGATGTCATCCACTTGTCCAACACCCACAACCTCTGAGAAGTCCGGGACACCGCAGGATGTGGTGAAGAAATACTTCAGGGTGTGTTTGACTGTGGGACAAACAAGGTTTTCATTGTAAATAAACACTGGCCACAAATACGATGCATTCAGTGGGATTCGGTTAAAACGTATTGTTTGATCAAGCTGAAGAAAAAGTGAGAATAAAACATGCAGGAGTGAAACACGGGTCCGAGCAGAGAGAGACGTGAAGTGTTCAGCATTAAAAACGTGATCCTACCTGCAGAAGAAACGTGACACGAAAGAAGCAACAAAAAGAACCTTTTCATTTTGTTTTTATGAAGACGATGGAAGGACCGAGCTGATTCCTGAAAGTAAGACGCTTAACTCTGCTTGACTCTGTGACTCATGTTAAAGCGTGTTTCTGAATGTCTCACATGAGCGGAGCAACACAGTATTACATCAACACCAAACCCTCAGCCGAGGATCCTCACACCACAGACGACAGATCCAAATCATTCAGCTTCTTATTCTGTGTAATAAGGAACCTGACTTTCAGAGACACAACCGAAAAAGGGAAATATTCTCAAAAACAAATATGGTGTCATTTATTCATTTAGGATATCTGTTTCATGTCCTCATCACCATGGATTATTTTCCAAGTCTTTATCCTTTACTTGGGAATTACCCTGTAGTTTTAGAGGAAGAGAGCCACGGATGTTCTGGCTTGTACATGAATTGCTAATGAATGAATAGCTGAGTTTATCTCAAGCGCAGTGAGAAGATGTTTGAAGGAGCTGATCTTCATCCTGGCAGTCAGGAACCAGAGATGTCCCCAAACTGGACTCCACTCTGACACCACCAGCAGCTTCATCAGTGCTTCGTGCTCAGAGTTAAGTCTTCACACTCAAAATGCCCCATGTTAAGCCAAGACTGGCAACAGCTCTTGATCTGAGGGTATTAAGAGTCAAGCAACATTGCTCTTCCACATGCTGGGTTCAGTCGAGAGAGACAGTGACAAAAACCAAAACAGGCAAAGAGAAGATCACTGGTATTCACTTTATCTACTTCATCTTCATCAGCCACTGCGACAGCTACAAACCTCAGCATGTGCAGGACTCCAGAGTTTGCAGGAAGAGAAAAACATGTCAGGGTGTGTTTTTCTCCGGAATAAAGACTTAAGCAACAGTGTTTATATCCTCTTTCTATTGTGGCGTTGTCAGAGTGATGATGTGTTTTCAGACGTGTCCTGCCTGACAGGTTTGGCTCCTCACAGTAGATTCACAGTGTGATACACATTTCATGCACTCAATTATCTTGAGCACATTTTTACCAAATCGACACGGTTAACGGAGAGTTGCAGCGTTTACAGAGCCGTTTAGATATCAGTGGGTTTAATTCACTGAAGGAGAAACCACTGAAGGTCTCACAGCTGCAGTTTGTCAGCACAACAGAACCTTTTGATTTCTGCTCAGTAAGTGAGGACAATTAAAAGCTTACATTAACAAAACATGTATGACCAGTTTTCAATAATCCTCTAAATTATTCTTGGGTTAATAACACATTATTTTCATAAATCCATTCACAAAAAAAGGCTGAATAATTGTGTCGTTTATTCACAAATACCTACACAGAGTAAGGCAGGTCCTGAAAGGTCGGCTGAATGGGAAGAACAAGGTCTGAGCCATCAACACATACGCCCTGCCAGTCATCAGATAATATAATAAGTATAATAAACTGGCCGAAGGAGGAGATACAGGCCACTGCCATCAGGACAAGAAAGCTCCTCACAATGTATGAGGGTTTTAAACCAGGTCCAGCACCCTGAGACTGAGCACTAAGAGGGACGAGAGAGGCTGAGGACTAGTGAGTGTAAAGACCACAGTCCAGGATGAAGCAGTGAAGATCCAGGAGTACATCCGGGAGATGGCGCCCAAAGATGAACTGCTAAGTGAATCAAGCAGCAGAAACCTGGTGATGAGGAGGAGGATGTACCACCAACAGATAGAAGAAGTGGCTGATATCAAGAAGTCAGCTGGAGACAGCTGGACTGAAAGACAGGACGGTCGCACTTAATCATGGCAGCAGAAGAACAGGCAGCGCTGTCCTTTTATTGTTTTATATTATCATTATTATTATCATTATTATCATACATGATTATTATTACTGCACCAACTGTATACATGTGTGTACAAATATGCAACTATATCACAATCTGCTGCTATCACCATAATATTTTCAATTTCATTATCATTATTGTGTCATTATTATCACTGTTACTATAATGTCATCGTTGTCTTCATTACCATTGTTATATTATCCTTGCTATCATTATTATAACATAATTGGCTATTATTACTATTACTGTTATTATGGTATACAATTGACTTTCACCATCCTAACACACACACACACACACACACACACACACACACACACACACACTCCCCTTTTGTAAACTTCGTCTAACATGTTTTATGGTCACAGTGTCCTCCATGTCTTTCTGTTTGTCACCTTCTGTTCATCACGGTTTTTCAATAAAATTTTTTTTTTTTTAAATTTAAAAAAGCACAAGCCCCGCCTCTCTATCCACCCACCGGTCAACAGCAATGGACGGAAAGCGAAACAGCTGAAGAGGTCCGGTGTGGTTTTCTGTTGTAACCCCTACATCTTTGTCCAAACAAGATGAAGAAAATATTTGTGTTGCTGCTTTTGTGTCACGGCTCCTCATCAGGTAGGTTCACATCCTGAATATGTTTTTAACTCTTTCCGTCTGTGTTTTCCTGCTGCGTCTCACTCCTGCTTGGTTTACTTTCACTTTCCAACTTGATCAAACAATAAGTTTTAAATGCACATTTATGAGGGGTGTATATTTATAATGAAAACCTCTGGTGTCCCGCAGTGAAACACTCCCTGCAGTATTTCTTCACTGCTTCTTCTGGGGTCCAGAGCCTCCCTGACCTTCTGGGTGTTGTGCAGATTGATAACGTTACGATGGGCTCCTGCGACACCAGCACAAAGACACTGGCACCGAGACAGGGCTGGGTGAACAGGTATTTGGATGACGACCCTGACCAGCGGAAGTATTACACCGAAGAGTGTTTTGAGATCGAGCCCGAGTTCTTCAAAGCCACTATTAACCACCTGAAGCAAGAATTCCACCTCAGTGCAGGTGAGCGACAGAAATTTCACTTTTTCCTGCTAAAATGTTCTGTGTCTCAGTTATAAAGTGACCTCTACAGTCTGGGGCCCAAAGGTGACAGAGGACATAAATTAATTAAAATAATGTGAAAATGTATTTATTTGCACCTTTATTTATGTATCATTTATTAATTAATACATTTTTAGTCCGATGACTAAAATCCTTCTTCCAGTTAAAATATAGCCTTTATTTAAAAACTGTCTAGATCTAAAATAAAATGTACTGTATAGGTTTGAAAATGCAATGTAAGCACACCACTCAGCAAAATATGTAACATAGGTTGAGTCAATTTTATACATTTTAACGTGTTAAAGTCACGTTATACCTTTAAACCTAATTTTTGGCGGCAAAGTCACCAAACGTTTGAAGTGGTTTTAATCAGATTTCACTGCTTATTCATTACATGCAGTTCTTTATGTCCCAGCGACCTTTGACAGTGAAGCTATTGCCTCATTTAGATAGGAGCTTAATCTTGTTACTCTGAAATAACTGCTCAGGTGTATTTCCAAGATGGCTGTCGAGTGCTGAGACTTGCACATAAGGACTTTAATAATATTCAAAAAATGAAACTGCAGCTGCCTCGATCTGATGAGGTTACCATCACTGATTTCAGCTCAGCATCACAGAGAGTCTGTTATCAAGTCAGACAGAAATCTGACTGAATAAACCTTATTATTGCCGACTTTAATACTGCTCTCAGTTTAACCTCCAAAGGAAGTTGCAGCTGATCTGAAGTCAGTTTACACTCGTCCCATCAGACCTATTTTTGTCTGTGTTGCTAGAAGACAAGATGTTAGAGTCCCTCAGGTTCTGCAACTTCCCAGTTCGCCGAGTTTCTATGATTCTGTGATCTGCCGGTCGTCAGTTAGTCAGACGTGGGACTGCATCCAAGGCTATCAGACAGTTTTTTATTATTTTATTATTTATTTATTTTATGTATATTTATATTTATAGTCAGCATCTTATATCCTAAGAGCCACAGGTCAATCCAGACAGGTGTGACTTTGTGTATTTAACAGGTGATGTGCCCAGAACACATGGAGACGTTAACACTTGGCAGAATCTGCAGAACAGTAGCTGCCAATGTTACTTTTAAACAGCAAAATATAATTTGGGTTTTATCACTTGTATCAAGAAGAAAATAACAGATTATCAGCTCTTTATTCATGAGCGCCACACGACAAAATTGTCTAAAATTGTCCATCACGCAATGAACAACATTTTAAAAATCATCTTTCCAGTGGAGATATCATCTGTACGTCATTGTTGACTGAAGTCTGTGTTTTCTCTCTGTCTCTGTCTCAGGTGTCCACATCTTACAGAGGTTAAGTGGCTGTGAATGGGACGACGAGACTGGAAATGTTACTGGTTTTTATCAGTTTGCTTATAATGGAGAAGATTTCATATCACTGGACCTGAAGACTTTGACATGGATGCCTCTGAAACCACAGGCTGACGTCTTAAAACCGAGATGGGATGATGACAAAGCTGTAACAAACTACATTGCGAACTTCATCACTCAGATTTGTCCTGAGTGGCTGAAGAGGAGTTTGCAGTATGGGAAGAGCTCTCTGACGAGAATAAGTAAGTATCACCTGACCTGATGTATTTTCATGAACACGATGATGTTCACACAGACTACTCAGACTGAATTACCATGGTATCATCTCTCCTCTCAGGCTGACATTACCTTCTTTTGGCTGATTTCTGTGGCAGTAAGATTTGAGTCAGTCCTAGCCGTTGCTCCATCTAACTCCAATCTCTGTCCTGTCTTTCCTACCTTCTCTCATTCTCTCTCCAGACCGTCCCTCGGTGTCTCTCCTCCAGAAGGATCCCTCCTCTCCAGTCAGCTGCCACGCTACAGGTTTCTACCCTGACAGAGCTCTGATGTTCTGGAGGAAAGATGGAGAGGATCTTCATGAGGACGTGGAATACGGAGAGATCCTCCCCAACCATGATGGAAGCTTCCAGACGAGTGTTAACCTGGACCTTTCATCAGTCAAACCTGAAGACTGGGGGAGGTACGAGTGTGTGTTTCTGCTCTCTGGTGTGAAGGAGGAGATCATCACCAAACTGGACAAAGCAGTGATCAGGAGCAACTCAGGTGAGAGTGAGATCAGCAGTTGTTGAATGTGACTGGAAGTCTGTGGTTTGCTGTTCTCCAGTTCATCCAGGAATTCATCTTCATCAACACTCATAATAACAAAGCTATTGAATAATTCAGTCTAAGAAATCCGTGTTCCTCACCCCAGGATCAGTGGTCAGATCATTTGAGCCCAACAAGATTATCGGGAGGTCCTTTTTATTTTGAAGCATATTGTTTTCACTATGAAAGAACAGGCTTGTACTGCCTGTTAACTCTTTACTGAACTCAGAATAACACAGTACATAGTCAGTTAATTGCTGAACTGAACAGAACTTATTGATTTAGTTTTGTGTCTTTCTTCCAATCCAACACATAATAGTTTTATATACATAAGATTACAGACAGAATCATTGACTATACTGCATTAACTCTTCAGTCGTAGCTCACAGTAACAAGCCTACATCTGTGGTTGATTAAACTGATGAAAGTGCTTCTTTTCTAACCTGTGTTATCTGTATCAGTCTTCATACTTGTTCTGTTTTGTTTTTTGTTCGACAGAGAAGCCCACTGACATGACCGTCCCCATCACAGCTACGGTGGTGGTGGTCGCTCTCGTCATCGCTGTCACCGTTTTCATGGTTTACAAAAAGAAGAAAGGTGAGTGAGAAAAATGATTTTTTCATTACTTTGATTTCAGTCTTTGAGTTAATGGTTTTATACAGATTTATGTTCTTAGTTTAGTGTGCAGAGGAGGGGATTATATTCAACTGAAGTGAATATTTTTTTCTGATTTCAGCCAAACGCCGTCCATATTGTAAGTAAAACTTACTTTATTCTATTTCAGATGATGTAAAATGAAAATGGTTTTAAATTACCGTGTAGATGAACTTTTTCAGGACTGTTTCTTAAAGTTTGCTGCAGCAGGAGTGGATTAACTGTGTGTTTCTGATCCTGCAGATCTTGACAACAGCACTGAGCTCTCTATGGCGCTGAACTGAGAAACCTGATTATCAGACGCACTCAGTGAGGACGAAAAAAGTTCTACCTGACGGTTATCTTGGTCTTTCTGATCTTGTCTTGACTTGACTTCAAATTCACAATAACATGACAGCTGCCTGAGCAGTTCGGGCTCTAATGATATTTTTATCTTTAATCATTGCAACACTAATCTTCTTCTGGTTGTTGATTCATGAGTATACAGTATTATTACATTAACACCTACACTTGGACTGAAAGCAGCTATTATAATGGCTGTGTGTATGGTCTGGAAACATGCTCACTCATAGTTAAGGGATGATTTCCACTGCCTGGAGTCAGACCTCTGAAAAAAAGATTAGATGTATGACGGTTTGACTCCGTAGCTGCTAACCACGCACAGTATATATCCGCTGTAATTTCCCCATTCTCCACCACCACGTTCCCTTCATGCACTCCCTTAACGTCACCGCCGGTCTCTCGTCTGCAGACACAATAAGTCCCATTCAAACCTCCACACAGTCCGGCAACAATGGAAGTGTAGACGGATCCTTCTCTTTCTCCCGGTTATCCACCCCTGGCTGGCCTTGATGCACATTGGTCTAGCAGCTGAAGGGCGAGCGACACCGTTCTTGCACTGGTCCTCGACTTCCCTGATGCTGCCAGATCCAGTGCACCGGAACCACGTTTAAGGCTCTAGAGTATAGCTCAACACAAAATCCAGCCAGAGCATTTCAGTCCAAATTTAATTGTCTGCTCAGCTCATTTCAGCACTGACTGACCATTGGCGTTACCGAGCTGTAGTAGCGAGCTACAATCCCTTACCTGTATTTGGCCTTGACTCAGAAAACAGTCAGCCAATCAGAAAAGAGGTGTGTCTGCAGAGTGAAAGACTGACCTCACAGTCGTGGGGATCTTGTGGATTCTATCGATAATCAGAAATAAATGTCAAAATCAAATGTGTTTATCCTTCTTCTTGTGTAGATGTTTCACTTTTTAATCAAGTCCCAAATTTTCAAAAGTTTGTCTTTTTTTCTAAAGTCCACATGTTCATCCGTGACTGTAGTTGTAGTAATATTTATTTGAGTTATTTGAGCATTCAGTATTCTCATGGAGGAGTTGGATGGGAAGATCAATATCAGTGTTAACTCTGGGCAGAATTAGCTCCCAGACAAGTTTAGCTTAGTTTAGCATGAGAGAAAACCAGGAGCTCTTTAAAGGTACCTTCTAATGACCATAAAGGTAAATAAAGGAAGGAAATGGAAACATTTTGAGTTACAGAGGTATTCCACACCATTGTTTTGCACACTAAAAACAATCACACAGGTTACTGGTTTATTATGTTACTACAGACTTGCACAGACTGTTAAACAGGCTTAGACATGTCTCCTCATAACCTTGCCAGGTCAGTGGAGCTGAACTCTGATGACTGTGATCCTATCATAAACAAATGTGGATCGGATAATTAATATCACCCTTTAGTGTGTGATCCTTGATGTTTATGTTGTGTAGGTTTCAAGAGATTTTGATTTTAATCTATGATTTGGTTGATTTTAATGTATGATTTTAATTGTGTTAACAGAATAAATGTGTGGCTCAGATCAATGAAAACTATAGTCTCATGTTTGTCTTCTTTGCCAGTGGACTACTGATGTTATGAATTTAAGTAATTTGAGAGGAATGTGAAGGTTAAACCATGAACGCTTTCATAATGATCACTATGTAGAATTTTAATTGGCCCCCGGTTCGAATTACAGGGGGGACTAGGGGGCTTGGACCCCCCCAAAAAGAGTTTGGGGGGGGGGGGGGGGGGGGGGGGGTGAAACATTTATATATCCTTCTTACCTGTAATTGTAAATATTACAACAATCTTGCAATAGGATTTCAGACACCCCTAAAGTGGACCGTACCATTTCTTAGCCTGACGGTAGTTTAGGGTCTCAGTGGCTCACAGGGGTTAAACTGGGGTTAAACTGGGGTTAAACAGGGGTCAAACTGGGGTTAAACTGGGGTTAAACAGGGCCTGAGCCCGTTGGAGCTGCGTCTCCTTCAGTATCTTAACATCATATCACACTTGTATTTTTTTAATCTTCCAGAAAACCTGGTGGTGAACTGTGGCTTATACAGCGCAGTGAGACACAACGAGTTAAATCATTGTGCTCCTGCCCCCCCCCCCCCCCCTCCCCTCCAGGTAAACGGGTTCCACCTGTCTTTCCATCCGTTGGGAAAAGCAATGGACGGACCAACAGCTCGGTGTTTTACCTGCACGTCTGCGTTAAAACAAGATGAGGAAAATATTTGTGTTGCTGCTTTTGTGTCTCGGCTCCTCATCAGGTAGGTTCACATCCTGAATATGTGTTTAACTCTTTCCGTCTGTGTTTTCCTGCTGCGTCTCACTCCTGCTTGGTTTACTTTCACTTATTATTTCTTATGATCAAACAATAAGTTTTAAATGCATATGTATGACGAGTGTATATTTAAAATGAAAACCTCTGGTGTCCCACAGTGAAACACTCCCTGCAGTATTTCTTCACTGCTTCTTCTGGGGTCCAGAGCCTCCCTGAGGGTGTGGCTGTTGTGCAGGTCGATAACATCACGGCGGGTTCCTGCGACGCCAGCACAGAGACACTAGAACCTAAACACGACTGGGTCAAAAACTACTTAGATGACGACCCTCAGCAGCAGCAGTGGTACACAACAGAGTGTTTTAAGAAGCAGCCCCAGTCCTTCAGAGCCACTATTGACCTTGTGAAGCAAGACTTCAACCTCAGTGGAGGTGAGCGACAGTACATTTCACTTTTTCCTGCTAAAATGTTCTGTGTCTCAGTTATAAAGTGACCCTCTATAGTCTGGGGGCCCACACACAGTGACACAGGAAATAAATAAATTACATTGATTAATCAAAAATAAAAATAAATAACATTTCTCCCAGGTGATGTAAATAATGTGAACATTATTCATTTGCACATTTATTTGTGAATCATTCATTCATTAATTGATTTGATTTATTTCATTGATGTATGGCCACACTGGAGACGCTGGGAGTCAAGCTGATGCTAACGTTTGCTCAGCTCGTTTCTCTGATCCAGAGTGGGACTGCATCCAAGGCTGCTTGTGTCAGACAGTTGTGTTTTTTTTATTATTATTTAATGCTTTTTATTCTATGCATGTTTAGATTCGTAGTCTGTGGCTTATATATAGGACTGAAAGCCACAGGTCAATCCAGACAGGTGTGACTTTCTATGTAACAGTTGATGTGCCCAAAACACAAAGAGACGTTATCACTTGGGTCTAAACTGTGTTGTGTGTTCATCACACAATGAACAGTATTTTTAAAATAATCTTTCCAGTGGAGAAATCATCTGTACATCATTGTTAATTGCAGTGTCTCTTGTCTGTCTCTGTCTCAGGTGTCCACATCTTACAGAGGATAAGTGGCTGTGAATGGGACGACGAGACTGGAGAGGTCACTGGTTTGATGCAGTACGGTTACAATGGAGAAGATTTCATATCACTGAACCTGACGACTTTGACATGGACGGCTCTGAAACCACAGGCTGACGTCATCAAACAGAGATGGGATGCTGACAAAGGGAGAATAAAATACCTTAATAACTTCTTCTCTCAGATTTGTCCTGATTGGCTGAAGAAGAGTTTGAACTATGGGAGGAGCTCTCTGCTGAGAACAGGTAGAATCACATGACCTGATGTAGTTTCATGAACACAACAATATTCACACAGAGGACTCAGATACCACTGTATCATCTCTCCTCTCAGGCTGACATTAACTTCTTTTGGTTGATTTCTGTGGCAGTAAGATTTGAGTCAGTCCTGACCAATCAGCAGAGACTGACCTGTTTGGTTCTCTGACGTCACTTTCAGTCAACTGGTGATCGTCAGTGGACAGTTAGTATGAGCTCAGTAGGTTTCAGATTCTCATTGTTGGAAAACAGGTGAATCCTTCTTCTCTGACTGTAGAGACTTTTCAAGCTGTGGTGTTGTTTCCTTCTCAGTCTATATATAAATATTGACATGCTGAACTAAGATGGTGGAGTACCTGCTAAACAGGTACTAGATGAGATCCTGGTATTATTGTTAGCAGGTTAGCGTGCTGACATTAGTCTTTTAGTTCACGGAGCCTCAGTGCAGCCTCACAGAGCTGTGAACATGATTGAAGACTCTTATGTTTACTGATCTATTTTTCTCAGATTTCCACACCTTCTGTTTGATTCCTTTAAGGTTGGTCAGTCCCAAATATCTACAGCTGATACTAATATGAACCAACATGGAGACTCAGTGTGCATGAAACTATTGAGAGTGAAGAGGATAGAGAAATATGAGAGAGATATGTTTACAGTAAACATCAATCGCTCCTTCTACCTCCATTATCCGTATCCCTCTCTTTCACACTTCCTCTCCCTCTCCTTCTCTCTCTCTCCAGATCTTCCCTCAGTGTCTCTCCTCCAGAAGTCTCCCTCCTCTTCAGTCAGCTGCCACGCTACAGGTTTCTACCCTGACAGAGCTCTGATGCTCTGGAGGAAAGATGGAGAGGATCTTCATGAGGACGTGGACCAAGGAGAGATCCTCCCCAACCATGATGGAAGCTTCCAGATGAGAGTTGATCTGGACCTTTCATCAGTAAAACCTGAAGACTGGGGGAGGTACGAGTGTGTGTTTCAGCTCTCTGGTGTGAAGGAGGAGATCATCACCAAACTGGACAAAGCAGAGATCAGGAGCAACTCAGGTAAGAGGGAGATCAGCAGTTGCTGAGTGTTACCATGTGTCTGTGGTTTGTTGGGTATTTATATTGCAATAAATGTTGTATTGCAAGTGGGTGGGGCAGAAATTACCTGCCACCATGTCAGAGAATAACAATAACAATCTTTAATTTAATAAAAAAATGCAGATTTCATAAAAAATTGGGGGCAAGATTACACCAGGGAATTCCACTCTGTGCCTAGATGCCATAAGGGCTCCCACTATTATCCACGACAAACAGTTTAATTTATCCACTGCAACAGTAAAACACAGGGCTAGACTTCTAGCTTAAGGCACACTACTGAACAGCACACAGATACCCTCTACTGGGGGCAGTCAGGGTGTCAGGGTGGCGTCATGGTTGCTGGATGGGCCCGAGACGAGGAGCGATGGCAGCACAACACTCTCTATGGCCCGGCCCTGACTATCTACAGGAGGCAGCTGACCTCCCCTCTTCACACTGGAACAACTAATCCCCCTGCTTGGCCCTCTTCGTAACCGGCAGCCCTAACCAGCTGCAAACAACACCCTCCCTCCCAAAGAGTGTGCCGCGACGTGTGCTCCAAACACGGCTGCCCCCACACACTGTCTTTTGTCTCTCCTTCCCACAATCAGACACTACTGTTTCCTGCTCAGTCAGTCAGCCCAGGCGCTCACCCACAATATTACAACATTTAAGAGCCTTTCTCTCACCTTTCTTCTATTAACTCTTCAGTCGTAGCTCACAGTAACAAGCCTACATCTGTGGTTGCTTAAACTGATGAAAGTGCTTCTTTTCTAACCTGTGTTATCTGTATCAGTCTTAATACTTGTTTTGTTTTGTTTTCTGTTCAACAGAGAAGCCCACTGACATGACCGTCCCCATCACAGCTACAGTGGTGGTTGTCGCTCTCGTCATCATCGCTGTCACTATTTTCATGGTTTACAAAAAGAAGAACAGGTTCACTGCAGCTGGAGTGGATCCACAGTGTGTTTCTGATCTTACAGCTCCTGTCAACGCCGCCACGCTCTCTACAAAACTGAATCCAGAAACCTGATTGTCAGACACACTCAGTGAGGATGAATAAGTTTTACCTGACAGATCTTGTCCTGACTCCCTGTTAACTGTTGCTATTTAACAACATACGTATCAGACAGTGGAAATTTAAAGCTGGAAGCACAGTGATGTGTTTTTATAACCTTCGTCCTGTAGCATCCCATTCCCGAGAAAGAGATATTTCAGTTGTGCCTTGAGGGAACTTGTTCAAATTTGGCAAAAATGTCCACTTGTACTCAAGGATGACCTGATTAGATGGTTAAAGGTCAAAGGTCATGCTCATGGTGACCTTACAAAACATAGTTTTGGCATCTTGAGTGTGACATCTCAAGACCACCTTCCTTTGGAATTAGTCAACATTCACTTGGACTCAAAGATGCGCTCATATGATTTTGGGGGTCAAAGGTTAAACTTCAAGGTCACAGTGACCTCACATTCTTGTGAATGCAATATATTAGGAACCCCCAAAGGGAATTTCATTACATCTGGTATAAACATTCACTTCATGGACTCAAGGATGAACTGATTAGAGTGTTGGGGTCAAAGGTCAAGGTCACTGTGACCTTACAAAATGTTTTTGGCCACAACTCATGAATTCGTCAACTACTTATGGCACAATTTAACCCAAATATCTAGTGGGATAAAAGTGATGAAATTTATATCCAAATCGCCAAAGGTCAACTTCACAGTGACATCACAATGTTCTGCAAAAACACTCATTATTCACTGCAACTTGGCTGGTTCATTGAGGTATACAACCACAAAGCAGTAATTCTGGTTTTCTATTTTTTAAGTTGATGAAATGAAATGTGAATATATAAAGAAAGGTTCATTTTTATGTAATGAATGTTTCATTTTTCAATAAAGTCTCCAATTTTCAAAATTTTGTAGTTGCCATAATATGAATTTCATCAATATCAGGATCAATATCAGTGTCAATTCAGAGCAGAGTTAGCTCGCAGACAAGTTTAGCTTAGCTTAGCATGAGGGAACAACAGCAAACCAGCATCTCTGTTAAATGTGTGTTCATCAACTTCAAAACTAGCTGATGTGTGATCTTTTTTTTTACTGCACACATCATCACAGAGATTCTTGTTTTATTTTATGTTAATATTGATTTTCCAGCAATAAAAACTATGTACTATGTACAAAACTTACTAACTACAAAATCTCAGTGGGGTTATCGATCAAAGGTAAATGAAGATCAGATAATTAATATCCCCACAAACAAGATCATCTGCATCAACAGACTCATGAGTCAAATCAGATGATAATAACATGACTCACTTTATAATTTTTCAACACAATCTCCACCTCTGATCTACAAGCAAAAGGGAAAGTGAACTAAAAATAGAAGCAGGTGAAGCAGGTTTTCATTACAGGAAAAGTGGAGAGAATCTGAGATGAAGACAAAGATTAAAGATAAAGAATGAGAAACAAATAAAAATTATTTAATAGTGATCAGTATCGTTCTCTATATTTGCAGCCTCACAGCTGATGTGTCAGATTCTTGTGTTTTGGATTTTATCAGACAGACAAATGCAGGCAGGTCAGAAGGAGCCTCAGGCAGAGACAGCAGGTAACACACATTTACATGAAACACACAGAAAAATATTCTGGTTTCATCTTTCATACACATTAGAGCTAACAACAAGAAACAATAATATTAACAACAATAATAATATGAATTCTTATTGGTCAGAGTAAAATTCCTGTGAGGAGTTGTTAAGATGAGAGCACACCTCAAATGACAGAAAGAAACCCTCCTGTCATTAAACCAGGAAACATCAGTGGACCGAAGAAAACATTCAGTTGATTCTCAGCTCTTCAGCTCAACTTTTCAGTCCAAGATGAAATTATTTTTGTTGCTCCTCTTCTGTCACGTTTCATCTCCAGGTAAGAAAACATTTAAATCTTTAAGCTCTTTGCTGCAGCAGCAGTTTCATTGAACCCACAGGCTCCTGAGTGGAGCAGGATGAGTGTGTCCACTGACAGTATCATCAACAGAGCATATACATCACATTTCTTTATAGACTGGCAGCTCTTCATATGGTTCACTTACACTCATCAAACACATTTCAAGTACAACACATACAACATGTTTTGTTTCAGTGAGCAGCTCAGTGTTGGCAGTGTTTTAGAAATACCATAATGAGGTGTGTCCTCTAACTGCAAGCTGTTACAGAGTTATTAGAAACTGACCACAGAACAGTCATGGCTCAGTTTATAATAAATAAGACTAAAGATAGGGACAGAGCTCAGCTATTTTACTCTTTTTGATAGTGACTGAGCAAAAATTTCAATGTTCTCAACTACTTAACAAATTTAAGAAGCTGAAATGCTGTTTGTTCCACAGTGAAACACTCCGTGAAGGTTTTCTTCACTGCATCTTCTGGGGTCCCAGATTTCCCAGAGGTGGTGGGTGTTATGCTGATTAATGATGTTCAGACAGGATGTTGTGACAGCAAACTCAAGACAGCAATACCCAAACAGGACTGGATGGAAAAACTGAGAGATGGGGAGCCAGAGTTCTGGAAGTTTTACACAGGGGAGTGTACAGTTCACCAGCAGGTCTTTAAAGAAGAATTTCACAGTTTGCAGAAGCGCTTCAACCAAACTGGAAGTATGTTCCTGATTATAACTTTCTCCTGGTACCTGATTCATCTGTATGATCATTTTGCAGCAGTTAGTGTTGCTCATGAACTCTACTGCATTATACAGTAATTTACTGTTATTTGCCTGCAATCACCAGGGGTGGAAGTACATTTATTTGAGTAGCCTTCTGTACTTAATACTAACTAATCTGTACTATACTTGACTATTATTATTTTTATTTTTTGTAAACTTATGACATTTACTCTACTAGACTTAAAAAACAAATATTGTACGTTTGACTCCACTACATACACTACACTACACTTCATTTTTAGTTAGTGGAATTAGTTTTATTTTATTTTTGAAAATACAATAGATCACAGGCTGTGTTTGAACTTGGGTGAAAGTAGTTTTTGCTGGTACTATAACCAAAACCTTCACTGCTGCATGTTGTTCACCTCTCCTCACTTCATGCATTTAAAAAAGCAAAGTGAAAAACCAAACAAAGAAATAAAAACTTCTCAATATTTTACTGTTCTCCCAGTGCAATAAATCAAACGCTCCGACCCCTCAGCGACCGCTGTGTTTCGGATGTAGATGCGCATGCGCAGTCACATACTGCTGAGCGTGAAATCCCCGACCTGATGATCACATGCAGCTTGTTCCAGCTGTTCTCTGCTGAAACTGAAACATCATGAAGCACAGCTGCTTATCCTGCTGTTGATTTTATTTGGGACATTTTGCAATGAACGGAAAGACATTAAACGTAGTGTTGCACGTCTGGAAGGCTCCCAGGGGAGGGGGGAGGAGCAGGGCAAGACTTTCACAACTTTCACTTGTGCTGGATTAATATTTGACCAGGAGTACCTATGGTTTACTTTGACTCAAGTCATGGAGCTGTGTACTTTGTTGAGGCAGTTGATCTTTCCCTCATTTATATCAGTGACTGCCAGAGGTGGACAAATACACTTAATGGAGTCAGTAACAGCAGTAGGTGTAGATCCTCTGTTTTAGTGTCAATCTGTCTCTGTGGTAAAGGTCTAATGTTAACTGTGAAGCTGTGTTCTCTGTTCACATCTGCCTCTCAGGTGTCCACATTTATCAGAGCTTGACTAGTTGTGCTTGGGATGAGGAGACTGGAGAAACCAGCGGTTTTCATCAATATGGTTATGATGGAGAAGACTTCATAGTTTTTGACCTGGAGACACAAATGTGGATCGCTCTCAAACCACAGTTTGTCATCACTAAACACATGTGGGACAGAGACAAAACAAGAAATGACTATTTTAAAAACTTCATTAAGGAGGTTTGTATTGATATGCTGCTGAAACATCTGCGATATGGGAGGAACTCCCTGCTGAGAGCAGGTAAAGTCACATGTATTTTTATAATGTAACAAGAAACACAACACTTGTTTGTCTCTAATATCAACCTAATGAATGAAATTAAATTAAATATATACATATATATATATATATATATATATATATATATATAGTTGTCTTCTGTTGTGACAGTAAGTGACATATTGCTGCAATGCTGCACAATCTTTCTTTTCTTTTCTCCCAGAATGATGTGTAATTTCTTCCTGTCAGTTAAACTTTTAGATTCAGGGCTTTTTTCAAAATTTGGGAAGATTTCTTCTCTAAAATTTCTATATTTTTTACATTATCTCTCTCTCTCTCTCTCTCTCTCTCTCTCTCTCTCTCTCTCTCTCCAGACCTTCCCTCAGTGTCTCTCCTCCAGAAGTCTCCCTCCTCTCCAGTCAGCTGCCACGCTACAGGTTTCTACCCTGACAGAGCTCTGATGCTCTGGAGGAAAGATGGAGAGGATCTTCATGAGGACGTGGACCAAGGAGAGATCCTCCCCAACCATGATGGAAGCTTCCAGATGAGAGTTGATCTGGACCTTTCATCAGTCAAACCTGAAGACTGGAGGAGGTACAACTGTGTGTTTCAGCTCTCTGGTGTGAAGGAGGAGATCATCACCAAACTGGACAAAGCAGTGATCAGGACCAACTCAGGTGAGAGTAAGATCGAGATCAGAAGTAACAGATGTGAGAGTTGTCCTGCAGCTCATGCTTGAGTTTTGTTCTCCTTTTTGGTGCTGGATGGGAGTGTTTCCAGTGTCTATGCTGTTGTTTTTAAACCAGGATAAACCAACATCACTTCTTCCCTGGATGTCCCTTTTTCAACAGCTCAGTCCTCTGACAGGACCAGTCCCATCACTGCTGCAGTGGCTGTTGTTGCTGTCGTCTTCACGGCTGCTGCTGCTGCTGGATTCATTGTTTACAAAAAGAAGAAAGGTGAGAGCAGGAAATGGAAAAGTTATCTGCTTCTGCATTCACAGTTTAGAAAGAGAAAGAGAGATTTCAACCTTTTGATTTGATCAGTTCACCCAGATTACATAGATAAAAACAGATCCCTGATCTTTTTATGAAGCAACTATCAGTAATAATGTAACAAAAAAATCAGTAAAGAACATTTATTTAGCATGAGAAGTGAGCTAAAATAACTAATGATTGGTCTTCTCTGCTTGTTTCAGCTCAATGCCCACCATGTCATGAGTAAAACCTGTTTTTTATTCTATTACCTGCTCTGACATGTTTTCAGGATTCAGGATGTTTCAGGATGTGTTCATGGAAAAAGGAGCTGAGTAAAGACATGGAGACTGACAATAGACAGATCTGCTTCGTCCTCAGGCCATCACCAGTAAAGACTGAGGAACACTGTTTGACATGATGTGGAATTAGCTGGGAGTAATAGATTGCATGTAGTAACCAAGTGTCAGCCCACTGTGACTTCACCCATTGGTTTGTGAAATGAAGCCTCCAGTTTGTGATTTGGTCGTCGCCATTTTGGTTTTTTGCAAAACAGAAGAAACCATATTTGTATAAGAAGGTGGAACTAAGGAGGAGTGAGGAGTGGATCTGACCTGCTCTGTCCTCTATCCTGATTGTCTGTGTGGTACAGTCTGTCAATCACACAGTAGCCCCGCCAGGTTTTTGTACAGTCTATGGTAGTAACACACGTGGAATAAAACTGAAAGAATTAAAACCCCAAAAAATATCAGTGAAAAAAATGTAAGAATTAATTCAATTACAGCAGATGTTTAATTTTCCTACATGGATTGTGGTCGATCAAACCTCTTCTCAACAATAGAAATAATAGAAACTATAATACATGTCGGCATCATTAGAGACAAAACATCAGATGCAGAGCTTGCATCCAAATGTCTCTTAGTGGATCCAAAGAGGTAGAGACACTGTGAAGGACCAGCCTCTGCAACAGGACGTAGCCGCTGTTTATTAAAGGCAGCTCTGTGCAGGATACGAGCACTAACAGTGTGTTTCTCCTTACAGCTCCTGACAACAACAGCTCTGAGCTTTCTGAGAAACTGAACCCAGAAACCTGATCTACAAACACAATCTGCCAACTACTTCATATGGGACAGAAAAGCAGTGAAGACTGTGACCTGAACCAGTTAAACAACATGTGAAATTAAGAGCAAAATAACCCAGTTGTTTCCTAACTCACACTACAACGGTCTGCTTTAAAGAAAACCTTATCTAAAATTTGATTTTCCTACACAACTAAGTCAGAGTAACTTAACATGAAAGCCCCTGAAAACTTGCTTTGAAATCTTAAGTTCAGTGCATTCAGAAACATCTCATTCAGATCTTTACTTTTTCATATTTTGTTATGTTGCAGCCTTGTGCTAAAATAAAAAAGAAATTATAATTTCTGCCATCAGTCTGTACTCAATATCCCATAATGACTGAAAACTGAAATTTTGAATTGTTTGCAAACTTATTAAAAATAAAAAAACTACAATATCACATTGACAAAAGTATTCAGACACTTTGCTGCTGAAATTTATCTCCGGTTCCTCCCATTGCTCTTGATCATCACTGAGACGTTTCTACACCTTGATTAAAGTCCACCTGTGCTAGATTCTGCTGATTGGATGTGATGTGGAAAGACACAATTTTCTAAGTGTTCTTTATCCAAACAATGTAAGGAAAGTATGAATCCTCTCTATGTTATGTCATAAACCATGTTACACATTTTCACATGTGTCTGTGTATATAATGATGTAAATAAATGTGAAGTTGGTTTTCCTCTGTGCATGTCAGTCATTCAACATCAGAGTCCAAAAAAGTTCCCAAAGAAGAGTGGTGACATAAATTGAAATTATACTTTTGTAAAGATACAGTTTTAGTAATTAATTAAATTTTCTTATTGTTTTACATTGATCCTTTGTGCTGCCATGATATACAATTAATATTGATTTGTGCAGAAAATGCTTTTCAGTAGAGTAGCATCTAATCTCTAACCACATGGTTCAGGTAGGTGCCTACTGTATATGGCAGTAACTGTAATAACTGCAGTAACTAAAAGCAGTAATAACTTTTTACCATGGAAAAAGAACAGGATGTGTTGGTTCCTCTTTTCTCTGTATTTAAGGCAGGACAGATTTAATACATGGTTCCTCTTGGTTCCTTAATTTGTTTTCTTAAACTGGAGTTTAATAACGCTGAACTGCTCAGAAACAGCTTTTTGTTCATCTTGAACTTTATCATTTCTTCAAGACTCAACATCACACACCAACCCAGCTGGGTCCTCTACACCTCTTTCAGGTAAGAATGCAAATAGCTGTAGAATAAGTACAGCCTGACTCCGCTGGTCTGATAACAACTGTTCATCTTGACTGTAGCTTTTGGTCTCTGACCGTGCCACCATCACCTGTTCTCCCCCTTTTTTTCCATCAATCAGGAAACAGCAATGGACAGAAGACAACAGCTGAATGAGCTCAGTCTTTTACCCACACGTCTTCATCAAAACAGGATGAAAAAGTTGTTTTTGTTGCTTCTTTTCTGTCACCTTTCCTCAGCAGGTAGGATCACAGTTCACTTTCTACTCAGCTCTGTATTTTAATCCTGAGCCATACTTCTATACAGTTTAGTTCCCCTTTCACTTCAACTTGTTAAAATAATAAGTTTAAACGGAATACATCATATTTATGGTGACTGTATATTTATGCTAAAAACCTTGTTTTCACAGTGAAACACTCCCTGAAGTTTTTCCTTACTGGATCTTCTGGAGTCCCAAATGTCCCAGAGTTTGTGGCTGCTGCACAGGTTGATGACATCACAGCGGGTTACTGCGACACCAACACAAAGACAGTTAAACCTAAACGGGACTGGGTGAAGGATTATTTCAGGGCAAACCCTCAGCAGCTGCAGTGGTACAACAGGGAGTGTTCTGAGACTCAGCCTCAGATCCTCAAGAGCATCCTTCATTCTTTCATGCAGCTCCACAAACATGGTGGAGGTAGGTTACAGTTTGTGTGTGTGTGTGTGTGTGTATGTGTGTGCGGTGCATTTGGAAAATGTTCAGACCCCTTCAGTTTTTTCACATTCATCTTTCCCTCATCGACTCATCTTCTCTCACTACGAGACAAAGTGAAAACAGAATTTTTGAAAATTTATAAAAATAAAAAAACTGAACTTGAACTCTGCTGGTGGGTCAATTGTGTCAGAGCTGAAGAATCATTAGTCAATAATCATTTTTTCCCCAACCCCCAATATCACTCAACTATATGACAAGACCTCAGACACCTCTGCTCACATCTGGCCACAGGTACTGGACATGTAGATGTCGAGCTCCATATCTCACTGATCCCAACAACAGACTATGTGTTCATTAGAAATGTATTTATGTTTTACTGTATGTTATTGCAAATGTGTCATGTTCTAAATACAGTCTCTTTCCTCTGCGTCTGTTTCAGGTGTTTTACAGCTGAGGAGTGGCTGTGAATGGGATGAAACTTCTGAAGAGGTCACTGGTTTTATGCTGTTTGGTTATGACGGAGAAGACTTCATGGCTTCAAGCTGGAGGCTGTCCCCCTCAAACAGAGATGGGATGCTGATGTAGACGATTTAAAAAGCAATCGGGAACTCTACAATCACATTTGTCCTGAGTTGTTGAAGATGTCTGTGATCTATGGAAAGAGCTTTCTGCTGAGAACAGGTACAACCACAGGACCTGTTGTGGTAAATAGGGCTGGGTGATATGAGAAAAGTATTCCTTATAATTATTTTTTCATATTGATCAATAGCAATAATCACAATATTCATTTAATACCATTAAAATATGTTTGTTGAACCTCAAGGATACACACAATGTGTAGACTAATGTGGGATCAGCCTTCAGAGGAAAACCTGTTTTGGTCACATGGATTAGCATGTTAGCATGTTAGCATGCTACAAATATTCAAGGCACTTTGCTGATCCCATGACTTTTAACACTGTTCTAACATGCAGAACTAAGATTGTATTACTTGCTAAACTTCAACATGCTAGTATGAGCATTGTTGGCAGGTTAGCATGGTGTCTTTTAGTTCACAGCACCGCTGAGCCTCAGTACAGCCTCACAGAGCTGTGAACATGGCTGAAGACTTTTACTCTGGTTATGTTCACCCTCTCTTTCCCACCTCATCTCTCTCTCTCTCCAGAGCTTCCCTCAGTGTTGGAACATCCAGATTTCTCTATGCTCACCATGAGTTTTAAGTTTGGGTTATTTCCTTGACTGATAAATACTGATTATTTTTTTATATTCTCTCCACAGCAGCCTGGGACTATTTGTGCCTGATATATTATTTAATGTATATTTCACTCAGGACATTGCTGTTAAAGTTACACTCAGCCAGCCTGCTCTTTATATAAATGGCCTACTGTGATTGAACAGGAAATTAAACCAAAGAAATTTTTACATTTTTAAAACTGTGATTCAAAAACCTAAACTTTATTTGTCTTACAGTGAAACACTCCCTGGCATATTTCTTCACTGCCTCCTCTGGACTCCACACCTTCCCTGAGTTTGTGGTTGTCTCGAAGATGGATGGGATGCATGTTGGTTACTGTGACAGTAACAATAAGAGGTTCACACAGGACTGGGTCCAGGAATTAATTGCGGAGGATTCTGAACACTTTAACTGGTACACCCAGGACTGTGCCGCTTATGAGCAGATATTCAAAGTGGAAACCGACAGTTTGCAGCAGCGTGTAAACCAAAGTGGAGGTAGAGTGTTTTGCTGTGGTTTCTTCTGTTTATCAAGTCAATCAGATGTATCTTTTAAAAAATTACCTGCACAACCACATTGTGACACCTCCCTCACTTCAATCAATCCTTCATCCATCAGCAGATTCACACAGATTCAATAGTTTGACGTCAAACTATTTCTTCATTTCCACTTCACACACTCATACTCAACTCATGGTCAACGACTGAGACTGAGACACTACATCCTGCTATAGGCTACTGCTCTAATACAGTGTTGTTTCTATTGCCATAATGCCAACAGTGATGATTAACAGTTCATCTCCACTCCATCAGAATCACTCTGCTGAACTGCTCACAGTCAGTTGGCCCATAATAACTCACAGTCAGATCAGATTAGAACAGATCAGATTAGATTAGATTATCTGACCACAGTGTGTCCATCCCATAATAAATGTATAGTTAAAGTACAGATTAGATTAGATTAGATTAGATTATCTGACCACAGTGTGTTGGTGAGCAGGTGGAGTCTGACTAATCCTGGACTAAACTCTCCTTCAGTGGAAGCTTCTAGAAAAAGCTGAGGTCTAGCCATCGTCAGCGGCGTAGATAACTGTCTCCTGTCTCTGTCTCTTTCTCAGGCCTTCCCATTTTTCAGCTGATGTTTGGCTGTGAGTGGGATGATGAGACTGGAGAGGCGAATGGTTACAGACGTTACAGTTACGATGGAGAAGACTTCATAGGATTTGACCTGAAGACACTGACATGGACCATTTTGACACCGCAGGCCTTCATCACCAAAACAGAGTGGGACAGAAACAGGGTTTACAATGAAGTTTGGAACCAGTTCCTCACCAATGTGTGTCCTGAGTGGCTGAAGACATTTGTGCACTATGGGAGGAGCTCTTTGATTAGAGCAGGTAGAATCACATGACCTGATGTAATTTCATAGCCACAACAACATTTACGTGGCTCCTCTGTTTCTAATGACAGTGAATACTCTGGAATACATATTTTTCCTTCATGTTGATGGTGAAACAGTTATGAGAAAAACAATAGTTGATGTTTTTTATGTATGAGAAAAATATGTAAATATGTGTTTTATTACTAGGTAAACTAATTGCAGCTACACAAATAGTGTGCAGAGCCTCTATAGTGGAGTAATTTAATTTTCTATTGCTCTCTCTCTCTCTCTCTCTCTCTCTCTCTCTCTCTCTCTCTCTCTCTCTCTCTCTCTCTCTCTCCAGAGCTTCCCTCAGTGTCTCTCCTCCAGAAGTCTCCCTCCTCTCCAGTCAGCTGCCACGCTACAGGTTTCTACCCTGACAGAGCTCTGATGCTCTGGAGGAAAGATGGAGAGGATCTTCATGAGGACGTGGACCAAGGAGAGATCCTCCCCAACCATGATGGAAGCTTCCAGATGAGAGTTGACCTGAACCTTTCATCAGTCAAACCTGAAGACTGGAGGAGGTACGACTGTGTGTTTCAGCTCTCTGGTGTGAAGGAGGAGATCATCACCAAACTGGACAAAGCAGAGATCAGGAGCAACTCAGGTAAGAGTGAGATCAGCGGTGATGGAGATTTCTAAATTCTTTCTTTCTTCCTTTCTTATTGTCTTTCTTTGTAAAATCTAGGTTTTGATTTGTAAATCCTAAACCTGAACCTTGGGCAAACAGGATAACTCCAATGACATCGCTACAACACAAACATGTGAGTGGGAAACAAGGTTTCTGTAGTGGAGCAGGTTTAAGTGTGAAAGGAAAAACTGCAGTTCAGTGGACTGAAGTTGATTCTGTTTCCCACTGGTTTATTATATATTAAAGTTGAGGACAGACAGAAACTTGATCAATAACAAGCCTGAGGGTCAGAGGGAATGAATGACAATGAAGTAACAAATGTAGGTGGGTGGAGATTGAAGATTGAGGCCACACACCCTCAACCTGACGTGTCTCTGTGGCACAATTGGTCAGCGCGTTCGGCTGTTAACTGAAAGGTTGGTGGTTCACGTCCACCCAAAAATTACTTTGTGTGATCAGACAGAAGGGTTGAACAAATGCAGCGCAAGAGGAGACATTATCAGTGATGATGTACTCACAGTCTAAAAAACACAGTGACTAAGCTTTACAAAATACAAATGGATGAACAAATAAAATCCATAATGAGCTTTATGTAGCTAAAACTCACAGTTTTGATTAAAATATTAAAGTAGAGGACAGACAGAAACCTGATCAATGACAAGCCTGATAGTTGATGTAACAACTGTAAGTGGGTGGAGATTGAAGATTGAGGCCACACCCCCTCAAGCCAACATGTCTCTGTGGCGCAATTGGTCAGCATGTTCAGCTGTTAACTGAAAGGTTGGTGGTTCAAGCTCACCCAGGAACACTTCTAGCTTAACAAAGATACATTATCAGAGGAGAAATGTGAAGAGGAGATATTATATATATATTTTCTTGTTTGTTTGTTTGTTTTTTTTTGGGGGGGGGTTCATACAAGTAACAAAAAAGGCTTAACAAATGATTCAGGAAGCAGCTTCATATACCTAACATGCTCACACTTGAACAAGTTTGTTTAAAATATTAAAGTAAAGGATGGACAGAAACCTAATTAACGACACACCTGAGATTTAGAAGGAATAAATGACAAGAAGGTAACAAATTCAAACCAATGAGTCTCTGTGGTGCAATCGGTCAGTGCATTCAGCTGTCAACTGAAAGGTTGGTGGTGGGAGCCCACCCAGGAACGCTTTAAACTTGGCTTAACAAAGATATATTATCAATCTGAAGTAAATGAAAAAAAAACTAATAAACAAATGATAATAAAGAAGTAAATCTGTGTGATCAGATGGAAGGGTTGAAGAAACTCAAAGTGAAACTATGAATAAAAAAATATGAGGAGAAGATATTATCAATGATTATATAATTTAATAGTACAAGTTCATAAACATAGCTTTACACAGATACATTATCCAGATGTAATACAAACAGATATAAATATAAATACAAATAGAATAAAGAATCCGTGTTATGTAGCTAAGACTCAAACAGTTTTGGTTTAAACATGTTCGTCTCCATCCAGCCTCAGAGACTAAGTGTGAATGTTGTGTTTTGGTTCCAGTTCCTCCCTCAGAGTTTCCTGCTGCTCCTGTCATTGGAGGTGTTGTAGCACTGCTGCTCCTGACACTCTGCATCTCTGGACTCTTCATCTGGAGAAGGAAGAAGGATAAAGGTGAGGGACAAACATGTTTTCACTCTTCATGTTTTCACTCTTCATAAAGACATTTTTATTCCACTGTTGGATCAAACATGCAGGTTCAACTCAAGTGCAATATATATAAAAAAACATATGTATTCTGAAAGGATAAAGGTTTTTCATGATCTAACTGATGTTCAGTAACTTTACTGCAAGAAGAAAACTGAAGCAAACAGCAGTTAGTTGAGAGTTGGTCTTCTAACTTTACAGTCAAAGCATATTATATATTATAATTTATGTAGGATATCTTCAAAAGATGCAACAACACGACATCATTTCTTTTTTTAACATGTGTAATCTCTCGTCTGTGTTTCAGGGTTCAGACATACAAACAGTAAGTTTTCCCCCATGAAAAATAAAATATAAAATATGATATAATAAGGTGTCTGAACATTAACACTCAATCATTCATGTGCAGTCCTGTTGTTCATATGATGCCTCTTTATTTCAAATGAAACTATTTCACTTTTGTTTCTGCCTTTGTAGCTTCAGACTCTTCATGTTCCTCAGATTCAGCTTCTAACTGATCACAGTGACTTCTGCTTCATGTCAACGTTACTGTGCAGACAGGCAGCAAATAAAAGCAGCAAAACTATAGCATACTGAGAAATAAGTAGATGGAAGAAGTCTGACTTTGCCAAACCACTGATTCCTCCTAAGACTCAGAAACAATTTTCATCCTGTATTTTACACTGTGGCATTAATTCTGTTCTCCTGATGCTGATGATTAGAAACGATGTGTGAATTAGATCAAGGCTTGAATGTTGTTCACAAATTGCATCAGTCAGATGTCACGCTGACATTTAAAGATCTGTGCTGTAACTTGTTGATTTGATTTAATAATGGTGTGCTTTATTTTAAGACTTTAACACTTTCTTTGAGCTGCTCTTACATTCACTTTATTTTTGATGATGTTCTGATGTTCAGGAACTATTGTTCACCAGGAATTCCTTTAATAAAACTTGTCGTCTTTTCTTTCTTCTTCACAAATTAAAAATATATACATATAATAAAATTAAATAATATTACAGTCTGCAATGTAATTATGTAATTTCTCATCTGAATCTGATATTTATATTTATTATACATGTTATATTTTAATATTTTGGACCAAAATCAAACATATTGCATAGAATATACAAATACTGTTAAATATGAACACTAAGAAGTCTAAGTCATAAATCACATTTAAATGTTTCAGGTTGTTAAGGGAAGAATGATGAGACATCAAGCATGATGACAACATCTGGAGAGAACTGATGCTGCTGTCCAGCTGTTTCTACAGACATTTGGTGGAGAGGGATCCATGCAGCAGCTACCAGAGACCAAAGGTCTGAAGAAAGAAACACACAGAGCAACACAGAACCACAATATTTCTCCAGAGCTGCATCTCGAGACCTCAAGAGATCAGAATTCATGTCTGTGGTGATGATAAGCAGAGGAGGAAACTTTTGACCAAACCCAAACATGTTCCATCACATGTTAACCACAAGTGCTGGTAATTTATAAAACGTGAGTTCCTCTGTTCTCTGTATGTATGCCAGGCAAGATTTAATACATGCATACATACGCTTTGCTGCGACACCTGAAATTTATCTCCAGTTCTTCCCATTTCTCTTGATCATCACTGAGACGTTTCTACACCATGATTGGAGTCCACCTGTGCTAGATTCTGCTGATTGGATGTGATGTGGAAAGACACAATTTTCTAAGTGTTCTTTATCCAAACAATGTGAGGAAAGTATGAATCCTCTCTACGTTATGTCATAAACCATGTTACAGTGCATCAGCTTTACATGTGTCTGTGTATATAATGATGTAAATAAATGTGAATTTGGTTTTCCTCTATGCATGTCAGTCATTCAACATCAGAGTCCAAAAAAGTTCCCAAAGAAGAGTGGTGACATAAATTGAAATGATGCTTTTGTAAAGATACAGTTTTAGTAATTAACTTAATTTACTTATTGTTTTACATTGATCCTTTGTACTGTCATGATATACAATGAATAGTGGCCTTGTTATGTCTCTTTTATTTTGCAGAGGTCAAGTGTAGGTTGCTCAAGGACTTTTGCTGTAAGGAAGTGATTTGTGCAGAAACTGATTTTCAGTAGAGTAGCATCTGTAGTCTCTAACCACATGGTTCAGGGCAGTGCCGACTGCATTGCCTCTTCATAGCAGTAACTATAACTGTGTACCACAGAAACACAGAACAGGATGTGTTAGTTCCTCTTTTCTCTGTATTTAAGGCAGACAAGATTTAATGCATGGTTCATCTTGGTTCCTTCATTTGTTTTCTTAAATTGGAGTTTAGTAACTCTGAAAAGCTCAGAAACAGCTTTTTGTTCATCTTGAACTTTATCATTTTTTCAAGACTCCAACCACACACCAACCCAGCTGGGTCCTCTGCACCTCTTTCAGGTAAGCCCCCTCCACATGACGGCTACAGGTTAACTCCAGTTAGATCCAAAATAGACACAAGGAGCCCAGAGTATTATTTGTGAGGCTGGGGTATGCAAGGAACTGTTCATCTGTATTGAGGGCGACTATCCCCCCTGGTACATCTCAAAAGGGGGTATGAGAGGTTCAGGTACAGGAGGGAGGGTTAACCCCACAGGAGGTTTTGCCCCAGCACTGCTTACACTCAGAGGGGATTGTTAACCTTTGGGATCAGACCAGCTCATCTACAAGAATCAACACTTCCTGAAAACATTGATCTTATTTTACAGATAGTTTTTCTTAGAAAGAATAATAAAAACAGCAATATTATGAATCCTTAATGGTCAGAGTAAAGTTCCTGTAAGGCGTCATTAACACGTGGACATGCCTCAAATGACAGAAACCAAACCCTCCTGTCATTAAACCAGGAAACATCAGTGGACCGAAGAAAACGTTCAGTTGATTCTCAGCTCTTCAGCTCAACTTTTCAGTCCAAGATGAAATTATTTTTGTTGCTCCTCTTCTGTCACGTTTCATCTCCAGGTAAGAAAACATTTAAATCTTTAAGCTCTTTGCTGCAGCAGCAGTTTCATTGAACCCACAGGCTCCTGAGTGGAGCAGGATGAGTGTGTCCACTGACAGTATCATCAACAGAGCATATACATCACATTTCTTTATAGACTGGCAGCTCTTCATATGGTTCACTTACACTCATTAAACACATTTCAAGTACAACACATACAACATGTTTTGTTTCAGTGAGCAGCTCAGTGTTGTCAGTGTTTTAGAAATACCATAATGAGGTGTGTCCTCTAACTGCAAGCTGTTATAGAGTTATTAGAAACTGACCACAGAACAGTCATGGCTCAGTTTATAATAAATAAGACTAAAGTAGGAACAGAGCCAAACTATTTTATTTGTTTTGACCCATAGTGATTGAACAAAACTTCAGATGTTCTTTAATAAATTAACAAATATTAAAATCTTGTTTGTTCCACAGTGAAACACTCCCTGAAGATTTTCATCACTGCATCTTCTGGAGTCCCAAAGGTCCCAGAGTTTATGGGTGCTGGACTGATTGATGACATCACAATGGGTTACTGCGACACCAACATAAAGGCAGTTAAACCAAAACAGGACTGGGTGAAGGAATTGTTCAGTGCCAACCCTCAGCAGCTGCAGTGGTTCAGCATACAGTGTTCTGAGACTCAGCCTCCACTGTTCAGAAATGATCTTCATTATTTAATGCGGCTCTTCAACCATAGTGCAGGTAGGTTACAGTGTGTGTGTGTGTGTGCAGCTATAAAGTGACCCTGTACAGTGTGGGAGAAAAATAAATCAATAAATTATCTCGCTTTACAAAAACAATTGAGTAATTGTGTGTGTGTGTGTGTGTGTGTGTGTGTGTGTGTGTGTGTGTGTGTGTGTGTGTGTGTGTGCGTGCGTGTGTTTGTTGCATTTGGAAAGTGCTCCAATGCCTTCAGTTTTTTCATCTTTCCCTCATCAGTTTACACTCAATATCCCATAATGACAAAGTGAAAACAAAATTGTAGAATTCTTTGTATTTTTTTATTTAGTAAAAATAAAAAACTGAAATATCACATTGACATAAGTATTCAGACACTTTGACAGGATGGTGTCAACGCACAAATCTGGGGAAGAAAACAGAAACGTTTCTGCTGCGTTGAAGGTTTCCAAGAGCTCAGAGACATCAGACCAGCAAGTCCTTGAGGTGCTTTTCATGAAAACATTACTGAGTAGAGACCTCTTCAGGTCACACTGTCTGCATAAAGCTTAAATCGGTCGAGTGCTGCAGTGATGGTTGTCACCACAACAAACCACATGAGCACTGTCCTCAGTGTGTTGCAGCCTCCTCCCTTTGTTGAACCTTCTTTGCCAAACTGAAGCTGGTTGGTTGATAGCAGATGCTAACATGTTGACCTGTCATGTTAGCATCCTGAACTGCACCACTGCTGCCTCCCTTGTGAATCTCCTCTCCACCATTGAACTCTGCTGGTGGGTCAATTGTGTCAGAGCTGAAGAATCATTAGTCAATAATCATTTGTTCCCCAACCCCCAATATCACTCAACTATATAACAAGACCTCAGACACCTCTGCTCACATCTGGCCACAGGTACTGGACATGTAGATGTCGAGCTCCATATCTCACTGATCCCAACAACAGACTATGTGTTCATTAGAAATGTGTTTATGTTTTACTGTATGTTATTGTAAATGTGTCATGTTCTAAATACAGTCTCTTTCCTCTGCGTCTGTTTCAGGTGTTTTACAGCTGAGGACTGGCTGTGAATGGGATGAAACTTCTGATGAGGTCACTAGTTTTATGCTGCATGGCTATGACGGAGAAGACTTCATGGCGTTCAACCTGAAGAATCTGACATGGACTGCTCTGAAGCCAGAGGCTGTCCCTGTCAAACATCTATGGGATGCTGTAACAGAAAATTCAGAAAACATTCGGAACATCATCAGTCTCATTTTCCCTGAGATGTTGAAGACGTGTGTGATCTATTGGAGGAGCTTTCTGCTGAGAACAGGTTGAACCACAGGACCTGGTGTAGTTTCCTATAGGACTGGATGATTTCTTTATTGATCGATGTGGGATCAGCCCAGAGGAAAAAAATTATGATTTGCATCAGTCTACATTATTAATAGCATTATGAGCCATGATAGCAGTCTGACAGTTTGGTCCAGGCTGAAGTATCTCAACAACTATTGGCTGCATTACAGAACATTTTGTTCAGACACTGATGTTCCTCAGAGGATGAACTCCTCTGATTGATCCCTGACTGTTCCTGCAGCTCCACCATGAGGTTGATATTTGTGGTTCAGAGTAAAAAGGCTCAACAGCAATCACATAGATTACCATGACATTAACTACAGATATTCAAGACATGAATAAAATATCTTGATCTTTTTGATGGATTGGCACCAAATTTATCAAACATTCCTGTTTTTGCAGATGATGAACTCTGTGTTTTTAACTCTGTGTTTTTAACTCTCTCCAGAGCTTCCCTCAGTGTCTCTCCTCCAGAAGTCTCCCTCCTCTCCAGTCAGCTGCCACGCTACAGGTTTCTACCCTGACAGAGCTCTGATGCTCTGGAGGAAAGATGGAGAGGATCTTCATGAGGACGTGGACCAAGGAGAGATCCTCCCCAACCATGATGGAAGCTTCCAGATGAGAGTTGACCTGAACCTTTCATCAGTCAAACCTGAAGACTGGGGGAGGTACGACTGTGTGTTTCTGCTCTCTGGTGTGAAGGAGGAGATCATCACCAAACTGGACAAAGCTGTGATCAGGACCAACTCAGGTAAGAGTGAGATCAGCTGTGATGGAAATTGAAAAAACATTTTCTTTCTTTCTTTTCCTCACTTTGATTTGTGTAACCTTGGACTAACAGGAGAACTTTGGTTTACAACCAGGAAAAACTACAGTTCAATGGCCTGAAGTTGATTCTGTTTCCCACTGGTTTATTAAACATGTTCGTCTCCATCCAGCCTCAGAGACTAAGTGTGAATGTTGTGTTTTGGTTCCAGTTCCTCCCTCAGAGTTTCCTGCTGCTCCTGTCATTGGAGGTGTTGTAGCACTGCTGCTCCTGACACTCTGCATCTCTGGACTCTTCCTCTGGAGAAGGAAGAGAAATGATGAAGGTAAAACATGTTTTCACTCTGCATGAAGACATTTTTATTCCCCTGCTGGAACATGCAGGTTAGATCCAACAGATGGAAACCTTTAGCACTGTATCACTCCATACCTCAATTTCACTTTTTGGACCAGTAACAGATATATCCACTACACAATTAAAATCCACTCTTTTTCTGTCATAAAGGTTACCAAAGAGGATCAGCAGAGCAAAGTGAACTCCAGTGAAGTCACCGTGGCTTTAATTCACAGTGTAAATATTTAGACTATACTTTACACTGTGGCTAAATGTTTGTTCATATCAAATTTCTCAGTAACAGTTTAAAAATGATCTGATCTGTGAATTAGATGGAGGCTTGAATGTTGTTTAATCATAAATTACATCGGTCAGTTGTCATGTTGACATTTAAACATCTGTTCTGTAACCTGTTGATCTACTTTAATAATGTTGTACTCTGTTTTAAGAAAACACTTCCTTTAAGTTGCTCTTATGTTCACTTTATTTGTGTTGCTTTGATTTTCTGTCTCTGTTTTTAGGATCAGATTTTCTTAATAAAGTTCAAATTGTATGTGTGTGTATCTGTCACAAGAATCCATTACAACAGACTATCGGTCCCTAAACTGCAGAACAGACTGGAGACGACTGTTGGTTTAGAGAGAGAATTTATTGTAATCAAAAGTCAATTGTTGGATAGAAGTTCTTGATGGTTTGGGAAGAAGGAGGAGGTGGGCTTGGCTCGGCTGCAAGGAGTGGGGGCGGCAGGAGGGTTGGTTGTGGAGGCTGGAGGTTGATGACTGGATGAGGAAACAGCTGCGCAGATCAGCAAGAACAGTTCACCACACCCATACACAGAGGAACAGACCAGCGACAACACACACATGAGGGAGAGAAAACAGAGGAGAAAAGCAAGGAATGGGGAAGAGATGCAGTCTCATCATAAATAAGGAGACAAGGGACAGTTGCAACAAGTTATGAGTTATGACACTCAAACTGCACATGCTCAGTTAGACCCTCCCCCCACCAGGAAGTCAGGGGCTCAGTAGATTTATGACAACACAGCCTGACACCAACTGCAGAGTCTAATGAGAACTGGTCATCTTCAGGAGAACTGGTCATGTATAGGATCAAATATCATGTGCTTCTTTCTTTTGGTGCTGATGTTTCACTTTTCAGTAAAGTTTCCAGTTTTAGTTCACATGTTCATCTGTGACTGCAGCTGCAGTAATATGAATATTACTTGAGCGTTACATTTTCCCACAGGGGAGTTGGTGTTCAGATGCACCACACTGATGGTAGAATCACATGACCTGAGTAGTGTCATGAACACAACAATAACCCTATTCTGCAGACGAAATTCTCCCATCACATCTTAACACTTAACTACTTCCCAAAGTGTTCCTGGCAGAAAACCTTTGCTGATTAAAATACAGTTTGAGCCAAGAGGAGAAACAGTACACCCTACTGTTACTCTCATTAACTAACACACACACATCACTTGTCTTTCAGGGCTTTCATATTTACCACCACCAGATGGTTGACATTTTTGGACAGCTATTGGATTCCCATAAAATCTGGTACACACATTGAACTGTAAAGGTTTTGATCCCCAGATCAGTTATGTCCAAATACCAGATAAACTAGTGACATTCCCATCAGCCTCATCTGTACTTTGTGCTGATATGTTAATCAGCAAACATTAACATGACAACAATTAGCATTGTTAGCATGTTAGCATCTTCTATTATTGATTGAGCTTCCCTCAAGGCTGCTCAGCCACGATTATCTACAACTGCTACTGATATAAACAAGCGTAGAAACTTTAGTTTTTCTGCAATCACGAAGTCAAGTATGTCTCTCTCTCTTTTTACCTCCTTCAGTCTCCATCGCTCCTTCTATCTCTGTTTTCGCTATCCCTCTCTTTCCCACCTTCTCTCTTTCCCACCTTCTCTCTCTCTCTCTCTCTCTCTCTCTCTCTCTCTCTCTCTCTCTCCAGAGCTTCCCTCAGTGTCTCTCCTCCAGAAGTCTCCCTCCTCTCCAGTCAGCTGCCACGCTACAGGTTTCTACCCTGACAGAGCTCTGATGCTCTGGAGGAAAGATGGAGAGGATCTTCATGAGGACGTGGACCAAGGAGAGATCCTCCCCAACCATGATGGAAGCTTCCAGATCAGAGTTGATCTGGACCTTTCATCAGTCAAACCTGAAGACTGGAGGAGGTACGACTGTGTGTTTCAGCTCTCTGGTGTGAAGGAGGAGATCATCACCAAACTGGACAAAGCAGTGATCAGGACCAACTCAGGTGAGAGTGAGATCTTGACTTTAAAGTCCCATCACAGTAATATAAGGTTTTCAACCCTGTTTTCTGTAGACTGAAGTATTAAAGAAAACCCAAACTTCCAGTTCCTCCCTCAGAGTTTCCTGCTGCTCCTGTCATTGAAGGTGTTGTACTGCTGCTCCTGACACTCTGCATCTCTGGACTCTCCCTCTGGAGAAGGAAGAAAAATGGTGAAGGTAAAACATGTTTTCACTCTTCATGAAGATATTTTTACTCAGCTGACGGATCTAACATGCAGGTTCAACTGATATTCAGTAACTATTGTTCACCAGGAATTCCTTTAATAAAACTTGTACAAGTGTTTTCTTTGTTTCATTTAATAAATCATGAAATTAAAACAATATCTTTGCATTGTAATTATGTAATTTTGCATCTGGATGTGATATTTATATTTATTATACTTATGTTTAAACATCTGCACGAAAATCAAACATATTGCACAGAATATGAAAGCAAATACTGTTAAATATGAACACTAAGAAGTCTTTTGTATTTGTTACTCTGTCTTAATCATTTTCCAGTACAGATCAGAGGAGGATGCAGAACTCTTCTAAGTTACTGTGGCATCAATATTTCATTTTATATCATCAGAAAGTCAGAGGGTACATCAAAGTGGTCACGTGTGAAGTCATAAATCACATTTAAACATTTCAGGTTGTTAAGGGAAGAATGATGAGACATCAAGAATGATGACAACATCTGGAGAGAACTGATGCTGCTGTCCAGCTGTTTCTACAGACATTTGGTGGAGAGGGATCCATGCAGCAGCTACCAGAGACCAAAGGTCTGAAGAAAGAAACACACAGAGCAACACAGAACCACAATATTTCTCCAGAGCTGCATCTCGAGACCTCAAGAGATCAGAATTCATGTCTGTGGTGATGATAAGCAGAGGAACCCAAACATGTTCCATGTGTTTTTAACAAGACATCACATGTTAACCATCTTTTCCACATGAGGGACTTTTCGCTGGTAATTTATAAAACGTGAGTTATTTTTGGTCAGAGTTCAATCTTTAATGCTGCCAGTCAATGCATCCTTTGACACAGGAATAAGAGTTTATTCATCTTTTGTTTTTATTTAATTTCACAAGATGAATTTTGTCTTGAACTGCTGTGACATTTTCTTATATTTTGCTCTTTCTTTAGTGTCATCTCCTGACAGGATCTGTGGTTGTCTTTCAAGTTGTAGCTTAAATCCCAATTTAATATTTATCTTTGTTTAATGAATAAAATTGTCATGAAGAGAAACACAGGTAAACCCAGAGGATCAAGTGTTAAGGACACTTTCACATTTCCATTACAACAAAACTGTGACTACTTGTTAAACGCACAGTCTGTAATTCTGCCACTAGAGGTCTCTCAATCAAAACAAAAGACAGCGTTGGGTGACATTATTAAATTGCATTGGATGATAAGATGATTAATAACCCCTCTGTCTGTGTGACCCTTGATGTCTGTGTTGTGTAATAAAGAAGCAGACAAGATCATCTGCATGAAAGAAGACTTCACTGGTTAAACTTTGGTGGAAATCAGATGATGAGAAGTTGACTCACTTTATAATTTTTCAACACAATCTCCACCTCTGATCTACAAGCAAAAGGGAAAGTGAACTAAAAATAGAAGCAGGTGAAGCAGGTTTTCATTACAGGAACAGTGGAGAGAATCTGAGATGAAGACAAAGATTAAAGATAAAGAATGAGAAACAAATAAAAATGATTTAATAGTAATCAGTGTCGTTCTCTATATTTGCAGCCTCACAGCTGATGTGTCAGGTTCTTGTGTTTTGGACTTTAACAGACAGACAAGTGCAGGCAGGTCAGAAGGAGCCTCAGGCAGAGACAGCAGGTAACACATATTTACATGAAACACACAGAAAAATATTCTGGTTTCATCCTTCATACACGTTAGAGCTAACAACAAGAAACAATAATATTAACAACAATAATAATATGAATTCTTATTGGTCAGAGTAAAGTTCCTGTAATGAGTCATTAAGATGAGAGCACACCTCAAATGACAGAAACCAAACCCTCCTGTCATTAAACCAGGAAACATCAGTGGACTGAAGAAAACGTTCAGTTGATTCTCAGCTCTTCAGCTCAACTTTTCAGTCCAAGATGAAATTATTTTTGTTGCTCCTCTTCTGTCACGTTTCATCTCCAGGTAAGAAAACATTTAAATCTTTAAGCTCTTTGCTGCAGCAGCAGTTTCATTGAACCCACAGGCTCCTGAGTGGAGCAGGATGAGTGTGTCCACTGACAGTATCATCAACAGAGCATATACATCACATTTCTTTATAGACTGGCAGCTCTTCATATGGTTCACTTACACTCATCAAACACATTTCAAGTACAACACATACAACATGTTTTGTTTCAGTGAGCAGCTCAGAAATACCATAATGAGGTGTGCCCTCTAATTGCAAGCTGTTACAGAGTTATTAGAAACTGATCACAGAACAGTCATGACTCAGTTTATAATAAATAAGACTAAAGATAGGGACAGAGCTCAGCTATTTTATTTGTTTTTAACCCAAAGTGATTGAACAAAACTTCAGATGTTCTCAAATAAATTGAATATAAATATAATAAATAACTTGTTTGTTCCACAGTGAAACACTCCCATAAGTTTTTCATCACTGCATCTTCTGGAGTCCCAAACTTCCCAGAGTTTGTGGCTGTTGCCCTGGTTGATGACATCACAGTGGGTTCCTGCGACAGCAACAGAAAGATAGTGGAGCCAAAACACGACTGGGGGAAAATTTATCTCAATGACAACCCTGAAAGCCTGCGGTGGTACACGGAACAGTGCACAGAGAATCTGCCTATGTTCTTCAAAGCCACTGTTTATAATTTGATGCAGCTCTTCAACCAAACGGGAGGTACAAAATGTGTTCTGTTATCTTCCACTTTTTACTGCTAAATTGTTGTGCACTTCTTTTCTGTTCTTAGTTATGAAGAAAGGTGACCCTCTACAGTATGGGGGCCTAAGAGTGGCTCAGTAAATGAATAAGTAAATGACATTAATTACGTACAGTGAGAAACTTCTGCCTCAAGGGTCTCAGTCAAAGCAATAACATAAACGGCATTTGATGACATAATGAAAGAGAATTGGAGTTGTTGTTTTCACCACCATTGCCATAAGCTTCTCCTAGTTTGCCTTCCTTCAGTGTCGGTCATTCAGGGGGTTTTTACCTGGAACTGAATTATCTACATATGTCTCCTCTTCAAAATAAATAGCCCCAGTGATTATAACCGGTGAAAACACTGAATAAAGCAGTTTCACATTAAAAGGCAGTGTTTCGCTGGTGCTGTAGAGTGGACACAGGATGTCAAGTCTTGGAGCTGAGACAGCTAAACTTCATTTTGTTATTTCTCTGATAACTTCCAGACATGAAGGAGGTTTTTACCAGCAGCCAAATTATCCACATAGGTGTCCTCTTCTCCATAACCAGCGGACCAAGGGATTAAAAGCGGTAGAAACACTGTGTAAAGCAGTTTCACATGAACAGTGATTCACAGACACAATTTGATAGACAGAGGATGTCTCGGAGGGACTGGGAGCTGAGCTGTCTAACATGTCTGGCTTTTTTCCATGATAACCTAAGATCCAAACATTGGAACTGAAATCTTGCATCCAATTAATATATATAGATGAAAATAAAAGAAAACACAGTATGAAAACAGACACACAACCACATAGAGAGTATGACATCACTGGCAGACAATTTTGAGACAATTTGAGACAATTGGTATAATGTAAGTGTACAACTCAGCATTTTCATTTTTAGACATTTAGACATATTTATTCCCACCTTTGGTCACTTCTTTACTATTTCCATATTTATGATGATGAAGGGAGGCTGTCATGCACCTATTGCCACTGTTCTGTATTGCTGTAGCCTATTAGTGCATCAGTTACACTGCCATTACTGCTCTTGTTTTGGTCCACACCAACTGGTCGCACTGATAAATAATAGTGGCAGAATGCAAACAGAACCGACTTGAGGGTCTGTGTATAATTTATCTTAGATTCTTCATATATTGAATATTGTATCTCTGTGTTCTTCTGTGTGCTTACTTTCACATTCACATAATTGTAATGGCTTTCTAAAAGCTACAATGAAACTTGTTGGATGACTTTTCATTTTTCTTCTCCACACTTTGCGACTGGTAGGGCTGAAAGCAAATCAGTGAAATAAGCTTTATCATCATCAACCTTACCATGTCACTGGTGCTTTGCCTGGGCACTGAGGGCTGTGCTAAATCTGAGTCTGGGGGCTGTGTGACTCAGACTCTGTTGTTTTGCTATTGTCCTCATCTCTGCTGTCTGTCTCACTGAGCTCATGTTCACCCCTTACACCACCAGCACTGGGGCTGGGCCTCACCTGGTGGTGGTTAAACTAGCAGCACCACCACCAGATGAATTTTGAGGCACTTTGCTGCACCTGCCTGGAGTGACTTATTTTTCTTCTCTCTCAACTTTTCAGCTCCACCTGTTTCATGGCATGTTTTTTTTTTTTATCCATGTCATATTATTATACATCGATACATAGGATGGGGGTTAGGTCTGCATTTTGGATTTGGAGCTGGGGGCATCCCTGGTGGCTCACCTGGTAGAGCCTCCTAACCGCGCCGGCCCAGGTTCAAGTCCAAAACACAACCCTCTTGCTGCATGTCATCCCCCCTCTCTCCCTTACTCCCAGTCTCTCTCCCACAGTAAAATGGGCCAGCCCACACCCCTCTGGTCCAGTAAGTGCAACATTATGGGCCTGCCCATTAAGGCACATATAAATTGATTTTCAACTGTTGTGTTTTTCTTTCTATTTTGATCCGCACTTAGCCTAACTACATGTCCAGGCAGTATGATACTAAAGGAGCCATTAAGGGTAGAAACAACTTGCGGAACACACCTCATAAATGATCTCTACCCATGTCTCCAGCCTATAACAACAACAGTAACATTGTGAACGTGGTATAAATAACAGATATGCTTACATTTGTCCTGGACATACAGAATGTCCTCACTCCATTACTGGCTGCAGTTTCCCCTCCTGCCCACACCAAGGGCAGTACATGAAGCTTGCGAGGGAATTCTGCACAGGTTTCATCACCCACATAAAGAAAACATGTACTGATTACCTGCTCTTGAATCCTGAGCACCACAAAACTATCATCTGTACCTAATTTTTAATTGCAGTCTCTGTCTTCTGTCTGTCTCTGTCTCAGGTGTCCACGTTTTACAGATGATAGGTGGCTGTGAATGGGACAAAAAGACAGGAGAAGTTCTCAGTTTGCTTCAGTTTGGTTACAATGGAGAAGATTTCATATCACTGGACCTGAAGACACTGACATGGATGGCTCTGAAACCACAGGCTGTCATGATCAAACAGAGATGGGATGCTGAGAAAGTGAGACTAAAACGGCATGAGAACTTCTTCACTCAGGTTTGTCCTGATTGGCTGAAGAAGTTTGTGGACTACGGGAAGAGCTCTCTGCTGAGAATAGGTAGAATCACATGACCTGATGTAGTTGTTTAACACAACAATATTCATATAGAGTACTCAGACTGAATTACTAATGTATCATCTCTCCTCTCAGGCTGACATTACCTTCTTTTTGGTTTTTTTCTGTGGCAATAAGATTTTAATTAGTCTTAACTAATCAGCAGAGACTGAGATGTTTGGTTCTCTGACATCACTTTCAACTGGTGATCGTCAGTGGACAGTTAGTATGAGCTCAGTAGGTTTCAGATTTTTATTGTTAGAAGAAGAAAGACGCAGTTTGACTGATGTGAACGATAAAAACAGGTTAGTCCTTCTTCTCTGACTGTAGTGAATTTCTTTAGTGGTCGTTCTTTAATATACAGACTGTGTGGTAGTTGTGTAGCAAATGGGTTATTATGTGGTACTGTCATAAGATGGGTGTATGGTTCTGTAAGTGAAGTGCATTTATCTGAAAGCAACGTTTGGTGACTGGTGGGATGTTTACTTCTTTAGGCTTCAAAGGGACAACTGAGAAAATGATTTAGTGTTTCAGTGTGAAAGGCCAGTTAACAAAGTTGAATTGTTAACATTATTTTTCCAGTCCCAAGATTCAGCTCACCAGGTCAGGCTGGTGGCAGTCAACCAGTCTCACTCTCTCCCCTGGCTTCCAACCTGTTTGGTTTGGTTTTGTTGTATTTCATTTGTCTTTGGATTATTTAGTTTTCCCACCTTCTCTCTCTCTCTCTCTCTCTCTCTCTCTTTCCCCAGAGCTTCCCTCAGTGTCTCTCCTCCAGAAGTCTCCCTCCTCTCCAGTCAGCTGCCACGCTACAGGTTTCTACCCTGACAGAGCTCTGATGCTCTGGAGGAAAGATGGAGAGGATCTTCATGAGGACGTGGACCAAGGAGAGATCCTCCCCAACCATGATGGAAGCTTCCAGATCAGAGTTGATCTGGACCTTTCATCAGTCAAACCTGAAGACTGGAGGAGGTACGACTGTGTGTTTCAGCTCTCTGGTGTGAAGGAGGAGATCATCACCAAACTGGACAAAGCAGAGATCAGGACCAACTCAGGTAAGAATGAGATCAGCTGTGATGGAAATTGAAAAAACATTTTCTTTGTTTCTTTTCCTCACTTTGATTTGTGTAACCTTGGACTAACAGGAGAACTTTGGTTTACAACCAGGAAAACCTACAGTTCAGTGGCCTGAAGTTGATTCTGTTTCCCACTGGTTTATTAAACATGTTCGTCTCCATCCAGCCTCAGAGACTAAGTGTGAATGTTGTGTTTTGGTTCCAGTTCCTCCCTCAGAGTTTCCTGCTGCTCCTGTCATTGGAGGTGTTGTAGCACTGCTGCTCCTGACACTCTGCATCTCTGGACTCTTCCTCTGGAGAAGGAAGAGAAATGATGAAGGTAAAACATGTTTTCACTCTTCATGAAGACATTTTTATTCCCCTGCTGGAACATGCAGGTTAGATCCAACAGATGGAAACCTTTAGCAATGTATCTCTCCATACCTCAATTTCACTTTTTGGACCAGTAACAGATATATCCACTACACAATTAAAATCCACTCTTTTTCTGTCATAAAGGTTACCAAAGAGGATCAGCAGAGCAAAGTGAACTCCAGTGAAGTCACCGTGGCTTTAATTCACAGTGTAAATATTTAGACTATACTTTACACTGTGGCTAAATGTTTGTTCATATCAAATTTCTCAGTAACAGTTTAAAAATGATCTAATCTGTGAATTAGATCAAGGCTTGAATGTTGTTTAATCATAAATTACATCAGTTAGTTGTCATGTTGACATTTAAACATCTGTTGATCTACTTTAATAATGTTGCACTTTGTTTTAAGACAACTTTCTTGAAGCTTGAATTTTTTTTTTTTTTAGATAAAGTTCAAATTGTATGATGAATGAAATTGCTCAATTAGTTCATTATGAGATAATACTGTGTGTTACTGTCTGGTGTTTCAGAGTGAAGATCAGGATCAATGGATCAGAACAATTTCTTTGTAATAAATTCTTGTTCTTCAGTTGCAACAAGTTTTATTTCTCCAATCAACATGATAGATTGATGGCACTCAAACTGCACATGCTCAGTTAGACCCTCCCCTCACCAGGAAGTCAGAGGCTCAGTAGATTTATGACAACACAGCCTGACACCCACTGCAGAGTCTGAGAGATCAAAGCATCATTTAACTGGAGAACTGGTCATCTACAGGATCAGTCGTTTCTTTTGGTGCTGATGTTTCACTTTTCAGTAAAGTTTAGTTTTCATCCACATGTTCATCTGTGACTGCAGCTGCAATAATCTGAATATAACTTGAGCATTAAATATTCTCACAGAGGAGTTTGATGAGTCAATATCAGTGTCAACTCTGAGCAGAGTTAGCTCCCAGACAAGTTTATCTTAGCTTAGCATGAGGGAGAAAACAGCAAACCAGTATCTATGTCACCGATCACACTGGGTAAACCTACAACTGCCTCTTTTATTATCATTACTATGATTTTTCTGTAGGTGGTGAACATGTAAAGGGAATCATATGAGTTGCCCTCTGATGTGGGGTCTACAGAGCACGTTGATTGTTTGGTGAGTCAGTTTCTGACTGAGTATTTCTGCTCTTTTGTCTGATGATGAACAAACTATTATGAACATGTCTGTGATTCAAGTTAAAGTGATGTCAGACTGTTTCTGTGCCAAAGCACAGAGGAGTAGTTCATGTCTGATGAGGTCAATCTGACTGACATGTTCATTTACCATCATTAAATATGTGACAGTGTGTTGATCATTTTTCTAATCAAAGACATCAGAGGTTTAGTTTTTATTCCAGTTCAGCTCACAGAGTCTCCTCATGTTGTTCTGAGCTGCAGTGATGAAGAAGAGAGGAAACTCATCATCACTGTCAGGACTCCTGTGGGATTAAACCGTCTGTGTTCAGTTCACATGAAGCTGTAACAGTTATTATGTAGTTATTTAGTGTGATAAACTCTCCTCTCTGTTGTTTTAAAGCCAGAATGGACACATGGAAAGACTCAAACTCCAAAACCTTCCACTGATCTTTAAAAATGTATACTGATCTTTATCACTGATCACTTTATTGTAAACTCTTTTGTCCCAGTCAGGATCCTGTAGGAATGATGATTCAGTTTTTCCAGTGATCTGATTGGTCAGTAGTTGGACCATTAACAGGTTTTTCTCAGGTTAGTTGTTCAGTTTCCATGGTGATTTACCCGGGTAAGAAGTGAACTGAAGGACTGAAAACCCAGAGTTTGACCTGAAGTTCACCTCAAATCCTGCTTCGTATTATAAGCCTCAGGAGCAGAAACTGAAAATAAACCCTCCTGTCATTAAACCAGGAAACATCACTGGACCGAGGAAAAAGTTCAGATCCGTTGATTCTCAGATCTTCAGCTCAACTTTTCAGTCCAAGATGAAATTATTTTTGTTGCTCCTCTTCTGTCACGTTTCATCTCCAGGTAAGAAAATATTGCAAATCTCAACTTTTTACTTTCTCTTTTCGGACGCAGTAGTTTCATTTGGCCACAGGCTCCTGTAGAGCAGAGGCCTGTAGATGATGATTAACCTATCCCGTCATGTGAAAGAGACGCAGCTTTTCATTCTCAGCAACTTCGTCAGAACCGTGAATAAAGAACTGATGCGATATGAGAAGAAACTGAGAAACCTGTCGGAAACTCTGTTTACAGCAACATTCAAATGGGACATTCAACAAAGTAAAATCTGAACAAAACTTCCAAAAGTGTTTTTTTTGTATTTAAACTGGCCTGACAGAAAATGAAATCTGGGTTTGGTTCAAAGGGAGTAAAGAATAAATATATCTAGGACTAGAGATTGTGGAAAAGTATGAATATGGAAAAGGTGAATTGGGAAAGTTCCAGGTGAACTGCTAAAAGGTGAAAACAGAGGCCTCAGCTTTACAGGGAAGGTACATGTGATCAACTCAGAAATCTTTGCTTCTCTTACATCCTGTGTAGATGAAGAAGAGAGGAAACTCATCATCACTGTCAGGACTCCTGTGGGATTAAACCGTCTGTGTTCAGTTCACATGAAGCTGTAACAGTTATTATGTAGTTATTTAGTGTGATAAACTCTCCTCTGTCTGTTGACGATATCACTGATTTACATATATATCTACTGCTCGTTATTATTTATCACTTTATTCTAAAATCTCTGGTTCCAGTCAGGATCCTGTAGAAATGATGATTCAGTTTTTCCAGTGATCTGATTGGTCAGTAGTTGGACTGAAGTTAACCTCACTGTATATGTTACCATGGTGATTTACGTGGAAGAAGTGAACCATCGTCGTAGGACTAAAAACCCAGAGTTAAACCAGAAGTTACCTTGATAACCTCAACTCCTGCTTCATTGCACAGGCCTCAGGATGAGTGTGTCCACTGACAGTATCATCAACAGAGCATATACATCACATTTCTTTATAGACTGGCAGCTCTTCATATGGTTCACTTACACTCATTAAACACATTTCAAGTACAACACATACAACATGTTTTGTTTCAGTGAGCAGCTCAGTGTTGTCAGTGTTTTAGAAATACCATAATGAGGTGTGTCCTCTAACCGCAAGCTGTTATAGAGTTATTAGAAACTGACCACAGAACAGTTATGGCTCAGTTTATAATAAATAAGACTAAAGATAGGGACAGAGCCAAAGATGCTCTCTAATAAATAAATAAAAATCTTGTTTGTTCCACAGTGAAACACTCCCTGAAGTTTTTCGTCACTGCATCCTCTGGAGTCCCAAATATCCCAGAGTTTGCGGCTGCTGCACAGGTTGATGACGTCACAGTGGGTTCCTGCGACTCCAACACTAAGATAGCTGTACTGAAACAGGACTGGATGAAGGCTTATTTCTTTGCCAACCCTCAGCAGCTGCAGTGGTTCAACAGACAGTGTTCTGTGGAGCTGCCTTGGTTCTACAGAAGGGTTATTTTAATAGTGCTCCTCAACTTTGGTGAAGGTAGGTTACAGTTTGTGTGTCCATCCTTTGTTATAAAGTGACCCTGTACAGTGTGACAGAGTGACAAAAAGTGTGTGTGTGTGTGTGTGTGTGTGTGTGTGTGTGTGTGTGGTGCACACAGAAAATCTTCAGTCCCCTTCAGTTTTTTTCACATTCATCTTTCCCTCATCAGTCTACACTGAATAGTCTATAATGATAAAGTGAAAACAATTGTATTTAGCAAATTCAAAAACAAAATAAAAAATAATAAACTGAAATATCTCATTTACATAAGTATTCAGACACTTTGCTGTGACACCTGAAATTTATCTCATGTTCCTCCCATTTCTCTTGATCATCACTGACATGTTTCTTCTCCTTGATTAGACTCCACCTGTGGTAAATTCAGCTGATTGGACGTGATGTGGAAAGACACACACCTGTCTGTATAAGGTCTCACAGCTGACGATGCAGATCAGACCAAAAAAAACAAACCATGAGGAGAAGGAGCTTCCTGCAGATCTCAGAGACAGATCTGGGGAAGAAAACAGAAACATTTCTGCTGCATTAAAGTTTCCCAAGAGCTCAGAGATATCTGACCAGTGACTCTTCTTTCTCAGTCTTAAAACTTCACTGAGTAGAGACCTCTTCAGGTCACACTGTCTGCATAAAGCCTAAATCGGTCGAGTGCTGCAGTGAAGGTTGTCACCCCAACAAACCACATGAGCGCTGTCCTCAGTGTGTTGCAGCCTCCTCCCTTTGTTGAACCTTCTTTGCCAAACTGAAGCTGGTTGGTTGATAGTGGATGCTAACATGTTGTTATTGCAAATGTGTCATGTTCTAAATACAGTCTCTTTTCTCTGTGTCTCTTTCAGGTGTCCATCTTTTACAGCTGAGGAGTGGCTGTGAGTGGGATGAAACTTCTGGAGAGGTCACTGGTTTTATGTTGTTTGGTTATGAGGCAGAAGACTACGTAGAATTCAACCTGAAGAATCTGACATGGACTCCTCTGAAGCCACAGGTTGTCCCCATCATACGGCAATTGGATGCTGGTTTTGCAGATTTAGAAGCCAATAGGAACCTTTACCTTCACATTTGCCCTGAGTTGTTGAAGACGTCTTTGAACTATGGGAGGAGCTCTCTGCTGAGAACAGGTAGAACCACAGGACCTGGTGTAGTTTCATTCAGGGCCGGTTGATATGACCAAAAATATTCACCTTTTTTTTACATTGATCGATGTGGGCTCAGCCTTCAGAGGAAAAATGTTTTGGTATGATTTGCATCAAAGTCTATATTATTAATAGCATCATGAGCCATGATAGCAGTCTGACAGTTTGGTCTAGGCTGAAGTATCTCAACAACTATTGGCTGCATTACAGACCCCCCCCCCCCCCCCCCCCCTTCTCCAGACCTTCCCTCAGTGTCTCTCCTCCAGAAGTCTCCCTCCTCTCCAGTCAGCTGCCACGCTACAGGTTTCTACCCTGACAGAGCTCTGATGCTCTGGCGGAAAGATGGAGAGGATCTTCATGAGGACGTGGACCAAGGAGAGATCCTCCCCAACCATGATGGAAGCTTCCAGATCAGAGTTGATCTGAAACTTTCATCAGTCAAACCTGAAGACTGGGGGAGATACGACTGTGTGTTTCTGCTCTCTGGTGTGAAGGAGGAGATCATCACCAAACTGGACAAAGCAGTGATCAGGAGCAACTCAGGTAAGAGTGAGATCAGCTGTGATGGAAATTGAAAATAAACTTTCTTTCTTTCTTGACTTTGATTTCCTTCACCTGGGGTTAACAGGATAATGATAGGATTTCATCATCATTTCTACTTGTTTTGTTAACACTGTTTTCATCAAAGTCATTGATACGGTGACATCGCTACAACACAAACATGGGAGTGAGAAACAAGGTTTCTGTAGCAGAGCAGGTTTAAGTGTCAAAGAAAAAAACTACAGTTCAATGGACTGAAGTTGATTCTGTTTCCCACTGGTTTATTAAACATGTTCATCTCCATCCAGCCTCAGAGACTAAGTGTGAATGTTGTGTTTTGGTTCCAGTTCCTCCCTCAGAGTTTCCTGCTGCTCCTGTCATTGGAGGTGTTGTAGCACTGCTGCTGCTGCTCCTGACACTCTGCATCTCTGGACTCTTCCTCTGGAGAAGGAGGAGAAATGATGAAGGTAAAACATGTTTTCACTCTTCATGAAGACATTTTTATTCCACTGCTGGAACATGCAGGTTAGATCCAACAGATGGAAACCTTTAGCACTGTATCACTCCATACCTCAATTTCACTTTTTGGACCAGTAACAGATATATCCACTACAACACTACACTTTTTTGTCACAAAGGTTACCAAAGAAGATCAGCAGAGGAACATGAACTCAAATGAAGTCACCGTGGCTTTAATTCACAGTGTAAATATACCACACACTGTGGCTAAATGTTTCTCAGTAACAGTTTAAAATGATCTGATCTGTGAATTAGATGGAGGCTTGAATGTTGTTTAATCATAAATTACATCAGTTAGTTGTCATGTTGACATTTAAACATCTGTTGATCTACTTTAATAATGTTGCACTTTGTTTAAAGACAACTTTCTCTAAGCTGCTCTTACATTCACTTTATTTTTGTTGCTTTTATTTTCTGTCTCTGTTTTAGGATCAATTTTTTTTTTTTTTTTTTTTATATGGCTCAATTAGTTCATTATGAGATAATACTGTGTGTTACTGTCTAATAGTCTGATCTAAATGTGTTTGATCTTTCTGTGAATACAGAACCTTTTGATTGTGTTTGCAAGTGCATGCAAAGTTAAAATGGGTGTTTCAGAGTGAAGATCAGGATCAATGGATCAGAACAATTTCTTTGCAATTAATCTGACTTTGGACCCCGAACTGCAGAACAGACTCGAGATGACTGTTGATTTAGAGTAAGAATTTATTGTAATCAAAAGTCAATTGTTAGAAGATAGATTTTGATAGAAGTTCTTGATAGTTTGGGAAGAAGGAGGAGGTGGGCTTGGCTCAGCTGAGAGCTGTGGGGGGCGGCTGGAGGGTGCTGCAGTGGAGGTTGGTTTTGGAGGCTGGAGGTTGATGACTGGACGAGGAAACAGCTGCGCAGATCAGCAAGAACAGTTCACCACACCCATACACAGAGGAACAGACCAGCGACAACACACACATGAGGGAGAGAAAACAGAGGAGAAAAGCAAGGAATGAGGAAGAGATGCAGTCTCATCATAGATTAGGAGACAAGGGACAGTTGCAACAAGTTATGAGTTATGACACTCAAACTGCACATGCTCAGTTACACCCTCCCCTCACCAGGAAGTCGGAGGCTCAGTAAATTTATGTCAACACAGCCTGACACCCACTGCAGAGTCTAATGAGAGATCAAAACATCATTTAACTGGAGAACTGGTCATCTACAGGATCAGTCAGATATCATATGTATCAGTGTCAACTCTGAGCAGAATTAGCTCTCAGACAAGTTTGTCTTAGCTTAGCATGAGGGAGAAAGCAGCAACCCAGTATCTCTGTTAAAGGTGCCTTCATCACCTTCAAAGCTGACATGTAACTGAAAAAAGAAAAGAGGAACTCTTCACTATTGTTTTGAACAAATTGCTTGACTATGATGTTAATTCAGATTTTTTCAGCTATAGACAACTATGTGTAAAACTGTATTTTCTGCTCAAAAGGACTTTCATGTATGTTTCCTCTGAAAGCTGATTGGTCAGTGAAGATGAACTCTGTGGCTCCTCCTCCACTGTGATGAAACAGTCTGTGTTTCTCTGATGTGATGTCACCTGTTGTCAGTCATGAAGATGCTTTACTGAGCTGCAGGTGCTCAGATCTCTGATGTACCACACAAATGGATGCAAGTGGACTCAGAACACTTGATGATTATTTGGAGAGCACAGAAGAGTCTGTGAAAAGTAGGACCATCATACACAAGTGTAGATCAGGGAATAAATTTCCCTCCTACCTGTGTGTTCCCTGATGTTTGTGTTTAAAGATCAGAATATTTTGCTGTCTTTTCTTTGCTGCACAGAAATAAATAAGCTCTTATTTTGACTTTACTGATCTGACCTGAATCGTTCCCCTGCCCCACAGGAGTTCTTATGTTCTGCTTACAGACCTTCATTTGATCACAGTTTCAGGTGTTGTGCAGGGTCATTTATAAGCCAATCAAGTTTTCTTTAGGAACCTACTGTTGTTTTAAGAGCTGATTATTTCAGACAAATAAAGATCAGAGCGGTGAGAGGAAAAAGTAAGTTCTTATACTAGTTGAGATTAAGAAATACAAAGAAATCTTACATTGATCTCAATTGTGTCTAGGAGCTAGACTTTTTTATACTTTCCTCTGGGTAAAGTGAAAATAGAAGCAGGTTAAGCAGGTTTTCATTACAGGACTTTAGCAGATAAGGACAGGCAGATCAGAAGGAACCTCAGCAGGAACAACAGGTAACACACATTTACACGAAACACAGACAAATATTCCAGTTTCATACACGTTAGAGCTAAGAACAAGAAACGATAATAATAACAACAATAATAATATGAATTCTTATTGGTCAGAGTAAAGTTCCTGTAAGGCGTCATTAACACGTGGACATGCCTCAAATGACAGAAACCAAACCCTCCTGTCATTAAACCAGGAAACATCAGTGGACCGAAGAAAACGTTCAGTTGATTCTCAGCTCTTCAGCTCAACTTTTCAGTCCAAGATGAAATTATTTTTGTTGCTCCTCTTCTGTCACGTTTCATCCCCAGGTAAGAAAACATTTAAATCTTTAAGCTCTTTGCTGCAGCAGCAGTTTTTCATTTTTTCATTTCACTTACACTCATTAAACACATTTCAAGTTCAACACATACAACGTGTTTTGTTTCAGTGAGCAGCTCAGTGTTGTCAGTGTTTTAGAAATACCATAATGAGGTGTGTCCTCTAACTGCAAGCTGTTTCAGAGTTATTAGAAACTGACCACAGAACAGTCATGGCTCAGTTTATAATAAATAGGACTAAAGATAGGGACAGAGCTCAGCTATTTTATTTGTTTGACCCATAGTGACTGAACAAAACTTCAGAGGTTCCTTAATAAATTAACAAATATAAAAAATCTTGTTTGTCCCACAGTGAAACACTCCCTGAAGTTTTTCATCACTACATCTTCTGGAGTCCCAAATGTCCCAGAGTTTGCAGCTGCTGGACTGATTGATGACGTCACATTGGGTTATTGTGACACCAACACAAAGATGGTTCAACTAAAACAGGACTTTTTGAAGGTTTATTTTTTTGCCAACCCTCAGCAGCTGCAGTGGTTGAGCATACAGTGTTCTGAGACTCAGCCTCCATTGTTCAGAGATGCTCTTCATTATTTAATGCGGCTCTTCAACCATAGTGAAGGTAGGTTACTGTGTGTGTGCAGCTATAAAGTGACCCTGTACAGTGTGGATGGAAAAGAAATAAGTAAATTGTCTTGATTAATAGAAAGAAAAATGAGTGATTTTGTGTGTGTGTGTGTGTGTGTGTGTGTGTGTGTGTGTGTGTGTGTGTGTGTGTGTGTGTGTGTGTATGCGCATTTAGAAAGTGTTACATTTTTTCACTTTTATCTTTCCCTCATCAGTCTACACTCAGTATCCCATAATGAAAGAGTGAAAACAAAATTTTTGAATTTTTTTTAAAAGCAAAAAACTACAATATCATATTGACATAAGTATTCAGACACTTTGCTGTGACAACTGAAATTTAGCTCAGGTGCCTCCCATTTTTCTTGATCATCGCTGAGATGTTTCTTCACCTTGATTAGAGTCCACCTGTAGTAAATTCAGGTGATTGGATGTGATGTGGAAAGACACACACCTGTCTGTATAAGGTCTCACAGCTGACGATGCAGATCAGAGCAAAAACCAAACCATGAGGTGAAGGAGCTGCCTGCTCAGACCAAGGACTCTTTTTTTTTCCACAGTCTCACAGTCCTTTAGGTCTGTGATTTTCAACCACACATCAGTGTGCCAGGGAAAATTGTCCAATTTCACTTCCAAAAAAAATCATTATTTAGTTGTGGCAAATAATTTGCTATTGTTGAGCGTCTGTTCCTGCAATGTAGTGGCTAGCACAGTAAATTAATACTTTTCCATGTCAGTGGGTGGCAGTACGTAGCATAATAATGACCTTGTTAATTTAAGAAAGTAGAATTAAGTGGTGCATGAGGTGGCGGTGGCAAGATGCACAACAGCTAACTGAACTGAGACCAGACTGTGGTTTAAAGCTAAACTTTGCTGATCTACCTTTGGAAAGTTTTTGGTTGACTGCTGCCAAGGAGTTCCCCATTCTGGCAAAAAGAGCTATTTCGACATGGCTCCCATTTTCCCCAACATATCTATGTGAGCTGAGCTTTATCAAACATGACTACTATAAAAACTAAAAACAGAGAGAGAGAGAACTGTTGAGGAAGAGCTCCGTGTGTGCCTTTCTTCAGTTCCTGCTAGGATATCAGCTTTGTGTTCATCTAAACAGGCCAAGGTTTCACACTGAGTCAGTATAAATTAATTGAGAGACTAAATTGTCATTATATATGTTGTAACTTCTTTGGTTGGTGGTTTGCCACAGGATTATTTTAATGTTAAAAAAATGTGCCGTGGCTCAAAAAAAGGTTGAAAAATACTGCTTTATGTGCTTTTTTTGAAAACTTTCACTGAGGAGAGACCTTGTGTGGTCACTGCAGTGATGGTTGTCACCCCAACAAACCAGATGAGCACTGTCCTCAGTGTGTTGCAGCCTCCTCCTTTTGTGGAACCTTCTTTGCCAAACTGAAGAACTCCCATATTGGATTCTAACAGAAGGGACATGAGTGGGGATAAAAACAGAAAATTGAGGTCTGGGTTAAGGAGGGACACGGAGGGGGATATAGAGAAAAAAGAAATCGGTTGTGGCGAAGCGTGGTCAGAGGAACATGGCAACTCTGAGGATGATGCGAGTACCGCGGCTTCACTCGGAGCCATCCGAAAAGTGATGACAGAAGTCATGGCCAAAGAAATGAATGACCTAAAGTCCGACATGAGGAAAGATTTATCCCAGCTTCGAGCAAGTTTCTGACAGGATATGAAAGCACAACTGGATGACCTGTCCACTGAAATCAACCAGAAAATACAAGCCGCCATCGGCCAAATTGAACAAGTAACACAGCGCCTGGGAGAGGTGAAGGGCCTGAGAGGAACAGAAAAGAGGGACATTGGGGTTAAAAACACTTTGATCCAAATACTCAACAAACAACAAACACTGCAGGACAAGCTGTCAGACCTGGAAGGCCGCTCTCAGCATAAAAACTTTCGTAAACTTTCAGAAGAAGCTGAGGGCACCTCCATACAGCAGTTTATCGAACATCGTATAGAGTCAGAAATGGGAGAGTCTTTGGGTTTATCCTTAGGAAAAGGCCTGGGAATCGGCGTTAGCCCCCAAACCACCTGTGAGCGCACCACCATGCTCAATAGTAGCCCACTTCCTAAAGTTTACTAGCAAGGACAAAGACCTACATGCCACCTGGAAGAAAGGAATTCATGTGCAGGGAAAGACCATGACTATGCCGAGGAGGTGCAACAGAAGAGAAAGGAATACACTCTGATTAAGAAAGTACTCAAGGAAAAGAAAATCCGCTTCCAGACTCCACCAACCAAAATGCGGGTACATTTGGAATCTGGCACCATCACATGCAACAACACTTCTGAAGCTGCAGATGACCTTGCTAAACGAGGTTTTCCCATGGACCCCATCCGTAAGAACAGATCCGAGGGCCTCATGGAGGAAACCCTCAGCAGGCTACTACCATGGAGTAGTTGGAGCGCACTGAGCCGGGAATAAACCTGATTTCCATGAGACCAACGCTTGATTTGTTTAAGGGCCGATACAAACTGTAAAGTATGTGCCAACTTTTTCGCGGGGGTCTTTGAATGCCCCTTTGTCTTTTGTTTACTGAGACTGTGGCCAAAGGGCCCCACATTGTGGCCAAATCCCCTCACTGTAGCTAGAGGAGAATTTTGTCAATTATATACATTCCATGGAAAAAATGATCTATATCCTTTGCTTAGAGAAAGACAAAGGGGAAAAATATTGGAGTAGGTGGATCTGTTACTTTGTAGTCCAAGGTGAGGGTTATGGACTCACCTGTCCCTCCTTAACCCCTATTTGATTTATTCTTTTTCTTTAAGCCATTTTCTTCCCCATTTACATTGTGTATCATTGATTAAATGTTTATGTGTCAGTGTGTACCTAATAAATCTTGTATGAGGATTGTTTACTTCAAATAATGTGAGACCTCGTGTTCTTTTGACTGTTCTCAAAAATGTGATTATGCATAAATAAAAAGTTTAAAAAAAAAGAAATGTATTTATGTTTTACTGTATGCTATTGCAAATGTATCATGTTCTAAATATATAATGATATATAATAGTCTCTTTTCTCTATGTCTGTTTCAGGTGTCCACATTTTACAGCACAGGAGTGGCTGTGAATGGGATGAAACTTCTGGAGAGGTCACTAGTTTTATGCAGTATGGCTATGACGGAGAAGACTTCATAGCATTCGACCCAAAGAATCTGACGTGGATCGCTCTGAAGCCAGAGGCTGTCCCTGTCAAACAGAGATGGGATGCTGCAAGAGAAAACTTAGCCATTGGGGACCTCTACATTCACATTTACCCCAAGTATCTGAAGACGTCTGTGAACTATGTGAAGAGCTTTCTGCTGAGAACAGGTAGAACCACAGGACCTGGTGTAGTTTCAATTAGGGCTGGTTGATATGACCAAAAGACAATAATTATTATTTTATTGATCGATGTGGGATCAGCCTTCAGAGGAGAAAATGTTTTGGTATAATTTGCATCAAAGTCTATATTATTAATAGCATTATGAGCCATGATAGCAGTCTGACAGTTTGGTCCAGGCTGAAGTATCTCAACAACTATTGGCTGCATTACAGAACATTTTGTTCAGACACTGATGTTCCTCAGAGGATGAACTCCTCTGATTGATCCCTGACTGTTCCTGCAGCTCCACCATGAGGTTGACATTTGTGGTTCAGAGTAAAAAGGCTCAACAACAATCACATAGATTACCATGACATTTACTACAGATATTCAAGACATGAATAAAATATCTTGATCTTTTTGATGGATTGGCATCAAATTTATCAAATATTCCTGTTTTTGCAGATGATGAACTCTAATGTTTTTCACTCTCTCCAGAGCTTCCCTCAGTGTCTCTCCTCCAGAAGTCTCCCTCCTCTCCAGTCAGCTGCCACGCTACAGGTTTCTACCCTGACAGAGCTCTGATGCTCTGGAGGAAAGATGGAGAGGATCTTCATGAGGACGTGGACCAAGGAGAGATCCTCCCCAACCATGATGGAAGCTTCCAGATAAAAGTTGATCTAAACATTTCATCAATCAAACCTGAAGACTGGGGGAGGTACGACTGTGTGTTTCTGCTCTCTGGTGTGAAGGAGGAGATCATCACCAAACTGGACAAAGCAGTGATCAGGACCAACTTATGTAAGAGTGAGATCAGCTGTGATGGAAATTGAAAATACACTTTTTTTCGTTCTTTCTTTTCCTGATTTTGATTTGTGTAACCTTGGACTAACAGGATAATTTTGGTTTACAACCAGGAAAAACTACAGTTCAGTGGCCTGAAGTTGATTCTGTTTCCCACTGGTTTATTAAACATGTTCGTCTCCATCCAGCCTCAGAGACTAAGTGTGATTGTTGTGTTTTGGTTCCAGTTCCTCCCTCAGAGTTTCCTGCTGCTCCTGTCATTGGAGGTGTTGTAGCACTGCTGCTCCTGACACTCTGCATCTCTGGACTCTTCCTCTGGAGAAGGAAGAGAAATGATGAAGGTAAAACATGTTTTCACTCTTCATGAAGACATTTTTATTCCACTGCTGGAACATGCAGGTTAGATCCAACAGATGGAAACCTTTAGCACTGTATCTCTCCATACCTCAATTTCACTTTTTGGACCAGTAACAGATATATCCACTACACAATTAAAATCCACTCCTTTTCTGTCATAAAGGTTACCAAAGAGGATCAGCAGAGCAAAGTGAACTCCAGTGAAGTCACCGTGGCTTTAATTCACAGTGTAAATATACCACACACTGTGGTGAAATGTTTAATGTCAAATTTCTCAAAGTTTAAAAATGATCTGATCTGTGAATTAGATGTAGGCTTGAATGTTGTTTAATCATAAATTACATCAGTCAGTTGTCATGTTTTGGTTTTTTTTTTTAAACTTTATTTTTTCATGTTTTCTTTGTACAAAACATGGGCAGCATTGGTGTAATGAACAAAACTAGGTATGGGTACAATATGATGTGGCTGAGTAACACAAATGCTAGCCATGTAGTGCCCTTATAGACACAAAAGAAACAACAAAAAGGGAGAGAAGAACAAAAGTATATGTACACATATGTCTGTGCACCTGATCTCACGAGTATACATGTTCACCTACACCCATATGTCTAAATAATCATACACATTCATACACAGTTGCACACACACACATGAACACTCATAGGAACAAAACATGAGAGAACAGTGGGGTTGAGAGTAGGTCGTATGTCATACATTACAGCAATATAGTTGCAATATTATTTTTCTCAAAACCAAAATAAATAAAGCATTAAGGTTGGTTATTACCTCTTCTTGTAATATAAGTGCTCCATTTTTCCCAGAGGGCATCACCTTTGTCCCTTTGTAATCTGAGACTATACGTCAGTAGTTCCATTGTTTGGATGTCCTTAATTATGGCCTCCCACTGATTAACCGTGGGAGGTTCTGTGTTGAGCCATCTTCTTGTTATGGCTTTTTTGCTGGCGGCCATGAAGATTTTTAGGAGGTATCTGTCTTTTTTTGGTAATTCTGTGTCCATATTGCCCAGGTAGAATGATAAACAAGTGAAATTAAAATTATGCTGCAAGACTTCACTGATAATACTTTGAACTCCTGCCCCGAAGGATTTAAGCGTGGGACAGCTCCAAAATATGTGTGTATGATCTGCCATACTGTGTCCACACCCTCTCCAGCATGTTGGTTGTAGTCCTGTCAGTTTAGACTTTTGCTTTGGTGTTATGAAGAATCGGATATAGTTTTTCCAGGAAAAATCTCTCCACAGTTGTGAGGCTGTAGTAGTGATTTGTGTGTTAATTACATTTGTTCAGTCTTCAGAAGTAATTACAATTCCCAGCTCTTTTTCCCATTTCGCCTTAATATAATTTGTTGAATGACCTCTTAATTCAGCTATATGTCTATATAGTTCGCCAATAATCTTTCTGGACAGTTTTGTATTATAGGCTTTGATAAACATTTTGGTAATACCTGATATATTTTCCAGTACAAGTCCTTTAATGTTCTTATCAAAGTAGTGCCGGAGTTGGAGGTACCTATAGAAATCCTGCCGAGCAAGGCCGTATTTATCAGATATGGCCTTGAAGTCTATAAATTCCTGGTTTTCGATGAATAGACCTAATGTGGAGAGTCCTTTTCTCGTCCATTGAGTGAAGCCTCCGTCATTCATACTTGGTTTGAAATCTGGGTCATGGGGTGGCCACATTAAAATCCGAATTTCTGTCTGAATGTTAAGTTGTTTCACCTGGCCAAACCAGGTTTCTATAGAGAATCTAACCCACTGGCTCTGGATATCATGTTGTTTAGCCACCACTGGGCTTCCTAAAAGGCTCTGTATAGGCCTGTCTGACAGTGATAACTCAACATCTTTCCATTTTGCGAAGTAGTCTTTATTGCACCAGAGCAGCAGTGGTCTTATTTGTGCCACTAAGTAGTAATCTTTGAGCCTCGGTAAGCCCATCCCCCCACTATACTTTGGCAACTGTAAAGTTTTGTATCTCACCCTGGGAACTTTTCCATTCCAGATGAAACGGGATATCATCTTATCCCATTCTCTAAACTGACTATCAGGGACACAAATGGGTAAAGACTGAAACAGATAAATTGAAATAACCTGGGTAAAATATTTGTTTTTATTGTCATAATTCTGTTACCAAGATCTAGGGGCTACGGGGGACGTGTATAGTGTTTTGATGCCTTTAATGAACTTCTCATGGAAGCCAAATTTTTCCATAGCTGTATAAAGAAATTCCCACCCCACCGAATCAAATGCCTTTTCCGCATCCATACTAAGTAGAATAGCCCCAATTTTTTCCTTTTTTATGTGTTCAATGGTGTGGAGGGATCTCCTTATGTTGACCTGTGTTTGTCTACATTTAATAAATCCAGTTTGATCTTCGTCAATCAAAAAAGGGATCACTTCCTCCATTCTTTTAGTTAAAATAGTTGCATATAATTTATAATCTTGATTTAAGACACTGACAGGTCTGTAAGAGCCACATTCTTTCGGGTCCTTGCCCTCTTTTGGAATCACCGAGATGGTAGCCTCCCTCCAAGACGGGGGGATGACTCCCTCCCTCAGGGTGTAATTGAAGCTTCTATGTAGTATTGGTATTAATTGCTCCCTCAGTGATTTATACCATTCCCCTGGAAATCCATCTGTCCCTGGAGACTTACAAGACTTCAGGGACAAGATTGCCAATACCACCTTTAAAAAAAAACAGACCTTAAAAACAGCAAGAATCATAGGATTTCTATCTAAACAAGATACAGATAAACATGCATTTATTTTTTAGAGCACTAAACAGTCTGGGGTCTAAATATATTTTTATTTACTTGTACACTAGGAAGTATCCAGAACCCTCAGGTTATCTGGGACTGGTTTACTCAGTGTTCCCAGGATCAAAACCAAGCAAAGTGATGCAGCTTTTACTTACTGCTCCCCTCCAGTGGGACCAGCTTCCTGATAACCTGAGGTCTGCTGAAACTGTCAGCTCATTTAAATCAGAGCTGAAAAACATAACTGTACAATTAATGAATAAAATACACAGCTGAAGCATGTTAAAGATACTTTCACATTCTTATTAATAAACTTTATTTACCTTTATCCACACTGACTTAGGATCTGATTATCTGCGTAACTTTACCAGGCCTGAAGAAAACAATAAAATAACTTTTTTACTTCTTTAGTTGTTATATGTATGAGGACAAAATAAGACAGCAACAACATTATGACTTTGTTAAACTGAGTGCACTGAATCATGTGGCCCACTGTCTTTCCTTATGTTACCACTAGAGAGCAACATAACTCTGAACTATATCATATGAGAGAATCAGAGTTCCTGAGGATTTTCACTCCTCCAGCTCTTCAGTGGGTTTCTCTGCTTTTATTGTTCACTTATTAAAGCAAAGTTGGTCTTACAGTCTGTTTTCTGGCAGAAGTCAAATCCAAAAGTTAAACAAAACTGTTGCACTGAATCATTTTTTTTTAACTTTACCAGTTTTTGTTTTAAGACAATTGTTTTATCTGTTGGAGGAAAACCTCAGACACCCAGAATCATATTAATCTTGTATGCAGTTTATCAAAAATACTACCACAACTGTATATTTGATGTTAAACAGTACACAATACAAAATGTGGCAAAAATCACTCAGAGGTTAAAACGTACATGAAGAAAATCCGGATGCTGAGTACATTTGCCACAATGGGGAAGTGTCTCAACCAGACAACCAACCCTACAGGAGGTGTCAGGACAAAACATATCACATTATTGCCAAACATTAGAGAACTACAACCTCAAAAATGATTTCCCAGCATCTTAACTGGACCTGGCTGCTCCCTGGAGAAGCATGTTGGTGTAACCTCAGTCCACTTGAAGGTCCAGCTGTCAGCAGCTTCTGTTCCTGAGGTGGCTACTTAGGGATGTGATTCATGTACAAGAAAATACTGCAGCAAGACTGGAAATACTCTCTATGATCTGTTTATCAGACTGGATCTGATTCCTAAACCACACTGCAGACCTGTTCATGACGCCGGTGGGCTGATTAGCTTCAGTACTGTAGCTGATTGTTCCAGTTTATGTTCAGCCCACAATGGTTTTCATTTGTAATGCAATAGATAGGGGCCATTTTTTAATATGTTTGTGCTTGAGGGTTAAACGGCAAACAAAAAATTGAGACCATTTTATCTGAAGACAAAACATGAACTGTCCTGGCTGTAAAGGGCAGTTTTTCATAAAGGGTTTTTAATGTCTGAGTTGACATGACAGACTTAAATCTGTCATCTCTGAGGCCTACGGAATTAGTTTTGCATATTGGTTTGTCACTTGTCATTAAGGTGGTGACATGGGGCTATTCATTTAGGTTTTTTGACTAAAATGCTGGAGCTGTTCAATCAGTTACAGCAGCTCTAAAATAAAGTGCAATCCAAACACCAAAAAACAATTAATGTTTTTTCCATTTCACACTTTGAGAAACAACATCTTCACAGGAAAGACAGATGTCAGACGCACTCCCAGACAAACAGACAGACATCTGAATCAATCAATATCCTTGTCATTGAGTAAAGTCTACTTCAAGTTCACACGTTCTCTGGGGTGTCTGCAGCCGGCTGCTCATTTTGTCCAGGGGAACTCCGCTGACCCCTGAGCCACTGCCAGGGATTGTCCTGATGCAAATCAGGAGGGGGAACCAATTCATCGTCGCACAATTCGATTAGACATCTGCATATTGAGCATCTGCACCCCAAGAAAATCTGCCAATACCTACCCTCCCTCCCCCTGCTGCCCCCACATTCTCTGGCCCCCCACGGGGGTAGCGCCCCACGACCCCAGGGGCAGCCTGTGTCCCTGCTCCCCACCCGCCTCCCCCTGTCTCCCCCTCTTGTCCCCTCCTGACCCTGTCAGGCCCAGCCACAATACCTGACCCCGCCCCAGAGACGCGACGATTGGAGTTCAAGGTAAATGTCCCTTTCTCTGCGTCCGTCTGCAGGCTGCCCTGCCTGGCCCCTGCCTGGCCCCTGTCCGGCCCTTGTCCGATAATCACATGCACCGCTCTTTTTTTTATACTTTCTCACACACAGACAGACACACACACACACACGCACACACCTTTTTTTTTCTTTTTTTTTTTAGAAAAAAACTTTGCCCTGAAAATGAAGGCTTTCCTTTCTCTGGAGCTTTTCCATTGTAATCAATTCTGACCAGTGGCTCTTATTCAGACGTCTCTGCCACTCAGACGATTTCCCTCCTTTTTCATCGCTATTATTGATTCATCAGGCTCTCTTTCAGCGTTGGGAAGAGAGAGCGAGTGTGTCAAGAAGTTTAAAGCAACATGTGTTGAACCTTACCACACACAATGCAGAGCTAAGATCTGATATGCTGTGACCATAAAATCTACCAGACCCTCACTGCAAATACAGCTCAGCTTTATTTCTTGGTTATACAAGACATTTCTGTGTGACATTCACTATTTCTTAGAAGTAAAACACATAAAAATAGTGACATTTAGTGGCCATTTTCTTCTAATATCTGTCTAAAAGAGCATTGGAAGACACCTCCCATACTTTGGTAGGCCTATAGTTATGCATATTTGAAAAATTAAGTATGTTTAACGTAAGAGAGAAACTTGAAGATCAACACTATCCAAAATACAGCTTTTTTAGATCTGTTTTTTTTTATATCATTTTAACCCCTAAACATCCTCTGAGTGCCCTTGAAAGGTGATCAGAGTCAACAACAAAATCAATTGATCAATGTTTATACAGAAAACTCCAGTTCCACCTTGTAGCTCTCAGGTGTGAATGAGAGTGAGTGCATAACGTGACACTGCATGTCAGTGGCTGCTCCTCCAGCATTTGCCAGGTAAATAATAGCTTAAAAATGCACAATGCAATTATTCAAAATCAGACCTGCATGAAAGCAATGATTAAATTAAAGCAGTAAAACTTTGTGAGTGCAGTGCTGGTCCATACAATGACATCAGTAAATCCTGCAGGAAGATATCTGTGGTCTGTGATGTACACACCTATAATGAAGCAAAATGTGACTATTTTATTAACAAATTTTCTGCAGATGTATCCACAGACATCAGCAGCATTGTTGCATCAGAGCAAATATCAGCACACAGCTAAAGTCACATAAAAACATAAAGTGACTCATTGAAACCTTTTGTTGGAATTTTCCAATCAGCTTTATCTGATCTAATGTGAACTGATGGATATTAAAAGAGACATACTGAAAGACAAACACACATATTTCCAATGTGTATCACAAACACTAGATACTGAGAAATGATGATGCTGTTAGACGCGTCACATTCATTAGACAGACGTCCATTTCAGAGCTTCAGAAACAAATGAAGTGTTTTCTAATCGGTCTGAGCTGTAACACAGGACTGAAACCCAGTGTATGTGGCTAACGTGCATTTGAAGACAGAACATGGAATTTGCTGGTGACATGACCGGTCAGTAAATCTTATGTAATCCACCCAAGACAATCAAGGTTTTGCAGGTGTATCATGAATCTCCCAGCAACCACAGCAGTGTCTGTTGGTTAAAAGACAACTTGTTCTTTGGCTGAAAATAACAATCAGGCTCAACAGAAAGAGACGTCTGAGAGGGTTCATCACATAAAGATGTTGACATGTCTCTTTAATTAAGTTTCTGTAAACTGTTGGTTTAAAACAGCAGCTGATTATCTTAAGAAGTATGATTTCTGTGGCTGGTCTGACCAAAATGAGATTTTACTTGTCAGACACAGTGAACGGTTTATTAGAAACACACCATGAAGTCTTGCAATAATTCCTCCCTTCATTGGAGAAGTGTTTATTCAACTTTATGATCATTTTGGTGGATGTAGTTTATGCTGCTGTCAAACTGTATTCCATTGTACAGAGAGGCGTTTCTGTCATTTAGCCTAATCAGCATTGATGTAAATGGGGTGGACAAAATAAAAGAAACACCTGTTCATCAAGTAGTCCTCGTACTGGAAGCCTTGTCTTGCAAACATGAATTATATAGTTCAGAAATGCTTCCAACGCAACATAAACTTCCTCCTGTCAGTCTGTCCGTATAGACCAGTCATTACAATCCAACAGCACCACAAACCACATCCTAAAAAATGACCCAAAAGTTGGATCAACACCTCACAACAGCTTCAGCAAATACTGAACATAAAGGAGGATTAATTGCAGGACTGTTGTATTAGACTGTATTGATTTTAGCTAGATGTATCTACCAACTGAGTGAAGGTCTCTGACCTGTTTAGCCCAGATCTGCAGAAAGACTGAATGCAGAGGGAGGCACACTGGCATCAGCTGCTTTGTTTCTGAGTCACAATCAGTGGCTCTCAGTGAAACACACTTGAATCTGTCCATCATACGAGCTTCAATAGAAGTGAAGGCGAAATGGAGCAAATATAGGAAGTGTAATTATGACCAGTGCTTTGCTATACTGAATCGTCCATGACAATACAGTGTGTCTGTCTGCAGCCACAGCTTCCTCCTGCACCTCAACCACGTTTTTACACAGTAAGCTGTGGTATTGTTGATTCAAGGTTTATGTTAAAGCAACCCTAACCCTAACCCAGATTTTTGCAAATGCCTTAAAGGAGCTATTTGTAAGTTTTGCTATTGCTATGTAGCTAGTGTTAGCATTAACAGCTGTTTATTTACCAGTCTAAAAGAAACGTTGCAAGTTCAGCATCAAACTTCCTTTATTCACCAACAGCTGCAACTCTTGTCTCTATCACTTATTTTCTTCAACAGAAGTTAGCATGCTAACCAGCTAGCCCCAGCCCATCTTGTCACTCTCTGATAGCGGCTCACTGTAGCCTCCAATCTGCCCTGAGAACATATTATATCCTCTTGTATTGTAAAGACAAAGATGGCTGAAGCTGTTCTCAAGTCACAGTCACCTCCATCGGCTCCCGGCAAGAAACCCACGTTCAGCAGAGAAAACTTACAAATAGCTCCTTTAATGAGCTATAAAGAGCATTTGTATAAACCTTTAAATAAAAGCGTAACTACACCTAACACAGATTTTAGTGATTTTAGTAGCAAACAACAGCTATGACCACAGACTTGATGCATGGGGATTTGTGTAATATTGTAAGCAATAGCTGTTTTTGCAGAGCAGGTAGCAGCTTCTTGCTATTTTAATATCTTTGTGCTGTATGAGGCGTTCACATATCCAGAGACTGTGTCTGTACTCAGTGCACATAAGAATCCAGAAATCATTTTGTGATCAGGTGCAGTAATTGACTGTTCTTCTTCTGTGTTTTCCAGAATGCCTTTCCACAGCTCCCAGAGAACAGGCATGGACTTGTTACATCCACCTGTTGGCTGAACTCCAGTGAATCAGGCCTCATGAAACCACAATGTTCATCAGTTCAGGTTTAAGCATGAAATCTGTGTTAACACACTCAAATCTAAATCTTAAAAAACATTTGTGTGTGTGTTTAAGTGCTGATGTGTTTTCATCATTGCACGTGTGTCAGTGTGTGTGCGACTGATCACTTTGAAGCTCGTCTCCCTGATTCTTGGCAGGAAGTGAATGTCAGCAGCTCTTGGTCATAAAACTGCTTTTGGTCACTCTCCCAGAGTGCACTGGGAGGGGAGAGGACAGAGAATCTCTGTGTCATCCCACCATGGCACGGGATGTGAGGAGATCGCCGGGAATGTCAATAATCGCTCGAACCGAGGACGAGCTGCTGCCTGCTCTCAGTGCAACACAACCACCTGAATATCAATTCAAGGCCGATTAAAATACAAAACATGGCTTTAAGTTTTCAAAATAAAGTGACAACACTTATAAAGACGATGCCCTTTATCTGAGCTTTATTCCAAAATGGTTCCAATTCAAATGTAAAGTTTATATGACATAAACATTTTTACAGGTTTTACAATAAAAACATGATATATCTTAGAACAAATATGAGAATAAACAAATAGCTAACATGAGTTTAAAATCCACTGTGTAATTATGATTAAATTCAGTATGAAAATTGTAAATTTAAAGGTGTTGTTTCTGCAGCATGTTACGTGTCACAGAGATGTGGACCATGTGAAAACCTGGGCTGGATTTATATCATCATGCATGAGGCGGGACCACCAGGTTTAGATTTAAAGTACTGGATTTCACTTGTTGATAACACCACAGTAATACTAGATGGATGTATTATACATGGTCTGGCTGTATTGTGTGTAACTAATACTCTTTCATTCACTTTGTGACACAGTATAGATTAACTATGAACATACTTATTCAACTGAGGTTACCATGGCTGACACTAAACACTGTGTTTGTGTTTTTTTATTTAAAGTGGTATGAGTCTGTGATCACAGTGAGGTTTGCAGTGGAAATGTCCCAGATGTGTGTTATTAAAAGGAGAAGGTAGCATCAGAAAACTGTAGACGAAAACATAAGATGACCAGTCACAGTTGTCCCTATGTGGCGTCTCCGTAGCCATCATATCTGATGTTTAGCTCAATTTAAAAACTGTATATCCAGCTTACACACAAGAACACAACAAAAATCAAAAGGTCACATTTTTTGACTTCATGTGTATTTTCTCATGTCAGTTTTCTGTTAGAGAATAGCAACAGTTTGTGATCTCATTTAGTTTTGCTGCAGCTGATCAGCAGATGAAATGACACAATTTTGCCAGATGTTACAAGCAGTTAATAAATCCATTGTCATTGTCAATGGTAAGTGGTAGGTCTCCTCTCTGTGCACACAGGAAGTGACACTTTTTATGTTTCTGGTTTGTTTGGAGCGAACAGAGTAAGAAGAGCCGCAGAGTGAGAGCTGCACGAGCCAGCAGAGAAACAAAAAGTCAAACTTCAGAAAATCCAAACAACTGCAGATAACAAACCACCGAAAGAAAAAACAAGCTTTTGAATTTTTTCAGTGGTTTTTTTAGTTTTTTTTATTTTGTGAAATTGGAAAATATATATGTTTTATATGTGCTCTGTCAATATAATTAATATAATCATATCATGGAAATCTTAAAAGCAGGAAAGTGAATTATAAACAGTTGCATCAGACCTGAGCTTTATAACATTTTCTTACTCTCACTTTAAGTTTAGATCCAAGAAACTTTTTCAATATATTTTTTCAAAAAAATGTAACGCACTGTTAGAATAAAGTCTTCACTGGTAAATGCACAGGACAACATGATATTGATTTACATGGAGGAAAGATTTCTTTAATCCATCTTAAAAATTGATTGAGTTGTCAAAATCGCTGTCTGTTCATTTTATCTGCTGTGGAACTTGGGGCTCAGCGTTCTCCCATTGGGGTATATTTGTAGCTACAACACAATGTTCAAAAGCCTTTGTCCCTCATCCTATTGCTGTGATCTGCGTCTCAGGGCTTGTGGACAAAAGGTGTCAAACGGAGCGTTGGACTTGGCCTGCCACGTCCTCCCGAGGCTGCTCCTAATCCTATTACTGTGGCCTGTGGAGGAGTATGGATCCTGCACTCCCTTCATCCCAGAAACTATTAAAGTCTATGGGGGCCCGGTGTGTTTACTCTGTGTATGCTTGCATGTCTGTGTGTGTGTGTGTTCTTGTGTGTGTAATTGCATTGTAAGCGACTTCTTATCCACGTTGTCATAATGTGTTATCCAGTGATGCGGCTCGAGGTTTGCCGTCTTTTTCGGTTTGCTACGGGGCAGGTGGACGTTTCAATCTGCTGCTGCTGTAGTGAAGTGAAGCTTCACTGCAGATCTTTACATTTGGAAAAAAAATGGGGGAAAAAAGATTTTTATGCACAGATGAAAAGTCTCATAGAATGAGGACATAAAATACATATGATATCTTCTACTTTTTGCTTTGTTTGCTTTGTTTTTTTAAGATTTTTGACATCTCTGCTGATATAGGAGAGGTTTAGGTCAAATTGCTTGGATTTGATCAGTTTACTGTATCATATTATATCATATCGTACAAGTTTCACATCACAGAAACTGAACAATTCAAAAGGCCTATTTTCAAAATCTGCAGTTTTTGCAGTAGTTGTAGTAGAGTAAGATTTTTTTCTCAAGTCTTAAATATTATGGTTTTATAAAAATGAATAATAAACTTAACTGAAAATGTAAATATAAGGCAGATTCTCATGTCTGCGTTGTTTATTTCTTATGTTGAAAATGAATCAAATAGTGACACCGCTGTAACGTGTGAAGTCAGATCTTGACTTTTGTGAATCTTTACACCTCAAGCCGTCGTTACAGATTCTCTGTCAACATAATCACCTCTGATTCAGTATTCATGTGAAATGGGGAATGTTAGACAACAAGGTTGAAAGTTAAATGGACAGAAAAACTAAAACCTGCAAAGTCATTCTGTGAATGCATGTAGATTAAATGATAAAATAATATCTAATACTACATGCAAACTGAATTTAGCAGATTCTAACCTGAAGAGAACAACAACAAGAACATGTTTAGTTCAACCTGCAGCATTGCACATTGGGGTATAATGATTTGATTTGAGTCTTTCATCAAATCTAAAGCAGCTCTGTCAAGGGAACTTTGATAGGTTTTGTCAATAATACATTTAATACATATTCATGTAAATATAAACAAAATGTTCATATGTCAAAGCCAAAACTTTGTCCTTAATGTCAGCAGCTCAGTAATCAGTCTATGATTGTTGTCACACTAATCGAGACTCATTCTCATCATGGATTCATTCTCTCCTTATATTTCACTCTGTAGCACAAACTCTTCTTTTTCCACAAATTCAGCTAATTAGACAGAACTGTACGGTGTGTCTTAGCTGTGTAAACAGTTGTCAATAGGAAATGGTTCATTGGAAAAAGGCACCTTCAGTGATGCCGATCATGAAGTTTAATCAATATTTTAAACTTCTAAAATCTCAAATCACGATACATCAACTGCAAACAGCAAAAATGAAAGATGACAAGGTTCAAAGCCACAGCTCCTGAACAGCAGGTGAGACAAGATGTGTAATATAAAGTTATGGAGTAAAGATATAATAAAATGTGTTTTCCCACGTTGAGTAAAACTGATTCACCCTCCTTCAGTCTGTCTTATTGTCTATCAGCAGTTTTCAGCTCAAAACGAGCAGAATGAAATGTGTTGAACGGCCTTTTGTTTTCTCTGGGTATCACTTATCTGCCTAAAGTGCAGGCCGTGGCCACACAGACAGACGCACACGCACACGCAGCCGTCCACATCCTCTTAATAGTCGCATTTGCGTGTACATTGACCAGAGTCAATTGCCTGTCAAATGCTATGCGCGATTAGACACCAGTAGGTATAAGGCCTAATGCAGGGGAGCCCCCCCAAAGCCTGGACATTGAGGGGGCCCCACTCTGTGAACCCCATGGCCCTTCTCACTCCCCTTCACCCTCTACAACCCACCCCCTCCCTTTTTCATCTCACCGCCCCAGTTCAATGTTAATGTCCAGTGGTGTCCACTCTGCGGACGTCTCCCTCCCGAGCGCAGTCCCAGAAGAAGAAAGGGCGAAAAGGAGAAAGAAAACCAACCTTCCCTCCTTCTTTTCTCACCCTGGCCTCCTCTTGTGTGCTGTCCAGCTGGCTGTGACCCTTGACCCCCTGACCCTCACTCCTGACCCCTGGACCCGTTCCCACGCCACGCCTTTTTGTGTCCACCTCGCCATGGCAACACCTTGGTCACTGCTGCTGCCACGGTAACAGATGGACAGGGGCCTGGAAATAACTTCATTCAGCCCCGCCCGGAGGGTTGAGCACCATGGACAATCTGCCTGAACACCCCCCCTCCTCTCGTACTCTGTCTCACACACATACACATACTTGAACACACACACACACACACAGCGCCCCCAACCCAACTTTGACACCTCCTGTGCCACATTCTAACACCCCAATCCTCTTGGATCCACTCCCTCAGCAGGGGCCTCTGGGTATCAGGGCCTGATAGAGTCATTAACACAGAGATCCCAGATTCACCCTGGCATGTACACAGGACATACATGGCAATAAGAATAAGTTGCTGTTGTTGGCAGAGAAAAGCACAAAAAAAAGACACCCCAAAGTCACCCACATATCCCATTTCACACTGCTGGTATTTCTGGTTCAGGGCGTAGGAGCGCTAACTTCATGTCTGTGCTGTAATTATCTCTCTACTTCTTTTATTAGCCCTATTGTTTTCTCACATCCTCTGATGAGAAAAGGGGCTGGGGGGGGGGGTTGTAAAGACACAGAGCTGAGCAGCAGGGGATCTGTTTGCTAACTCGGAGACAAATGACGAAGTGAATAGCATCGCTGAGGAGCTCAATAAGGTGCAGCAGGAAAATGAACTGCAACAGTTTTGGTGCTAATCAGTAACTAACCTCTAAACAAGGTTGTGTGTGTTTTGTCCCCTTCTTTTGGGGGAAACACCTCTCGGACAGAGACAGTGAATAGATTAAAGAGGAACAGTGTAATTACTCCTGCTGAATGGGGTCCGCACGGTGCAGAGGAGGAGAGGGTTTACGCTGTCGAAACACACTTGTCTTTGTGAAGGGAGCTCTGATCCTCTGGGTCTCATCTCCCTGACGAGAGCAAACAAACAAGTAAACAAACAAAATGGTGGCAACTGACACTGAGGCCCCATCGAATGGTTATCAGGACAGGACGGTCTTTGAATTTATCTCAAAAAAAAAAACCACTTTATGTTCTTGAGCTAATTTTCAAGTTTTGTGAAATTTCTTATTTGAAATGAGTGTGTGGGTTTTTTAGTTAGACAAAGTGGGCTGACTAGGGAGCAGGTGGGGGGTGGTGGGGGGGCACAACAGGCAACCGCCAAAAGACTGACCATTGAGGCGAAATCACACAAGCGAAGCCACTTATTCAATTTTTGGGCTTTCGTATCCCCCTTCCATCCCTGCATGCATCTGCATCCCACTATCTTTCTCTCTAGTTTCACTCACCCCCTCACCCTTCTCTCCCCTCCTGTGTCCAACACCCCCTCATCCTACCCTGTCCCCCCCCTTTTTCTCTCGCCCCCCACCTCCCTCCCCTCTGCCTCTCGCCCAGTTCATTGTACCAAAGGAGATTTTCTCCATTGAGGCCCAGTCTCTTAGGTAACCCCAGCGCTGCATGAAATGAAGAGAGGGAGAGAGCGAGAGACAGGGAATGAGAGAAAGAGAGAGAGAGGGGAGAGAGAGAGAGAGAGAGAGGGCGGGGAAATTGAGAGAGAGAGGGCGAAAGAAATGTAAAGGCGGAGGGAGGGCCGGACAGAAAGGGTTGAAGAAGGAGAGGGAGAAGGACGCAGGATCAGAGGAGGCAGAGGCGGAGAGAGTGAAAGATGGAGAAGTAGGACAAGTGCGGTCAGACGTCGACAGCGCTGCAGCTAAAACTCGACCCAGAACTGAGGGAGGAAGAAAGAGAGGCGAGGATGTCTATCGCACATGTAAGGACGAATCCTCTGCAGCTGAGAGGGACTTCATCACGTGAGATTCTAGGCCCCAAAGGGTCCAAATACTGGGCACCACTGCGCTTTTGTCTTCTTGTCTCCTCTTTCTCTTTTTTTTTTTTTTTTTTTTTTTTTGCTTTGAGCTGATGTTAACTGATGTTCATGTAGGTTTTACAACCTTTTCTTTCACTTTTCAACAGGACAGGTCTTTGAAATGGGTCCATTAGCCTGTGTGGTGGCGGCACCTTTAGGCCTTCAGGGATCAGGGAGCCGTTATGGAGTTTTCATCAGGAAAATGGAGTACAGTGTTTTTGTTTGAAATAGAATAGAATAGAATAGAATAGAATATACATGTCCTTTAAATACTAATTGGTGTCAAACAGGGCTTGTAAACCTTATTGCAAAGTTTTATTGACTACAAAAAAAAAGTTTCACCCATTAACTTTTATTGGCACTCATGTCAAAGTATTTACCTCCATGTTCCTTAAAGAAAATGGAGAGGAGCAAAGTCAAAGTTTTCAAGTTTAAGACTAAACTGCTACTTTCAGATAACATTTAAAGGAAAACCCTTAAATTACTTTTTCTTTTCCCTTCTTAAACCATGTGCTGGATTTTCTTGCTCTGTGATTTAACAGTAAAATTTGTTCTGATCAGAGACTTTAACTGTAAGGAAAGGAGAGGTCTCTCTGAAATGCTGCCATCCTTTGTGGCCATGCTGCTCTGCACCTCAATGGTGGGCACACAGCACATGGGGTTCCCATGAATAGACCAGGCCTCACCAAAGACCACATCATTTGGATACAGACGGGCTCCCACAGAAAGAGAAAACGCCTCACGGAGCGAATCAGATAAAGAGAAAATGTTGCGTAGGGCAAATCAGATTAAGGCGAGTCAGAGCTTTACTTTTTCGTTTTTCAGGTTTTTTTTCTTTTAACCCCCACCCCCTCCGCCCTCCTGCCTCCAACTCAGTTAAATTTACTACCACTGCTGCTCATGAGTGTGATAATAATGCGCTCTACTGCTGCGCTGAGTTATCATCTCAGGCTTTTGTCTTCTTTGATCCGTGTGACCGTTGGGGGACCCACTTCTTCTTTTGTAGGGGTGGGGGGTCACATCGCTGGCTCCTTTTGGACGGGCCTGCCCCCGGGTGGTGACCCCTTCGTTCATCATGGTGTCACCCACACAGAGGACAGGCATGAGTTAGAGCTTTCTCTTGCTCTCCCTCTCTTCTCTTCTTTCTTTCTCTTTGCTTTCCCGCTCATTATTCTGCTCTACTCTGACCATCTTTTCCTTCTCATCCATCCCTACACACTAACCTGAGGCAAGCTGGGGAGGGGGGGTCAAACGCCATTATGAGACAGAGCTTCAGCAAGTGGAGGAAGTGATATTTGGATGGAAACTCACCATTCCCTCTCTGATTTTTGTGAACTGCGGCCGACACCTGTGACCCAGAGGTCCGGAGCTGATTGTCCAAACGCAATTCTTGCGTCTGCCTTTGTGAAACCAGGAGTTGTGGATGGACATCACGCCCCTGACCTCTGAAAATCAGCGAGGGACAGACCACCATGGATGGGATGAAACTCAGTGGCTTTGTGGGTGAATGAGCAAGACACACTGAAAGACAAACAGAGAGGGAGATACTGAAAAGGGGAGAATGTGTGTTTATGTAAATGTAAACCCTGCAAGAACATCGCTTGACATCTCTGGACGTCAGCTCAACTTTTCTTTGCCAAACAAGACCAGAATAGTTTCAAGTTGGGCCTGTAAGAGCTTTCTGCACAAAGCTTTTGCTTGTAACAACATGATGTAAAGTGAAAAGTAATTTCTGCTCTTCAAGTCAACTTTTAAAATAATCTTGCATTAGCAGGCCGGTCATGGTTTACAGGACAGGCTGGTGAATAATTAATGTCATCATTGGTTTGAAAAGCAGTGGCACCAAACAGAGACAGCAGGTGGACAGCAGCCAAATGGGAAGTGAGGAGGAAGTCAGTTAATTTATTTGGCAATTCACACACAACACAGATTAGTCTAGATCAAAGCTGTGCAACGCGACCCAACACACATTTCATGGCAAATCAGAAAAAGATATTGTGAACTTTATCTTTCACACTGATGTGAAAATGTGAGTTTCAACAGATTTGAACAGGCGGAGGGTTGAAATTAACTCAGTGCTTACACATGTCCATGTTAACTTTCAGGAAGAGGGAGGAACAAACCATCTAAATGCCATTGCCACTTTTTTTTTTTTGTATATTTTTTCTCCTCAGGTGCAAAGCCCAATGCTCACCCAGGCCTGGCTCTGCAGATCAGGGGTGTCCCATTTTGGAAAGGGGGTTAGAGTCTGTCTGTGGAGCAGAAAGGGCTGAATAGCTCTCACCATGTTAAGTACAGTTGAATGTGTCCGGTTCGCACTTCAGCACCGGTGTCTAGAGAGGGTCTTGCTAAATTTGCACTGGAAGGGGTGAGAGTGACAGAAAAGGAGAATGAATGAGAGGAGGGAGGTGTGTGTGTGTGTGTGTGTGTGGGTGTGTGTGTGAATGTGTGTACTCACCCTCTCTGTGTTTTCCCCTGTGAATTTGCCTCTGTGTGTGTTTTCCTGTGTTTGACAAAGTTCAGGGGGCCAGACTTGGAGACAGAAAAGGGAAAATGAGAGAAAGTAAAGGATTTGAATGAGGTAGAGGGAGAGAGGGAGAGAGATGGTGAGCTGGATGAAAAAGAAGGCAAAGATCTGACAGAGGGAGAGAGAGAGAGAGGACGGAGAGGTGGCGTAAATTGGTGAGATTTATAGATTGAAGCTGCAGGAAGCGACAACTAAGTCTGGGAAATATGTATAGAGAAAGAGAAAGAGTGAGGGAGACAGGAGAGAGAGGGCGGGAGGGAGATCAAGAGCGAGGCTGCATTAATATGCTAATGGCCTGAGTGAATGCACAACAGGCCCACTGACCAGGCTAATCACTGGTGGACACACACTGAGGCTAATCCTTCACGCAGCACTCACACACACACACACGCAGGAACACTTGCACATGCACATGCAGAGCAGGTTGAAATATTTGGACAGTGACACATTATGTGTTGATTTGTCTCTGTATTTCAGCAGATTGGATTTGACATAAAACGCTGAGTATGAGGTTAAAGTATTAAAGTGCTTACTTTCAGGTGGTTGGTGTAAAATATCATATCCCCTGGAAATCCAGTGTGCAGGAATACACTGAAACACATGAGGGAAATTTAAATGAGAAATACCTTGATCCACTGAATTCACACTAATGCAGGATTTCAGCTGCTCCCAACTGTTGCTTTTACATATTTCTTACACTTGTAATATGTGTGATCATTGTTATTGTCAAATTTGTGCAAAATGCAAAAATAATAAAATAAAACAAATTTTCAAAACCAGTGATTGTGTTTTGCTGTGTTTCTTCTTCAGGAGCTATTGAAGCATCTGAACTGTAAAAACTTAAAAAGCTGTAACATCTGAAGCTTGCTGTATTTTTACAAGACAGTTAAGTCTGCAGGTAAATTTCAGATATTGTGAACATAAGGTAGAGTAATTTTGTGTACTTTTGGAAAGTTCTGGGGATAAGAACACATCATCAATTATGAACAAGTGTTGCATTATTTTTACCAAAATTGTCAGAGTCCTTATATATATATATATATATATATATATATATATATATATATATATATATATATATATATATATATGTGGATATGATTAATTACCTGTCTGCTAATTTTCCTTTACTGTAGTGAAATAAGACTACATAATAAGACTGGACAAGAATGGCTGCCTTGAAGGCAAGAAAAATCTATACAAATGTTTGATTTGGAAAGGGATTGGCAAAATTGAATATTTTCGATAAAATCTAACTTGTGTGTTCATTTAGATTAAATGGTGCATTTGTACTAAATTCCAGAAAATTGGGGTCCATGAGTTTTGTGTAATGCCAGTTTAGCCCCCTTGAGGGTGATAAAGCATCAAGAACAATCTGCTGGAACCTCCCAGTGGTCAATGACAGTAGGTAGAAGGAAACAACCTGTCAAAGCAGGAAAATGGTTATGGTGGTCAAATGATTTTTTTTCTTAGAAGCCATTTTTGAAACAGGGCATGTGTATAAACTGTGAACACTGAAACAGATTTTGATTCCTTGACAGAGTTATCTACAGACATAAGGAAATGCTGAAGGTAATGGTTGAACAACTGAAATTTACTAAGAAAAGCAAACAGGGAATTATACTATTATCATGCACTCAACAATGGCTGCTTCCTAATGGTCAAGTCATTAGCAAACAGTAAATTAGTAATTACTTATCCAAGATCTGAAAAAAAAACATTAAAAGTTTCATGAAAATACAGCTGTTTCATTCACCTGTATCAACCTCAGAGAAAATAAACTGCTGGTTCACGATGGATACAAAGTCTTTGCCCTTTAACAACAGTTAATGAGAAATCTTCAATTAACTCCGGACACGCTGAATATTAGCATGTATATCAACTGATGATGCAAAACACCGGATAATATTCTTATTCTTTTGATTATTATTATAATCCTCATTAGTCATGCAACTAATAATATATGTGACACCTACACACCCTCTGTGTAACCGTCTTGTCAACTGATAAAGGAAGCAACAAAACCACAATTCATATGAAGTGGCATGATAACTGCAAAAATACTATTAAATGGTTATATAAACAAACCAGTACACCCTTACAGGGGACTTCATAGTGAGAGACAAGCAAGATGGAGAACATGTTGCTGATGATGACTATTGATGACTACCAGTAGTGTAGCACACTACTTCACTGCCAGCTCAACCATGCTAATATATTTTTGTTAAACATGCAGATACCCTTAAGGGTAATGCAGAATTATAAATACAGTAAAGTATGAACTGCCTACTGTCAGCTGGACAGATATTCCTGATGGATTGCTTAACATAGCAGGAAAAAAAATCTATATTTTGGCTTGTGCAACAGACTGAATTTATATAGGCTAGATAGGAGTAATGTAGCTGCTGAGGATGTAAATTATTGAACAATGTTAAGAAGAAACATGTATGTAAGTGTAATTGTATTTTCCATGTGTGGATTTTTCTTGCAACAAAGAAACATTAGTCTCTTGCCAATGCAGTTAGGATTAAGGATCATCAGTCTGTGCTGTACATGTCTCCTCTTGCTATAAGCACAAAAAAATATCTGAATAATTCATTTGAAAATAAAAGATGTAGAGATCATACACGGGACTGTAACACTGGTTTGTTTTCCAGCGCAGCAGGTTCACCAGAGCCCCAGTGTCCGCCAATAACCTTTCCAGCCACTGACACACTGAGCTGAACTTGTCTTGACCTCTTGACCTCTTGCACTGGATGTGTCTCCCTCACTCAGTGACATGTGAGGAGCAACATGACCACACAACCTTTCTCCTGCTTTAAGGAGCCGGGCTGCAGTGTTTTGCAGTGATTCGGGGCCAATGTTTAACTGTAAGAGAGCACTAAGCCAAATCCTCCACCATCATCATGTTTTCATCCTTGCAGGGGGAGGGAGGGTTGACTACGAGGCAAAGTGGGGGGAGAGACAGACACACACGGGGCCTAGTCGTCACATCTTTTCATGCGAAGAAGCTGTGCCGCTAAACCGTCAGTAATCCGTATTTATTTGCACTAAATATATATTTACAACATTTAGCAAGTTTGTGAATAGGGGAATGGGATAGAGGTGGAGCAGGTAGTGCTGAACTGGTTTGTTTTTGGTTCTCTAGCTCTCCTCCGATACATTCGGGCTAACTAGCTTGCTAGCTAGGTTAGGTGGCTAAACGTAGCTGTAGCGCTTAGCTTGTTTTGCCAGCTTACACCAGACGTAGCTTAATTTCCACAAAATGAAACGTCAGGTACTGGTTTGCTTTCAACGTCGTGTCGAGATATGTAATAACACTTTAAAATATAGTCAAACGGGGCTGCGAATACAAGCCACTTAGCTTAAGGGTTGGTACAGACGTTTTGAGTGTTAGCTAGCAGCTAACGTTAGCATGCTAAAACGGTGGTTTGTTGCCATCTGTCTGGGCTCCATCTACACACTGGAATGGGACTTTTTTTTATTGCGTTTAACCAAGAAAACACAATCAGTGTTTGGTATCAATGTCTTTTTTCTTAAATTTTGAATAACACGTCGTCGCTGCCCTGTGCTGCAATAGAGCAAGACAATCCTGGCAGCAACTGGGCAGCTGTCTGCTTTGCAAACTCCTGCTATAACGTTACATAAAATGCCAAAAATGCATCAATTACACAAATATTTCTATTGACAGCCAGGCAGAGAGCTTATAGCATTGAAATTGACTGGGCATTGCTCGTTTTGTTTCACATTGTTATGAACAACTTGCCATTCTCTGTGTCACAACATTATCTTATACAGAGCTCTTTCTTGTGTTGGAATTTCAGACCCGTTTTTGGTTTCCCAAAACGACTCCGGCCCGGGCCTCAGTCCGCGGTCTAGAGTTTGATAGCGGGCTGAGTGAGACGGAAGCACGTCGGTGTAGAGCTGCCAGCCAGCCCTTGTGCCCCAACCACCATCATGGGAGACAGTCGAGGTGAGAAAATAACTGTACAAAATGTAATTAATGGTGTAACTACATTAATGTCTAGTAGTTGCATCTGGAGACCACTGTTGATATTAACTACAACTTTACAAATTGTACTCACACATTTGTTATCATGTCTGCTGTAGAGTCAGGCGTATGAAATATTTGAAATATGATGAAACAAGAATGTATCCAAGACTTTGCTTAAATGTCAGGATATTGAAGCGTTTAAAGCACATTAGTGACAGCAGCACACTTGACCTATAACCCCCCTGACTTCCAGAGCATACAGTCATTTGAAATGAGTCAGTCAGGCTCAGGCATCCAGATTTCCATTCCACCATTTGTCTAAAGAAAAGTGAAGTTAATGTAATGTTGCGTATTTGAATTTAATTTGTTTTAACATTGTCATTTCAGCATACCCAGTGTGCTGTAAAATTGCATGTTCTGTAGTGGATTTAAGTTGTGAGCCATAAAAAACACTTTCTGAAGTTTCAGAACTCACTGTTACTCTCTGTTCCTGTGACCTGTCTGTCTGCTTGTTACCATGTTGCTGTGCTCTAAGGAAAGTATAGAGTTCACTGTTGGGCCCGGTGTTTAACAGTAACATGAGAGCTTTGTATCAGTGTTGCACCACTTTGCTTTGAAACGCTGATCCTACTCAAGGAAATTAATGGCAAACCATGCCAGTGTGAGTGACATGCTCAACTTGTTTAGCTACACAGGACTCTCCACTCTCTCAAAATGCACCTTGAAGTCAGTATGCAAGTGCTTACACAGTGCTGCATCAGAAAATAATGGAAACTTGTGAGCAAAAATACCTTAAATTAAAGAATAGAAGAAATGTTCACAGTAATTAAAAAGCGTGGCAGTTCGCATTTGTTGAGTTGCTAAGTATTCACATTATAGTGCAAGCACTGGCATCCAGAAGCCACAGCAGATGATTTGTGTGGGCATATGATTGGCTGATTTCTTTTCCGTGTGTTTGAGGCAAGAAAAATAGATTAGATCAGATGACAACCAAGTACACAGCCTTAAGCAGAGAAAATGCAGCACACAGCCAGCTGCAAATAAAAGCACCAGCAAAATACAAACCACAACATAAGCAAAAAATAAACAAAACAACTGGCATAATAAAAATCTAATGCGGTGGAAGGATGGTGGAGAATTGATTAAATCACCAGTGTTTCCAGCACAAGGGAAAAAATATGTTTTCATGTTTCATTAAATTTGACCCAAAAAGGGCCCACGATTCCACCAGATTCAGATCACAAATTTAAAGAATAGCTTCTAGAAAAGTGAAAATTATACACCAGTCAGTTAGAATAAATGCACATCTCAGGTAAACCTGACTGACACTGCTGCATGGAAACAGATGATAAATTCTAAGAATAACTACAAAAGGCCAAATGCTGCTTTAAGTTGTCCAGTTTCAAATCAAATCAAATCAAATCCTGTGATGTTAAGAGCAAAGTAAATTTTACTTGGAATAAAAATTACACTTTGCAATAAGGATTTTTAATCAATGTGATTGTCATTCGCCAAGACAGCACTACAGTAGAGTTGGCAGTAATTACTAGCATCCCATTTTTGCTTTGATCTAAAACGCATTAATATACTTCAAACCAACACTAGAAACAAACCCCACGGCCTCAGATGGGGATCCATATCACCTCTGTTAATAAACTTTTTGAACCACATTATTTTCATTGATGCTTACATTAGCTATTTGCATATGTCCATTCTGCTGTCTCTTATCAGATTCCCGCAGCCCGGACAGTTCGTCTGTGTCCTCCCCTCCATCAGGCCAACGCTCACCCCCTCTGGTTCCCTCAGCCGCTGCTTCCATGACCTCCCTTCCTCCCATCACCACCGCCGGGGTCAACAGCCCCATCAGTAGCATAGGCTCCCCCTTTTCCGTCATCAGCTCTTCTCTGGGCTCGCCCTGCCTCCCTGGCACGCCATCAGTGGGCTATGGCCCCATTAGCAGCCCGCAGGTAAGGGAGCACTGTTGTACCTTCACTTGTTTTCCTGTTTTGTCACAGTTAATATTTTGGTTTATTTTCCAGGCTTAAGTACAGTTTCAAATCTAGCTGCTCCATAGGCTAAGTCTTTTACAGTGTGAACAGGATTTATCTTTGGCCAGAGAATATATGCACTGGATTACTTAAATAGTATTTTATGAAAATGGTTTACATGGCTCTTACGTCAGGTAAAAAGGCCCCTTAGCAGATTTTGCTCAGGGACCCAGAGAGATCAGGATCGCCTCTGGTGTCACAGGATTTATGAATCATGCTTTCAGGTGATTCAGTTTAGCTTTTACTGGAGGACGGCTCCAATGTGTTGGAGACTGATGAAACATTTAAAGACAAAATGGAGATGGCTGCAAAACTGCAGAGAAGTGCAAGCCACTTAGTTTGTGGTGCAAAAAATCAAATAGCCATGTGTTGTTTTTTTGTTTTGTTTTTTTTGTTTTGTTTTTCACTGTTACCTTTTGCAGGTAACAGTGAAAAACAAAACAACATGACAGCTAATCCATCTCCTACTACTATACAATAATATCAAATACATCATGTTTGTTATGTTTGACGTTAAAGCATAACTAAATAAAAATTACTGCCTTTAATTCAATATGGTGCCCTTCATCACGGAATTGTGGATAGAATGGTTGTCTTTCTTTTCCATGACGCCATACATATTTTGCTGACAATTTCTTAATGTGGTTTTTTCCCCACTCCTATTCATCTCATCTGTTTGCCTCGATCTTCACATGCCAGATATCATGAGTTTTGTTCTGAAGACCTTCTTTGTCTTTACCAGTTAGTCAGAGAGAAATATTAAAGGCAAGGCAGGGCTTAGAGAGAAGGAGGAAAAGGACAAACAGTAAAAACAAGGGGTGCACACTTTCCTCACTGTAATCTTAGGCTTATTTTTCAGTCATGGGGATGATGTTAACCATGTACTTTACATTCTTATGACATGCATTTAAAAAAGAAACTCTCCCTTGATGCCATTATGAACACCATCGTTTCTGTCGTTCTGTCAGATCAACTCAACAGTTTCCATGTCGGGGCTCCATGCAGTGAGCAGCTCTGATGATGTGAAACCTCCACTGGGCTTGAAGCAGCTGTCGTCCCACAACCCAGGGCCGATGCTTTCCCAGAAACGCCTTTGTTCCATCTGCGGTGACAGATCCTCTGGTGAGTATACACCTTAAATACAACACCTGCTTTTTATTTCTATAAAGTCTAAACAATTAAATAGTTGGTCAGAGGCCCTAAGATCCTTTAAATTTCAGCTTTGAAAGAATTCGTCATCCTTTCCTTGTCTTAGTTGTTTGGCTCTTCTCCTCCCCACAACCTACAGGTAAACACTACGGTGTCTACAGCTGTGAGGGCTGCAAAGGCTTCTTCAAGAGAACAGTGCGCAAAGACCTGACCTACACCTGTCGGGATAATAAAGACTGTATGGTGGACAAGAGACAGAGGAATCGCTGCCAATACTGCCGCTACCAGAAGTGCCTGGCGATGGGCATGAAGAGAGAAGGTGAGCAAGCAGGGAACTTCAGCACACCTTGTACACCACTCGTTCTCAACCTCCTCTGGTCATGACCCCAAAAAATGAGGCCACTTTGTGACACCCTTTCACACACAAAGTGGTGCATTTTCTTAAAAATTATGATAAATTATTTAAGGCTGACAGAAAGACTTCTAACATGACTTTAAAAATGGGTTATGTATTGTTAGCAGAAAAGCTGTGGTGTATTTGTTAGGGAAAGACGGACACATATTTGATTCAGCCTTGCAGCAGCACTCTGTCATATTATGTGTCATCCACTTCAAATCTGATTTCAGTGCATTCGGAGAGTATTCAGAACCCCTTCCATTTTTCCACATTTTGTTGCGTTGCAGTCTTAGGCTTAAGTTCCTCATTAATCTACATTCAACACCCCATAATGATGAAGTGGAAACAGAATTGGAAAATAAAAAGATATCACATTGACATAAATATTGAGACCCTTCGCTATGACAAATTTAGCTCAGGTGCTTCAGTTCATTGGACATGATTTGGTTTCATCAGACCAAAGAATCTTTTTTCTCACACTCTGCCATGAAGGCCAGATTGGTGGTGTTGCAGTGATGGTTCTCCGTGTGGAAGTTTCTTCCATCTCCACACAGGATATCTGGAGCTCAACCCCAGTGACCATCAGGTTGTTCACCTCTGTGAACAGTTCCTTCAACCGTGTGGTTTTTTTTTTTTTTGGGGGGGGGGGTTGGCTCGGCTCTGATCTGCATTGTCAGCTGTGAGACCTTATATTTACAGGTGCGGGTGTGTGCTTGTCCAAATCATGTCCAATCAGCTGAATTTACCAGAGGTGGACTCCAAGGTGTAGAAACATCTCAAAGTTAGTAGGAAGATCTGTAGATGATCTCATGGCAAAGGGTCTGAATACTTATGTCAATGTGATATTTCAGTTTGTCCTTTTAAACAAAATTTAAATGAAAATGAATTTTTTTTTAAGCATAAGGCTGCAACGTAATAAAATGTGAAAACTGAAAGGGTCTGAACAGTTTGCATGCACTGTATTTTAGACTGTTGTAACATTCATCAGTTTGATTGATAGGCTAATTTCTGCATTTATGGTTCTGAAAGAAACTGGTTCCCTCTTAACAATGGCATATTTGTTCTGTGGGACGGGTACTGCTAATAAAAAGCTCACTGCTCATATGTATCATAAAAAAACGAAAGTTTTGCCAACTTCACTTGGGGCCAACAGACTGGCTGTTTCCCAGCTCAGGGTCTGCCTCATCCAAAATCAAAATTTCAATTCCGGACACGTCCTTACATGTTATCAAGAGTCTCCCTTTCCAAAGGCCCTTCCAGATCTGTTGGAGAAATGTCAGCCTTCTTTTGCCTAAAATTAGAGGTCACAGTTGTACATCCATTGCAGCCCACCGTATCCTAAAATCGATTGCATGTCACTTGAATAGCACCTGAAAGGTATTTGCTTCCCTTTTATATTTTTTCATGCTTTCACTTGGACATTTTTTCAGTCAGTGTGGTAGAATAATAAACCAGGAACAAACACAAGGGGTTTGGGTACATTCAATAGGCATAACAATGTGTTGTATCAGTCCTTGTCTAGTCTGCACATTACATAATCATCTCATATTTACCAGGTGTTGAGTCTCCAGGTGGCCACCAGTCATCGGTAAATACATCCCATGATTTGGACCAATGAAAAAGCAAATTCAGGAGCAAAGCATATGTTTTGTCTAGTTCGTAACACTGTTAAAAAGATTCCCTTCATGTTTATAATGAAACGTCCAACTCCAGCTGAAATTCCTATCACATTAGTAACAGTGATAGTACTAATGAGCTGATGTAGCTGATTCTATTCTTGTAATACTCAAAGTGCATTACATTAAAATGAAACAGACAAAACCATTAAGGAACTACAGCTGATCTGTGTGTTACGTCTTAACACTGAAAATCACATTAAACCATTTTAAACCAGTCAGTCTGAGATTATCTGCTGCTAAATCTCTTAGTGTTGAGCAGTGTAGATAAGAGCTCACTGTACTGTGCTTTCTCAAACAAGATTAGGACTGAATTCCCCAGCATGTTACGACGCTACTGTATCGTAGGCTGATCATAGCTCAGTTTATGTTTGATAGGTTGCTGAGATGCTATAAAGCCCTGAATAGTCACAGAGCATTAAGTGAATACAGATGACAGGAACATTGAAGGCAGCTGCTTTCAGTTGCAGGTACTATAGCAGGTCTATGTCATCTGCAAAACCTCAACCTGTAAATCCTGAGCCTAACTTTTTGATTTCATCCATAACCTTAAATAAGATCTATTCCTCTCATTTAAGGTTGTGGGTGAAGTTAAGCTTGAGTAATGTTAGCACAGTAGGGGATAGGAAGAACGAGTACAGAGTGGTAAAGGGGGAGATGGGGGTGGGTAAGCCTTGTAAACACTAACCCCCTTTCCCCCTGTCTTCCTCTTTTTGTTTCCTCTCGTTCTCTCTCTCCCCCCCCTCCCTCCTTCTGTAGTGGCCACGATGAACGACAGATGTAAGGAGAAGAGGGAGGGAGGGGTGTATGTCTGTGCCTGTATGAGTGAGCAAGAAGCAGAGAGATAGTACATTGCATATCAGTTAGAAGGAGCTAGTTTCAAATCTTTTCCATAGTTTCATGCCAGCGCTCAGAGGTGGACCAGTGCCAGCCTTAAATCACTTCCCCATGTTTTTTTTTAACCTTTACAGATCCAGGGAAAGTTTTCTGAGTAAGCACACTCCCTTTAATCATCACCCTGCTTTACTTTAATGTAACTTATTGTTTATAGTCACCTTGGTGCTGCCTAGTAAGATCACAGTTACTACATTGAGCCAAAGAGCAGTTCCATGTCTGCTAAGGAGCATTAATTTCCCTGTTCAAGCACACTTTGATGTTTGCAGTAGATAAAGGAAAGATGTTACCTGAATTTCCCACAAGCCTTTGATTCTTCTACAGTGGCAGCTTTCCACCACAAACCCACTTAATGCTAGCTGCTGTCAAGCTTTTTCTTTTTCTGCGTTAAATATAGACACAAATTAACAGTAAAAGTAGATTAAAGTATTTTCTTTGATTCATATTAAGTGCATATAGTAGGATATTGTTGTCAGACATGTTAATAATCAATAATCAATTAATCATCAAAAATAATACTTGTTATTCTTTGACAGAGGCTTATTTGAACAGTTGATACATGCTGTTTAAGTTGTATTAAAATCATAAACTTAGTAATGACATCACATACAATTAGTATTGTGTTTATTAGTACATACATCCTGCTCAAATTCTGTTTGTCGCGATTGAACGAATATCCAACAACAGTTTAAAAAGATAAACATGATTTAATCTACAAACATTTTTGGTGTCAGTTTGATGAGACTGTTTGTTAACACAGTGCTGCTCATATCTATTTGGACATTTTCTGTTGTATGCCGCAGCTGTCATCTTGGACACAACAGTGTCGACCATTTTTAATCAAATCTCCACCCTCACAGTTTTAGGCCAAAGTAGTGATCCTAAAGCAACCAAGTTAGTAACAGTAGGATGTTGATGGCTGATCAAGCCAGTCACAAAACCTCAGTCTGTGTCTACTGATGTCTGTGGGTGGACTTCCGACTGCAAAGGTTTTGCAACAAAATATTAGATACCATGACCTGAGCTCGTAAACGTCATGAAAATCAGAAACCCAGTTTCCTTAATCTGGGTAAGGGATTAAGAGAAACTTTGTTACACCTGTTGAAAAATGTTGATGTTTAGACAATGAAAAATTAAGTCTGGACAAAATGTCAAATTTCATCATCATTATCACCTGAATATCACTTTAAAACAATTAGTTATAATGATGATAATAACATGAACAACAACAATGTGTGTTGAGTATGTCATGTGTGGTCCATTTCTGCTTTGGTAGTGTGCCTTTGGTAGTGAAAGAAGTATGAAAGACAGTATGAGAGACTTTGAATTTATCATATATCTGTGTCACTCTGCTTTCCCACTGTTTTGCACATTTTTTCACATGAATTTGATCTCGCTCTTTTATCTTTCTCCATTCTTGTTGCCTCTTTTTGTATGCAAATCTCCTCCTACACCAATCATTTTCCCTCCTTTCTCCTCTTCACTGTCCACACATTTGTGCGTCTGCTTCAACTTATCCATTCTGTTCTCTGTTTGCACATCCTTCCTACTCATCCTTCTTTCACCTTTCCTTAACTTTCTTTGCTGTTTTCCTGTTGTTGTATTTGAATGTTCTCTACCTCATCCTCATCCATTCCTTTTCTTTTGCTCCTTTCCTGCTTCTTCTGTTGCTACATATTGACCTTCTTTCACCCATCCTCCTAATCCACATTTTCTCCTGTCTGCTCTCTCTACTCTTCCTCCTCTTTCTTGTCCTTCATTGTTTTCTCCAATGTTCCTCTCTGCCCAATCCTCCATCCTGCAGCTGTCCAAGAGGAACGGCAGAGGAACAAGGATCGAGAAGGCGAGGTTGAGTCGACCAGTGCAGTGAACGAGGAGATGCCTGTGGAGAAGATTTTGGAAGCAGAGATGGCTGTAGAGCAGAAGACAGAGCTTCATGCTGATGGAAGTTCAGGTGGCAGCTCTGTGAGTAGTCAGGATGGAGGATATTAACCACAAACTGTCTTGCACTGAGGATCTTTGTGTTTGAGATGCTTACTGAACATATGAGATGATTGCCTGTTGATAAGAATAACACAGTGCCTGATAGTCATGTTATTTTATGGAATAATTACCAACAACCCTCCAATTATGCATTGTTCAGCCCAACGATCCTGTCACCAACATCTGCCAAGCAGCAGACAAGCAGCTCTTCACCCTCGTGGAGTGGGCTAAGAGGATCCCTCACTTCTCTGAGCTGCCCCTGGATGACCAGGTCATCCTGCTACGTGCAGGTAAAGTCTCAGACTGACTAGAGAAGCTTTAATGAATCAGGCGTGATTCTGCTGATTTGGCTGTTTTCTCCACCTTTCCTTTGAGAATTTGAGAAAAATCATGGCCTTGAAAGTTCTTGAAAATAGTCTAAGGAGATCAAAACTCAATTATGACTTTGAGTTGGGGGTGGGGGTAAGTGTGTATTTTCCATACTCTGCTCTGGGTGGGCAGTTGTTTCCTGACATATCCACCACTAAGTGTCCTGTGTTCTATTTATGTCCTGGTAAACTTGTTAAAGACACGTCACAGAGAAATTGGAATTCAGAGGCCACAACGATCAGCTTTTCCTCTATTGTGTTTAAAGTTAAACAAGTTCTTTTTTGAATGTGTCGTGCTCAGCGGGGGGCGCAGGGCCACAGAGCCAGGTTCCAGCTTTTTGAATCAGTATGTGTGAGTTGGTGTTTAACGACAGATTTTCAATTTGCTAAATTAAGACCCTGAGCATTCAGTCATATCAGGTGTTAAGGAATAAAAAGCGGTCGAACAACAGTAGAATATTTAGACACCTTGATTCACTATTATTACTGAGACCCCAACTCTTCAACAGGCTGGAATGAACTCCTGATTGCATCGTTCTCCCATCGCTCCATCTCAGTGAAGGACGGGATTTTACTGGCCACCGGCCTGCATGTCCACAGGAACAGTGCTCACAGTGCAGGTGTTGGAGCCATCTTCGACAGGTAATACACAGATGCATATGTATAAACCCTGACAGACATATTACAACAGTGATTTCCCCAACTCCATTCAGGAGTTTGGGCAGGTGACCCAATTGAAGAGGACATGCCAACATAAAAATATTCTGTTCATTGGAGCAGTGTGTGATTTAAGTGCTTTTTAAGAGGCCTTTCTACTCCACTCTGAAATCCAAACTGTAGGATCCCTGCTTGGAATAGATTCCCCTCCACGCAGAATTAGGACCACCTACTCTTAGCCTGAAATAGGCTGACCTTTAAAGGCCAGGTAGAATCCACAATTCCCTCTTTAAATCACCTGGTAATTCCACGTCAGTCCTGAGAAATAGATGAATAAAGAAAGAACACTTTCCTTTATTTATCCACATGATTTTTTTGTCTCTGATGGTTTCACACTCACTGTTTTTATAAGATAAACACACTTTAGCTGGATTAGTGACTGGGATAAGAATTTAGGATACTGTGTCTTCATTTTTGGTTGGCTGCAGCTGCTGTGTTCTGCGTTGGCTGTGATTGGCTGAGAGACTTTGCTGCTTTAGTACTGCCTGTAGGGTGACAGCGCATGCCCGGGGAGGCTGGTGACTAATGCTTACCCATAGACATGCATGCGCACACACGCGCGTACACACTCAGTGGCATAGCGCCTGTTGCAGCATTTGATAATGTGATCATGGCTGGCTAATGTACAATACTAACTTGTGAATATATAATAAGAATGTCCCTCAAATACTTTAAAATATGTTAGTTTACATCCCATTATTGTACAGGACACTGGGAGGCCATGGGTATATAGTTTGGTGTTAAATTTTCCTTTCTTCTGACCACAACATAACTGTGTTCTTAATCCTTTCTTGACATGAACACCTTTGTCATCTCTGGATTATAAAATAATTACAGTCCTCACATAAACCAGACTGTCGGTTCATGATCATTAGATACAAATGCAGAAGATTCTGATAATCATCTGTGGGGATCACTGCCAGTCTTCATATCTGCTCCAAGGTCACGTTGTAAAATACGATCACTGTCTCAGGGACATTATGGGTAATAATATAGAATCCTGAAATACTTATTCCATGGTTACTGGTTAATAAAACAGAAACACAATTATAACCATGGCCTCTCTAACCTTCTGTATTACTGTATCAACCATTAGTTATTACTTAAAAAGACAATTTACATGTTTTTGACCTGTCACTACAAACCAGTAATGACACAATTGAAAATACAGCATTTAGGTGTTAGGTTTTTTGTTTCAGAATTGTCTTTAATTAAGATGTGATAATAAATGCTCGTTCATGTCATAATGGGATGTTAGTGCATTATCCTGGTATTTTACATTAGCAGATCTTACTGCATTTTCTGAGCTTTTAGTGAGACATTTTGTTCATTACATCATCACCTGCTTTAATTAAAAATTGCAAATCTCAATTACTTTTATGTAAAACCCCAATTACGTCACAACGTGTCGATTCACTGTTAATTACACAGTAATTACATTGTTATAAAGGGTAATTTTGCTGAGAAATCCAGTCAGGTTTAAAGCAAGCTTACTGGGCTCCTGGCACATGGCTCAAAGGTTTTCCTCTGATACGTATTAATTTTTTCTAATAGCACTACTTCTAGCTGCAGGCTTCTGTTTCAGCTTGGCATCAGCATCTGTTTGAAGCTACTCAATCATATGTTATCAAGGAGGATGTAAATAATAAAAATATCTGATTATCATTTCTCTACAATGACAACTTGAGTTAGATTTCTCACTAGGGGACACCTGAAGTGCACAACAGAGCAGCCAACAAAACAACCGCACAAAGCAGAAAACAACAAAATAGAGCTACACAAAAGAAAAATATGATATTTCACAACACAAATTGAGAAAAGAAAAAACACCATATATCAGAAAACTCAACATTTCACAACAGCAAAGGCTTGGTGCCTACTATATTTGTCATTCTAAGCAGGACGGACATTTGCTGATCCCAAATCCACCAGGGAGGGACCACAAAGAAAAGCCTTGCCCATTTCTATACACACTATACATTTCTATACATCACTCCATTTGAGTGATATTGTAGCCATGCAGTCAATAACGAGAATGACAGATATAGTAGGCACCTTTCTTTTCCGTTTTGTTGTGTTTTCTGAGATGTTGTGTTTTTCTGTTGATTTCTGTTTTGTCTGTTGTTCATTTGTTTTCTTAAATGTTGTATTTTGCACTTTGAGCCTCTGTTTTTCACACATTTAAAGCCACAGTTCAGTTAAATTTTCCAAATTTACATCTCATGACGTTTTGGCATTTAATTACAAAAGTTCAGAGTTAATAGTCTTTCACTCATTAGTGTCACCTGTACTAATGGTTTTCTGCTGTTATGCGTTTGGCTCATAAGATTTATCATAACCTCCTTTCTGCTTATTTTAATACATGTGAATTTAGTGGTGCCGTATGTAAGACTACAGTCTGTGATGTCATAAAACTGATCAAATGTTCATCAGAGGGCCACATTTAGCAGTGTCAGTGTTAGGGTGAAGGTGCAAGATGTAGAAAAGTCTGAGCCCAGACATGAGAAATGTTAACAATCTCCACAGTTTTAAACATACCAGGAAGTAGTTTGTAACACCACAGGTGAAATCATATGTCAGCACTATCTCTCAGGCTCAGAAAACAAACAATACTGTAATAATAATGTAACTGTGTAATGACATTGTAATAACACATTGTGATTGAATACACAGGGCGCACAATGCCGAGGTTGGGGCCATATTTGACAGGTAATTACGCCACTACACAAACACTTTTCTTAAACCCCTCCTCTTGAGTCAACATTGAGACAAACACAGAACCAAAGCTCAAAGGTTGATGCTTTCAGGCATTTCCGCAGCTTTGCAGAGGCCAGCCGGGTTTCACTAAAAGAACATTATTCTGAACAACATTCGCTGAGAGCTGTTTGACCGAATGACTCGGTGAACTACAGCGGCGTGGGTTAGACGGTGATGTGCTGCTTTTTCAGTTTGAATTCAGCAGCGTATTTGGTTTGTGACTTTGATCGCCTCGTCCAATCGCCTGCAGAAAACGTTTCATCTTTTGCCCATTAATGATGCCTCCTCTTACCAAACCAAACTCTTGTTGAGCCTCGCCAGACCATAATGAGCAAATCCAAACGTGTGGGCTGGCTTTGTGAAGCTAAGCTAGCTTTCCCAGGGCTTTAATGGTGGAATGTGGTTGTATGAGAAAATACAGTATTATTCCAGCTTGGGATACTCTTTAACACAGTCAGGTCAGTTAGTCTTGAGAGGTCGCAATTTACTGGTGAGCCTTTTGGAGGTGTTGTTGGCCCTTTTCAAGCCAAGGAGACGGCCATTTCCACCACTTTCAAAACTAAAAATGAATAAAGCATTTACCCTTTGTGCTGAGTGTGTATAACAACTTCATTTGGCACTCCACTGTGTTGTGGGCGTGGGCGGTGTGAGTTCAAATCAGTCCACGTCGTTAAACTCAGATGTCTGTTTCTGATGATTGAGTAGCAAATAAACTGTCCCCTCTTTCTCGCCCCTCTCGCCCTGGACTGTAATGACCCCTCCTCCTTCATCCAAGTCGTATTCTGGGAGGAGAACAGAAGTAGTTTAAAAAGTACTTAGGTTGCACATACGGCCCACACGAAGCCTTTAAAGTCCAAACTTACATTCTGTGTATTATTGCACTACACATCTAATGAAGCATGATTACTTCTTTGATTAAAAATGTATTGATATGTTGGTAAGTTGGTAAGAAAAGTTTTGGTATTTATCCTGTTTACCAGTGTTTTTAGTTTCTACTGGTTGCCTGCATTGTTGTTGAATAACAGGGCTCATATCTTAGTTAAAGATTTGTAAAGAATTTTAAATATGAAGTAGAGTATCTCACTCTGACACTCTCTTCATTGCATCAGTACTTTACTGTCAAATAAAATGACTTGTTAGAGATTGATATGAATACACAAGCAGTTATAAAAAAATGAGGATTTTAGCCAAAGCCATGGCCCACCTCAAAATTAGCAAGTTTTAAACCCTTAACTTATATTAAAAAAGACATTAACTGTTACCAAATGTGTGTTTAGCCCCTGAACCTTGGCTGCCATATACTCCAGTGGAATAAAGGGGATTTAAAAAAAGTCTTTTTTTACTCTCCAGCCATGGTAAATTTCAGCATTTTACAATCACTTTCATAACACTGGACAGCTTCCACATATTTGTTAGCACAGCTGATTATAAATACAAGAAAGACAAGCAGAAATTGATTTATTAAGCAGGTAAAACCAAAAAACAAGAATCAGCCACAGCCAGAGCTTCCCACCATTTGGTGGCAGCAGTTTGCTGCCCCGACCAGTTTTAACCGGTGTTTGGTTTTTTTGGGATTGTTTTTTCCTGCTGAACCAGCAGTTCAGCCATGAACTAAGTGGTTTGGACATAAAGTCATTACTCTGAGCAGTAACCATAAATAACAATGTGATTATGGAGCCAGGACTCTCTCTGTTGTTCTTACTCTCCTCTTTCCCCCCTCTCTTGTTTTTATCGCTTCCCTGCTCTCTTTTTTTCCTTATGTTCTTCATTCTTCTCTTGTCCTTTCCTTTGTTTCCTCTCTCTTACCTAATCTGGCATTGTCCTCCTGTCTCCATCTGGGACTTCCCCCTCTCCTCTCCTCTCCTCAGGGTTTTGACGGAGCTTGTAAGCAAGATGAGAGACATGCAAATGGACAAGACAGAACTTGGCTGCCTTCGAGCCATCATCCTCTTCAACCCAGGTATGTAGACAGGTGGAATATTGAAAATCAATGTGATAAATATCATTAGGGACTCAAAAGTGGACAAATCCATGTCTGAAAAATTTAAGAATTTTAAAATGGGAGACAAGTACAGTGTATTAAGAGTTAATATAAATGTTCACTGTTTTCACCTGAAGATGCCAAGGGTCTGTCCAACTCCAGTGAGGTGGAGCTCCTGAGAGAGAGGGTGTACGCGTCTCTTGAGGCTTACTGCAAACAGAAATACCCTGATCAGCAGGGCAGGTAGGCTGTACATACAGACACACACACAACAGTTGAGGTTGGTAGTTGTGACCATTAATGCTGCTGCTCTTACACAGTTCGATAACATTCAACTCAGCAGCTTTAACATATCACTGCAGCACAGAGCAGCTGGTTAGAGGCTGGATATAATGCAGTGGTTTCTGACAGGACTCATCACAAGAGAAATCTACAAAAAAAGACACGTGGATGGTCTTTTGTTAGGAACTCTTACTTAATGATTGGTCACTCGACAAACTGGACAGTCATCTCTTGATAGAGATGACATATTTCTGTTAAAGGCCATAACTACCGCGGTTGCATACCTGTACAATTTTGTAAAGTCATAGGCAACATGAGGGAATGCCACAAAGTGATTGACTGATTGCCACAGTAGTACATATGCTTTCAAGAACAGAGCTGGCAGAAGAAGTAAAAACTCACCTGACTTACATTCATTTTGTTATATTGTTTATATTGAGGAATAACTGCTGGGTAAGATGTTCAGGTGTAGACAGCACAGTGAGCAGAAATGAAGCTTTACACTGTTATATATGATATTATTAGATATTGTGATGTTGAGGAAAGAATTTTGTGATGTATCTCTACTCCAAAACCTGCAGTTATGTGATTTACTGACCTATAGCCACTCCTCACTCTACTCTCCTCGTGATCCTTCTGTCCTTCGTCCAGGTTTGCGAAGCTGCTCCTCCGGCTCCCAGCACTGCGCTCCATTGGTCTAAAATGCCTGGAGCACCTGTTCTTCTTTAAACTGATTGGTGACACACCCATTGACACCTTCCTGATGGAGATGTTAGAGGCACCTCATCAGCTCACCTAGAGGAGCCAGGTTCGGTCCGGTCAGGATCCGATGCACACCAGGATTACCAGCACGTCACCTCGTGTTGGCTCGTTGGCTCTTTTCGTTGGGCCTCACTTAACTGCAGCACCTGCTGGTTTAAATGTACCGGCTCTCACACTTGTATACACACACAAAGACACACACACACACATATTCCCTGTCACCGGCTAATTATCTTCACACATGCAAATGCAGGCCTTTACCTGCATGCATGAAGTGACATACAACATAGCTAATACACAGATAATATGGCCCTGAATGAACAGTATGCTAACACACAAGCATACTCAAACACACACACACACACACACACACACACACACAAACACACACATTTTCACCATTTTTTCCCATACTCAGTTTTCCACCATAGGGGTTGCGATTCAAGGAATACATGCCCTTTTTATCACACTTATACAGTAAATGTCTTAATTTTAAGTTAGCCTTCAGTTTTCACATCTTCATCTCACAGTGGGTTCTTGCTTCTGCGTAACTGGTATACTTCCCTTGTTTTTACTTGGGTTACTTAGTTACACTGCCGGCTGCACCTCTGTATGTTGTATCCATCACTAGCCAGTTAGTTATTCATGTATGGTTTTAGCTTCAAATCAGGTGCATAGCATTTCAATCAACTATCCACCATCAAACTAGTTCACTTCTTATTGATCAGGAGGTGTCCAGTAATGGACGGGCAGACCCACCTTCCCAGTGAGTTCATTCAATCTCGTAAACATTGAAATATTTTATGCTTATTTTGAATATTCATGCTGAAACTTGTTTGAGTTTCTATTTTGAAGTACTGTACTCATGAAATGAGAGCTTTTTCCAAGGCATTGAAATCCAGGAAAAGGGGGCTGGGAGCACTTTGTTGAGCAGATAAACTAAGTCCCTCCCACCCTGATGCGCACAGCGGGCTTTGTAAGGCAAGAAGAATGACTTGAATTATTATAATTATTTTTTTTTTTTTTTAGTTTTGATTTTATCTTTTTCTCTACTTTGGCAGTTGGTTGGCATTTTAAACAGCTTGAGGCTCCCAGGAAGTACAGCTTCATGCAAGACAAAAGAGTATTTGTTTCTCTTTTATCTCCTGTTCCCCCAAATCCTCCCTTTGCTGGTGGTCATTGATGCACTTTTGTGAGTTGTAACTGTGTAAATGTTCCTGTTCCCTAGAAATGACCATCTTTTCTCAGACACCTAAGAACCTTGAAGGTACTACGTGTAGGGTTTTCTCATTATTGCAAAAAAGAACCAGGTTTTGAGAATTAGTCTTGACTATTAGTCTTGATGGGCTGCTGTCTATTCCAAATAATCTCGTTTGTATCAGCTGTCCATTGGACATGGAAGAGAAAAGATTCTCTGCTCTCTGAACTATTCGGCCTGTATCCCCGATCTCCCGATCGAGTAAATAAATAAGTCTGGTGTTTGACCCCTCTACCCAGCAGCTGTTGAAGTTACTGAAGCATGTGAGAGGCATTGCTTTGTATTCAAAATGCCTCTCTGTAAAGTTAGGTGGAAAAAGAGATGGAAAGTGTTAAGACCAGCAGAAATAATCTGACAGTGGCAATAATGCAACTTTTCATTTCACCTGGTAGTTAATCACTGTCTAATTTGGCTGATCTGCAAACAGAACTTCTGCATCCCACCGCTCATGATGGATAACTGGCTGTGGACATGGATTGGCAAATAATGAACATTCATTTGAATTACAAATGATTATTTGTGTGTTGTGTTACCATAATGCAATAATGAAATTAATTAGTGTTAAATAATGGAAATCCTACACCTACTACCTGCAGCTTTGGAAACTTTATTCAGTGTGTATTGGCTCAGTGCTTGCTACTTTTGTACAGTAGATGTAAATAAAAAAATAAAAAAAAACACAGGAGTTATGCAGAAACAAAAGCCTGATCACACACGTGAATGGGAAATGATATGGTTCCAACAAACAAATTTAAAAGCTCAAGCTATTTTCTGCTGTTGGATCAACCTCCCCTGTGATGACGTCATCATGAAATTGTTATTGAGCCCAGGGCCAAACCACACCTCACTGCTGCTTTTGCACCAACTTCTTGCCAGTGTTTCCTGTTGTTCTTTGCAACTGATTGGCTGGATTTCATTGACAATGGCACTTGACATTTACTGTGATTGAAACTTTATGAGCAACTGAATCTGAGCATTGCAGTGAGAAGTCAAATGCAGCTACCACGTGATCAGGAGACATAAAGCAAACTATAAATTAAACCGTCTACACTCGCTCCAAGACGAGCATTACTGGGGTACACATAAAGATTTTATTACCATTTTTGTTAGTAAAATATTTAAGAGTGATGAGTGTTTAGTCACCACATTTAGTAGAAATTAGACACATACATTTTGCAGTATCATTCTACAGGGAAGAGGCACAGCTGTCCTCTACCAGGTGCTAAATAACAAATATGGTCTTTTAGTTTAAAATTTGCACATTTACATCAATGCAAACACAGTATGCAAGTACACAGACAAATCAGACAGCCGTTGTCCACTCTTTGAACAGGCCTGTTTAAGTTGTAGATTTCTCTCTTAGATTTTTTTTCTTTTTGTTTTTCTATGACCCCTAACTTTATTGCAGACTCCCTACCATGGAAAATGAACACCAGCTAAGTGCTCGTACATTTTGGCTGCAGCTGATGAGTCTTTGTACTCTGCCAGACACAGCCAGAGTCTTTTGTATTGTAGAAAGCAGTTAGGCTGGTGGAAGCAATGAACATAGCTGTTGAATTTTTGGGGTTCACCAGCTACTTCGACTAGAATGAGCAATGAGCTTCCTGCCCTGCAGATAGTCCAAATAGTTCTTCTCAGAGAGGATCCTTGGCCTCCCCCATATAATGTGGACTTGGAGGCTGGCAGTTTGATGACCTGTAAGACAGGTGGTTTTGTTTAACACGTCAATGAGTTGGTCTAACCTTGGTGTTGTTCCAGTTTTCCTCCATCTGTGCATACGTACAACCAACTCAACAAAGTAGTCTACAGATGTCCATTAATTTCTGACATGCAGAGAAAAGTCAGCCCCTCATGCATCACTGCTGCCTCACGTTCGTGTTGGCAAAGAAAAGCAAGGTGGCGGTGGAGCTTATGATTTAGGTGACATGCACCAACATCTGCCAGCATTCTTGTACTGTACATGCTGTGATACAGTCTCAGTGCTTTATGGCTCCAGTTGGTTCAGATGAACTAACACACACAGAGCTTTGAGACTTCAGTAAAGAGGATTTTGTGGCCACCAGGCTTCACAATCTGGATTAGATGTTAGCTATCCTAAGACAATAGGACTATGGAATTAAGTTTTTGAGTGCAACCCAAAATTAGCTTTTTCCCCCCCAGTCTCTCAGAGAGTTGATTCACTCAAGGATGCATGCTTTTGTAAATAATCTCATCTTTGGTTAGATTGACGTCTCAGCAACTTTCTCTGCAGGATTTTATTTTTGGAGCTTCCTCTGTTGAATGTTTAAGCCTGCTGCTATTGCATCATGTTTATAGCCGGGGATGGGAATGATTACACAATCAGTCAAGTGCTGGAGGATCCGCAGGTTGACATTAAAATCCTAGTCACATACACAGCTGACTAAGCAAATGCCATCTTTGTTGATAAATCATCAAAATCCAAAATATGCAACTTGTATATTCTTATTGTGGTAACATGGTTAAAAAAAAAGTCGTCATACAATATGTGCATTGTGTTTCTGGCATTTGTAAATTCAGCTTAGTCTGTTACATAAATGAATTGGCAGTGGAAGTGTTCAGAATTCTCATCCCTCCATATAACAGCAATGCATTTAAGTTTTGCTATGCCATTTCTATATTTCTCTATATTTTGCTATGAGTTTAGGTCATTTAGAGAATGATAAACAGTATACAGTCGGTGCAGGTTCTGTATGCTGAGCCACTTTAAGCTTTGCTGATCAGACAGACTGTTTTTAAAAGCAAGAGCTGATGGTTGGGTATTTCATTTTTTTTTCTGCGTTTGTTATAGGGTATGTGTGGCCACATGTGTATGCTTCTGTGCACATGTGTATGGAATCTGTCTGCAGCTACGCCTTTTGACTGGCAGATACTGTGGCTTTGGCTGTTATGTGCTGAGCTGTTGCATTGATTTGAGGAGCAACATAATGAAAGGATGCTTAGAGGAAAAGGAGCCAGGCTGGAGGGGTGATTAACTGGCCTGTTGACCTGATGCTTTGTCAACACAGCCCAGCCTCCTCCCTTCCTTCACTTTGCCTCGTTTCTGCTTCACTTTCAAACTTAACTAATGTGTATTCACTCACCCATGTGGGCTGAAAATTACTGGCTTTGCATTGGAATGGACTCGCAAAATAAAACTATGATTCTTGGACTGTTTGAAAAGGATGTGAAGCTTTTAGAGGAATAAGTGTTGGAGAGCTGTAAGGAAGGGATTCAGTGACATGTGTCCCTCTTTGCTTACTGTACTTGACGGCAGAGCAGCGACGATCTGCGGTCGCCGTGGGAGACCGCTGGATCGCACCGCGCCGCCCACATAATGTTTGTCGTTGCAACCGTGTGCACTCAAGGCAGACGCATGCTGTGACCTTTTGACTGTGTAGCAGTATTGTTGTCGCCACCTTTGTTACATTTTGAAATTACTCGCTTTTTGAAAATAAAGACATTGATTAAATATGCTTTTTTTTGAAACTGATCGCAGGCTGTGAGCAAAGAATAGATCATGATGTATCGATGAGATATCAGGGCGGCATTTTTACCTATTGACACAGGCCCCCTGGAGCCAAGGCCCATCCCATTATGATCAATGAGGCGCAGTGTATGCTATGCAGCCTTGAAACCACCACCTTCACTGGTTTGTTTATCACTGCCAAGCTGTTTGCAGATGTGGCCGTTTTAAATGCAGGGCCACTCAGTCCCCAGTGCTTGTGTTTCATGTATGTTGTGATTATTGTGCAGCGCACTAAACAGTGTGCGCGAACCTTGGCCTGTGTAGTGCATACTAAAGAGGGGCCCTAATAGGAATGGAATGACAGCTCGCGTGAAGAGGGGAGGACTGGTCAGAGGAGAGAGACGTAGACCAGTGTGTGGCCCCCTCTGGGTGCTCAAGCTGTGCATTGGTGCTTTTTAAAGGGTCCCCCAGCCTGAAACCATCTGCTTTGGTTTCCAAGACACAGGGAAATACATATATGAGTGAAATGCAAATAAAGAATTAACAGGGCTAGCCTAGCCTAGCCTAGCATTAAACCTGCTCTTCTTCAGTTGGATTTGGTTTGGTGTTTCTGCAACCAGGTCCACAGCAACCTGACATGTGTTCACTGTGTTAGTGTCATATGTGGCTTCAGCTGGATACCACCAGCAGTAAAAACAAAAGCTTCATCTTCTGTTTCAGATTATGAGGGAGAAGCTATGGCTCTAATTGTAGACACACAGTTCAAAGAGCTACCAGAATCCACAGGTCTGGTTTACAGGCAACACCTCTGAGCAGGATCTGGTCACACTGAATGAACTTGATGGGAGGGATCAACTGAATATCACTGGTCTCCTTAAAGAGGAGGAGGTTGTTGGTTTTTAAGGTTGGAGGAATGGTGGAGGGTAGGTCAGAGAGAGAAGGAGGGAAGAAAAGAAGGGCAGAGACTTAAAGAACTCAGATCAGGTGTTCATTTGTCGATTGAGAAGTAAAACCGAAAAACCAATTTTCCAGTAGATCTAGAATCTTCCTTAATTGTTTACTCTTCACCTTTAAAATTCACACACTGTTTCTTTGTCTTGTTTCCTGTCTCTCTCTTCTCCAGCTACGCTATTCATCTTTTGTTTATTACAAAGTATTAAACAAATATGAGAACTGTAAAATCAGAACCGAATCTGTCACTCTTATTTTTAATTTTTCTCTCTTTCTCTCGTGTCTGTTCTTTGTCCTGTTTGTATCCTACTCCATTGTACATGTGGAGCTGATTGACTATTGTGTGCTTTGGGGATTGAAAGAGGAAAAAAAATATGAATAATTTTTTTTCAGTCATTAATTCTGAATCTTGTTTCTGTTTGTTGTATCATGTCCGAGTAAAGGTTTTAATACTGTACGTCACGTGTTTTTCATTTATTCACATTTGAAACTCCACAAAACATTTTATAACTAAACAGAGTTGTTAAATTGTTCCAGACCATTTCAAATGCTCCAAGAAGTAAATTTAAATTACGTTTAATTACAGTAGTTAAAGGCTTTAAACACACTGTAGGTTGAAAATTACCAGAGTGCTCTCATTTCCTTTAGGCTCCACATAAAACTCCCTCTCCCCGCTCTCGAAATGGAACATCCCAGCTCGGCTCCCACTGTGTCCTGGAGAGATGATGGTACGCTCCTCAGTCCAGCAGGACCCCAGGGCCCCGGCTGACCGCTGGCACCGCACTCCCACCTTTCAAACTCTAGAGGGAGCACTGACCTCTTGTCCTCATCCAACTTTCTACAGCAGTGGTTTGCTGGTGCCCCGCCCTCCTCCTCCTCCCTGGTGTCGAACTGCGTGGTGGTGAAATTGCTCTGTATTGTCCTCCCCGCCTACTTTTTGTACCATGGCCAATAAGGAAGCAGCAGAACTGAGATCAGAACATTTTTATAGGTAAATGCACCGGTGGCTCTGTTCCCTCTGCCACATATTTAAATGTTGAGAAAGACAAAAATATGAGCATACATGCCATGTAGGCAGGGGCTGCTCTCTCTCACCCTCTCTCTCTATCTCTGTCTCTCATCCCACCTCCATCAGTCTGTCTCCTCCCTTGACTGTGACAATCTGTCCAGAGCGTGATCCAGAGTAACTCGTCTTCCTCCTGGCTCACAGAAGCTGAGAATGTAAAGCTTTCGCACAGCTGAGTGCGCCGCTCAAGGCTTAAAATGATGCACAAAAGTTTTAAGTTCCTTAAAATAATTTCAGTCACTGTTATCTAAGTTCTGTATTTTAGGTTATACTTAAAACCTCTCAGGCCAGTTTTGCTCTTTCTTCTACCCCAGGATATTTAATGGATTCAGCAGCAGTTGTTCAGATTAGGCAAATTCTATTATATATATATTATTATATATTATACTTTATATATATTTTTCATGCAGTTTTTTTTACTGACAGTAATGATGCTCAGAGTGTTTTTTATTCTAGAGAAGAGAATTGATTGTGAGTCTGTTTAGAAAAACAAGCAGTGACTCATTGGTGGATAATTTCATACATTTTCATACCCCAGTATTTCATCCTTTAAAATTCTCTTTGGTTTTTCTAAATGTAGTTTTGGTACAAACCACGAGTGAAAGACGTAGAAATTCATGTAGACATAACAGTAGTTACAGTATTATTATGCTGATATGTGGTTGGCCTTGTTATAGATCCCCATGAGTGGCCTCTTTTATTTTTCTGTTTTACTGAACTGACCAACTCCTCTGAGTTTACGATTGTTCACACTCTCCAGTCCACTCCAGCTCAGAGTTGTGGTAATTATGGTTATATTTGGTTACTGACTCGAATGAGTAGACTATGACAAATGAGATGGAGGCTAAGCATCACTTTCCATGTTTCAGATGTCTGAGCCAAGTGTGCCACTGTGGAAACTGCACCTGTAGTACCACCAGCTGCCAGCAGAGGGAGCAGGCACAAAGAGTCCTCTGTTCAGGACCAGATTACAGCCATGTCAGCAGCATCATATTTAGAGCAGACCCTATAACCTCGCAACCTGAAGTGGTAGACAGTAAGTTGGCCCTTTTGAATCAGGGAAATAGCTGCCAAATTAATGAGTTTTTATTTAGGATGAGAACAGAAAGTGTTGGATTCGATAAGATTTCGCTGGAAGATGTTGTTTTGAGCTACAGTCTCTTTGGCTTCATAACTTTGACAGCTTAACATCCCCTCTCCTCTTCCCGTCTCACTTTTCCCTCATCACAGTCTTGTCTCAACTTCTTCTCCTTGCACTATCTTCACCTTTCTTTCCACCTCTCTCTCACTCTGACTCCCTTCATCCCTTCATTCAGTTTCTTTCTTAGTATCTTTCCTGCCCTCCTCTCTCCCCAGTCTCCTTCTGGCTCTAATTCTTCATCTCCCACCCTCCTTCCCTCCTTTTTCTCACCCCTTCCCTCCCCCTCCAGCTTGTGAGGGTGAGTGCTGCAGAAAGACACCTTTATACCAGGGGTCAAATTCCTCTTAATTTCTGCCGCACAAATGTCGATTTTCACCAGGTGAATGTTATTGCTGTGCACTGAGGGCACGTTTGAAGACACTTGCCAACAACAATTTGGTGAATCCCATACCCCACACATCGCACACACACACACATCGCACACACACACACACACACACACTCTCACACCTACACCTACACCCGAGGAAGACTTTATTGAGCTTGTGTACTCTCGACACAGGGCACATACCAAACAGCAGGGCAAGATGTCAGGTGTGTTTGCTGCTCACTGTTATTTTCTGTTCTCTCAGGTAGACCTACACAGTGAAGTAAATACTATAATCCCCCTCTGAACTTCAGGGTTGCATAATTATCCTGGACTGTGCAAAAGATAATTGTTATTTATTCTAACATTTCATCCTAAAAACACAAATTTAAAGTTGTAGTTTTTGGTCATTATCTGCTGTCTGTTTTAAACAAATGATAATAGAGTCCCTTTTATTCCCTATGCCATATATCTGTTTTTTTTAGATCAAGTCTAATAGATCTTTTATGCTTTACAAAGTTGTTTGAGTCATAAGCATAATCATATCTACTGGGAATAAAGAATTTGAAAAAATTTGAACCAAAAATGAAAGATATCTTAAAAATTTCAACTGTAGTCACACAATTTAAGTAAAAAAAAAAAAAAATTGCCCGCTGATTGAAACCATTCACTGATGGCAGCCATAATTGTTTATTGCGATAAATTAAACACATCATGTCCATGTTTATTCCAGATCAAAGTATCGTGTCCCATGAGTGCCAGTAAATAGTGAAAACAGTGATTAGTGAGGAATTTTAGCCAAATTTTTGTCAACTTTGTCAACAAGGTCCAGACTGTTGGGATGGGAAGAACCTTTAGAATGACAAGTGACAACATTTACCAAAGCCAAATTACTGGTCAGCCACTGTCCCCGTGTTCTTTCAACTGTAATGATACGCTGGGCTCTGGGTATATACGGACCAAATCTGAGCCAGGGTACACTTAGATGACTGAGGGCGCCTCCTGAGCAGAGCTAAATCTGGGCGAAACTGAGAACGGGTCCCACATAAAGTGTATAATTCTACATCTGAGGGCGGTTGGTCTTGGTTTCTAATCAAGGGAACATGGCAGATAAAAATATGTCAGACTGAAAAATTTGCTGGAAGAATCGTGTCATCATGGTGCCACTCACCACTGGGGATATAATTCCAAATTTAATGCAAACCATGAAAATACATAAACTTTATTTGCATTTTATGATGAATTCTGCATTTTACATAAATTGTAAAAGCCTAAATCCTGAGTCAGATTCAAATGTGATGCTATTAGCACTTAATCTATTTGACTTATCTTTTCCAGTTCAACTACCTGATCATACTTAAGCATTATCTTATAATATACTTTAACACATCACTTCATTTGCACCCAAACACCACCAGATGTGAATCAACCTAATATTAAAGTGACAATGAGCAGCACTGTCCTTCATGTGGGCAAATTGTCTTTACGCAAGTCCAAAGAGTTGAGATTAGAAAAGTCTGTACTCAAAAGTCTGGAAGGCAGTTTTTTTCCCTATTTATGATGCACACACTGCACATCAATATATTCAAATTTAATTAAGGCCAAGTCTGTGGGGCATCAAATATTGAAATCACTCATGTAAAACAAGCAGAAACTTCATTTAAAAACATGTTGTGCATGAGCAGTGTGTATACAAGGAGTGAAATATTTTTGCTGGAAAGATTTCTGCAGAGTGCCACCTCTTAATTTCCCCGTCATGACAAGAGCGACTGGGCCGAGTGTGTGTGGGAGGATTAACGAGCTCTTGTCTGCATGCCAGGAGTGAACGTGAGAGGGACGAAATGTGTCAGCGAGGGGAAGCTGCTAGATGGGAGGACAGAAAAAGGAAGAGGGAGGGCAGTGTTTTCATTCTGCAGCATCACACTTATTTATCCCGCCGCCTTTGGCGTGTGCATGTTTTGTTCGTACGGTAATGGCCCGGATGGGACGACACTGAAGGCTGAGATGAAAAGCTCTTTGATGGCTCTTCAGAGGACAGACGGACTGGAATGAGCTTATGGTCATAACAGCTCAGATTGTTTTTATTGCTGGTTTTCCCTGACCTCATTAACCGGCTGCTGTGCCTGTGTACAGACTCTGGAAGCTTGCATGTTCAGCCTCTTGTTTTTGGAAATCAATAATTTGTTTTTCTTCTTTTGATCTTTTGTGCCTTCCTCCTCGAGACAGCCAAGTCTCACAACCACTCTGGGTCCCGATCCTGTTCTCATCCTTCTCCTCACTCCTTCCTCCTCCATATCTTTGGAATCATCTCCTCATCTCCTCTGTTCCTCTAGACACCAGTATTAAGCCAATGTTATACTGTAAATTGTAAATTGACCTAAATTTCATCATCTGAGGATGTATGCGAGGCTCTGGTGCAGACGTCCACATTCCCACCAGTATGTGTCTGTGCCACCACCACACTACAAGAGTACCAACTGCACATGAGCTGGAAAACAAACATGGACGCCGAGTTTGAAGAGAAGCTATGCGAGTTGTCCACCGCTACCCTCACGTCTACATTTCATCTTTAAAAGAACATAACAGACACAGCAGCTCTTCTTCTTGCGTGGATATCGCCATTTTGATTTGATTCGCGGTGCAAACACGTGAAAAATGATCTACTGCACATGTGTAGAACACAGACTCCAAGCGGAGTATAAATTAATACAACTTTAAGTCTGTGGTGTCTGCAGCTGTCCATGTGTGAGGCCTGAATGTATACCATGTAGTTTCCACTGTTATATTCTGTGTACAGATGATGTGTTTCCTACTTTTTGATATTTCTCTCTTGAATTTATTTTTAAAAGTTCCCTTATTTACCCAGGGGCATTTCAGAAATGCCTTTTGTAGCCACACTGTTACACACATTCGCTCATGGAGGCTTCCCAGTAAACCCACCTTGGATTTGTTGGTCACTGAGAAGCTTCACTGGAGCAGTTTGGGGTCTTGCTCAAGAGCATCTCAGTGGTGGTGGTGGTGATGGCAAGTACCGATCTTGCACTTTCTCCACCCAGTTTTATCCTGCCCTCGCATGTCCAGGGAATAAACTGGCAGCTTTCTGGTCACATGCCCACTTTTATAACCTTGGGTCACATAGTTGACTATATCTCTAAATTTGGTATATGTAGAGTTAGGCTCTTTTTCGGCCACAACTTTTTAACACGGTTGCTACACTGAGGAGACGTGTGGGCGCTCACCCCTCCCACTTCTACACCGTTCACCATCCATATCCTTCAGGTTGCGACTTGTTCCATCACTATACCCTCTTTCTTCCTCAGGTGTTTTCTACTCCGTCATGTCCTCAACTCACTGAGCTCCATAGTGAACTTCGTCTTCATCCCTTCGGTCACATCTTTCTCATATCCCAGGTTTCTCTCTGCTCTACTACTGTACCCAGGGAGAGGGCCCTGGTCTCAGCAGCTTCCTGTCTCACAAAAGACCCCTCTGTTTCCCCCCTCTGTGTTTCCTCCGCTGCCACCCCACCCCCTTCCTCAACACCCCTGTGGTACATTCCCTCCCTCTCCCCTGGTGCATTCCTCGCTGACCTCGGCCCTCTGAGGAGTCCCTCTGTCAGCGTGGTCTGTCAGTGAGGAACTGAACCTTCGCTGATCCGTCGAGGCAGTTTTTAGGTTTCTGTTCAGGACAAGTGAGTCAAGAGGGGATGCCTTTAACTCTAACTTTAGTGCCATTACAACACAAGCTGTCAGGAACTTGGATGGTGAGTTCTTAGTGCAACAGGACAGATAGGACAATATTAAACACAGTATACTGAAAATAAAACCATTGTATATTCTATAATTTTATTAAAAACTCAAAAAGTCACATTAAAAAGACTATCGTGGAGGTCTATTGGAGAAATCATTGCTTAATGTAAAGAAACAAGGCATGAAGAAAAAAAGGTATACTGCTGCTACAAATGCTGTTGGTGGAAGTTGAGCCAATGTTAGAGCACATGACTGATGCTCCAACATGTGGGTTGGAGCATCAATCGTTTAATGTGAACAAACTATAGATTTTGGCAAAAAAATAAAATAAAATATCCATTGCGTCACACTGGTATCTTCACTGATTGATAATTAATTGGTACAAATAAGTCAAATGTATCATTTTCCAGTTGGAAACAGCACATAAATGGACCTCATCTGAGAATGTATGTGGAGGAGGAGGAAGGAAGTGAACGACCTTTCCTATGCCAACCCATTGTTGTCTTCAATGGGATGCCTCAGAGTGCATTCTCACGCTCATACAATGACCACTTCCTAATGATATAAAGGAGTGAAGGCTAACTGGTAGCATGAAATAGCATGAAATATCATTATTGTTGCTATGGTTCCCTGCAGTTTAATAGACCTGATAACAATTAACTGTTTGAGGTTTTAAGAGATAATATGATGCAAGTCTTTTACACAGCAGTCGTATCCATTCTGTTCTGTTCTGATGGAGCAGTTCCGAGATGCAAACTGTTGTTTTCAGTCACTGCATACTGACAGACACACAATTGTGTATATATACACAAACATTTGTATTTGTTATTCAATTCATTTTTTTGGTTTATTTCCAACCTTAACCTGCTCCACTAGGTCAGACAAAATTATAACCATCCAGAGTGGCAAAGCCCAAATTGTGAAGTCTCATTTTGTAATGAAACACTTTTCCTACTTTGTGTAGCTTTTATATAACCGATCCATTGCGATCAACAGACAGAAGCAGTACAGAGACCACAGGTCATCACAGCCTGGAAAAGAGCAGCTGAGCATCTGGTGTGAAAAGGGTCTCAGAGCTCCCGGCTGCCGCTCCAGTCCCCCACAGTTCTTTGTAATGGTCAGCTGGGCCAGGTACAGCAAGGTGTCACTCTAATGGGAATATGACCCACCTGACCTTCGCCTCGACCTCACTGTGTCCATCTGACTGGTCTGGGTTACAGCCGGGCTTTGTTGCCCTCTGTCCCTTCACCGTTGAACCAGCTGAATACTTTTAATGCTTCACATACTTGCTGCTTCTCCGCTTTCATCCCTCACAATGAAGAGAACACACAGGACAGACCTGTTTTTTTCATTCAGAATCATCTCTTTCTAGAAATGGTAGAGTTAATAAGGAGTTCCTTCTTAATGCAAAAAGCTTTTTGTTTTTTTTTTGTTTTTTCTTTTACAGGAACCTGCAGCTTGTAATGGGGGAGGTTGTGTTTCTAGTGAAGTTCCTCTTGATTCATGTAGAAACAAAATTGAGGCATATAGCTCTGCAGAGATGACGAATTTTTAGGCAAACCGGATGTTAGCGTCACCCTGGTTCCCTCAACAAAAAGCCAGTGGGATTTTTACATGGGCATTATAGATTACTGCTGAAAAAATAAGCTCTGTAACAAACAACAGTTTATGATATTTACATGTTTTATTCAGCAGTTTAATCTTTACAAATGAACATTACTTTTATGATTTCAGAAAATATAATCGCCAGAAGTAAAAAGCTATGAAGGAACTGTGCCACGGACACAGGACTTCAACATCACCACCACTAAACTTCCAACTTCTGGTTTGATTGAGCTCTGGCCTTTTCTACAACAGCCTTTCCTCTTACAAAGTTAGTACATTAGCATGAGTGAACATAACGAGGCTGTAAAGGTAAAGGTGGAGTGCAAGTCGATAGGTTTTCATGTTCGACGTGATGATGTTTAAAGTCGATAACCTCTGTAGTTTCATTTAACCACTTGTTAGCAACTGGTTTTTTTTTGAGAGATGTAAAAACTTAAGTAAATTATGACTGGGGTATTTACTGACTTTATGTTGTAGAATAAAACATTATTTCAGGCATCTAACCCATTCAAAACACCCACAGACTTGAGGACATTAACTGCCTTTCCAGAGTGTGCGCTGACAGGTTGTCAAGTGAGCCATTTCACCTGTTAGATGTGCCAAAGTCTCCTCAAATGGGAGATGAAACAAGTGTTTTTTTAAGTGTCCTGTGAAAAGAAACAAAAACTGGACAAAAACTAGAACATGGAAACTGAGCTGGGCTGTTGAGGATGCGTTGTCATCCCCATTTAATGGAGCTGGTCTAGGGGGACAGAGGTTAGGCGTCAGGTTAAGTATCTTAAAACCTTTAAGAGAGAAGTCTGCTGATGTTGCAGACTGATCACCAAGTCCACATCGGAAGTGTTACGTCACCTGTCCTTGTGTGTATCAGAACAGTGTAACCAGGGACATTGTTATTTCACGGGACCTTTGGTGGCGTCTTTAAACAGCTGTAACCTTTGCACAGTCATTCAAAGGGGAACCTGGCTCTACACTTCACTGCAGGCCACTGTGTACAGCACCGACAGCTGTTGAGGTGACTTCATTTGTGGAAAAACCTGCGGCTCTAAAGACACAAATATGCTGCTGTGTCAAAGTCGCCGAGGTCCCACCCTGTGTTTTAGTCAGTAGGTCAGTTAGAGATGCATCTCTCCGTCCTTCCATGCTTCCACCTTTTCCTTCCCCACCTCAGATTTTTTTCTGGAATCTCCATGTGTAAATACCTTTTGATGCCTCCTCCCTCTTGCTCTTTTTCTCTCCGTCCGTTCTCTCCTTCTTTATCAATGGCCCTCATTCATTCCCTCTCACCCTCTGCATGCCTATGTGCCCCCCATCACCACCACTCTTCCCCCTCCATCCTCCCTCCTCTCTCTCTCTCTCTCTCTCTCTCTATTCATTCCTGTGAGTTTTTTCGGCCTGTACCTTTCCACGGCCCTCACATCCCCTCCCAGGCAGCAGTTTCCTCAAACTTTCATGTGAGTCCTATCTCACTCCTCCATCTTTGGCTGTGTTTCATTTAAGGGGTTTTGGTATTTAGATGCAGATCTAGATGTGGTTATTTCAGGCTTAGGCAATATTCACCAGCATTTATAAGGGAAAAAAAATGAATTACCTTTACTTGTCAGCACACTTCTTACAATTCCAGGTATTTCAGTGTTGTTTAGATATGGATCTTTTCCACTACTGTTTCTGTGTAGCACAATGAGGTTTTTAATGTGGTGAATTCATGTTGGAAATTAATATATTGCACATGAAATCAGCTCCTCATACGCTGTATACGCTGAAATAATTAACATTGTGCCTCTTTATAGCTTGTGTTCCTCTTTCTGGTTCATGCTATATCACCAGTTCTTCTAATTGCCTTTTATTATTACAGCCATTATGTACCATCTGGGTAAATTACCTTCTAACAGTGAGTAATTGTGCTAAATTGGGCAAATCTATTGCTATATTTAATGTCAGAAAGTAAGGAAGCAGCCTTTAAAACTGTGTTGAAAGTGTTGAAAGGCAGTAATGAAGCACGTGTGCTCAGGAGAAATGCTGAGAATGAGAGGGAACAAACACACACTGCATTTTTTTTTTTGCGTAGTTCAGTTTATCAAATATCAAAAGACTAGTATACTTTGTGTGCCCGTATATAAACTGTGTCTCTTAAACACACGCGTGCTGTTATACATCAGTTGGCACGCAAACTTCAGAGCTCGTGAACACTCACCCCACACAGAAGAACACACCCACTTCTGTGTACCCTTGCTGTACCTCCCCCCTCCCTCACTCTGCCCCTTCGTCACCCCTCGTCCTCCCTCCCTCCCCCTCATCCTCCTACCCTCCTCCCCTCCTGCCTATTTCGAGGTATGTGGTTAGCTGGGTGTGTTTGGTGGGCAGATCCAAAATCACTGACCCATTCTCTGTGTAAATTCCCTTTTTTGTACCTGGCCTTGCGCACCTCCAGCAGCTTCACCAGGCCAAGCAGAGCAGGTATTCATCGCACATGGACACACACACTCTTTGACCCCACTGTTAGTGCTGAGAGTACCAGTCCACTCCCTTTCTCCGTTTCCTCCCAGGCGAGCCCCTGCTCTGATCTATTTCGGTGTGTTGTGGCTAGCAGGGTGTGTGTGCGTTTGCAGCCCTGCCCAGTAAAATACAGACTTTTCAAGGAAGTCAGCAATATAATATGGCCGCTTTATTGTAATTACAAGGTTCTTCTTTTGGAAATAGCGCACAAAAAGAGAGCTGCCCACAGGCACTTGCTGAGTCTGTCTCCAACAGCTCATGCCATCTCTTGCTGTCCATCTGCAGACGCCCTCATCTTTGTCTCCGATGACCCAGATGTTGCCACACCAAACCACTGTATCAGCTGGATGCTAGTCACCCTGTGACATTACAACCAGTTAAGATTCCAGTGTCATCTGACTGGATGTAGTGTCAGACAGCTCTGAGTCACTTTGGTGGGTGGCCATGTCTGATGGAGCTTCCCCACAGGGAAACCTTGTGGCCTCTGTGTTCTTATAGCCCTTAAATTATTGCCCAGTAAATTATAAGGCTTTATTAATTCAAATATATCTGACACAGAAACGTAATTGTGTAATTGGGGGGTTCACATCGACCTGTTACACAGATTTTCTCCTGGACTACACAAGTGGAAGCACCTGCCTCTTGGTGTTGGGTTATTTTACCCCATCGCATCATTTTAGCAGCCTCACCTGTGGGTGAAGTGGTCGCTGGGATGAGCCATAAGTCTGTTTTAGGACGATGAAGTCACGCTGCTGGCGGGGGCATAGATGCAATTCCTGTTCTTTGGAATTTGTGCTGCCTACATAATGTGAAAGCTCAGCAGGTTTGTGTGGATTATACTGTTGCTAAGGCATTGTTGTTTTATGCAGCGTTTGGTTAAGGATGAAAGACGCTGGATACTAAAACTGAACTAGACAAGATTTTAAGGCCAAATTCTTCCATCTTACATGCTGTAACAGCAGAATAATCCTGAGTTGCCACGGTCACCATATTGAACCAAACCACGTAATACAGTATGCTAATTATACTGAATGGTTGTGCACATTCTCGATCACAGGAAGAGACAAATCAAATGTTTACTTGTGAATTTATGTGCATCATTACAGTGTAACAATTATATTTTGTTGGTGTTCCACTTTGTAAAGTTGTCTAGCACAGATTTAATTTATGGTAAGGACTTTTATTTTACCCAGAAAGAAGCAATTAACAGCCACACAGGATCTGAAGCAACAACCTCTTTGTTACAGGCAAATAATAAGACCAGGCAGCCACACAGGTGCCACTTGACCATGACTGAGTGTCTGTGGATGCAGGTCTCACTGTCACCCAGTAGTTCACACTACACAACTTTGTAATTTTACACTACACAACTCTGTGGTTGTGATAATCTGTGTTTGAAATGTCCAGCAGACACTTGTCCTCCCTCCACAGCTCCACTTTCTGGCTGCACTGGTACAAAAGCAACCACAAGCACATTATATTGGTTCCTGAAAATAGATGTAACTTAATAAGAGCAACGCTGTGTGTCTCTCTTGTTGCTGCCATTGTTTGTGTTTTTATGTTTTCCCTCCAGTTTGCTCTTCGAATCCAGACGTGGAGCCGCTGACTGAATCCACTTCAGGCCACACAACCTGCAGGGACGTACAACAACACACTTCAAAACAAACAGAAGCAAGCTACAGAATCAGTTTGTTAACAAGTAGGCAACTGCTAAAGCACCTGTTGTTGTGAACCTGTCTTTTAGTCAGAGACACACACACAACCTTGGCTTGGATATTAGAGGAAGGAGGTGGAGGTGGTGGAGGAGAGCAAAGGTGATGCTGAGGTAATGTAGAAATATTAAAGCAAAACGGATACAACACCTGCACATTCATGAATAATATTAAGAGCCTTCTTTTCAAGTCTTATCCTTATATTTGATAAATTCATTTCATTATTTTTGTTGAAAACTCAACATTCATTTAAGTGTTGGTGTCCCAGTTGAGGTGCTACATCAGATGTGATCTCTCAGACACACCTGTCCCAGATGTAATTAGACCTGAAGGGCAGACACACACAGTGGTTCAACAGCAACATCTGGACACTGACAATTAGTAACATGAAATTACACAAAAAGTATCAGCACCTGTTTGAAGATGTTGGATTCACCAAACCTGCTCTTTGGTCTTTATGGGGGAAACTGTGGCCTATTTTAATACTGATAATTAAGTTTAGTTGGATTGAACAAGAACATAAAATACAACACAAAGTCATTTACATTAAAGAATAACAGAATTTTAATAAATAATAGAAGTAATAATCATGACATATGATAAAACAAAGGGAAATGCAATCAAATATTGAATGTTAAATGATACAAAAGACAAAAAAAAGCTTGGTAAAAGCATTGTTAAAAAGATTTAGATCAAAAGTGTGCACAGCACAACTTAAATAAAATATTAATTCTCCAAAGAAATTAAAGAATCATTGACAAACTGAACTGGATATATATGTGATAAAAGTCTATCACGTCAATAAAATTAAATAGACTCACTCCAGATCACTGCAGTGATTATAGCCCTTGAATATTAATCCTTGACTTTCCTGTAACAAACAAACAACACAGCAGATCACCTCTTTCTGTCATGCCCACGATGAAACCGTGGGTACAACAGAAGAGGTGATTACAGTCCTCTGAATGTGAGTGCACACGTGAAGTCGTGCACAAACACATACCACAGGAGTCTCTCGGGGTGTCTCTCTTTACGGCCTGTGGCATATACTTTCAGAGCCAAACAGTCTGTCCTCAAAAAAAACACTCGATCCACTGTGTCCAAAGATGAAAACCCAGCGCTGCCACACTGAGGGAGCGTTTCCTGGACTTTCTCATTTAGTACAGAAGCCATTGTAGTGAAAATAACAGCTCTGTGAAGCAACAGTGTACAAATAGAGGAATATAACTCCCAGCTCGGCGTTCAGGTAGAAGACAAATTCTTGGTTTTGTTGTGTTTTCATTTTTTATTTCAACAAATATATTCTTTCTGGGTTTTTTTTTCTTCTACATCCAACAACATGAATTCTATATTTTCCTTTTGGTTTTCATGTAGTAATATATAGGTTTAAAAACTGCCCCAGGCCTCCTGATGACTCCTGATGGATAATTGCTGGATGCAGCTGCTTAGTTGATGGTTTCACAGAATGATCACACGGCGGTGACTCCTTCCAATTCTGTATACATCAAACCTCAGCCCTGTAGTTTCTTACAGAGAGCAGTACAATTTTCTTCTTTTGGCAGCCGCGTATGCAAACTCATAGACAGTACATTACCACTGAACAGAACCTAAAACATGGCCACTGTACTTTAAGCGTGTCCCTTTTTTCTATGTCTGGAATTTAGCGTCCATTAGACATATGTTCTGGGGAAAGAGATGGTGGAGTCTTTTAAAAAAATCACATAATGTATCAAAAGAAAAGTTGCTGGCAATTGTAGGAACTTGGAAAGTATCCATACTAAGACTTATGGTATATACAGTATAAAAGTTCAACCAATGTAAAAGATATCAGCTTAGCAAGATATTGTGCTGATATCCTTAAATTTGGCCATCTTCATTTCAACAAATTTATTTATACATTTATTTCAGCAAATTATAAATGTTTAAAGGTTGAAAATCCTTCACAATAAAAGTCTTCTACAATTAGCAGCTTTTAGATGATGATTGAATTCAACAAAAATATGATTTAATATATATAAATCATGTTATTAAAATAAAATGTCTCTGCAATTTATTTTTACAAAGACATCATCACAAACTTTCGATGAGGCAGCTGCAGGTCTGAATCTGTTCATTCAAATAGATTAAAGCTACTGTCTGTAGCCTGTCAGTCAGTTTAGACATTCAGACATTCAGTGCAACACTCAACAACTACGAGTGTCGCTACAGTGACACAGATGTTTACACGTTAATGGATAGTTGTACCATGTTTTTTGTGTTTAGTGCGCTGCCTCTTATCTACACTGCAGGTGAGGTCCTTGTTCTCATTTTTCTCCCAGTGACTCACAGTGTGTTCAGAATAAGTAACACAGTGAATTTATTACACTGATCGGTTTTAGCCATGATGCATTTAAAAGAAGTGTTTCAGTTTTAAAACCCCAGTTTATTACTTTCAACTTTTCAAATTTTAGTTTTAACATTATAATTAATGACACTAATCTAACCTCCACATAGGTCACGTTGTGTTTGGGGACCCCACCCCGTAATGGAAATGGTAGATATGCATAATAAATGTGTCCTGTTAGGAGGCTGTTGTTGCAAGGCACTAAAACCTGAAAAACTCTGATCAGTGTAAATCGGAGCATTGACAATATAACTGAAAAATGTTACTTGTTATTCTCTTAATTTCTTCATTTCATAATGTTTGTGAACCGTCTTACATATGTAGATGAGGCTCACCTACACGTTTGACTCACTGTGTTGCAAGTCCATTTTCTTAAGGAAATCATCTGAACTCTGCAACTTCACACTTGTTACCTCATTAAAACCAGAGGATAACCAAACGTGATAATAGATCTTGTTACTATAAATACTTTTGGCATTTTAAGGTTAAAAATTACAGAACTATAGAAGAAAATCGCAGCACTGTGGTGTTGAAACTGTTCTCTGTAGCTCATAGATAATCACCTGTCTCTAATCTTTCTGTCATCAGAATGTATTGATTTTTTCTCTTAATATAAGTTAATGCAAAGCTTTTTTGCCTTTGAAGTTTTTTACTGTCGCTGCTAAGCCCTTAGAAAGAATGACAGTAAGGACAGTTATCATGGAAATACCACAGAATGCAAACACCCCCTCCCCTCCTTTCCCCTCAGAGAATCAGACAGAAATGGGGGGAGAAATGAAAGGTAGTGAGAGAGTGAGCGATATAGAGGTGATTATGGTTAATTATTACTTTCTGGATGTGAAGTATGCATTCAAAGAAATTGACTAACCATGGGCTGTGTGAGTGCAGAGGCATTTACAAGGCAGACGCCTCGGCACAGGGAACAGCTTTGAAATCTATGTAGGAGATGTTGTTAAGTGCTTATGACAGGTAGGGATATGAAAGTGACTTTGAAATGATGAAAGGAATGAGATTACTGTGAGAGCTGGTTTAATGTTTACGTCTCAGTGGTTTGATAACTGCAGTACCAGGGCCTTGAAAACAGAAAGTGATAAACATCTGATAAATCTTATTCATATGTACCCAACAGCTCCAGTGTTGTCAGAAAACGATAAAATAAAAACTTGGTGTGCCACATCGTTGTAGTGGGTGACATATCCCTTAATTAAAGGACATCATTACTTATCAGGGTCAATCTCACATACACCTGCTGCTGTACACACAGTACTCACCAGCAAATGCACCATTTCCTCCTGTTTGAGTAATAATACTTGCTAAACAGTACAATGTCCAGCTTCACTGAGTCTCTCTAGCTCCACTAAAGGTATGAATTCCACTAGACGCTAGAGATTCGTTCACTTAGTTTTGGTCATGAGTACTTTGGGACCTAAAAGTTACATGTCAGAAATGTTGTTGAAAATATAATATTTTTATCCCAAACATGCTAATTGTTTCTGCCAGTTGTAAAATCTCAGGTCTGGCAGATGTTGAGACATTTAGACACTTTGAACATAATGTTTTGTCAGATAAAACATTTTATTTCAGAGAGAGAGGAGGTTGGTTCATTACACACAACGAAGTGGTTCACAAATCATTTGTACTCATCTCTTTCTCTCCCCCCCCCCCCCCTTCCATGTGCACCTGAGCTGATACTGCAAAACAAGGCCACGTGGGACTGACCAATCAGAACCCAGGATCGCTCCAAGGCCTGGATGAAAGGGGCGTGGTGAGTAGTGCGGACAGAAACCTGATTGGCTGGCCGAGCGCTCACTCTCAGCGGCTGCACAGCTCCCTGCGTGCAGGTCCTGCTGTTTGATGTAACATTTAGGCTACCTGTAAGGCTCTTCAGGGTTTATTGATCCAGCCTTTACACGCCACAGATACAAAGACAAGGAAGCAGGAAGTAGAAAAGGTAAAGAGAAAGATTCTGTCAGGCTCTATCAGTCAATCGGGATTGTTGAGGGAGAATCAGAGACAGACAGAAGGTTTGCAGTGAGTGCAGTGCGACCAATGAGCAACATCAAACCACTTACTCACAGCTGAAAAGAAAGACGTCATTGTCATGTGTGTGAGCTGAAGTATTTGTATAGGCCTATCATTAAAAACGCTCAGTCCGCAGTCTCAGACGCTCCCCCGTGCAACGTCGATCTGCGTACGCCGAGGGCGCAATTACGCACGCCCTCTCTCTACCCCCTTTACCATTCACTCTCTCTCTCCACACACACACATACACACACGCTCTCACTCTTCGTGGGAGAAAGTAAAGAAGGGTAGAGGGAAAGAGAGAGAAGGGAGAGAGAGCGTGATTCCAGGTCTCTCTCTGCTGCTCTCTCCACTTTGGGTACTCGTACCCAATCTGACTCAATGGGGCTTTAGCACTAAGGGGTTAAACGTTAAAATAAAAGATATTTATTCACCCCAAACCCCTTTTAGTGTGTAGGTTTTGTGCATTAACATAGACAGACATAGGTAACCCATTAAGGAAAGTCTCCGGGAGAGTGGCAGAGACGTCTCCAGAGGCGTGCCTTTTTGTCCGTCGGCTCGCAGAAGGTTCAGTCGGGTCCCTCTCGTCGGCTGGCTTTCTGTGAGAGGATAACTTCCACCATATCCTACATCTACAGCTCAACCAGGCCGGCAAACTACTGCAGCACTATGGATATTGGAGCTTGTCCCTTCCGGAAGAAACGGAGACCATGGCGCATGGACCTCTCATCCTTCGCCTTGGTAGCCGTGGCGCTCGCTGTGTGCCAAACGACCGTGGTTCGGGCAGGTAAGACGGTTTCTCTTGTTACTAACTGTGAGGTTTATTGTTGCTTTTTAACTGAGGCAGAGTATTAACACCTTTGGTGTTTTTCTCTCTTAATCCACCTCATTCTTCTGACAACTTGCATTAAACGTGTGCGTAATAAAAGCGCACCTCATCCATTATTGGACACTTGCGCACCTGACATGCTTCTTTAGATTTTCCCCGAGAAATGCTCCAACACCACGACCCAGAGCATCTAAATATGTTATAGGTTTAGAAATGTATCTCTTCATCTCTGCTTTCTACACTTGGAGTCAAATTCCTGAAAACATCTTCGGGCAACTTCAGTTTTTTTCCCGGTGATTTTGACAAGTTATTTGGAAAATATAAAAATCTGAGTGACAGGATATATAAGAGTCCTCTCAAATAAAAGAAACAACAAAATAATTTCCCCAATATTGTTTTTCCTGTTTATTAATTGTGACTGTCGAAAAAGTTATTTCTCAGATCGGGAAACTGAAATCTCGTCTACCTTGACATACCCTGTCCGATAATGGATGTTACGCACGGTCCCTATCAAACACTGATCAAAGAGACGATACAAAAGCTTTTTATTCACTTTTTGCTGCTGGAAAACAAACAAACACTTTATTACGTTTTCCAGTTGAAGTTTTTCTCGCTGCGTGGACTTATCTCTGACAGGTGTCCCCTCACTGAAGGTCAGCAGCTGAGCTCAAACGTTCCAGACATCCAGATGCTTTCTTGATCATTTTTTAAAACAGATTTCACTGTATCCTCCACTAAACTTTATTTCGTTTTTAAGAATTTCCCTCAGTTTTGAAAGGACGCTGCTCATCTTACACATATCTGCCCCCCCCACCCCTCGCATCCGGAGGGGGGCATGGGGTAAGATGGTGCAAAGAGCTGCTTCAGTCGCTTCTGTGGATGTTTTTCTCGGATAAATATCCCGTTCACGAAATGTGTAGGCGACTATAATTGTATTTGTATATTGCAGTTGAATGTTGTGCTGTGGGTGAAGTGTGGAAGCAGGGACTGTGTGAGGTTGGCTGGGTGTTTACCAGCTCAGCCTGTGCACCAGTCCGCCCGTCCCTGCCTCTGGTTTCCCAGGGAGGAGGGATTTCTGCATCAAGTTTGTAGAACGGAAAGTTGATTCTGTATTTGTCCAGTATATTTGTTTTTATTAGTTTACTGGTGTCACTTTTTCATATTAAGAAGAACATTTTTTGGACATTTTTTTTTCCCCAGTCAGGACATTTTTGCTTGAGGTTCTTGTAAAGTTTTATCAGCCCCCCACTGCCCCCACTCCCGCCACTGTTCCGGTGTAAATAGCTCAAAGGGACTGATGTGTATGCGCTGCAGTTCCCCGACGGACCGCTAGTGGTCTCGGTTATTTTTAACACAGAGAATCCATTGATCCACCTGAATCCGCATCAGTTCAGACCTGACTCAGGACTCTTGATGCGGAATGGCAACGGAAAGAAATGTAATTAAAGATAAAAACTGATTTTTATTAAAGTGCAGCAGCAGGACTAAACTTGTGATGCTTGAATAAATCTTTTCAGATTTCACTCAACGTGTTAAATGATGAACTTGAGATTTTCGTTCGCCTCCAGCTGATCTGAGCTGGAAGTTTTCTTCCCTCGTTGCTTTAAGTGGAAGCGGAGTTTTGCTGCTTTGGCTCAGACGCAGGTTCGGTTCCAGCTTTTTTTTTTTTTTTTTTATTGAGAAATAAATTTGCTTTAGAAGTTTCTGTGGACAGATGGATCAGTGGCCCTTTATTCTTCATTTGGATGGTTTGCAGGGACAGTTGGTGCAGCTTAAGCACCAAGGGGGCTTTTGTAACATAAACAGCCCCCCTCCGGTGTATTCTTTGGCCCCGTTTCCAATTTCAGATTGCAGGAGGCGATTGCACCTTCCCGTCGTCTCCCGTGTGTATTTTGGAGGCGGAAGCCTGAGACATTTTTGCTTTTTATGAATAGGTTATTATGCGGCGGAGCAGCTCGGTCGCAGGGGTTTGAGGAGTGAAAGCGTTTAGTGTGTCCGTGTCTGTGTGTGCTTTGTACAGTTGTGTTTGTGTATATGCGTCTGTACGCTGTGGATGTTTTTTCCCCACTTCAGGGTGTGGAAATGTGTTCCACATCAATGTGAGTGCGCCTCTGTGTGCGGCACATCGAGCGGGCTGCTCTCTAGAAACAAGTTTGTTTTTTTAATCATCTGACCCTGTGATCATGTGAGAGTGACGCAAATAAAACACACCTTTCACCTGCGTCCGTGTGCACGTAGCGCCCCGGTGCGCGCACCACGGGTCCCATGCGCGTACTCGCTCAGACGCGCTGTCTTGATGCGCGTTCCTGCGCGCGTAGTGCGGCGGTGCGGCAGCAGATGTGCAAATTATAACAGCGCCGCACCCAGGCAGTGAAAGACCGATTTAGAGAAGAGAGTGGTCAGAATCTTTCATGTTTGTTCTCTCTTCCCTGGGAGAATGAAGACTAGAAAAAAGAAGGAGGAGGGAGGGATGAGGCGCAGCCATCACCCAGAGAGCAGTGGGCCGAGGGAGGCATGAAAGACGAGTGTTGTTCAAAGGAGGAGAAAATCAGAGGGCAATGTTTTCTTGACATGGATGTTCCCCAACCTCATTTCAAAGCAGCGCGCTCCTCAAAGAGCAGCCTGTCTCCGTTTGGCTAAACATAACATAACATAACATAACCCTGCTCTCTCTCTCTCTCTCTCTCTCCCTCTCTCTGCTGGTGAATAGAGCCACTATATGTGGTGGCAGAGCGGGGTTTTGACAGCTCATTCCTGTGACTGTATGGAAGTGTGTGGTATTTCAGGCTTCTGTTGGTCACATGGCAGCTTTAACCTTACCCCCATGATTTTCCTCTGCCTCGTCATCACTGTCCCATGAGCCATTGTGGCTCTGGTGCTCCACATCCATCCTCTTTATATCTTTATTTTTAATCTTTATGCTTTTTTGTACATACCCACACCTGGTTGTCCAGGTTATTGTGTCCAGTTTAATCATTTTTTATTGGCTAGGCAGATGCCTGTCACCATCAGATGTCAGCAGTGCACATAGGATTTATACAGATTTATTTATTCACCAATAAGATTTTACTTTTCACCCATGTCCATGTTTCTTGTGCAAAATTAGATTTAGTGAATGCAGAGAGACTTTGTAAATCACTTAACATAGGCAAGTGCATCAGGTGCTGTACAGTATGTACAGTGTTTTTACCCTGAGATGAGCCTCCCAGGCAGAACTTATTCTTATTCTGCCTTCAAATTCCACCTCATTTGCCAGGAATAACAGACCTCAGCCACTGGTTAAACCTAAACTTAACCATGTATAATGTAAGATTGCTACTTTGGTGGTGAAATACAACCTGGGAGGACAGGCTGCCTGGGAGGCGTAGCTCAGGGCAAACAAATACCAACTTCTCAAAGTGGTTAGCATCTCATTAAAACCTGAATATGTAAACACAGCAAACACTGCCACAGCTTTAGGACCAGGTTACTGGTGATTTTGAAATACATTAAGATTTCCTTTTCATATTCAATACTTCATGTTCAACTCTCACTACTCTCAACTGTTGAGAGGCTTAAATGTATGATTTTGTCCAGGAAACTGTGACTGTGTGCAGGACAACCTCACCTCCATCTCTCAGTTGCCTCAATGGCAGATGTAAAATCTCATCGTTTACAGACAGATAAGGCCCAGACAGTGGTTGTAGGGAAGTCAAATCTGAAATACACATACAGCAAACCCTCCTGAGCCCTTAGCTCCAAACCATCGCATCCCCGCAAACTGTGAACTCGTAAAAGCTTTTCTCAGGCAAAACCACATCAGCCCTGCAGACTGAAGGGAACAGGGTGAGCAGAAGATAGCTCTTCTTTCGTTCTCGGTTTCATAGGTGATGATTTTGTGGTTTGTGTGTGTGTGTGGATGGATGGATGGATGGATGGATGGTTAGGCGTCAATCCTCGGAGGCATTCTGTTCCAGCAGAAGATGTACATGGACGACAGGAGAGTGTGCCAACTTCATAATGACAGGCTGTCTGTCGATGCTATTCCTAGTCACTGTTATTTTGCTGCTTCTAGGAAGTCAGTGTAGGAGGGTGTGGAGACTCGCTGTGTGCCTTTACATGTAATGTTAATGTACATCTCTTTTCCAGACATCGGCATAGTCTCTCCATGTGAAAATAGTTTTAAAAGTTGGACTGGGTTGAGTGGAAAGAGTTGCTCTTTGATCCACTGTATATTAGAAGACAGAGCTGGGTTTAAAATATGGAAAACATGCCAAAAGTAATTAATATCAGAAAACCTCTCCCTGCAATTTCATAACTTCTCTGGGAGTATTTGAAGTGGCCAAATGCAGTAATCTCCAATTTTCTAATTATATAAGTAGAAAACAACATTATAAGGAAAAATGGAAAAATGCATCACTTTCATAAAGAGGAAATAACCCAATCAGTGCATCCAGTAATATAAGTAATGCCAACCTGACTGTGCACAGTGCTCCGCAGATAGTATTTATCACTGTAACTGTTGTGTTGCCAGCTTTAGTGCAGGAGCAAAAAGGATTTCTACCAGTGCGTTTCAGTTCATTTACACAACATATTTTTCAGACATTTGAATTTGCATCTCCCACTATCTGCAAATATTCAGGGGTCTGTGTTTAATTGAAGGTGTGAAATGTTTGAGTCCTGGGGGAACAATATCCCTGAAGGAGTGTGTGAGTTCAATCCAGACGCACACAGCACATCGCAGCCAGTCAAAGCCCTCCTGCACCCTCTCAGCTCTGCTCTTTACCCACCGTCTCCTCTCACTTGTTTCTGCAGGTAAATTACAGCTATAAAGATCCCCAGAATGTAGGTGTGGGGGATTTCCACAGTGAAAATGTGTCGCTATAAACATTGATGATGATTATTATGCAATCTTGGCCCACTGCTGTTACTCTTCTCTTTATTATAAGTCTGACTTGTCACCTCCTCTGCTAGACTCTGATGCAAATGTAAGTATTCAGATATATTTAATGTAATTTAATATAAATATCTTGGCTACACACTCCTTTAAGTAAATGTAATTGTCAGGAATAGAGCAATAGACTGGTGAAATTGATCTCAGGGATAAAAAGCTGTATATTGCTACAAATTATGTGCAGTCTGCATTAGAACTGACCAGGTTTCAGATGGAAGATTTAACTTTTTTTGCATTGTTTTGTTGTACAAAATGATTGAGTTTCAAAACATGGATTCCCAGCTATGAGGAGCTTTAAATTTATTGTCAGCAGTGAATTCTTCATATCATTGAACCCAAGTAAATGACAGTAGCTAGTGTTTTCTCTGTAATTTTGTTTTAGTTTAATGTAATATGTGGTGACTTTATTTTTGGACTGTAAGGTTTTGTTAGCTCAGTGCAGTCAGAGCTGGACTGTCAGGTCTTATCATTCAGAGCAGAAGGAGCTTGAGATGGTTTCTAATTTGTACCCTCACTGTCTGACTGTGATAGCACGACACAAGGAGCCACTGACTGTCTCCTGGTCCTTGTGGTGTCAGTTATCCACCCTCAGATCCAAACTAAGACTGTGGCCTCCAGCCCTGAAACCACACTAAGCTCCAGCATGGCAGCGTCTGTGCAGCACACACAGACTGGCACAGACCACATAATAGTACACAGGGGACAGTAGAGGACTTGGGCACATGTTGGCAGTAGCTCCTTAATAGGAGGGAATGGTACTCAGAAACCACAGAAGGCTGCAATACAGTAAATGTTGGCGCTGACCTGCGGTGGCAAATAAACCACATGGACTGTGAAATTCATTGGTACTGATGCTCTAAAATTAGTGCTGATAGAGGCAGGTTTAAAAAGCTAATATCAAAGGATAAAGAGCTTAAGTAAAACACTGCTAGTAGCAGGTGATAGAATACCTGGTTTTCCTTGTTTGTTGCAGAAATAATTTGCTTTATATAAATATTGTTTGGTGATTTTAATGTTGGTCAGGTCTGATGTGGGGGTGACAGAGGTGTGGTCTCATTAAAATCAAATGTTTGAGAGTTTTTCAGCTGAAATTAACTCACCAACATTTAATAATAATCATGTTGCAGCCCATAAATGGATCAGCAACTCTGCTGTCTGCATGTTGGGCTTCACTTTGATTGACATTTTCTCATCATTAATCAAACTCTCTCCTCAGTTCTTTTGTGTAGAGAGAGATCAGCTGCAGCACAGTCTGTGTTTGAGTTGTTGATATTGAATTTGACAACTGACTTGAACTTTCAGTTATGTCATAAATTCACATTGATCCATTCAAATGATTATCCAGGCTCAGATTTGTTCTTGTATTTGATAATTTTCCTCCCCTTCTTTAACTCTGATCTTCAAGTTTTCAAATCAAGCTTCCATCTTACTGTTGGGGAATTCAGGAACAGAAAAATTCACGCCTGGATCAGGATTTACTGAGATTCATGTCGCACAAAAGATAGTTCTGTGTTTCCTTTCTGAGCCGCCACCCAGACATGGTCACATGGTTTCGACATGATAATTAAACTTGTGCTGTATGAATAATGTAAATTCCACTAACCTCCTTTTACAGCATGGGTATTCATAATGGATTTTCTGTCTGTGTACACAAGACATTATAAATAAATCGTAACTATAGAGCTCCATGCTGTAAATTACAACCTGCAGTCAGGACCGTGCTCATACTCCTGGCCACCGTGGTCAGCTGGGTGGACGGGGACACAACTGGAGTTTATTTTATGGTTTTCAGTTTTGAAATTAGTTTTATATTTGACTTTTTGTGATTTATGATGTTTTTTAGAAAGCAGAAAAATGTCAGGAGGATGAAATACTGAGACATAGAATTGGTGTACACATGAATTTGTGTGTGTGTGTGTGTCCATGGTCAATATTGCACATCCCTCTTAAACCATGTGTCTAACAACGTGGTCGTTGTGTAAAGGTGAGAGGTGAGGGGTCAACGTGTCAGCTGGAGTGTGTGTCTGGTATTTGGCATAGCTCTACCAGAGGAGGAAAGGACACACACACACACACACACACACACACAGAAATTGTTGCAGAGCATCAAAGGCAGAAAGCCCAGGAGAGGAAATAAAGGTTTTCGTCTAAAGTGAATTGAGAACTGACCCCTCACATGTCTGCAGTGACCCAGGGCTCAGATCACTGTGTGTGTGTGTGTGTGTGTGTGTGAGTGTGTGTGTGTGTGTGTGTGTGTGTGTGTGTGTGTGTGTGTGTGTGTGTGTGTGTGTGTGCGTGTGTGCGTGTGTGCTATCCCACATAGGAGTCTCATATTCCTTTGAGCTGCAACAATTAGTCAATAAATCAATTAGTCAATAAAAGAAAATTTATTTTGGGATTCAATTAACTGTTTCAGTCATTTTTCAAGCACTCGATAAAACAAGGACTTTAAGGATCACTGTGAGCTCTGGAAGTCATGATAGAGGTTTTTTGATCATTTCATAGACTGAACAATCAATCAAGAAAATAATCATCGGATTGCTCGATAATGAAAAGAATCATTGGTTGCAGCCTTATTCGTGTTATTAATGATAATTTGGGTTTGTTTGATGAGAGACACAACAAGCTGAACTCCTCCTCCTTTGTGTGCACACAGGGTCTAATGTGTGTGTCCAGGCAGAAGAGTGTGTGTGTGTTAGTGGAGTTGTTCACACTGTCAGTTGACAGGGTGTGGACTCTGCTTCATATTCAGTCGTTCGTGTGTCTGTTTGTACAGTGGGTGTACATGTAAACACCAGTGTGTGTGTGTGTGTGTGTGTGTGTGTGTGTGTGTGTGTGTGTGTGTGTGTCTCCAGCCCTTCCACAGACTCTGACTGTACTCTCCTAACTCTGTTAATTAAATCCGCTTTAGCTCTATCTGCTGGCGGCTGAGGGGAACTGAACTATCCCAAACACCCCTGGAAGGCAGCGCAGTTTTAGCGGCACACCTCGTTTTACAGTGACTGCTAACCTGAGTATCACACATGTTTCCTATCAGGCCGTAATAAGCTGGTGGGCTGCGTGTTTGGTCGGTGGTGGTTGTGCGGAGCTGAGTGTAACAGGGACAGGATTGTTTCAGTCCGGGGGCACCTGTTGAAAAAAGAAATGCATCCACACCACAGTACAGTGCTGCATTATACCCCGCACAGCATCTCATTATAACTGTGGTTCCAGCCTCAGTTCTTAGTGGCTGTATGTGTTACATCAGTTTAAAGAGTGAACAACTCGGCTGAAGAAAATCAGAGAGACAAAAAAAAGAAATTATTTGCGTTGCAGTAAATCAAGTTGCTGAAGGGAGATGTGAGGTTTTCACTGAGCATCAGAGATATATTGCGACATTATTCAGCCTCTCTGATCACTGCCTTTACGCTCTGCGGATACGTCTACTGACGTCATTACGCCGGAAACGCACTGGGTGGGTGGCGTGTGCCTTAATTGTTGGATTTCTCCTCATTATGAATTAATTTCTGATTAATCTTTGACAGAAAATGTCACTAATGCCACTGTCTCCACGTGCAGCTGCTAAAATGGAAACAAATATATTTATATTTTTCATCTTCTGTGTTATTCAGCATAGACATAGAGACTATAGGTGAAGGTGTCAGTTATGTGTAATATTACTGGTATGATGTCAAAATTACTCTCAATGGGTCTTTTCTCTGTCTATTTTTGCTGCATGACAGCAAGGTCAGCGTAAAAACTAGGCAAGATGCTGAATCACTAGATCTCTGTTAACATAACTTTACATCACTGTCTCCAGTAGTAAAGAGATTATTTTAGTTTGGCTGTTTATACTGTTGAAATAAATACATGAAATAAAAATCTAAAGAGGATTCAGAAAGGAAAGAGTAGGAGGATTGTACACGAGTCTGCTCAGTACAATATTAGAGTAATTAAGGAAAGTTAAAGTTTAATTATCAGCCTAAGGTAGATGAATATTAGTCTGGCTGCCAGGGTCAAATGCACTGTGGGAAATGGTCTTTTTTCACTGGACTTAAGCCAGTGCAGCTGTCAGTAGGTGTAACTGTATGGGCTACTGTAATCTCTACCTACAGCACTGGTTGTAACTTCCCTCACGTGCCTGGGTGTCCTGTTTCCTGTCTTAATGACAGCGGCGTAATAGGCTGCATTTACATCAAAAGGCCGCAGCCATCTGTGAGCAGTTATGGTAAGAAGGGCCGATGGAGCGGGAAGAGGAAGAATAAAGGGAGTTTGTGCGCTGTGGCGGTCTGTTTTCCTACCTTGTCCAGTTTCATATTTGCTACTCCTCGTCTCGCGAGGTGTATCGGTGCACTTTTCCCTGCCTGGCCTGTGTGAGTGTGTACCTCTGTGGCCCTGTGTGTTGTTTTTGCGGGTGTGTTTTTGTCGTGATTGTGGTCCTCCAGGCAGGAAGGGCCCCGGCTGCAGATGTGAGCTGCTCGGGCAGCAGAGAGAACAGAGCGGCACATTGTACTGGGCGTACTGGGGGAGCTCGGGCTGCAATCTGATCCAGTATCCTGCCATCACAGAACCGCGCTGTCTACTGTCACTGCCTGACCCCCCAAAACACACACACACACACACTCCACCTTTGCCTGAACCACTCTCTCTTGCCCTCTGCCTTTCCTCCCTCTCCCTCTTTCTCTTTCTCATTCCCAGCATTCCTGTGCAGCTCAACAGAAGTCTTGAAAAGTATGAAAAAGAAATCAATGTCTGTCAGGACTTGGAAAGTTTGTAAAAGTCTGGAAATTGCACACAAATCTGGAAAAGCATGAAATCTGGTTTCTGTTCTGTCCATTTTTAGATTAACTCGACGTTCATTGCTCTCTGTCTCTCTCTCTTCTAATCCTTTTCTCCACATACGTCTTTTCACTCACTAACCTCCCTTCAGTTCATTTCTGACCTCAAGCTGTTGTTTGTAGGGAAGTTTCTGTCTCAGATGGTTAATGTAGCATCACAATACCACTCAGTCTCCCTCTCACTTTCCCATCTCATTACAGTGCATATTGGTTGTACACCCTTCTCTTTCTCCCCTCATTACTTACTCCATCTCTCCCTGCTCTCTCTCTTTCTCTCTCTGGTGTAGAGTGACGTTAATGGACTGTGGTCCAGACATCCTCAGGCTGTATTAACGCACCATTTGCTCTGTCTGAATAAATATTACCATCTGTGGACCAGTTTGACTAACTGGTAATTGTGAGACACTGGGTGTCACCTAAACACAAGCACCACTGATGGGATCAGTGTGATTTTAGGACAGACACACAATAAACGTAACAGTAGAGGCCAATAGAAAACCTCACATATGGCTGATGAGCACATTAAGACGACTTTATGATACAGTGTGGTCAGACTCATAATACAAAGAAGCCAGGTTTATGTTTGTACCTCACACTCACACATATATTTAGCAATAGTGGCCCAAATGGTAAAGGGATCCCTCATGTGCTAATTATTTCCCTGCTGCCCTGTTGTGCCCGCTGATGCTGATGTTGGTATGATCACATGATTTCTTCTTAAACGTGATGCTTCTTAAAGCCCCTGAAAGATGATTAATGTGGCTGTTAAATGAAAAATGAAAATAATCACGTAACGTCACAGACTGCATCAAAGGAGGGCTTGGTTTTAATCTTTTCATCTGTGCTGTAGTGTTTGTTTTTTTACCAGAGCAATGCATCGCTGCCACTGCAAGTTTATTATGAGAAGTGCCACAGCAGGGCCGGCTGTAAATGAATTTAATTGTCTGTTAACAGCAGAGTTAGCTCTCTAGTGCACCTCAAACACAGGAAGACTCGCCAAGACCGAGGGAGGACGAGGCTCAGGAAAATGTGACTTTATAGCTGCCTCACTTACAAACCCATGGGGATCCAGCAAGATGTTGTAACTGTCTAAGGTGGATTTTATAATTACATCTGGGTTTCCAGGCTGAAAGCTTTGGCAGATTTAGCATCAGTGTATTTGTCATTCCATTTTGAATTAGACAGCAGGTTTCACAACACCTCAGCGTCTCGGCAGTTACATATAAAAAAGTTATTTTTTTTAGCATGTAGAGCTGTTTTCTTAGTGAACCAACAAAAATTAGCCTTTCACCACAGACTCACTGAATAACCAAGCTTTGATTAGCCAATTATCTCAATAAGCAGGATTTGAATATGTATAAAACAAAAAGCAGCAAGAGTAACCCTAACCTTTGACCTTTGTGAATTTCTCTATAAATGAAGTATTTCTTATCTTATCTGATTATCTTGTCACAAATCTCTCATGTCTCATGCACCAACCACTGCATTTACCAAAATACTCTTCTGTAACAACAAGAAAGGACAAGTCAGCCGATGTGAGTAATTAGAGATCCGCTCGTCTTTGAGGTTTAACGCCTGCAGTGGTAAAATAAGTGCTGAATGTCAAACTAAGTGTAAATTATGTTTAAAATGATCAGTTCATTCAGGATGTTTGTTTCCAAAACAGTGAGATTTTACAGGAGCAAACATTGAGCAACGAACATCAGGGAGCACTTTTCACGTTAGATAGTTGTGACTTTCCCTCTGTGGTGTCGTTACTCTTTACTTTCATCAGCTGCTTCACAGCTTGTTTAGGGAAATTAATTATAACCTGGTCACTTTTATCCACATTGTGTTACAGCGCAGTATTTACTGCAGCATTGCAGGTGATAAAGGGGAATCAAACTCTGACTTCCAGAGGTTAGAGCCGTGTCTTTAAACCTGACAGACTGATTCAGTGCCTTTGAGCAATGTGAGAAAGCCAACAAGGTAAACCACAGCTCAGACTGAGGGCGGAGGAACAGACTGGTTGACCTCAGCGTGTGAAACTGGAGGCAGGATGTGAGACTGGTGGTACAGCGTCTGTATCTGTGTGTGTATGTGTGTGTGTGTGTGTGTGTGTGTGTGTTTGTTTATGTGATGTTAGACTGCGTACTGTATATCTGCTCTGTATGTGTGTGTCTGTGCATTCCTGCAGTTCTGTGTGCTTGTGCGTGTCAGGTTAAACTGTGAAATGATTGTGCGTCCGCAGATAAACACTCATTTTGACTCAGTGCTGTCACTTCAACAGCCACTTGTTTCAGCTGCCTGATAAATGAGCAGAATAGGAGACAGTGTCTGTGCTCTGATTTAAACTGAGCCTTACTGTACCTGCCCTGCTCTGGTTCATATATGTGGCTTGGACTGTTGCCCATTCGCCCTGGCACAGTGCTTCCTTTCTTAAATTATACCTAAATGTACAGTGGGAGCCATTGTGGACATCACTCATGCCTGCCTCTGTATCACATTAATGACAAGAATATTTAAGATCACTTCCAAGATTACATTTTTTTTTTTATCTTCTGGGCAAAGTTTGGTCTCTGCAGCTGCAAAGATAAAACTCTCCTCTATTCTGGATTTAAACCAAATTACTGAGGTGTAGGAGTAAAATATACACAGGTCTCATGTGTTTAACTCATGAAGTGGAGCTGCAGCTGGAATTTGTTTCCATTAACCGGGAGATCACAGATTTACCTTATTTGCCCAAAAGAGGAATCAGAAACTGTATGTGCACCTCAACGCAAACAGTGACGGTGACAAATGAAAACCAGAGAGTGAAGTGCTCTGTGCAGAAAATATGTAATGACAAGTCTCTTCCTCGTGCTGTGTCCCTCAGATCCAGTGGATGTGTTGCGGGCTCTGCAGGTCCCCTCTCTCCCTGAGGGCGTGAAGAAAGTCCCCGGCTTCTGCACATCCCGTCGCTCCAGCAGCCCCGATCATGCTTACCGCATCTCCAAGAAGGCCCAGATCTCTGCCCCCACCAAGCAGCTCTTCTCAGGTAGGCTGCAGCTGGACCCGACATCAGGTGGTTTGAGTATTTGGGGAGACTGCTCTGTAAATTGGCATAAGGGTGTTTGGTCCAAGTTACTATGAGTTTAAATCTAAGTTTCATTTTGTCGTACTTAAGGAGGCACTCATGCGATTTATTATTGCACTGTCATAATGTTGGAGGCCTGATAAGACACAGATATCATTTTCTCAGACTTTAGGAAGCTCAGCTGTTCACAGGCTGAGTTCACCTCAGGATGAAACTGAAATAAACTGAACTTTACTTTAAGTATTAAATATAACCAATGTCACAATAAGTTTGGTTTACAAAATTGTTTTACAGTAAAGCAAATTTATGTTTAATATTAATCACATTAACTCTAATTTTGAAAATAAGTTAACCAAATGTTTAGATTTTCCTCAGAAAGAAGGTAACGTTCCTGTGGAGCACGTTAACTTAAAGCAGAGTTCAATATTTAATATTTACGTTGAATTCCAGAGCTCAGAAGCCTATAATTATCCTCGCAGGTTGCTCTTTATGTTTGAATGTATTTAAAACTGAGCTCCGTGGGGTTTAGTGAGGCTGTTGTGCCCCAGGTGAGATTGCTCGAAGATATTTTAAGTATAATTATGTGTTGCAGAGTTAAACTGTGTGGAAGAGCCATAACAAATTAACTGTAGAATACAGTCTGACACCCTGGAGTGAGGAGGGAAAACAGAAAGTGGCACTTATGTGGCTGTGAAGAAAAATCCTCAAAAGTCAAAGCTGATTTTCAGCTCATTCTCTGAGGTTTAGGCTTCCTTCTCCAGCTGTGCCCACCTGTTATTATGTGCCTTATTATGTGTCCCCATCGTCTATGCCAGCCTCACATGGGACTGTATTCTATATATCATTTAATTCTGGCACAGATCTCTTACTTTTCACATTTATTCATTCTGTCCTTATCTCCCACTGCTTCTCCATTCTCTTCCTTCAGCAGCCAACACTAGTTCCTCCATTCTGCTTGAAAGCTTTTTCTTCTATCTTCTCTTCCTTCACCTTCATTTTTTTCATTGATAAATAAATGTCCTGGAGCAAGGTCCAGGTCAGTCTACACATCTTCGTACTATTTCCTCATCTCCTCATTTGAAAACCCACAAGTCAGTCTATGATCTAATTCCTTCCTTCTTTCATTGTCTCTCTCCTCCCGTCCCTCACTTTCTTCATCCATAGGTCGTTTCCCGGAGAACTTCTCCATCATGGCTCTGGTCAAGGCCCATGCCGGTCTCCAGGCCTTCCTCCTGTCCATCTACAGTGAGCAGGGCATCCAGCAGCTGGGCATTGAACTGGGACGCTCACCTGTTTTCCTGTACGAGGACCAGAACGGCAAGCCAGCCCCCGAGGACTACCCACTGTTCAGAGGTGTCAACCTGGCTGATGGCAAGTCAGTAACCAGCGACAACCAGTTTGTGACTGGTTGAGATGACACATTTAGGGTCTTGAGGGAGTTCTGTTGAAATGTGTACATGATTTGTGGGTTGGTTAGATTCCTTTTTAATCAGACCTGTCATCACATTACACATTTATTCGCCTCCGGTTCCTCCTCCTCCTCCTCGTCTCTAGGTGGCATCGCATCGCTTTCTCTGTTTCCAAGAAAAACGTGACACTGCTGCTGGACTGCAAGAAGAAGATGACCCGCGCCCTGCCCCGTGGCAACAACGCAGTGGTCGACACCAACGGCATCACAGTGTTCGGAGCCCGTCTGCTTGATGAGGAGGTTTTCCAGGTGAGGAAGGGAGAGACAGCTGTGAGGTCCCTCTGCTGTATCAGTCACACAGTTTTAGTCATAAACAGTAACTTTATCTGAGATTAAAAACACATTAACGCTTGATACACTTCACTAGTTTCCACTCAGCCCCGTTATAGATGATGCAGCTGTTCGTGGACCTGTTTTCTCTCCACAGGGAGACATCCAGCAGCTGCTGATCGCCTCCAACCCCCAGGCTGCCTATGACTTCTGTGAACACTACAGCCCTGACTGTGACTCCCCTCTGCCCAAAACCCAGGCTCAGGACCCCAACACATACGTGAGTAACACAATCACAGCACGATTGCAGGCACAGACGTACAAAATCAACATTTTCTCCTCCACACATATGAACCTTTTATCAGACAATTAAACTTCTTAGTGAATAATGATCTTGAAAACCTCTCTGCAGGTTACAATCAGTAGCTGTTAAATTTTACTCATCTGATGAAGGTTTCTGCAGGATCAGGTCTCAGTTGAATGCACAGCCACACATGAATCCACCAGCACTTACATGACCACTGAGTAGCATCAGTTACAGAGAGATAACATCAGGCTGTTAGCACTATGCTAACACAGTTCATTTATTATATTGTGGGCTCATCTGTAGCTCCAGTGAAGCCCAAACTAAATCAGTGGACTTTGTTTTTCTTTTCTGTGACACTTTATTTATTTGGAGAAAGAAAGCTATTAAACTATTCACCAGATCTGAATAGTCTTTTTTTTAATGAAATGAAATCACAAAATCATGGAAATATATGAAGGAGGATTCTTGAGAACTTAGGAGAAAAAGAAAAAAGAAAAGGCAAGATTCTCTGACCAAAATATTGCAGAATGGTTTCCTTTTCTAAATGATGGTCATATGTACAGTTTTCCATAGAAACAGAGAGTGGAAATTGCCTGAATCTCCTTTGTACATAAAAAGAGGTTCAGTTAAGTCAGTTAGAAATCTTCCAAACTGAAAAATATTCTTTAATTATTGATCCAATCTTATGAAGAGTGACTGTGGCTCAGTAGTTAGCACTGTCACCTGAAAGAAAAATGCCATTTGAATTACTTCTATCTATATTTTGCATCTTCTTCCCATGTTTGCTTCAAGTTCCTCAAGTTCCACCCATAAAGAACTTAAGTTTGTAAGATATAATTTGTGTTAGGAAAGGTACACCACATGAAAATGTGTTCAGAGAGTAAAAACAAAATGCCCTGGTTAGAAAATAAAAGAAAAGTCCTCGGGTTCAGTTTGATAGCGATAAGTCATCTGATGATGTCATCAAAGTGCTGCTCTCCCTTCCTGTCTTCCTCACGCATCCCTGTCATCAGCAACAGTTTGTATCCATCCACTTTCCTCCTCACCTCCTCAGTCTGTGTGTCCCTGAGGTAACTAAAGAAAAGCAGAGGCCTTGTCATAAACCGCACCCTTACAACTGGGCACATTTCCGTCATTTCATGCACCTTGCTGTGGAGAAACATGAGCTTGAGTTGTTTCGTCAGTGGGTTAGTTGTCACTTTTGTTTCTGCTCCGCTACAATGGAACACAGAAAGGTAGGGGAAAGAGGATGATACAAGCCAACGTCAATGTCTTCCCTAATTTTTTCCCCATGGATTGAAGAAAGAGAATTTGTTCAGTACGTAAAACAAATGAAGTTAAATTCTGATTGGTTTTCTGGTTAAATTGAGAAATATAAGGATTTGGCATGAAGATGGCTTAAGGTGGAGCCTCTTTGCTTACTGAGACTGGTTGTGCACATTACATGTATTATAAGCTTTTGCAAGCTCTCCGTCATTCTTTTTACTGATGTTCGGAAGCTGACAGCGAGTGATTCTCATCCGCATTCATTCATCCAAAGTACATGATCTGTGTTTTAAATATGCATGGCGGATCTGAAGTCAGTATAAATCGTCAGACACTGTACAGACCCAAGGCCTGTCATGTTGGTGCTGTTGAGATGACCTCTTTCTGAATGAATATAAATCAGTGTGGTTTTATTCATCGGCTTCACCCTTTGCTTTCTCATTCATCGAGGTCGTCTGTGTGTGGACATTTTAAACATCAGCACCTGTTAACCAGCACCACAGACTCCCTCTAATGAATGGAAAAATAAAAGCTTTGCATTTTGTCATTATCTCCTTTGCTGTCTATCACCATGTTTTATTTTTTCCCCCCTTCCTGCCGCTTCACTCCACATTCACCCCTTCTCCTCTTTACCTTTATTTATCCCCCTGTGGCCTCTGTAACTCCCTGGATATCCACTCTCCCCCTCTTCATGAATTCCTCTCCTTCCATTCATCTTGCTTTCATCCCACTCTGCCAAACCATCTCTCTATCCATCCCTCCCATCTTTCAATTCTTCCATCCCCTCCACCTCTCTCAGTACTTTGATGAGGAGCAGGATGACCATGAATACCCCTATTATTATGAGGAAACAACAGGCGTTCCCTCCTCCTCTGCGTCCCCCTCACCCCAACCTGGGGCCCCCAGTCTACAGGTAAAGAGGGAGCAAGAGAGAGGGAAAACACAAGCTGGGTTTGTGGAAGGGAAGGAGAATGAGAGAGAGAGAGAGGTATTAAAGCAATAACAGTGGAATAAATTCATAATTTACACTTAGCTTGCTTAATATTTGAGCGTCAACTAAATTTATATTAAATATTTCTTAAAATATTTGTGTGAAAATCTTCATTTTCACTTTAAGCACTCGATATGCCTCTCTCATCCCTCATCACTCCATACCTCCTTTGTTTTAATCATATCTCACCTTTTCTTTAATCCACACACGTCCACCTCGTCTCCACCATCTCCGTCACACAGGATTGTGATGCTCCTTGTGATGTTGTTTGTCCTCATGTCATTTACCTGTTGTCATATATGTATGCGTGTTCAGATGTGGCCAAGTGGGGGCACTAGGGTGGTATAGGTGCAGCTGTGTTGTTATACACACATGCAGACTCTTTTTTTTTTCCACATACCTCTCCACTCAGTTTTCCAATATCCATTCCTACTTCATGTATTGTATCCCGTCCTGTTCCACCCTAAACTGAACCAAAGTACCTTCTCCCAAAGTGGAAAAAAAAAGAATGAAACCATTTTGGGAATTTATGGAGGGCAAGTTCATGTTTAGAGAGGGATGTCACAAAACTTTCTCAGCATGTAATTGACTGTACAAAGAATCAGATTAAAGTTGTATCACAAACAATCACTGACAACCACATGGATGTTCACAGGAGATTTCTTGGATTAAATTATGACAAAAGCAAATAGTCTGACATTGAAAATTTAGAAATCCTATGACTAGAATTTTTTTGAGACTGTTAAGGTTTGTGGTTTTACTAAGTCACCAAATCCGACCAATGAATTACATGATGATTAATTGTTTTGTCTTTGATGACAAACTGAGCACATGCAAATACATGTTAGAATAGGAAGCAAATAAGAAAATGCATAGTAGCCTTGTCTTTATGTAATCTTGGTCAAATAATCTTTGTAAATGAGTAAATTTGTTTGCTTTCATTGATTCATTATGTGCAGGATATGTGGGGTTTGCCACATCGAGTGTTAAGAAGATAATCACAGAACAGCACAGTTATTTGATTTGCATAAGCTTTCCTGTGATTGTTTGAATTTTCTAGTGCTCACTGCATGATTGTTTACGAGAAACCCTGCCCATTTAGCTTCACAGAAAACCCACAGACAGATTTGCAATACTATTTGACCATGGCATGTGTCTGTATTGTCTTGTTACTTGCATGATTTCTTAATTGTCTTGGAGGATGTCACCGCATGCACCTACTGTACTTCTGCGTCATCAGTTTCCAGTCAACATGGGACTATCAATGCACATGTTTTGTGTTGGTAAATGGATTCATTGTTGTACATCAGACCTTTGTATGGCATACATGACAAACATGTATGCCACAGTCAGTCTCCTTTAAGTCTGTTTCTGTTCTGTATTGCATATTTGAGGAGTTTATATCACCGGTGATGTCCTGTTTTCCCTTCACACTTAATTATTTGGGTGAAATTTTTGACTCTTTTTTTTTCACAGTGTTATTTTGCATGTAATGTAATTCTAGCAGCACGAGTAGTAATAATTAATCTTTCACAGTGGTTTTCAATTTGTGGTTTTATGTGACTAACGTGCAGTTGCATGCAAGCCTGGCATCTGTCCTCCCTCTTTTGCATGGCTAAACAGCAGCAACCACCTCTGTCTTGTAGTTAGACTTCTCAGTGCACTATAAACTGTGTGTATGAGCACAGCAGGTCAGTGCATCTGTGTGTGTGTGTGTGTGTGTGTGTGTGTGTGTGTGTGTATACTGTGTGTGTGAGTTCAGCACCAGCTTTACCTGACCAGTCACACCCTCAGTGCCTCTGCCAAACCACAGGCTCCAGTTCCTGTTAGCACCAAGATGCTGCTTTGTCATTTAATATTGGGAATGGCATTACTGGAGAGGTCAGCAAAAACCGACCCAAATAACTTGGGTCAAAGACATGAAATTTCTCAAACGTGGATTCAATTTAGATTTTTATTCATAGTTTTTTCAGTTGTATTTATGTTTCCCATTTTAAACCTTGTCTAAATCCTCTGCTGTATCCAGTAATGCCTGTACAGTCTCAGTAAATCATCCAAGCCTTAGCCATCTTTATGTCATTGTTTCTCAAAACATCCACTCTTGTCTTTCTCTCTCCTTCTGTCCATCCCTTGTTTGTGCTTTTCACCCCCCTCCCAACCCCTCCACGTATCTATGTCTTCCTCCACTCTCTCTCCCTGTCTTTGTCAATATGCACTTTTACATACTAAACAACATCTCAACCAAACAATAATCACGGATATTAGAAGAAGGCGCTCAATGGAAAAGCAGCCCCCACTAAAACAACCCCTGTCAAAGCCAAACCCACTCCAGCTAAGCAGGCCAAGACCGGATCATACAAACTCGTAGTCAAGCCGCCTATGCCCACCAAAGCTTCCAAGTCCTCCAAGACATCCAAAGCAAAGCCTACTGCAGTAGAGATCCTCTTGTCTAAGATCAAACCAACAGCAGTTTCTAAATCGAAGCTAACAGCTGCTGAGAAGAAAGTAAATGGTGCAGCTAAAGCCAATGGCAATGGAAAAGCAGCTGTAGCAAAAACAAATGGCAAAGCTGAAGCTAAGCCTACAGCTCAGGTCAAGATCAATGGAAATGGCAATGGCAAGGTTGCAACTGAGAAGAAAGTCAATGGTAATGGAAATGGAAAATCCTCAGCAGAAAAGAAAGCCAATGGAAATGGAAAAGCCACTGTTGTGTCCAAAGCTAATGGAAACAGTAACGGCAAAGCTACAGCAGAGAAGAAAGCTAATGGAAATGGCAAAACTACCATTGAAGTTAAAGAGGTTAAAGTCAAAATTAATGGCAAAGCTGAGAATAAAGTCAATGGTGAGGCTAAGGCTAATGGCAATGGCAAAGTTATTACTGTGGTAGAAAAGAAAATCATTAGTAATGGTGCTGCAAATCAGGCAAAAACAGAAACCACTACAAAAGCAAAGACTGAGAAAGTTGTTAAAGTAGAAAAGACTGTGGTCAGTTCAGCTAAATCAACTGTCAAAGTAGACGCTGCCAAAGCACCTAAACCCACAAAAGCATCAAAACCTGAACCTACAAAGACGGCAAAGGCTGCGGCGACCAAAGCTCCTGCAGTAAAAACTCAAGTGAAGACAGTTAAAACTGTGGTCACCAAAGTCCCTCTGGTGAAATCAACGGTGAGCAAAGTAGTGAAGAATGTGGTCGAAAAGGTTTCCATCCTGAAGAAAGTAACTCCAGCACCTGGCGCTGCCAGACCCACTCCACCCAGGCCCACAAAATCCAAGCTGGTGGACATTAATGTCAAATCCCAGCACAAACCCTTCCCTCCGTTTGGCAAGAGTGTGCTGAGTGGAACTGTCGTCCCAGCGAAGAAAATTACCAACGGTTACCAACAGGTACAAAAGGAGGGCTCATGTTTGGGAATGTCCAGAGTCGTATGTCCCATCTATCCCATCTGGTCACCAGCTCTTTCCACCATCCAGGGTCTGCAGCAAAATTTTTTGTGAAACCTGATTTTCTGCCATTTTGGGGCGGGGTCTCTTTTATGAATAATATCTCAATAGTTGGTTGGCAGTGAAGATTTTGATGTAAATCCTTAATGGTGGACAATCTGGCTTCAGAATGGAAGGGTTCATACCGAGCTGGGCGCCTTCTCCTCTGTTTATATATCATATGATCTTCACGATCGCCCCAACTGCTCCATATGATATGATACAGCGGTGCACATTGAAGCATGGCTAATTGTACAGTTTCATTGTTCTTTACTTCACTTTATACTCCTACCTTCAAGCTGCTGAAGCTGGATCTCAGAAGCTGAATATACTCCATCGCTCCGTCTCTTTCTTTTCGGGGAAACCGGTCAAATGAATGAGCATGGATTGCTATGGCACAGAAACTAAACCTGAGAAAACACAAATACTGTCACATTCTACACACATGCAACACAACAAAACTCCTCTGTCACTCTGTCATTCTCTTTCTTTGTTTTTTTTCTTTTTTGGAAGTACCTGTGTTTTCTCTCTGACACCTATCTGTCTGTCTCTGGTCATATTTTTTTTTCAAATATGAATAAATCAGCCTCACAGAATCTAAAAAAGCAAGCTTTAAGTTTGCTTTCATCAGAGGTTCAGTTTCATTCATTGTGCAGTCTACTGTGAAGCTGGGGGGCTTCATGGTAGAGAGACAATGTAAGGTTCATGGTCTTCAATGGGTTCTGTAAAAGTCATAGCATGTGTTGACTGTTACATTAAATTAACAGAATTGTGTTCTGTGAGGCTGTTAATTTGGGTTGTTTCTATGTTTTCTGGTCTTGGGTGAAACTAGACATCCCAAAGCATCACGTCTGTGATGTTTTCATCTTCAGGGATGGATAGAGGCTCTCAGTCCTACCTTCACCCTTTCATGAATCTTGGCTTTGTCAACTTTTAAAAAGCAAAAATGGTTCAACAATGCAATGAAAAGAAATCTCAGCAATGTAGTCTCAATGACTCCCTAAGTCTTGCAAATGGCAAAATTTATAGTCACTGAGATTCTGAAACTACCTGAAATTTCTTTTCTAAAATGGATCTTTACAACTTTAAAAATGTGAGTTGCCACTAAACATTTCTTTGCCTCTGGCAACCACAGTTTTATGATGTGTTCCATTTTCTTCTTTTAACTCATCATTACCTCCAAGCAGACTTTGAACTAACCACGCTCTTCCAATCAAATCTGCTTACTTCCTCCCTGCTCCCCAATTCCTGTCACCTTGACCAATCAGGATGTAGACACTGAATATACCGAGGCTGGCCACACCGCTACAGAGACTGATTATTACTATGAGGAGACGGTCCCACTGCCAGAGGGTGAGGTGAATGGACATGAAGTGGCCCCTGTGCAGGTAAAAAGAAAATTACACACTGAGCAGTGACACAGATCAAGGACAAGACTGACAGGATAGATGAACCTTAAAGAGAACATGCATGTAAATTAAATGCCAAATCTTCACATAGATTTTAAGTATAAAAAATTCAGAAGTTGACAAAAAGAAGAAGAAATCATCACCTCAATACAAGAGACTTCCATCACCAAGAAAGAAGACGGTATAATATTATGTGGTGGTGAGCCCAGTCTTCATAGTTTAACCAAGTAGCCATAGCTCTGTGTCTCTTAACACTTCTCTAACCAACACACCACTGTTTTGTTGGCACCGACGCCTCGTGACAAGACACAAGAGAAAACCTCTTTCAAAAGAGAATGCACCACATTCATCTGCTCGTATCATCAAACATTTTTATGTGGCTCCCCTTTTCCCTAACAAGATCCCTGTTTCGTTCTCATCGCAAGACTCTCGGTCGATCAGTTTGAGGACTTGTCATGAGAACAAAAAAAAGTCTTGTGAAAAAGGGATTCACACAGGAATGTTTGATGGGCAGTTTTAACCACAGCAACAAAGGGAGATGAATATAATGTATTCTTGTTTGAGAGAAAAATCTAACTGAACTAGAGAATACAGTAGTTTCTCATGGCTTTACAGCCGTAAACTGTCAGAAACTGAGAATGAGTTTCTCACAGTTCTGATTTGTTTCTCACAGTTCACTTATTCTGGCAATAATCCATATTGTCATCATCACCATTTAATCTATATTAGCTGCCTTTGATGACTTTGTTTTGGTTTCCAATGTTGATGCTAATATTGTTTTTGCTACTGTTCTGGAGAGAAAAATGTCAGCCAGTCTGTGTTGTATATTTTAGGAACAAGTAGACTCAATATTCACACATTATATTTCAATTGTTGCTTTTTTATAAGAGATACGTGTACAGCATAGTTCCACTGGATTCATACTTGTCTTTAAAACACACATGGTAAGTAAAATAGATTACTGTATGACATAGTTTTTGCTTTGCATAGCGTAGCAGCTTGTTTTCACAAAGATTTTCATATCAGTTCTGTGTGTTTAGGGACCAAACTTTTACAATATCAAACAATACATTTTGTCAGATTTGGAGAAATCTTGTGGTTACAGGTCATCACACACAAGCTGATGATGAAATGCTTTTATGGAAACACATACTGTTTTAAGCTTAACAGTAGATTTAAGGTTGCAGGATAAACCAGTTTACCTGAGAAAACAGCCTGAAGTTACAGTATGAAGGACTGATAGAGTCCCCGCAGTCTGTCAGATGTCTGTTTGTTTTCTGACCCTATGTCACTGTTTATTTGCAAAAGGTAAGACTCACTTCTTTCTATATATGCCCCTCTCTTCCACTCCCCCTGTTGTTTCATTCTGCATTTCTCTTTCCTATAATAACATTTTCCCTTCATACATACCTCTCCCTCTTCCTTTCACCGTCCCTTCTCCCTCTTTCATCTTTTTTTTTCTTTGGCTTGATTCATCCTCTCGTGCACCTCCATCTATCCCATTTGCGGCTTTGATAAACCCAACCCAGCCCCAGGTGGAGACAACATTGGTGGGAGAGGAGGTAGAGGCCACCAAGGCAGGTGGTGCAGGCGAGGAGGTCTTCACTGAGGAGTATGTGACTGGGGACGTGGGCCTTAAGGAATACGACTATTCCTACAGGGACTACAATGAGCCATTACCGGAGACCGGAGAGGTCGATGGCAACATGGGCCCCGCCCTGTCCGCTGTGACAGACGAGGGAGGCGTAAGTCGTTTTGCTTCAGAGGCAAAAAAAATAAAAAATCTATTTCAACCAACTCTGAATCCTAGTCTTTGTCTAATTGTATTCAATGTCCTCTCTGATGACTTGTTTGAGTTGCCGTCTTTGGGAGTCCCCTCTTACCCATTGTGGCTAATTTGAATACACACGGTTGGAAATTGGACCTGAAAGACTTGGAGAGAGAATACAACCAGAAATCTCAGGAGGACCAGCTTACCTATTTAGACTTGACCCTAAAAATGAAACCCTCAGTTTACCCTTGTATTTTAAGGATTGCTTGTCAACAAGTGTTTTAATTTCCCAAAGTAAAGTTTATTCATTGACCCTGTTTCATACCAGGCAAGCTCAATCAGTCACAGAGAAACCTGTATTTGAATTTGCATTTCAAATACTTTAAGGACCAAGACCTAGTCCCCCCATCACGGTTGAAATGGGTTTGTGTGTAGTGAGCAACACAGGAGCCCAGGAATAGCTCTTACCATGGTAGAAGCTATTTGGGATCCTAATAAATAAACAAGTTGAACTTAGCATACACTGCATAAAGAGGCATTTCGAAGTGCAGCAAGTCACCAGCTGCTGCATCTTATGCTTTGAATGCCATTTATCTCGGTGTATGGCTTCAATTAGAGCTGCTATAACAGTTCTGCAAGTAATGGAGCAACAGTTTGGAGAACTATTAAATCACTGGTATTAGGACAAAAGCTTTTGCTTTTTTCACAAGAGAAACAGGTTTTCATTTTATCATTCTGTTGTCTACACTGGGATAACAGTGTTTAACACCGTGTGGCAAATGAATGTGGGTGTGTTTATGTCGTGTGCATCTTGCTGTTGTCTCAGTGCATGCAGCCAAGACACTATTATCTCTCATATGCACTGTTTTTAGTGAGTGTGTGTAAGTACCTCTGTACTGACTGCGCTGTGTTGTTGGCTACATGTGTGTTTTCCTCAGGCTGCTGTCAGAGGCCAGAAAGGAGAGAAAGGAGAACCTGCCGTCCTGGAGCCTGTGAGTTACTCATTGTCTGTAAGCAGATTTACATGAGCAGGTGTGTTTAGACTCTGCGACAGAGAGGAAACACAAACCTAAGCATCTTGTCCTCATGAGCTGCTAAGAGGCTGAACATGTTCCTATTTTTCATCTAAAATGATTATTTTTGTTTGTTTATTTGTTTATTTGCACATTTCATTCCAAAAATTCTCAGTTATTGACAGTTATTTCACGTGAAAGTTGTGCTATTTAAGGTACATTACAAACAAGCTTTATCTCACACACCCACAAGAGTCTGATAAATGGACTAATGACTTGTACAGACTTGTATGTTTCTTTTGTTTGTCCTCCTGCATTTTAACTTGTTTTAATTTTTGCAGGGTATGCTGATTGAAGGACCACCAGGACCTGAGGGACCTGCTGTAAGTCAATGATGGTTATTCCCTTGTTTAACTTACCTTTAAATATTAGATACACTCTCCCTGCTCCAGTGAGCTATGAATTATTTACAGTAGTTGTATCACTTGTTTGTTTCCAGTTTAACATTATATTAAGATGATTTCTGGAGTGTAATGTATACTCCTGAGCAACAACACAATCAAACTGCCCCTGACATTGGAATAGAAAATGACCAGCTCATTGATATGATTAGCAGATAACTCCACGACTCTTTCTTCTACCTCTTTCAGGGTCCCACTGGTCCCCCCGGCTCATCTGGACCTCCTGGCTCTGTTGGCGACCCTGGCGAGAGGGTGAGTTGAGGAAATGTAGGTTTCAGTGGGGACATTTGTGTTGAATCTGCGCAAACCTGGAAGCTCACTGCTCCCTCTCTCCATCCTCCAGGGTCCCCCTGGTAGACCTGGTCTTCCTGGAGCTGATGGAGTCCCTGGACCTCCTGGAACCTCAGTCATGCTGCCTGTGAGTCTTTTGATCCTTTGTACTGTTTGAACGGTCATAAACAGGTAAATGTCTGGTGCATAAGCTGTAACAGCGGCCCCTGTTCAGTATTCTGTATTCTGTATGTTTATTACAATGCCTCAATGCTGGATTTGTATTAATTTGTGGATATTGGCCTCTCAAACGTCCACTACCAATATATCGGAGGTTTGTCGTTCACCACCGCTTCACTCCATAAACCAGACGCCATGTTTTGATTAGTTTGTCCTTTTTATTAGGTGTTAGTAATTGTTCATTAGTGGTTTTTGTTGATTAATTATATATTTATCCTTCTGCTTTGTCCTTTTCACAGTTCCGTTTTGGTCAGAGTGGAGGAGATAAGGGTCCTGTTGTCTCTGCACAGGAAGCCCAGGCAGCAGCCATCTTGTCTCAGGCCAGGGTCAGTGCCCACTTTTACCTAACATTTCCACTGTGCAGTTAGTTTGCTTCAAGGACCATATCAATGGAGTCTTGAGACTTTGCCACTGTCCGAGATCGGCATAATCTTTACAGAATTTGTGTACAGTTGTAATAATTTGTATGCACATATGATATGGTAAACATTAACTCTCTTATGTTATTAATGTAAAAAAAGACCCTTTGTGTGATTCAGTTACCCACTTTGAATCTTAACTCTTTGCTCTTACTAACATGACTGTATCAGTACTATTATCATTTTCAATTTCCCAAATAAGCTCAGGTGGCTTAAATGCACAACAAATAATATTGTGCAAATACAATATGTATCCAACTATAAAGTTAAAATATCATAAGCAACAATGATCCTCAGGACAGAATACATAATAAACTGCATTAAAAGTACAACACTAACAAATCCATCATCTTCTTACTGAAATGAGTACAACACAGAACAGAATATGATATAATTTATTTACACAACAAAAAAGACACAGACTGCTCATAACACAAACACAGCTGAGAAAATTTCTAATTTCATGACATTGTGGACATTTAGCTGATGTTGTTTATAATGATCGCAAAAAGGAGATTGACCTAAATCATGATGATCACTGATGATGTGGTGTTGTTGTCTCTAGATGGCTCTGAAAGGTCCCCCTGGACCAATGGGATTCACTGGACGCCCTGGACCTCTGGTATGTTACCGGTCACCTGGACTTTTACCTGTTGCCAGCTGTGACTTTTACAATCCATCTGCTTCTACACAATACAAAAAAATTTGACATATAACAAGGATTTGGATCTCATAGCTTTTTGTTTAGTCTCTTAAATGCAAACCAGCATGTTTCCTTCTCATCATTAAGGACGATGAAAGGCTGATGGTTGATGATGATATTGATGATTATTGTGTCTGTTTCAGGGAAGTCCTGGAAGTCCTGGTCTGAAGGGAGAGAGTGGAGACCCTGGTCCTCAGGTAAAAACACTGGACATTAGATTTTTAGTCGTGCAATTAACCCTCCCCTTTACCTTACGATATTGTGTACATTATTATTGAACTGACAGTATATTCAGCTTATATCTGCAGCATGACAGGCATTTATCACAGACGTCTCATTCATTCGTCAGGGCCCCAGGGGACCCCAGGGACTGATGGGACCTCCAGGCAAAGCAGGAAGAAGAGTGAGTATAAAAAAACAGCTGGTGTGTCTAAATTCTGTTTAAATTCTTGCTGGATTTTTGGCAAGTGGCACAACGGTGTCTCATATACAGAAACACTTCCGAACATGTTCTTCCTCGGCTTGTTTCCTAACAGGGTCGTGCTGGAGCTGATGGTGCCAGGGGAATGCCAGGAGAGTCTGGAACTAAGGTAACCTCTCTGACCTTCTGACTTTGTCTCATGTCTGGTCTTTTAAAGAGCAGATCTCCATATATGAAAAATGAAAATTCAAATTCATACTGTAACTGGGATTTCAGCAGTACCTCAAACATATATCCCCTCTGAGTCTTTAGATGCTTGTAGTTCATTTATTTCAATGCTGAGGTTGTGAAAACACAGTTACAGACTGTCCCGTTTCTCTCAGGGTGACCGTGGTTTTGATGGTCTTCCTGGTTTGCCCGGTGACAAAGGACACAGGGTGAGTCAACAGCAAAACAATCACAACGCCACATACACTTCACACAGTGCAAAGCGATGGTACAATCTTAAGAATATCTGTTAATAGGCTGAGCTAAAGAATTTTCTGAGCCTTGACTTGTCCACTGTCTCGTCTCCTCAGGGTGACACAGGACCAATGGGACCCCCAGGATCTCAAGGAGAGGACGGAGAGAGGGTATGAAGATAAGAGAAAAGGATCTGAAATGATGAGTCACTCCGTATCTGTTAATAATCAGCCTCTTTCCATCCTTGACGTGTTTGTGTCTGTGTGTTTCCAGGGAGACGACGGAGACGTTGGACCCAGGGGTCTCCCAGGTGAACCAGTGAGTGTTTCCACGACAACCCAGCTGATTTTAGATTTCTCTTTATTGTCTGTTTGTATGTAGTTTGAGGGTAATTATGTCCAGAGTAAGTGAAGAGGAACAAGCTGCAGCTAAATGCTCCGAGGATCAGGCATGTAGAGTGTATCACCACGTTTTTACATGACAGTAAAGAAAACATGAACAGACTGAGAGGGTTTCTGAAAAATATCAGTAACATTACTTTAAAAATTAGTCCCTTAAAGAATAAAAAAAAAAAACTATTGCGCCATCTACAAAGAAATAGGAATAAGTCTTTACAGTTTATTACAAATGCTTGTATTAATTTCATTTGTCATTATCATGATGCTAATGTGGCTGCTCTAGCCGTTGTTGAACTTTGACCTTCTGTTAATATTCATCTACCTTATGATTTATTTTGGAGTCCAGTGTGTAAGGCTGTTTGAATATGTCATTCATGACTGTACATGCTGACTGACCTTGGCTTGAGTGAGTGAGTGAGTGAGTGAGTGTGAGTGTGTGTGTGTGTGTGTGTGTGTGTGTGTGTGTGTGTGTGTGTGTGTGTGTGTGTGTGTATGTCACTGAAATGTGTGTGTGAGTCTTCACTAATGTGTCCTTGTGTGTGTGTCTTTAGGGACCTCGTGGTTTGCTCGGACCCAAAGGTCCTCCTGGAATCCCTGGACCTCCTGTGAGTAAAGAACAATTTCTAACTCCATTGTGCTGCTGTTTTATCGCTCTCTGACCACTGAACACCCACAGCAGCTCCCGAAACAAAACCCTGTGACCTGATATAAAGACGGGGATCTCCAGTAATCTAAAACTGAACATGTAATCTTCCCACAGTCACCTCAAAACAATATGAAGACATCCACTATGACCCAGGGTTCAGGCAGCCAAGTCCACGGTCCATCTGACACTCATACATTTTATATACAAGTACTGTAGTTGTATGACTGAGGTTGTCGAGTTCTGCCTGTAAAAGAGTGCTCCACTGATTTAGTATTTCACTCCTGTAACATTGTCAGACTCATAATTGACATATATTTTTTAAAAGGATCAGAACTGGAGCAGAAGAACCAGAGAAAGCATCTTTTGTATTTTCATTCCATGAATTCTCCATCTGTGTCAAAACCTGGCACCGACATTAAACACTGCAGTTTAAACTCTGACAGGTCACTTGGTGATTTGGGCGTGTTATGCTAGTAGAGATTAATGTAACCTCGAGCAGAGATGACAGGGCTAGAGAGATGTGGTAATGTAATTTATTTGTGACCCCACACCCCCAGATTTTTTCATTTTCAAATTCACAGTCTTCACCCCATCAATGCTGACTTAAGTCACTTGGGGCAATTTATCGAACTTCTTACAGCTTCCTCTTTAGCCACGAATCACAAAATCTACGAACAGACATTTATTTGTAAAATTGGAGGAGCTGCCCTTTAAGCAGCCAGTTTAAATGCTGCTGGTTTTCCACAGATCTAAACATCCTCACCAAAATCTGTCATTTCCTGTGACTGACCTTGACCAAGGCTTTAGCAAGGATAGTTACAGTTTCCATTACAGTCATGAAATTCAATAGAAGCCTCCACCTGAGTGAGTTTGTTATTAAAATTTGTAACCGTGTGAATTGTTTTAAATCATTGAGATTCTGATTTTTCTCTCTGTCCTTCTTCTCTTCTTTTCAGGGTGTGCGAGGAAATGACGGGTCCCAAGGTCCCAAAGGAAACTTGGTCAGTGTCAATATAAGTTATCTGCCATGTTATCCTGTAACTTCTGAACCTGAGGATAATCAGCAGTAGTGCTCGTTAGAATATCAAAAAACCTTTCTTATGAATAATTCTGAGATATGGTTTCTCTTCTTCATCTCTCTTTCACTCTGTCCTGCTGTTGTCTTTTACATTTGTCATCACTTTACCTTCTTCTGTTTGTGTATCTCAGGGTCCCCAAGGAGAACCAGGACCTCCAGGTCAGCAGGGAACCCCAGGAACTCAGGTGAGACAGAGAGACAGTTGGCCAGTATCACAAGCTTGTAATATAAGCTGTGCATACACATGCAGGCAAAAATGAAAAAAAGCAGCAGTATAATTGAGTGTATGAGCATATGTCCTGTGTGTTTATTGTTTTATTTATTTATTGACTTATTTTTGCAGGGAATGCCAGGACCTCAGGGAGCTATCGGACCCCCAGGAGAGAAAGTAAGAAAACTAAATTGTATAATTATTCTGTTATAAATACCACGAGCTAACAGAAGCTAACAGTTAGCCTAGCTTTGTCCTAAGGTTTAAAGCACCTTTATATGTCACTGATTAACACACTGTACCTCTGAGATAATGGCAGCTGAAGTAACAAAGATATGACACTGAATTTATGCATCTTTCTCTGTGTCACATAAAACAACAGAAAGAAAGCAGCTGAAGCAGTTTCAGCACTCTTTGTCTTATCTTATCTAACAGCTGTGTATTATATAAGATAAGATGAGATAATCTTATATTAGTCCCACAGTGGAGATATTTGCAGTGTTACAGCAGCAAAGTGGACAGTGCAAAGAAAAGAAAAATTGCAAGATGACAATATCAAATACTTCAAAAAGATAAATATAAATATAAATATGTAGAATTAGATTTTTAAATATAACAAAAAACTACAAAATAGCAGCAGATAAGTGATCTTGGTGGTGTGATGGTGTGGTTAATTATTGTACAATTATCCATGTGTAATTGGGAGAGTCAGTTAGGTAGTTAACCCATTTATAGGCAAGTTCTTCTTCTTCTGGTGTTTTATGGAAGTTAGCAAACAGGTTCAGGAGCAATAGCACCACCATCTGGACTGGAGGGGAATCTACAGAGAAGTTGTGGAGAAGGAAGCTGGATGCAACCAGATTTATGATCAGCCTAACAAACCTGATCTGAATTGCACAAAGATTTTATCCAGATGACACGTGAAATAAAGGGTGTTTATGGGTTTATTTCTCTCTTGACCTTCTTGTCTTCTTCTCTACCAGGGTCCCACAGGAAAACCAGGTCTCCCAGGAATGCCTGGTGCTGACGGTCCTCCTGTACGTTTGTCTCTTCCTTTTTCTATATAATTACAACTGAGCTAAGTTGAATCCACCAACACCAGATGTCCAACCTGCATCTTGAGCTTTCTGTCTTCTCTTCTCAGGGTCACCCAGGAAAGGAGGGGCCTCCTGGCACCAAAGGAAACCAGGTGGGTGTCAATCATAACCCCATCACACCAAATCCCTTCCATCTAACAAAGTCAATTCACCAATTAAATATGATTCATACCGGGAAAAACAAAAAGTGTTGGTGCAGTTATTTTAAATATGTATTCATAGATGTAGTCGTCCATGTAAAAATGACGCCCAACATATTTACTTGAAGGTATTTTATTGTGTTGTCAACTCGTCTTTCTTTCTTTGACCTCCTTCAGGGTCCCGGCGGTCCCCAGGGAGCTATTGGCTATCCTGGCCCTCGTGGCATCAAGGTCAGTACAGTTCATCTTCTTCTCAGGCTCTTACAGATCAGTAAACATGGTTTTTGATTGATTGATGATATACCTTATCCTATCATTCTTCTGATTATTGAATCCTGTGACTCCAGGGAGCTCAAGGAATCCGTGGTCTGAAGGGCCATAAGGGAGAGAAGGTAAGTGATTCATTACAAAATAATATTTCAAAATGCACATCACTCACTCAAGAAATACTTCCCTGACATGACAGTTGCTCTGATAAACATTTTTAGTTCATGCACATTAGCAAAATGTTAAATAAAAAAAGTAAATGTTCAGATCCTCGTCTAAATGTATTTTGACCTAAAACCTTTTGCGGCATACATATATTTATATTCTTATTTATTTATTTTTTGCTTGTTTGTAGGGTGAAGATGGTTTCCCTGGAATTAAAGGAGATTTTGGTTCCAAGGGAGAGAGGGTAAGATAACCTGATGGAGTCACTGCTGAGTTATTATTCTTCATATATTCTTGTGATTTATTCTGATGGTTTTCCTTTGTCTCGTGCTGACAGGGTGAGATCGGAGTACCAGGGCCCAGAGGAGAGGACGGTCCAGAGGGGCCAAAGGGTCGCGTCGGACCCCCTGGTGAGATCGGACCACTTGGACTTGTTGGAGAGAAGGTGCGACCTGTTCAATGAGGAGAAGATTACATGAATGGTTCTTGGTTCTTCATGAGATACTTTACTGATATTCTTTGGAAAATCATTTTCTGCTTTGCCTGTTCAGTGAAATTGACCTTCAGTTTTTTTTTCCCGGATATTTACAAGAAATTTCTCATTTTCTTAAAATTAAGTCAAGGCCTTCCTTTTGATGATGTTAGAGGAAACGTGATTGTGCTGCCCTCTTGTGGTTGAATGTGCACTTCAGTGAAACGTCTCTCATTTCTACTTACTTTATTTATACTTTACTGTATTTTAGGATTATACTACAAGTATCTTTGACCATTTATTGCCTTATACTCTACAACTGAATTTCTGCACAACATTTTTCCTTTAATTTTACTGCATGTTAATGTGATTGTAGCACAATATCACAATCCTGAAACCATTGTTATTGCTCGGGTTGTAATACAGTTTGTTGTGGACAGGTTATTCATCTTTAAACAGAATTTATTAATGATGTCATTGTGCATTTCCAGGGTAAACTTGGCGTACCTGGACTTCCTGGATATCCTGGAAGACAAGGACCCAAGGTAAGAGCATCTGTCATTTATCCATGTATTCATCCTAGACGACTCTTTTTTTGGTGAGAAACAAAACTGATGTTGAAATGTTGATTTGTTTTTTAGGGATCTCTTGGATTCCCAGGATTCCCTGGTTCAAACGGCGAGAAGGGAACAAGAGTAAGTCGATGGTTCTGTGGAAGATTTTATCTCAAATTTTTCAGCTCAGTGGTCACTGTGATAGTGACTGAGTCAATATCTCTACACACATAATCTCCAGATAAAGTTATAATGCACAGTTGACCTCTGTCTGATTGAGTCTGTAATTGTTTTCTTTCAGGGTCTCACTGGCAAAGCAGGACCACGAGGACAAAGAGGACCAACGGTACGTTTCACATTAATTCATTCAGGCAATGTGTAAAAGCTTCTCTGCTCAGAGGACCATGGTCTTTCTCCCACTCTAACTGTTGAACGCAGCTTGTTTTCTCATGGTGTTAAAGAGTAACTGAACAACAGTCTGTTTGAAAACCTCCGGCCTGTTTCCCCTCTGATGACACCCTGCATCACTGATGGGTGTGGTTGGTTGTAGCCAGAAGAGGGTGTTTCATTTCTCTTTAATCTCTGATTGGATATTATTCCGTTTATTTCAAACTCATTGAATATCAGTGTAGCATCACATTTGCATTGTGTTTGACTGATGAAGACTTCCTCTCTGTGACCGACAGGGCCCCAGAGGACAGAGAGGACCGAGGGGCGCCACTGGGAAACCAGGAGCAAAGGTTTGTGACCAGGCGCCATTGTGATGATGATTATCACTGTCGCTAATTGTTACTCATTGCCCACATCATAATCATTATATATCATACTTACTGTATATTAACCCAAACTTGGACGGTTTCATTTTTAGATTTAATAACTCAAACTATCAAACTATTTGAAAGTATTCTTCACCATCTTGCCTAATGATTCCTTTTATTCATTTACATATTTATTACAGATCTTTGCCTCAGAATGAAGTGATTCAGAATTGAGGTGTTTTTTGGTTTTTTTTGTTTGTTTCCTGTTAGGGAACTTCGGGAAGCGATGGCCCTTCTGGTCCTCCTGGAGAGAGGGTGAGCGCCTAATTTTCAATATATCATCATATTATAAGATTTCTATAAAACTCTGAATGGCAGTGTTTGATATTATTATCTGTTTTTATTATATCATATGTTGTTGTCTCACCAGGGATTGCCCGGGCCTCAGGGAGCCAGCGGTTTCCCCGGACCAAAGGGACCTCCTGTAAGAAAATGTTTTGATACCAGTTTCTTTACGGACTGATTGTTGGTGGTGTTTATCTTAAGGTGGTATCAGTCGACTATTCAAAAGAGAGTCATAGCTCATTGTTCCAACATGTGTTTGATGTTCTCTCTTGCTTTTAGGGAAATCTCTCTTAAGGTGGAGATTTGATTAATATTTGATACTTAACTGATGATTCCTTACAGGGGCCACCAGGAAAGGATGGGCTGCCTGGACACCCTGGACAGAGAGGAGAAGTTGTAAGTTTGATTTTTTATTTTTTACTTTTTAAGTCATTCATGCTCCACTTCTTTAAACTGATCATCCAGTCAATGCTTTTCTTTTAGGCTACAGTCTCTCATGAATATACCTGATAACGATCAAACAGACTGAAATGGTTTAAATGAATAAAAATATCATCAGATCTTATTTTTACTCTCTGGTGCAGAAATTCTGTCAATGATTTGTTTGTTACAGATGTTTATTTTTTTAATGCTGGAAAACAATAAATGATTTATGTTGATTTTGAAACTGGGAATTATTTGGTGATGCTCTTTGGAGGTGGGTTGGATTCAAAGAGAAATCAGGTGTAGTTAGTTATGTACCTAACAAGCTTTCTTTCTCTATACGGTGATAATAAAATGTTGACTTACTGCTGATCATCTGATAAGCTACAATGGAGACTGTTCACTCATTTTTCACTGCTAAATCATGTAATAGTGAAGTAATTAGTAAGGTTGACGCTGATCTGCCTGGAATATTTCTGTTCCTTGGAGAACCTGGAGAACACCTCTGACCCCGTTGTGCCCTGTTCTGTGTTGAATCATTAAAGATAAAACACTGTTTCATCAAAGACAGAAGACACTGAATTATTCTAATGACTGAGACATGGATTATAATTAATTATGATGCATCTCAACAGCTGTATTGAGTTTCAGTATTTTGTAGATTATCTGTTAACTGAGTTTCTCTCCTCCAGGGTTTCCAAGGTAAGATGGGTCCACCTGGGCCTCCTGGAGTTGTCGGACCTCAGGTAAGAGCTCTCATCCTGGTGCTTCATTTTCTCATTACTCATCCAATAAATCACATTCATATTCATAACAACACAACTTGTCCTCTTTTCTTCTTTCTTCTTTTTTTCATCTCTTTTCCACTTCACTTCCTCTTTCCTCTCCTAACATCCTCTTCCTCTCCATCTCCATCTATCTCTCCATCCTCCCAGGGTCCATCAGGAGAGACCGGCCCCATGGGCGAGCGTGGCCACCCCGGACCCCCTGGTCCACCTGGAGAGCAGGGACTTCCTGGTTCCTCAGGCAAGGAGGGCACCAAGGGAGACCCTGGACCTCCAGGAGGCCCTGGCAAAGACGGTCCCCCAGGACTGAGAGGCTTCCCTGGAGAGAGAGGACTGCCTGGAACCCCTGTGAGTGTGACTGAGAGATACAGTACAGGCACATACTTAATACCAGTAAACCAACCTTGAACACTTGTTGTTGAGGTGAAACATTAGTGATTAATTAATCACTTTTTTTATCTTCCAGGGAGGCGGAGGACTGAAGGGAAGTGAAGGACCTGCTGGACCTCCTGGACCTGCTGTACGTTTTAAACCATATGAAAATTCATGTTCATCAAACCCTAACTCTGACTAATGGAGCAAAAACAACAGTAATGTCCAGCTCTCCCACTCAGTGAGAGAGTTGTAGTGCGACAACAGAGGCTGTAACTGACTCTGAGTCAGAATCAGCATCATTTGTGTCCATAACTCTGTCCGTCCACCTTAAGAATCACCTGTTGTAGTTGGTACTGTCTTTATGATATTGTATCTCTCTAGGGGTCTCCTGGTGAGAGGGGACCAGCTGGTACTGCTGGACCTGTTGGACCTCCTGGCAGACCAGGCCCTCAGGGGCCTCCTGGACCCGCTGGAGAGAAGGGAGTTCCTGTGAGTATTCTGGAAACTTTGGTCCAAGGAGCAGAAGAGGATTTGACTCAAGAACATCGTCCCTGGAGTCAGATAAGAAATATCAGCTATTGATTCTCCTCTTTGTTCCTTTTCTCCTGTGAAGGGCGAGAAAGGCCCTATTGGCCCCGCAGGTCGTGATGGAGTGCAGGGACCCGTGGGTCTGCCTGGCCCTGCCGGACCACCTGGAGTACCCGGAGAGGACGGAGACAAGGTCAGTAACTCTAAGTAAAAGTCTTGATGAGTGTGGAGAGCAGAGACCGGCCTCTTACCAGGGGTCAGCACTTCGTTTCAGACTGGTCTCGGCTGTAACGTGATGTTTTCTTGTCGTTTCAGGGTGAGGTCGGAGAGCCTGGTCAGAAGGGCTCCAAGGGAGCAAAAGGAGAGCATGTGAGTGACAATGACCTGCGTTAACATCAGAGTTTAATTGGTGTTTGAAAAATGTCTAATGATGGGGCTTCTCTATGTTTTTGTTTGTTGGTAGGGTCCTCCTGGTCCACCTGGGCCAATGGGTCCTGTCGGTCAACCTGGTCCTGCTGTGAGTTCAAACTTTACCTCTTTGATAAATGAACAGTTCGAAGTTACCAACACGATAAAGACACTGACGACAATGTTTTCAGGGAACTCATTATCATCTCAGGGTCTTCATTTCTGTTTATCTTCCTCTGTGGTGCAGGGTGCTGATGGAGAGCTTGGACCCAGGGGCCAGCAGGGGCCTTTTGGAGCTAAAGGAGATGAAGGAACCAGAGGATTCCCAGGAGCCCCAGGACCCATCGGACTGCAGGTAAAAAGCCCCGAAAGCCACAATATTTGTTTCAGAGGCAAAATTCACTCAAATCTTTGTGATATAAACATGAACACGACGTCGTCTTCTGACCTGGTGTTTGTGTAACTGTCACCTGCAGGGACTTCCAGGACCACCAGGTGAGAAGGGAGAGACTGGAGATGTTGGACCCCTGGTGAGTTTCACAAAGACATGATCACTATAACAACTGCTTCAGTCACTTCTTTTCATAAATGATGATACAAGCACAACCCTCTTTATTTTTCTAGGGTCCTCCAGGCCCCCCAGGACCCCGTGGCCCTGCTGGACCCAACGGTGCTGATGTGAGTGTTTACAGTTCTTATTTAAAAAATATCAACAATATTTAATCAAAAAATATTTAATGATTCAATCTTTTTATGTGATTTGTTTTTATTTGTGTTTTTCAGGGTCCTCAAGGTCCTCCTGGTGGTTTGGGTAATCCTGGAGCTACTGGAGAGAAGGTGCAAGAATTAATGAATTCATCCTTAATTAGATGAAATTCTACTTAATTGGATGTAGTGATATTTCTGCTTGAGGTGATGGTGTCAGGAGAAATAAAAGCTGAATTCATTGTCCTGATTACTGAAAGAAATCCCGTCTGCTCCACAGGGAGAGCCTGGTGAGTCTGGACCACCTGGAATTGTAGGAGAGCCTGGAAAGAAGGTGAGTCTCAAAAAACCCGAACACCTCGTGGGTTGAGATATCAGGAGACAGTGCCTTCACTGACTCGTCGTCCATGAGTTAACAAAGAGTTCTGCTCTTCTGCCGCCAGGGTCCTCGTGGAGAGCGCGGAGAGAAGGGAGAGGCCGGACAACCTGGAACTGCTGGACCTGCTGGGGGACGAGGACGACCTGGGGACGACGGACCCAAAGGAAACCCTGTACGACACCCACAGTGAAAAAACACACACATAATGACACTGACACACAGATCAATGACTTTAGAACAAAAAATCTCTAAATTCTTCTTCATCTCAACTTCAGGGTCCTGTTGGTTTCCCTGGTGATCCAGGTCCCCCTGGTGAGGTTGGACCCAGAGTGAGTATCTGTATTTTTATTTTGTTTAATATTAACACCATGTCAATTATATATTCTAGAAATTAGAAAGCCTTTATTGTCATTGTTAGCTCTACATACAACAAAATGATGGAAAAAAGACAAACAAGCAACATCATAAAAAACAAGACACAGATAATTTCTAATAATAAAAAAAATAAAATCTGAGTTCTATTAGATTTCAAATGGTTTAAATCATGTCGTCTGTGGCTGCCAATAGGTCAGTTCAGCTTGTTTCATACACATGTTGTCTTGAGCTTTTTACTTTACTGAAGAAGAAGAAAAACCACCGACTCTGATCTGCTTTACTTCAGGGTCAAGATGGCGCCAAGGGAGAGAGAGGAGAAGATGGTGAACCTGGAGAATCTGTAAGTCGAAAGATGCAATGAAACAGATATGTGAGTGAAGGTTTATAAAAAATATATCTGAATCTTCTGATCCTGCCTCCTTATGCAGGGCTCCCCTGGACCTCCTGGTGAGAACGGACCTCCCGGCCCCCCAGGAAAGAGGGTAAGGTCACCCCCCCTCATTTGGTGCTAATAAATCCAATAAGAAGTGCAGATGGTGATGTGTTAAATATGGATTCACTCCGGTGTTAGAGGAGCTGTGAATGGCCTGTGTTTGTTGTGCAGATATGATGTAGTGACCTTTTTTTCCTGCTGCAGAGTTTGAAGTTACAGAAATTAACTCATTTTGTTTATTAAATGCACTGTTGCATGTTTTATTCACCAGGGTCCTGCAGGAGCAAGAGGACCAGAGGGACGTCAGGGAGAGAAGGGAACCAAGGTGAGTCCAGAGCTTTTTAGTATGTTTTTCAGTTCCCTGTGGTTCTGCATGGATCAAACTCAGTCAATAGCAAACAATAGAAAAATACAAAGGTCCCTGGTGATGATAATTTACACTGATCATTCCAGGATTGATCACAAAGTTTTCAAAACGTTTGCAACCTGAGAATGTTTTCTTCTTATAATATTATAAAATGCATAGAATAACCTATGAAAACATTTTGATTGTGTTTCCTATCATCATCATTTACAGGGAGACCCAGGTGCTGTTGGACCACCAGGAAAAACTGGCCCCGTTGGCCCTCAAGGCTCACCAGGAAAACCAGGAACAGAAGGTCTGAGAGGACTCCCAGGATCAGTGGTCAGTGAAGCCTTTGGATGGTTTTTGTATTTGTCAATGGAGCAAATAGACAAAACAGTGTTTAACTTGTGTATCTGACATTAGTTGTACAGTGTGTTGGACCTGCTGAAGTTGTGTCTGTGTTTCAGGGTGAGCAAGGATCTCCAGGACCTGCCGGACAGAAGGGACCACCTGGACCTCTGGTCAGAAAACAGTTCATTTTCATTTAGACTTCATTTACTCTGTTTGACAAACAGAACATTTGTTAAAAGTTGTGTTAAAGTTGTAAAGTTAGTTTTGATCAAGCAGCAGTTCTTTCCTCCTACTGCCTTCTCCTTCAATCCTCCACGTCTCCTCCTCCTGTCTTCCCTCTCTCCCGCTCTCTCTCCCTTCACCTCCTGTTTCTCTTGTTTCCGGTCTCCTCCACCACCTCCTCACTGTCCTCCTCTTCTTTCTCCTCTTCTCCTCCTGCAGGGACCTCCTGGTTTGCCTGGTCTGCGCGGAGACCCCGGTGCCAAGGGAGAGAAGGGACACCCAGGTCTTATCGGTCTCATCGGACCCCCAGGAGAGCAGGGAGAGAAGGGAGACCGAGGTCTGCCTGGGCCTCAGGGATCTACCGGACCCAAAGGAGAGACTGTAAGTGTGACTCCTGTTAGCGAGGAGCAGCTCATATACTGTGTGAGGAGTTTTCTCACGTCTTGTGTCCTGTGTCATGACAGGGAATGCCTGGAGGTTCCGGACCCATCGGCCCTGCTGGTCCTCCTGGTCTGCCTGTGAGTGTTTCCACTGCTCCATCACTTCAACATGGCGTCTCACTTTCTTCTTCCTCTTGCCTCGTTCCCATGATGCTTTTCAGATTCATAGTAAAATAGTTAAAGTGGTGAAACACTGAAGGATGGTGACCTTCATAAAACTAAAGCCTTGTATCTTTTCCAGGGTCCTCAAGGTATCAAGGGAGCTAAGGGAGCCAGTGTGAGTATACTTTTAAAAACAAGTGCCACAATATGAGTGAAATAGTTCACAAATAAATGCATCAACTTTGATTTAATGTTGTGATGCTTCTCATATGTTTCCTCTTCCTGCTGTGTTTAGGGAGGAGCAGGTCCAAAGGGAGAGAAGGGTGTACAAGGACCTCCTGGACCTCCTGTAAGTCCTTCAGCTTCCTGTGTGAAAAAGGAGGAGTAGCATTTATCTTTGAACTCCTCCATGTTCGCTCTTTGATCGTCAGTTAACTGAGGATTAAAAAAATGTAAACTTGCCTCCCAGGGCCCACCAGGTGAGGTCATCCAGCCCCTGCCCATCCAGAGGAGTCCCAAGTCCAAGCGCTCCATCGATGCCAGCCAGCTGCTGCCCGAGTCTGACCCCGACATGCCCGCGTCTGACGCCACCGGCACCGAGTTCCTGATGGGCAGCGAAGGCATGGAGGAGATCTTCGGCTCTCTCAACTCCCTTCGACAGGAGATCGAGACCATGCGCTTCCCTATGGGCACCCAGGACAGCCCCGCCCGCACCTGCCAGGACCTGCACCTCAGCCAGCCAGACCTCAAAGACGGTGAGCGACTTAACCCGGAGATTCACCACTGATCCCTCCTCTAGTTTAGATCCTGTTGTTGAATCATTGTCATCTTAATATGTGGATGATGCTGAACAGCAATTCTTATTTTTTCATTAAATAATTCATGAAAGCAAACTACACATCTAAACAACTAAGATTCTACTGATTGAACATTACACAAAGAACTAATTAAAACATATTTAAATAAAAATCTTATAATAAAAAGACTTACTAAGAGATATTTTTCCCCACCTGGCTTGATTCCCTCTGCCACCCTCTGCAGGAGAGTACTGGATCGACCCCAACCAGGGCTGCTCTAGAGACTCCTTCAAGGTCTTCTGTAATTTCACTAACGGAGCAGAGACGTGCCTGTATCCCAGCAAGAGCATCAACACGGTCAGTCCACCGAGCAACAGTCACTTTAGAGATGATGCAAAAAACACTTCCTCAGTCACATCTTTTTATTTATAATAAAGCTCAGGAGATATACTAAGTGATATGTTGTTGCTATATTTATTAATTCATTCAAATATCAACATATATTATAATACGTGACGTGGACATTTGCTGTGACAGGTGAAGATGAGCTCCTGGGACAAAGAGACTCCAGGATCCTGGTACAGTCAGTTCACCACTGGCAGTAAGGTCAGTAACCCCGAGTGAGACTTTTGTTTTTAGTGAGCTCCATATTTGAGTATTTCGTTCTCACCTTCCTATATTCTGTATCACCTCCTCTTCCTCTTCCTCCCAGTTCTCCTACATGGACTCTAACGGCGAGCCAGTGGGCGTGGTCCAGCTGGGCTTCCTGCGTCTCTTGAGCGTCCAGGCCCGCCAGAACCTCACCTACCACTGCCACCGCTCAGTGGCCTGGGCTGACAAGAGCTCCAAGAACAGCTACGACAGGGCGCTGCACCTGCGGGGCGCCAACGACGAGGAGCTGAGCTACGAGACCAACCCTTACATCAAAGCCTTGGTCGACGGCTGCTCTGTGAGTTTAACCACAAACTGATTCTTCTGCAGAAAGCTCCGGGTCCACTGAGTCTTCCTGAAAAACTGTGGCATCCTAGAAATCATTGTCTCTTCTGTACTAACCTCATTCTGCGCTGGCAGACGTGACTCATCCAACACCAACCCAGTGAAGCCGACACACGTCTGAACAGTTTTCTGCCTTTGTTATTAAATCAAACTGATCTCATCTCAACATCCGGTTTCACCAGGAAAACACTTCACACACAGATACTGTCTCATCTCAATGAACAGCGTTTCCCACCCTCCTCTACAGCCTCTACATGCTGCATATGTTCATTTGAAAACAAATATGTTGATTTATGCTCTAATATCACATATTTTACAGAAGCACAACAATAAATATAACAAATATTTATGACAATAAGTATAAAAATAGCTCCTCTTGCACAGGAGAAACCAAACATCTGTTTCTTTTTCCAATGACTGTTTTTTATTCATATTCTATTTTATTAAATTCTTGAGCCTTTAATGCTTTTAAAAGGAGCTTTGAGTGATTTTAAAACTATGTTGCGTGTGTTGGTGTTGACATTTACAGGATGTAATGAAGCATTTTGTGTATAGATATTGTCTTGAAATTAGAGCAACACACCTCATCTCTCTCTAAGATGTTGATAATTTACAAAAAAAAGGGAAATATCAAGATAATTTAAGATATACAAGAATATTTTGACTGAGAAAACAGTTGTTTGTATGTGTAAAAATCCTGATGCTGAGCCTGACTCGTGTCTTCTTCTCTCTGCAGTATCGTAAGGGCTTCGACAGGACGGTCCTGGAGATCAACTCACCACAGGTGGAGCATCTTCCTCTGCTGGATATCAAGGTGTCAGACTTTGGGGAGAGCAACCAGCAGTTTGGCTTTGAAGTGGGACCTGTCTGTTTCCAAGGCTAAAAAACACACACACACAGACACACACCATGCAGAGAACAACACATGCAAACGCTCACGCACACACACATGCACTTAGAGACACACGTATATATAATAAACATACATGCCCAGTAATTTGTAAATTAACTTGTAAATGATATGAAACACACACACAAACCCACAGACACACACACACACACACTTACACACACACACACACACACACACACACACACAGATGCTGTTGTGAGACAAACACGCACTCACACTCAAGTACGTGCCTGGGGAAAGCAACATCCTCCCAACAATTAATGGACGTCAAAAAAAAAAAAAAAGTAAAGAGGAGAGAAATTTTTTTTTAAAAACACTCGCGAAGAGGAGGAGACCATCGCTCGGGCACACATCCGCGAGAACGGAAGAAAAAACACCAGGAGAGAGTGTTCGTCGGGATAAAACAGTGTTTTCTTTACCAGCAGCGAAGGGGCCGGCCTGAGAGAGAGAGAGCAAGCCGGCAACTTCAGGCCTGAAGCCCCCCCACCATGTCTCCGATCCCCCTCTCACTCCTCTCTCCTCCCCGCTGTCTCTCTTTTTTTTCCACTCATCTCACCTGCTCTACCTCCCCCCCTCCTCCTCCCACAGAAGGGTCACGCTCAGACATGATTTAATTTTCTTTAATCCCTTGTTCCCACTGCGAGCAGCTTGTCTGACGGTCACTCTTTAATGACAGGAGGTGTCAGCATGTTGTGCTTCGTGGGTCTGTCGTACTCTTTCAGTCACTCAGATAAAAAGTTTTCAATCAACTTTTCATCTGTTGCACTTGACTTCTCCTCCTGAACCGAAGTGAAAACAACAGACACCAAACTGACAGGAAAGAGATGACCAGCGGTCACAAATGTTACCAAACACGTCCTCCACCTGTGTAAAAGTTCACGCCTCTGGTCGTCCAGCTCTGCAGTGACTCGTCACTCACGTTGCTCGCAGTGAAAACGCAGAGTAACCCTCAGCTCTTTCCTGAAGACACCAAAGAATCACTGCCACCAGTTTCCAACCAGAGCACAAAGAGGGAACTGACCAAATATACCAGCAGGGTCTGATCTGTTTTTGTCTTGTTTAAACTTCCACCAAGTGAATCTTCTGCTCTTTGCAATATTCTCCTCATGCAGTTTTAGTAACAGTCAGCTTTTGATTTTTTTAACCAGACAATCTTCCCTCGCTCCTGAGAGCAGCAGAAACTGTGTGAACTGGTTGGTTAACATTGGACAAACTGCTGTGTGCAGTGAGGCAGGGCAGAGGATGTGTCGATATCTAGATCGGTGATTTTTAAAAGCCATTATTTTTGTAAACTGTGCTAAACTTGATGATATTTTACTTGCATGTTACTGGTGCATTTTAAATGGGGCTGATTCTCCTCCTATAAATCATGGATCCAGCTACCAGGGTCACTACCACAGTCCAGTATTTCCTGAGTCACTTCCTGGTGCTTTGATGATTGTTTTCTTTCCACAAAAACATCGTCAGGGTTTAAACATGTAAATCAGATTCAAAGTCCACCCCCCTGCTCTTTTTCTTCCTGCAGCAGTGAATAAAATGCATGCTTTACTGAAAGAAACTGTGTGGCAAGGTGCTAATTATACCAAAGCATAAAAGTTTTAGTATTCACTCTGAGTCCTCCATTTTCTTTAGTCTCTTTTACAATTTCATGAAGCTTTTACTGGGGAAAATGTGCATTACATTCCATTTGTACAGAAATAGTGATATTCTATTGTATTTATTTAAAACAAACAGGGTGCTTTGAGATTAAAAAAAAAAACAAGAACCACCAAATATTCCAGTCAAATGTGGTATATTTCATTTGTATTTATTTCCTGTAGCTGACGCTTGAAGGTCGAGTTAAACTCACTACCAGCCTGAGTTATGGTGCTTCTGTTCACGCCCTGTCCAAACTCCTTTTGTGCAACCAAAGAATCTGTGGCCATATTTTATTGTAATATCCCTTTTATAGTGTTTTCATCAACTGTACTGTGCTGTTAAATTTTGCCTCCACTGTAATGATTAAATGGTGACTCTCCAGCTCTGTCACATTTCCTTGTTTGACTTGGGTCAGGTTATTTCTTCACTGGGCTTTGAGACGCTAATATATTTCACTTAGTCGGCTGAAACTATTGACACACAATCCTCTGATCTTTAAAATTTCTCTGTGAGACCACAGCGTGTAGGAGAAAGGTTGTGAGAGGGAGGGGGCGACCCTGCCAGCCACCATGGGATTAAAAGTGATTAATAAGATTATTGTTTGTGGGAGTAAAGTGGCTGTGAGGTGATATTATACTAGGGTCTGGATTGATTTGGGGGTTTTTTTCCATCAGTTTGTCTTTTTTTTAAGCAGGGAAGCGGGGGCGGGATGGCCAAATCCTAAAAATAAAAAAATCTGTCCTTGAGATTCTCCAGAGAGAACGACCTCAACTTTTGTTTGTTTTTATTGTGTTGAAGACGAACATTTCAACATAAAAATATGGTGCTGAAAAGAGAAAAAAGTATTATTTTAAAATGTGTGTAAGTAATTTTTTTTTAAAATTCCTGTTTCTGTAATATATAATCTTTTTAAAAAGAGCTGCTTGACTCTTGTTTTTCTTCCGAACCCCTCTCCTCAGTAGTTCTCTTTGCCTTTCTGCAAGTGGCCACAAGACCACGCTGTTTATCACTTGTACAGGTTATTTCAGGTGGAAGCTTTTTTTTATTTGTCGACGTTTTCGTGACAGAACACACATTTCTGTGTGTTATATTCTCATGTGCCTGTTTCAATTTAACCAGTTAGTTATTAATGTGAATTTGAATCAAACCACAGCTTATTCTAAGCTTGAAAGTCAATTTCGCATTAGCATGTGGCTGATGCTAATGAATTGGGTAAATACTGTGTTGACTTTGATTCATGGCTATAGGTTGAGTTTTTGTTGTTTAACATAATGTTTTCTTTGACACCTTTAACTAAACACATTTTTCTTTTTAATTTTTCTCTTGATAATTTAACTTAATGCTACCAGTTAAGTGACTAATCAATTAATTAATAAATTACTTGCCTTTAAAATACTGGGCTCTAACTATCATCATCGTCTGCACTCTACTAACTTTGGCAGTGGTTTGGTTGTTTTGTGTTTCTGGCTCCACACTTTTCTACTGTCTGGTAAAACAGCGACATCTTGTGGCCAGTTGCAGTTTCTTCTCCTGTGGATTCCTCATCAGTTTCTCGGAGCTGTTGTTTTAAACAGAGAAGGTGGTTTATCTCAATCATTTCAGGTATTTCACCAGAAACATATTTTAAAACAACTGGCTGTGAATCATCCAGCTGTAAAACCAGTGAAAACACCATCACATCCAGTGTTAGTTACTTTGAGAAACTTTTGTGCATCTCAAGTTATCATCAGTAATTATCATAGAACCATCCAAACCTAAACAGTCCTTTGCACTGTGTAAAATGCACATTTTAAATGGTTTTCTCCACAGCAGCTACAAAAGAGACACTTTCCTTTCATTCTTTCTTCATACCCGAATGTTTGTTTCAATATCTACACATGGCAAACGACACTGTGGTGTGGAGACATACTGCTGTGTAATTTTTGAGTTTGTGGGCCCTGTTTCCAAAACATGACTTGGACATTTAGCTGAGTTGTGAGAACGAGGATCTCCCACCAACAGCTCATCGTGAAAAACAAACTGCAACAAACAGCATTAGATTCACAAAGACAGAGAGATTTGTTTTCCCCTTTTCACTTCTGATGTGACTTTAAAAGCCAGAAAATTAGGTTAAATTTAGAGTTCAGTGAGTTAGTGGTTCGAACTCTGTTCACTCCTTTAAATTCCAGCAGTTTTAAAGGTAAATTCCTGATGAACTGTACAAAGAGAACAAAAAACAGACTCTGCTGTGGCAGAGTTGTCAGCACGAACCTCTGACAAATGTCTACAGATCTGGAGGCGGCTCATCATCAAGGTGTAAGGGAATAAACAACACACTTCAATTTTAAGCTTCAGAATAAAATTTAAACCATAACACAACTTTGTGTAAACATTACAAACACAGGTATTTATTGGCACAGAAAGTGTCTTTACACTGTACAGTACATGATCCCAAACAGATCTATAAAACATAATCCACAGCACATAATCAAAGAACCACTTTTCCTTTTAACAATTAAATTAATTAATTAATTAGGAACTGGCCTCGCATTGGTCTTCATCAGCTTGACAGGGATTTGATTCAGCCGATGAAAAGTCCACCTGACAAAGACAGAGACACGTAAGTTGAGTTTCAACACTCAACCTCTAAAATGTGAGGTTATGATTTGTATATGTGTTAATTAAAGTTTAGCTGAGGGGCGTTCGTGACCTTTAAAATTCAACATGTCTCTTAAAACGGATAATAAAAGTGTGTTTTTACTGACACGGCTGTGAGAGAAGTGAATCACACTGCACCTGTCACTTCGATGCTGGCTCCTGTGATGTAGCGAGAGTCGTCTGAGGCGAGGAAGGCACAGACATCAGCGACCTCTGCAGGACGACAAACAGAGGCACGAGTCAACAACGTGATGAAGTCATGGAAACTGTGCACGTCAGATAAACACACAGACCAGGTGCACTGATCCTTACTGCACTGGAAAGGACAAAACCAAAGGGAGATGAAGGGGTTCAAGGGGGTGGAGAGGTTATCAAGAGAGGAGGAGTCATTTCAAAACCGTCAAATAAGATTTCTAAGTGTTTTGTGTCCTTTAGAAAAATCTTTTAGCTCAGTGCTTCCCAACTGTTTCCAAGTCATGGCCCATTTGAAAATCTCAAAAATGTTGACGGCTCACATCCGACCCCGTAACAATATGGAGGCCAACAAATGCCTTTATTTTACTGATAACAACTGAACATTCAGGACTCAGCTGACAGCAGGGGAAGCTCAAATTCATTTTTCATTGTCATTGGACGAGGAGAGATCACTTGTCTTTTCACCATCTGTCTCTTTTCCCTGGACGTAATAATAAACAAGTGTACGATGTGGTCCGGTCGGAGACAACATGAAAGTTTCTATCGCAGTGATCGACCTTAATATCAGGAAAAAAATTAAAATGAATGTTTTTAAAGATGATTTCCATTAAAAAACAATATTTATGTTAATAATAATATTTTTTATAATTATGTGTTTTCTCCAAAATTGTTCTGTTTTGCAAATTATTCGTTGGCCCACTTGCTAAACCTTCATGGACCACCAGTGGGCCTCGGCCCGCAGGTTGGGAACCACTGGTTTAGCCAGTTTAGCTGTAGCTGATGCAAAGAGAAACGTAAAATCCCCGTGTTAAAGGTTGAACTTTTATATTCTAGTGTTGCTGGAGCACAGAATAGAACATATCCTGTTCATTAAACACATCTGAAGTGAGAGAGCGAAGGTTTGCAGTGGAAACAAATCAGCTGTGTTCAAATAATTAAACATGCGTCTTATCTGACCTGCAGGTTCGCCCATTCTCCCCATAGGCACCAAGGATTTCATCTGAAACACATGAAACAAATATATTTAAGGAGGAAGTCACTGCAGTTTAACCAGGAACAGAGAAATGATGGAGAACAAGGTAGTTTAACAGTAAAATCAAACACACACGTTCCCACTGACCCTTAGTGGCATCGAGACCATACAGATAGTTTCAGTACTTCTCCACCAGCTCTTCTGCTTCCACTCCAGAACATCACATTCATTACATACTGAGAAATAAAACAAACTGTTCTGATATAGAGCTCCTCTAGTCCTCACAGCCACTCAAAGCTCTTTACATTACAAGACACAATCACACTCACGGTCATACAGCTCTTTGTCTACCACACACACACTCACACACCGATGCTGCACCGGAGGCAGTTTGAGGTTCACTATCTCGCCCAAGGAAACGTCAACATGTGCACTGGAGGAGCCAGGAATCGAACCATCGACCTCCTGAGCCACATGGAACGACGTTGAGGTTACTTGAGACTATACTGCGCGGGAACTATTTTATACTGAAGGAAAAACTGTTTTTGACACTTTTTGGTCATTTGTGTGAACTAACTCTTTAATGTGTTTTGAATGTTTTTTTTCTCAGTAGACAAGTAACAACACTGGTTTGTTGAGTGTTGTCTGTATGAATGAAAAGTAAAGGTGCATTTTGTTTTGATTTTAATTCATATCCGGCATGTTTTGCCTTCTTGGCTTGAATAACGATTTGTGTTTAGAAAATCTTAAACTTTATTTTAAAGTTTTATTTACAGTAAAAGATTGTAAAGTTTGGTTCTTCTCCTGTCAGATGATACTGAATCTGTCTGAGGTTCGGCCTGCGTTGTACCTTGGTAATAACTTTCTCTGGGACTTTATCCGTCATCGGAGTGGATATGAATCCAGGCAGCACACAGTTACACCGAATCCCAAACCTGAGGACAGGAGAGGGAGAAGCAGGTTTTTTAATAACTCTGTCGTCACTGTGTGTCTCGGGGTGCGGGGGGGTGATCAGACTCCTCTCACCTGCTGAGCTCTTTGGCAGCAGTTCTGGTCAAACCCTCCACTCCAGCTTTAGAGGCGGCGTAATTTGCCTGTCCCATGTTTCCCACCTGCAGACACAGACACGAGCATGCAGTGCATCAGGTCCTGCGGCACTGATGAGGAGGAGACCACCTTTCACAGAGGGGTAGGGACTGAACAGCTCCTGATCCAGGTCCTGGAATTTAAGGCTTTCAAACCAACTCTGGCCTTACATTGGTTTTACGATAAAAGGACGTTGTTGATGGATTTCTGCAAGTTCTTTGTATCTTATTCTTTGAAAAGACCCATTATGATCCTTAGAAACATCTGGAACATCTGCACAAGTTTAAAATTATGACTTATTCCCTGTACCTCGTTCTCTTTTTGGTTTGGACTCTTTTAATTGGTCCCTTTGGACGTCACTGAAAAGAAACTCAAGCAGCACCAAAATGAAAACACCACAAACTTCAGCCCTCAACAGCTGAGGAACAGTTCCACTGTGGTTCTGCCTTTCCACACAAAAGCTTTTGAGCTTCGTCTCCATATTTAAAACCTGGAGGAGTCACTCTGTGTCTGCCCACGCCTGCTGGTGTCTCACCTTTCCCACGATGCTGCCCACAGTAACGATGGATCCTTTGGGTGCTCCACAGGCCACCAGAGCCTGAGCGACCGCCTGCGTGACCAAGAATGAACCCTGGGAGAGACACAGGAGGGAGGAGGAGTGAATGAATGACTTCAGCCTGTTCTGTCCTTCAGTACACAGCACTAACCTCCAGTGATCAACCTAACAGGAAGTTGCAGGTTGGAGCAGGTCTGTCTGTCCCTGATGTAACGTAGGATCTTTCATCTCTAAGCTGCTGTGACTTTTAGATTATCATGACTTTAGGAGAAGCTTCACTGCAGCCTGTTCGCGTCCTCTGGTCCCTGATTGAGAGATTTCAGAGCAGGTTTCTCAGCTGCGTACCTTCAGGTTGACCTGGACGACCCTGTCAAACTGCTCCTCCGTTATGCTGAGCAGGAAGTCGTCCTGAGTGATGCCTGCTGCGTTCACACACACTGAGGGAGGCTGGAAGTAATGAGTCTGCAGAGAGAGAGGAGGACGCCGACTGTTACCAGAGGAGAAAGAAGGGAAGAAGGAAAACGAGGATTCTGACACACACACACACACACACACACACACACACACACACACACACACCTGTATACTTGTAACCAGCTTCGTTATACTGTCTTTTGACGAGACGTCCACCACAGCCGCCATGTGACCCTGCCCCCTGAGGTCACTCTGCAGGCTCCCCAGCGTCTCATTGGCCGACTCCTCACTGATGTCAGCGACCACCACGGACGCTCCCTCAGAGGCGAAGCGCTGGCACACAGCCCGTCCAATCCCACTGCCCCCCCCTGGGAAAGAGGAGTGAAGTCAGAGTGGCACCTGAACACATGCTGGACGAAATACTGCAGCTTGACTCATGAACTTATGAGACGTAATGGAGGGGGGACGGTTCATCCCAGCAGCTCCAGGAGACAAACCTCAGATACCTGCAGATATTTTCATTTTACTGGAGGCCACACATCAGCACAAAGGTTCAGGCCTCCATGTGCAAATAACAGCACTAAAACTAATGTGCACACAAACATCTCTTTGCTCCATAGCCACTGATTTTACCAGCATTCATCGTTTTAACTGCACTGATATACTGTGTGGTTGTGTAGCGTACCTGTGTTTTTGTTCTGCCTCCCTGCAAACTGAGTGTCCTCAACAAAAACTCAATGAGCAGAACACATTTATATTGCAACTAAAATAATTATTCAATTAATCGATCAAAGATAATGATTAATCTGAGGATGTTTTGATAAATATCAGCAGTTTTAGAGACATTTGAACACTTGGACACTGCACACACTTCCCAGTATTTTCAGACAGTTTAATCAATAATAACAAAGCAATAATAAGTATGAGTCGCAGCTCTGATGACTGTTAAAGTAACATCAGCGGTTTTATTGTCACTTTATGTCCAAATTATTTAACTGGTTTGTTTGACAGTCACGGATCAGGGTCAAATATTTAACTTGCAAAGACCCAAAAGCTCACTAACACAGTGTTCATCAGAAAAACAAACTTTAAACTTTGATTTAAACTGCAGGTGTACGCGGTTTGTCCGTTTAAATCAGGGAAACTCACAGAAACTGACGCAGAAACCACGACGTAAAAAACATAATCTATAAAGAAACAGCATCTTGTCTTATTTCTTTATGGAAACACGGTGGACGATGCATGTTCAGGTAAAAACTTACCAGTGACCAGAGTCAACCTTGAGATGAGCCTTGTGGCGGCCGCCGCCATCTTGGTTTCCTCCAGTGTTGTTGTAGTTTCCGGTTTGTCCGCTGATGGCGCCAAAATACCGTGGATCCTGAGAGTGGTTGAGCTTTACAGCTGTTTGGAAAACGGTGTGAATGTTGACTCTACATTCTGGTTTAGTTTAGTTCTACACTCGCCTCAGTTTGTTGCTTCCGTGTTATCGTTTTAGTAATAGCGTAATCTGCCTGTCAGCCATATTTATTTATTTTGAAAGTGCAGACAGGAAGTTGTCGTACTATGTAATATACGTAACTTGACGTGGTGGTGTAGTTTCCCGCTGCGGCCACAAGAGGGCAGCAGCAACAACAACAACAACAACAACAACAACAACAACAACAACACTATAAATACAGCTCTGTTGTTTGCGCTCATCCACGAAGTGCAACCGCAGACTTGTGATTAAAATATCAACGCGTGAATTCACACGGTGACTTCAGTGAAACCGCGGGAAACAACACAGACACGGGGAGTTTATTTCCCGCGGTCGCGGTTTGGCAGAAGGGCGGTGTGTTGCCAGGTCAAGTGTAAAGACAGACACAACGGCATATACCTACTTCCGGCAAAACTTTCAAAATTAAGTTATCAACTAAACAGCCCGTTAGCTAGCTCGTTTTAAGCTAACTAAATAAATACTTTACCCAACTTGCAGATATCCATGACTCAAGTCTAAGTTTGTGAACTGAACTCACTGATTTAACCAGTCGATCTGAATAATGTAATATGAAGGTTAAAGACAAAATAAAACGATCTCATATCAGTTTTAGATCTTTTTTTTATAGCGGCTCAGATTTCACAGTAAAGTTTATCATCATCTCAACATTTTTTATTTTTTAAAGTTAAAGTTGGCTACTGTATATGTTACTGTAAAACAGACCAAAAAAACCTTACAGCTCTGATTACAGCTTGGTTTGACTCTGATAAAGAAACAAAAGCGGTTTTATTGTCTCTTTCTTTACTACTTTGTTTGATAGTCACGGATCAAACACTGAACCTGTGAAACCCAAAAGCTCAAAGTTCAAAAAGCTTCAGAAAGAAGCAGCAACAAACTTTTAAACTTCCCGGTGACGAGTTTCAACCTTCAGCCTTAAAATCCGCCGCGAAGAAGCCTAACTTTATATCTCCATTTCTCCAGGAAACAGTGTCTTTAAAACGTATAAATATGTGCAGACATTAGCCCTTAACTTTGTTTTGTTTTAGAGCGTAATCAGGGCGATCAACGCTATTATTTTATTTTGAAAGTATTTACCGGATGCTGTAGTACTATGTAATTTATGTAACTTGACTTGACTGTTGTGACGTAGTTTCCGCTTCCGGCCACAAGGGGGCGGTAGAGCAGACTATAAATACACTGTTGCTGCGCGTCCATCCGCGGGCCTCTGCAGACTTGTGATTAAAATATTAATGTGTAAACTCACTCACTGACAAAAGTAAAACAGGGAAAACAAAACAGAAACGGGAAGTTTGAACAGCGACAGTTTTCATTATTTCAGTGACGGCGACAGCGTGTGTAAAGACAGACACAACAGCATACACTTACTTCCGGCAAAACTTTCAAAATAAAATTATGAATTAGCTAGGCCGGTTCAATTATTGGCACATTCTGGATTGACATTAGCTAACAAATCAGATTAAACCCAACTGAATGAATACTTTGCTCATCACGAACATATTCATGGGTTAAAGTCTTGTGTTGAGTCTTACCAGTAACAGAGAGACAGGATAGTGTAGATGGGATTTTTAGACTTTTTTTTTTAAATGGTTTGAAATTATCAAAACAAATCAGAGTAAAATTGTCCAAGCTTCCTCACTCACTTTTAAGACAAGAATTAAAATCAATTGGCAAACAGATAAAACAGGTAAATTTAAATTTTATTCCTTTTGACGGGTTTTCACAACCAGAACTCTGAGACAGACTAAAGAAATTACTTAAATTAAAGGGCGTATTTGACAAATTTTTCTTGAAAAGCCACATTGCATATTTTTGCAGTGTTTGCTAAAAAAATACATCAGCAGTTTAAACATGATAATAATAAGGCAACAATAAAAATTAGTCATGTGATTGAACACAGATAGTGCCAGATTTTACATTTATCATTTTTAGTTTTCAAGTCAACTTAAGGCAATTTACATCATAGAAATAAATTTAAACAAATGTGAAGTTTATAATTAAATATTTCTAAAGAGAAAAGAGAAAAGAAAAAGGTGAGTTTGTTCTACCATCCCTTGGAATAGTAAACTGTATGTTTTAATAAACCTTAAGCAGATGAGTTCCCATCTCAACTGTAAAAACATCCTCGTTCCTATACTTGTATGTGCTCAGCAGAACCTAAAGTTACAGTATCTGTGAATAAAATGTGCCAACAGTCAGTGAAAAGATGAACATGTCTCAGTTTATTTATGTACAGATGTTCAGATGAAATGATGGAGTCAAGTACAGAGGCATTTAGATTTCTGACAAACTTCAGAAAAGTAAGACTGAAACTGGAGTATTTTGTCTTGCAACAGTAACCCAAAGAAAAATCTCGACTAAAGTTACTGAAGGGAAAAACAAAAACATGCTCAAAGATTGAGACTGTAAAATATGTACACTTCTACAATCCTGACAGTTAATCTGTGCATATTTCATAGAGTAGACTTTGACTTAAAAGCTTTTGATTACTTTCAGTATTATGAAAAACGAATCTCCATTCAAATTCCTCCTAAATAAATAATCAGTTTCAAACATACAATAGTCCAATCTCAAGCCACAGACAATTTATAAAGAAAACAAAACTGACACACACCTTACCTAAAATCACAAATTGTTTAGTAGTACCACCAAAACAAACAGTGCATCGTTATTACTCACAACATTAAACCATCTTCTTTGTCTACTGGATCCCAGAATTCAAAAAACACTTTCATGTTTCCACCAGCCACATTGCTTTTCTTTAAAAAACAACAAAACAAAAAAAAAAAAAAAAAAAAACTAGTTTACCTGTCAACGTGGCTACAGAGGAGAAAATTTCACCATCCACAACCTTAAGTTTCTGGTTCTCAACCTGGTTTTACTAATGTTTTAAATCACACAGACAAGTAAACTGACTCTTAAACAAACCTCGGTTAAAACAGAAAATAAAACTTTCAGCTGCCGTAGATCTCAAAGGCCAAATTGTTTACAAGACAAAGCAGTTTCACTTCTGTGACACCGTGGCGTTAAGGAGTGATGGCCCATGGGAAATCAAGCCAAAACGCCTTCACCTACTTGAATAAAATATCAAATATAAAAACCAGTAAAAGCTTTTTCTTGCAACTTGAACTACTGAAGTCTAATCTGATGTTTTGTGACTGAACAGACCTGAACACCAAAAAAATAACTCAAAAGAACCAAGATGTTATTTGGGCACAGGTGAGTGGACAAGACACGTCCTCACAATTTATTAGCAGATTGGTCACAAGAAGAAGAAAAAGAAACACATCTTACAGAGAAATTGAAAATGGAAAGGGATGAAAAAGACAGCCGACACGGGAACAGAAATATTTACGCATTAACTGATGTGTAACTATGTCACATTTCTGTACAGTGGCCAACCCTTTCAAACAAGTACATGAGTACACAAGGATGCAGTAAAGTAGTACATAAGTATGCAGGTGTTTGTCAGCTCCTCTGTATTGCATGCATTCTGTATTCTACTGAACCAAGGTGCTTCTGCGTGCAGACTGATTTTCAACGCCTGCGTCAAAACTATGAGGGACTTCACAAGGCTGCACTCGTGGTGCCGTTCACACACGCACGCACGCACGCACGCACGACACACTCATACAGACACACACGCACATGACACAATCATACAGACACACACAAACAAACACACATTTCCCCTCTTTGTTACCCAAAAAAAAAACGAAACAACTCCGCCCACACCAGTAGATCTTTCCCAGAATGAGGGAATAAATTAGCTCCATAAAATGCTTCTTTATAAAAGAAAAATAGATATTTATATAACTGTACACCTTATCTATACAGCATAAAGACAGGGAGCACGGTAAGAAGGGAAATTATCTCCAGAAATAAGACAGATTCTGGCTCTAGCACCCTTATCCCTCCAACACATGCGTTGCTCGTCTCCTTTATTCGCAGGAGATGGAGCATCCCTCGCTCTGCTCAACAAGGCCGGTTCTCCAGAGAACAGCACAACCACAGCGAGCCTCCTTCAGTCCATCCATTCATCCATCCTCAAGTTTTCTGTGTCCGGGACTGGATGAACGAGCTGAGCGCAGGGAAAGCCCCATCTCTCTGTCTCTTTCTCGGACCAGTTCTGCCTAGTGCTGGTCTCCCTTGATCCGCCCTGCGGCTCCATCGTCAGTAGCTCTACTACAGTTCAGTCCACTCGGTGGGAAGCGAAAAACGCCAGAGGGCCCTTCACGTGACCCTTCCACATGGAACCCCTCTGCTTCTCAGCCAGAGTCTGAGTCGCTTGTGTCTGAGGATGAGGAGGAAGAGGACGAGGAAGAGGAGTCCGAGGAGGAGCTGCTGGCGCTGAGACGTGACGGCTGGGTGTGGGCCTCGGTTGCAGGTTTCTCTGCTGCAGAAATGAAACGCACACAATCAAGACCATGTTTTTCAGGAGCATCTTTTTTTTCCCCCACCAGCCACCAGTAATTTGCTGAAATGTCTGCGAACCAACTTCTGACGTCATCTTCATCTCATTAACACCTAGAACTGGTATCAAATGCTCTTTACTTACGTTTGGTCTTAGGAGGCTTCTTCCCAGAGTTGAGCTGACCACTGACGTCCATCAGCCTTCTCTCCAGCTCCATCTGTTTCTCCAGAGCCAGCTCTTCCCGGGACTTTCCAGCACTGTTCTTTTTACTTGCTACATGCAAACAGACAAGCGACCGCATCAGTAAGATGAGGGTATTATTCTACATCAGCTCTATAGATGATGTTATACACTGAGCCTGAGTGTATAACATCATGAGGGCCGCTGCTTAGCTGTGGTGTTATATGTAATTAAAAAGGCCGAACAACATTGAGGCTTGAAATCTGTGTCCTTATGTTCCTTTTTTATAGAATTATTAAAACAATCTGTATTTTACACTGATTCCTTTAAAGCAAAGAACAAATACAAGTGGTGATGCAGACATTTTAAGCCACAATCTCGTCCGCTTGCTCTACTAACCATATGGCTTTCGAGGTTTCTTCCTCAGACACGTCATGACGTATCTCTCCAGCTCCCGCAGCGTTGATGGCTTCAGCGTCTCGAAGTCTATCTCGATCTCCTCGGGGTTGGTGTCTCGGAGCGAGGGCTCGCGGGACTGGATGATGTAAACGACGCGGCCCAGCTTCTCGCCGGGCAGCTTGTTGATGTCCAGGCTGAGCTGACGCTTCTCATCGTACGACATGGGCGCCGTCTCCTCCTCCTCATCCGAGTCGAAGTGACTCACTATGGGTTCGTGGACCGGCTGAGGCACATTAAACGTCATGGCGCCCTTTTTGGCTCTGATGGAAGAGAAGGCGATGCAGGGAGAGACAGTTAGAGGATGACTAAGGAACGGCTCTTCTAATGGACACAGTGATGACTTATTTGTCTTATTTGATATTTGAATGAATGATACTCATTTTAAACCACAAAAACTATTCCTTCACTATTCCTTCAACATTTGCAGTCTGTTTTACTTTGTGCTGGAGCAAGACACTTTGGATGTCTCGCATTATTTCTGAAACAACTACCAATGCTCCAGCACAACACACTTTCAGTTCCGCAATTATCCAGCAGGTGTCAGTAACTACTCACTTGCTCTTGTTGTTTTTCTTGCTTGGAGCCTTCTTAATGGGGATTACGGGACAGCCCACTGCTCGGTTGGGCTTTGTTTTTGGAGTCTTGGTGATTTTGGGGGTCTTGGCTGGCTTGATGGGCAGTATTTCTTCCTCTACCTTCCGATGCTTCTCTTTTTCCACCTTTTTCTTCTTTTTCTTGTCTTTCTTCTCTTTCTTTTTCTTAGGTTTGACTATGGGGCCCTGGGAGAGTGCAGTGAGCTGCTCGTGCACGGCTTTCAGCTGGAGGGAGACAGGCAGGTGTGTCATGAAGGAATATTCAGTAAAGGATGTAGCGCCACAGCACCACAAAAACAGGAATTTGGACATATATACAAATTTCTGGCTTCCTGCTCTGTTGTGTGTGGGCATTCTAGTACAAACCTGTTCCTGCAGCTCTGCCAGCCGGTTTGCCCTCTCCTCCTCGGAGTCGGAGCTGGGGCTGCTCTCACTCTCCTCACTTTCACTGCTGAGCTCACTCTCAGACGAGGACGAAGAGGAGGAGGAGGAAGACGAGGAGCTAGGTGGTGCTGGAGGCTCATCTGGCATCTTAGCAAAGCAGAACTCAAAGACGTCCTGAAATGAAAAAAAACAGTGAGTGGGTGAAGAAGTTTGAAAACAAGAACGTGATGATTTGAGGCAGAGAAAGAGAGGAAACCAGCAGAGGAGCTGAACTGTGCTGATACAAAAAATAAAAAGATAAATAAATAAATACATTACCTGGAGTTTTCTGGCCATGGCCACCACATCATGATCGGGGGGGTTATACTTGTAGCAGTTGGAGAACATCAGTCTAACATCAGCAGAGAATTGCTGAGCATCACGATACTCTCTGCTGTCCATCTTTCGCTAAAGACAAGAAGAGAGAAGAAGAAGTTTTAGCCAAATATTATATTTCATACAGTCAAAGCAACACCAGGTGTATTAAAACTCATTCACAGCTTATAGTAAACAATCAGACAATTATGCCTGAAGTGAAGATGAAGTGAACACTGGGCTACACAGATACATGGACAGTGTGAGATTAACTGCCTCTACAGTTCATCCCACTTCCATCTTTGAAATATTTTAAACTATTTTATACAAAGTGCACCTTGTGGTTTTCAAAGCACCACAAAGAGGCCACATGGTAACAATGTGTCACAGCGTCGCCCCGTTTTCATTCTACACCTGCTACTGTCGACGGCAGCTCAGTGCAGCAGGGCTGGAAACACAGATCACCCTCTGCTCCTCTGTTCTGACAGGTGTGTGTGTGTGTGTGTGTGTGTGTGTGTGTGTGTGTGTCTGTCTTGGGCAGGTACCTTGATGGTGCTGAGGTCCATGGGCTGCTTGATGATGTCATGGTAGTCATGAAGACCGAGTGACGCGGCATCGACGGGTTTGTAGAACGGCCAGGCGTACGCTGCGTGCTTCTTTGACAGCAGCTCCTTCAGCACCCCATTGCAGTAGCGCAGCTGAGGGCTCAGCTTGCTGCGGCGCACCGGTGCCGGCAGTATGGAATCTGGCAAGTCCTTCTTGGGAGGCTTGATGGGTCGTCCACTCACTCCTCTCCTGCTCCCCGCTGCTGCTTTGGTACTCATCATCACTGTTCCACCGCCCATCCCCATCCCCATGCCCATCCCCATGCCCATGCCCATCCCCATTCCCATCCCCATCCCCATCCCCATGCCCTGACTGATGCTGAGGCCTTGGTTCATCCCCACGCTGGAGTTGTGGTCCACCCCAAGAGAAGTCAGGGTGAGTGGCGAGTCGTGTCCACCGCCCATCCCCAAACTGATGCCGCTGACGCCCATGGTGCTCATGATGGGCATGGCTACGGTGGTTGGGGTGGTTGTGTCTGCTTTCCTCTTCACACCTTTTTTCTGTGATTGAAGAGAGAAGGAGGAGGAGGAGGACATGGTGGTTTAGAGGAAGGTGTTTAGTCTGGTCTTCATTAATTTCTGTGAAAATACTGTCTACACAAATACAGAATGTCAGAAAGTTAACCATTACCTTAGCAGTGGGCTGTGTGGGAGGCAGACCTGTAATGGTAGGGATGCTTTGTTCAGTGAGAAGCACAGGGGGCAAGCTCTTGCTTACAAGCGTCTGTGGGGGGGTAGAAAGGATGGAGTCAGGTGTTTCCGGGGTGGGAGGTGAGTACGCTGACTGGGAGACAGCCGGGACCTGATGAGCTGTTGTCACTCCTCCAGAGACTGGGAGAAACAGGAAGGAGGCAGATTCAGTAAACTGATCACATACGTGTTTGTGTGTGTGTGTGTGTGTGTGTGTGTGTGTGTGTGTGTGTGTGTGTGTGAGAGACTAACATCTCTGGCTGTATTAGCTTGCTTGCAGCCAGTACTCACCTGCACTACCTCTGCCTTTTCTGCCAGGTTTGCCAGGTTTGATCCGTGGAGGGGGAGGAGGCAGCTCTAACTCCTCCTGGGGCATCTGAGCCACTTTCTGCAGGAATGCCTTCTCCAGAGACTGGGCCATCAGCACTATGTCATCCGTAGGCTGCAGGAGGAAATGTGGGCACAATGTTTACAACAGTGGGAGGATGAAGTTTCATGCAGTAAAAGTCACAAAAATGCTCTTATACAATCTAATATGCCATAAATAAAACTGCTAAGTTTTACCAGTACTTGTTTACATTTTATAATGATGGTTTCACTTTCATAAGATTTTGCATCTGAAACTTCCATGGTACAGGCAAAGCATCTGTCATTGGCTTCAAATGATTCCCAGGGGAATATATCTATTTTAGCTTGTACAAAGCCTGTTTTGTGGACAAAAAAGAAGCATTTGCCAGATGTCAAGGCTTCCAGCAGCAGCTGGCATGAAACATTTTCTTGCCAGGATGTCTCAGGCTCACGCTCGCACACAAACGTACATGCATGCACAGACACAAACACACTCTTACCTTGTTATAAATGTAGCAATTGGTAAACATGGTGTTGAAGTCCTGCATGCACTCACTGGCGCTGCGGTAGTAGTTATTTTCTAATCTCTTCTTAATAGTGCCCATGTCCATGGGGGTTTTGATGATCTTATGATAGTCCTGGAGGAAAACAGACACTTCAGGTCAAGAAACAGGAGCCACTACATCCCAAAACTACCAGTGAAGACATACAAAAAGACAAGACATACAAAAGATGAATGGATAACCTGCCCTGCCTGTGGCTCCTTAAATTTGTTTACTGTGGTGAAATTAAAGCTGATATAGTGTGTGTGTGGGGGGGGGGGTCTGTGGGGTATAAAAACGCATATAAAAACCTGTTGTCAGTCTGAAATGGTTTTTTTCCTCTCTGCCTCTAAGCCTGAGCACCAAGAGACCATTGTTTGCACTGAGACATTAGGCTTTCTGGAAAGGAGTGAGGTTGTTTCTAGACAAATGGACGGCCCCTCCTCTAGACAGTGGGTGTGTACTGTCCACTTTCTTAACATTGACACTCACAGGAAGGTTGAGCTTGACCGCGTCTACAGGTTCATGGAAGGGCCAGGCAAAGTGGTGCCTCCACAAAGACTTGAGCAGGACTTTCTGTAGGAACTGAAGTTGGTTGGTCATCTTTCCCTGTCGGGTAGGGTCTTTCACCGGGGGTTGTGGGGGTCCCGAAGGGGCCATCTGACTGAGGGGAGGCATCCCAGGACTCTCAAAGCCTTCATAGAGCAGTGAGGGTTTTCGGATGCGTTTCCCAGCTGTGCCAGAAGCCTGGTCCATCGGTGTGACTCCCATTATGCCAACCTCAACCCCGAGAAGAGAGCTGTGGGGAGCACAGGTGAACAACCAATGAGCTCTTCAGCTTAGTTGTTAAAATAATGCCGAGATTGACAAGTGCTGACAGTATAGATATTTACTAGTTTCCCATGCTGCACAAGGTTTGCTCCTCACCTCAAGAGAATCATTGAATTGTTGACATAACAGCCAAAATACTATTCTGTTTATTTGTTAACAACTAAATGTACCCCGTCTAATTAATGGAGGCAGGTGCACACCTGCATTTAGAGCAAGTCAAAATGAAGATGGGGATGCTGCATAAGAATACGCATCCTTAATGCCAACTTTGCCCTATAAACCAAAAAAAGACAATAATCATTTTATTACTACAAAAAGGTACAAACGTGCAGCAATGATTTTTATTTTAGGACAAGCCACCAGTTTCTCATGTGTTTGCAAATAGAAAATATCTGGACCTACGAACCAGACGAACTGAAAATACTTGAAAAAGCTATACACAATACCTGTCTAATAAATACTTCCATATAAACCAATTATTGTATTGTCTCATCCTAATATAATAGTGTTCCATTGTTGGTATACACTGCATGTTATCCTATCACACCTCAATTAATCCTGTTTATCCTACCGTGCACTCACAAGCATACGGTGTAGTGTAAATCTGCTTCACAAGACGTGCTTGTCAGTCACGCATTCTATCTCTGTGACTTGAAATGTACTGCTGTCGAATCAGCACTGCATGTTAGGAGGAAAGGCATGATTACCACTTCCTGTCTTTTGGGCTATCTCACTGATTAAACAGACTAACTCCACCCTCATTTCCCTGTAGAAAAAAACTGCTGTCCCTAAGGATTGTGGGTGGAGTTTCAGCTGCCATGTTTTAGTAATGACTGGACTATTCTTGGGTCGTCCAACAGAAATGTCCATAACATGCCAAGAAATATACAATTAAGACTGAAACTTGTTTTCTACCAGACATTCTGCCATCCTAATGCCCTCTGAATTTTAATGTTACCACCATTGAGACACAGGGAAAGCAAATAAGACTCCTCTATACAGATTAAACCATGAGCTACTGTTGGCTTTTAACAAACTTCACTGCTCTATAATCTGGAATGTGGCCACAATAACTTAAAATCAGTTACCGTTGGTTAGCCAGGTTTTAACACCACAAAAAAAATTCTTCCAACATCTCTGCAATGAAAGGAGTTCAGTGTTAATGAGAACACTTCATGCCTAGGAAGGCTCTTTATAAAAAGGCGGTCCTGACCTGACTTACCTTTCTTTTTACTCACAAAGAGTACTAACTATTGTTATTCTGTTGGTGCCTCCATTTGTATGTTTCATCATGTCCACAGGTGCAAACACCAAACAACAGTCTCACCTCCCCCAATGTAAGAGCTTCAGCCACGTGTAACAGTCAAGCCACAAAGTCAAGAAAGTAACACACAGTGACACTGAGACTGGTGCATATTTAGACTTCCTACTACGCTATCATGTACTGCACTGAGAAGCGTGCTGGCGCCCAAAGCTAAAATTTGTAAATTTAAACTCTCCAGAACTCCAGTTTACATGTCCATCTTAGTGCAGCTACGCTGATGTTGATGAGCTTAACTAATGTATGGCCCTCATGAAAAAAAAACAAAAACAAATGCCAGCACTGCTAACTTTGAGGTCAGTGAATGTAAACGTCAACAGCACAAACTCACTACATATCTGTTGACCCACTGACACTTGAAACTGCAAAACAAACGTAGGGCAAGGGCAAACAGGGGCATTTAGGGTCATCTTCTGGAAATCACCTGTTGTCCATTTGTTAGCATCGTCAGATGTTGCATGCCCCTTGCAATCTAATTTTATATCTACAAGTATATCTGCACATCACTGTGGTTCCCTCTTAAGTGACCTTGAAGCAACTGATGCAAATAGTATTATGATGTTACATATAGATTTTTAGCATGTTTGCATTGACGTACCCTACATGTACATACTGTTTACAAAAATAACATTTATAAAAGGAGATAAACCTAAGTAGTTTATGAAGTATGTAAAAAGACTATAGACAAGAAATGTAATAAAAATACAGTCTATATTTGTATCGTTTATGGTAAAGCAAGCCATTTTGAATGATACAACTTTTGGAAACACATTTGACAGTTAGTGTACTTTATTATTTAAAAAATGTACATAACATTAACACCACTAAACAGAAAACAACTTCTTTGTGTTAGCTGTATATTGAAGTAACAATTTGGGAAGAGTAAAAGGAGGAATGTGTGCCCAAGGGAAAAAACAATCTGATACTGATACAATGGAGTTAGCTTTTGATATAAATTATGCCATAAATTAAAAAATAACCTTTAACGCATTAAGTGCTGCTGCCCAGCTTAGGTTGAGTGACACTGAGCGCTGTAACCAGGCAACCGACTGAAACACCCAACACACATGGTTAACCCAACCACAAACAGGAGCCTCGCCATATCAAACTAACCGTTCCGATCATGGACAGCTGGCCGTAGTCACATAAATATTTATAGATAAATAATACCTTACCAGTGCAACTGGCAAATTTAGCTGCGTTAGCCCCTGTGCTACACTGCAGTGTCGTTTTACCGGTAAACACAACAAACCCTGACCGTCACATGGCTACAATAACAAACCACAAGCAGAAATACCGGTGCGGCCGCGCTTCTCTAGCCTGTTTGCCTTCCTACGCTTAACTCTTTTACTCAACTCGCGTACGACTGTAGTCTTGTTATACATTACAACATTACTTAAACCTAATGTGTCGTTAACATACAGTGTCTGACCGTTTAGATCAGAATGAATACCTACCACTAGATAAACAACACACACCGATTTCGATTCCCAGCAGCGGAGCCGCTAGCACACAGAAAGGCTTGGGTCTGTGAAGCTAATGCTAGCAAAGCTAGCACCAACTGCCAGGCAGCGGGAGAGAGCGGCCAAGAGCAAGAGGCGCTCCGAAGATGGCGCCGGCGTTGTGCGATCAGTAGTCGCAGCTTGTTACAACCCACCAACACATTTTAATTCCTCAACACGAATTTCGCTTCTAATCCCTTTAACGAAGAGACAAACGTCTTCCTGCAGCACAATCAGTGTCCATTTCTCTTCCACTCGTAATACAGAAAACACAGGCTGCCAGCAACGATACTTTGGGAAAAAAATAATGAGAAATGTTTGAAATATTCCCTCTGATGGAAAGCTGAGAGTCAGTTTTACCGGTAGATACCTGTCAAGGGGCGGGTTAACAGCCATATCCATCAGGATGGATCCGGATTCTGTTTTTAGCTAGACTCAAACCAGGATCCGTCTCTGTTCGTCAGTTTTCTCCGCTCCCCGCCGCGGAAAACTCCTTCAATTCTGCTTCGTTGAAATGGCGACTGCGCGACTACACCCGTTCTTTTATAGAGCCACCATTCGCCCTATTGGGTAAACTGGCTAAGAATGTCCACGCCCTCTGAGTTTCTATAGGCTGTTTATGATGTCCGTCAAAATCACCACACCCCTGTACGCCTGAGCTCCACTGTCAGTCTTTCGGGCCAACCTATTCGCAAGTTCTAGCTGTCCGTCAAAGAAATTGCACAATACTATTGGCTCAGTCTGTTCAGCGTTACAGAAACGCCGCCTGTGACTGGCTCCCTGCGTGATCCTCTACAAAATGGAAGGGCACCGAAACCGCCCTCCTCCTTATCGTATTACATTACGTCAACGTGTGCACAGCGACGGCGGGGATTGGTCGACACCGTTCTAACGCGGGCTTCCAGGGTGAATACCAAGAAGCTGATTGGTTCTTCAGTCGGGTCACGCGTATCCCCCGAGAGCCAGGGGCCTCTCCCCAGCCGCTCACCAGAATATCCGCATTTCTCCCTTTGAGAAGAAGCGCACAGCCGCCATCTTAAAGTACAGTGAAACCGAGAATTACAGTCCAATTATTTACAACAAGTCAGGCAAAACAACGTCTAAAACACGAGTAACACAACATATCTTGCTCACAAACACAAATTAAATGAGCAGCCTCCTCTGCTGGCGAGAAAGGCCACGATTTCAGACCACACTGCCACTCACAAAAGGCCCCATGGTTCACAGACAAATAAAAGCCAACAAGGATAAAGCTCAAGTTTTAACTGAATGTACAACAACTTGTCCGTGGACAACATTTACTTCAACCAACAACAAAAGGCCACACCTATAGGAGGTCACAGGGACCAGCTACCCACTGAATGACACAGCAGTTTTCCTCACACATCTCAAACTTAAAGCTGATTTTTGCCCAATCAACTAGAAAAAAAAACACTAAAAGACAAAAGGAAATCACAACCACAGTCTTATATGGGTCTGAAAAGACACATACCCTACCTCATCTTTCACACTTTACAAGAGTGATCAAACCAAGTTTTGTTGAAAAAGAAAAGCATACAACTACCAAATAAATAACCCTTAACTATAATCCTCATGTTTAAAGACTGAAACTCTAGAAATTCAACAACCACATAAAATGGTTACCTAACCACATGCGCCCATCCCCCACACCAAGGTTACAAATTCCCTACAATGTCACTCAAATACACGATGAAAGTAACACTAGGTCCTTCACTATCAAATATTAAATCAACTAAATGTTGTCAACTTAAAGCTGTAAAACCTTAAAGTATTCTGCGGTTCAAAAAGAAAGTTAAATAATCCAAAAGAAAAAAAAAATAAATATGTTCAGTAAGTATGTCATTAAAAAAAAGCTTCAATTTAAAATAAACACAAATGTCGACTGGTAAATCCCAAAATAAAGCGAAACCTTTCTTGAAATAATCTTCTTGTCTTCCACCTCGATACTCTTTAACCAACACATTTCCCTCCAACATGTCCGCCTTCTTCCTCCTCTCCCTGCGCCGGGTGGGGGAGGGGAGTCATGTGACCACATACGCCCGAGCAAAGTTAAACACGTGGCACCACGCAAAAAAAGAAAAAAAAAAAGAAAAACCCGCAGTAAAACGCGTCCACGGCTCGTCCCTCCTCACAAAGTCCCCTCGGCTCCTCCGCGCTGCGGGTCGTACCGGGTTCCCGCCTCAGACCCGAGGACGAAGTTGGAAAAACACCCGAACAAAGGGCACGCGCTCCGCTGCGTTTGGCTCGCTCCGATTGGTCGAGCTTGACCACGTGACGAAGATGATCATTGATTGTGCTGTTTTCCCACACTTCCTCTTTTCCGACAGCAACCCTTTTCAAACCGAGGTCACCCTTCTCGGCGCATGTTTCCCAGCCCGTCTCTGAAGAGTCACTGACGATGACCTTTCTCTCACGATGAAGATGCTGTCGGTCTCTGTCTGTGTTGCAATGCGAGGCTTGCGCATGCGCACCTGCCATGAAAACGCGTTGCCTTTGCGGCGCATTTGCACCGAGAATGCGAGGGGCTGATCCAAGAGCGGTTCAGTCTGGCGTTTGTCCCCCATGTGACTGATGCGGAGAGCCAGTATTACTCTGGGGAGCAGAAGAGATCTGTTTATATTCCTTATGCGTTTCTTCACTGATATATTAGCTTTTTTATTATTATTATTATTATTATTATGAAGTGTGCCTTACAGATAAACCTATCTTGCCTAAACACAAGCCTCAGAAAGTTGTTTATTATTAAGACCGATCTCTGCATTAAAAAACACAAGAGCCATGAAGAAAAAAACAACAGTGTGAAGTGTTTGGAGGTGATAATGAAAATCTCAGCATACATACTCAGCTGTGTAATCACAAAAAAAACAAAAAAAAAACATTGTAAATCAAGTCTGTGGAATCTAATTTTCCAAGAATGTGGTCTTCTGGGTCATCTTGCCAAAATACATTTTAAAACCATGCAGTAATGTTAAGTACTTTTCTTAATTTCTGTCTCTAAGTTTAAACAATTGACGTAGACTGTTTATTTGAATAAAAAACTGATGTTATTTAAGCAACAGGAATTCTTAGATTAAAGCCCTGTTCAAAAGACTCATGACAAGAAACGCAGCATCCAGTTTATATTTCTTTTGAAAACAGTGAATAAGTTTCACCATCAAGTCTGTTGCTGAGCCACTGAGACCATCTGGGCAAATATATGTGATAGTTGTGTTTTCATTTGAGACTTAGCTGACTCTGATTATGAGACAATAGACGCAGATTTCCACTGTGCATTGTTTTACTTTGTAGTTATTACACAATAGCTGGGTTTCAATAGGATCAGGAGACACATTACAGTGTTTTCCATGTCTCAAAATGCACATCTTCAGTATCTAAACTACATTTACATTGGGTTTGCTCTTTGATTTCTTCTTTAATCTGTCTTCACCTGTGTGAGGAATGTGAGCTCACCGCAGCCTGGTCGGATGGTTTTCTCAAACCTGTGTGATGTGGGTCAGAGCCGTGATTCTCCAGATACATTTACCTGTCGGCTCACTCACACAGAGCAGCCTGGTGAACCGACTGTTTGATGGCTGACTGATGAATAGTGAGTTTCTCCCACAGCTGTTACAGTAAATAACTGAAACCCAAACTGTACAACGTTTATCCAGAAATGCAGAAAAATTAATGATTATAAGCAAAGATTCCTGTTGTTTTACATTGTGCTAAATTTCACTGCACAACTAGACTCAACCCACAGCACATTAGCTGAAAACTGAATTGTATTCTCTATGAATATTGAACATTAATAAGATCACACTGTTTGTGATCATGTATTTGTACTTCAAGCCATTTATTTTACTAACCACATGTTTTTATTGGTTTCCCAAGAGTTGGTTTGGAGCATATAGGTAATATTTGTGTGCACAGGTGTTTGTGTTGTTGGGGTGTGAATTCCTGGGAAGGCCTCCACACATCAACAACATATATGGGAAAACAAACACATGGCAACAAGTATTTACAATATATGAATTCAAATATGACTCGGTGATAATGAAAATATTGTTTAATATATATTCTTTCTAGAGGGATATAATTATTTATGTTATCTTTTATTTTGTACTATTTCAATTTCTATCATGGATGGATCTATTATGGATTCTATTTAGGATTATTTTGTTATATTATGAAAAGCAAATGTGCACAGTAAAAATGTAGGTAACTACATTAAACTTTTGTTATTCTAGTCTAAAATGTACCGTGCATATTAAGAAGTTTGTGCAATCTTGCGTTTTGTGGTTAAGAAATATCTCTAACATCAGACTTATTCGATCTTTTAAATGTGCTAATAAAACAAATTCATGTTTTTGTGCCCTCACGCCTTGATTACTGAAATTCTTTATATTCTTGCCTTAGTCAAGGATCTGTAGCTCATCTGCAGATGATCTGAAATGCTGCAGCCTGCAGCCTCTTTTAACTGAGACAACAATTAGAATCAAATATAAAGTCTTAGTTATTACCCATCAGTCTCTGAATAGTGAAGCTCCTGAGAATATCCCTGAATTGTTGTGTAGATAAAGAGACACACAGTCTCGATCTCCAACTAGTGCCTTGTGGACACTCCCTTACTTACATGTCACTGCACTGTGTGATTTCTGTCATCACTCTTCCCACCACTGCTGATCAAATGGAAAAATCAATAAAAGGATGGAATAAGAATTGTCATTCTTCCTAAAAAGGGATGATCAATCCAGCGTTTTAGCTCGCAAAACCAAAAATATGGGCTGATCATAACAGATCACTCACTGATCTGTAACAAGATAAAAATGCACAGTATGTTGTGTTATGCTGCTTTATTTTTGTGGAAAAGTAGACTGTGACCTGAACATCCAGGAACAGGCATGGAGGCAGGGGAACTGGACAGAGGGAGGGATTGGTGGATTACGTCAGAATCAGCCTCCTCTGACTCATCAACAGTGCTCTCTCTCCCTCTCTCTCTCTCTCTCACACACACACACACACTCCCTCTCTGTCTCCCTCTCTCTGTTTTTCTTAGCGCTTGGCTGCATCAGCTTGTCACATGACAACAATCAGTGCAGAAATGGTTGCCAAGGAAGCTCTCTCCCTCACAACGCCTCAGTCCTGAGTCATCGGTTACCAGAGTTTTTAGTAAAGTGGTTCAGTATTGACGGTCAAACCAGGATCAAGGATTGTTTTTTATGCTGTTTGCATAATCCTGGTGTCATAAATAGACTGTAACATAATACATTTTTTCTGAGTGTTACATATTATGCCTGGTTGCAATGTTTGTATAACTCTACATATCTAGGACTCTGCTTCAGTTCATTCACTGTTCCTCACAATGGCCGGTGAACCTTCCTTAGCAACAACAGCCCCTTTGACGACTGATGCAAGCTGCAGTTTGCACATACAGAAGAACACTGTGCATGTGAGGTTCCTATTCAGTAGTGTTGTTGTGTTGCCGTCTCCTGAACATCACACTATCTTTGAAAAGTTGTCAGTTGCAAGCATACAGGCTTTCATGCCTCCCACACACACACACACACACACACACACACACACACACACAATGTCAACAGTGCTACTCATATTATTTCTGTTAATAAAATTGTTTTGTACGTAGAATCACAGTATTGGCACTACCTTGCTGATCTTTCCATCCCCAGCTATTTTCATTTGCATGCCAATGTGTTGTTTGCTTTACAAAGCCTGTATTCAAAAACACACCTGTGTGTTTTCCGTTGTGTTGTGTTACTCTTACAAATGTCCAAATTTCTGACATAGTAATATTAAGTCTTTCTCAGAAATCACACATTTCCTAAAGAAAAACCTCCTTATATGAAAGTCTGTTTTTCATTAAAGAAGCTACATGTGTATTTGTGACTCTTATCCAACGAGCATTGCAGCAGCATGAGTGCATCTGTAGCATGAAGCACTTTACTTGGTACCAAATGAGAAATAGCATTTATTATAATTACCTGTGGTATTGAAAAATATCAATATGCAGCAGTCACATCACTTGATACCCATGTTACACCATAACTTTGCTAAAAAAGATAAAGACAGCAGGACACCACTCTCATACTGCTGTGTGTGTGTGTGTGTGTGTGTGTGTTAACCACAGGTTTGGTAATACACTGATTGCTGTGTGCCGTGTTTATATTCCCCGAACAGTTTTCATTTCCTGCGTTATGCTATAATTCAGGGATGGGCAGTTCTGTCATACAGAGCCAGAAATCTGCAGGATTACAACCAAAGATAATAGATAAAGTTGTCTTTTCTTAGATTCATGAGATGATTATATACAACACATACTGTAATAGTATATCTTACTGGCTAAGGCATTTCTAAATTTTAAGTGTCCTTCTTTTTATTCCTCAATGATGCTTTTCTTCCGGCAGTATACAGAGACGCAGTTTAAAAACCAAAGCTCACGGCCACACAGTTCCAAGAAGGTAACCATCCAAATCCAGGACAACAACTGCTTAATTATGTAGTCATGCAAAATGAGTTGTAAATGTGTGAACGTAAGTAGGAACACTTCATTATACTCTCAAAAAAGGGAGCAGGGACCAGGAGGTGACTGATTTCCATCTGAATGGAGGTAAAGACAGACTAGGAGCGAAACTATAAAATAAAAATGTTACCAGTGTATTATTTATGTACAATGTGTTTTTCAAAGTATTTCTAAGTTAATTTCACCTCACAAACCAGCTACTGAACAGAAAACACTGAATGCTGGTGCAGATAAAATCAACAAAGATGATCACTGACATGAAATAAGATTAAAATGCTTCCTAATCCTGTATGAGTAATCTCTCTGGTAGCATATGTCTCTGGGCCTTTGTGGTTTTGTTAGAGAGGTGTAGCAACTGTTTGTGTTTTCAGGTCAAAATAGAAAGAGTAAAAAAAAGACATGTGTTTGTGTGTGTGTGTGTGTGTGTGTGTGTGTGTGTGTGTGTGTGTGTGTGTGTGTGTACTAAACAGCCAGGTAAGCTAAGCGGGCTCAGGTGTGAAAGTCTGGCTTGTCATCCCACTGTGCCTCCTAACCCGGCCTGTTTATCTCCTCCACAGAACAATGTGCAAAACAATTGAGTCAGGAGCCTCTGAAGGTCTGTTACTGATGTTACTTGTAGAAAGTCTCTGCTATCCAGCCTGGTTCATTCATTCTCACAGCTGGAAAGATACAAGAGCAAATACAGGATGATCCTAAAGATGCACATATTTATAACACTTCATTTCATTTTCCAAATGTTGGACAAAATAGTTTCACATTTTCCTTAACACCAACAGATAAATGCAGTGGTGGTTTGTTACTTAAAGTCTGAGGAAAGCCACTAACTTCGTGTAATGACTGGATTTTCTTTTATGTGAGTAACCACTGACATCAGACATCTTTGCTTTCACTTCAGTCCATTCACTACAAAAAACTTGCACATAATCAGTTGGTACTTTTCATGTCTTATGGGGTTCGAAAAGCCACAGACATGTTAAAAATAACAGCTATGAACACAAGTATAAACAGTATAAACATATAATTAGTTCTAATATCAGCCGTGTTGTCATAGCTGTTGATTGGATCAGGATTTAGCAGACGGTGTCAAATACTAGTTCCCAGAAAAAAGATTATCAGAAACCTTTTCCTGGAATTAAGATTGCTTTTAATGAAGGATGATCTTGTGTTTGGGGATTAATCCTAATGTGTAACAGCATGAGGAAAGAACATTTATCCAGATGGTATAGATTAGAGGTTACATTGTTCTGACCATCTAACGTGGTGATTCAACAACAACAAGAAAAAACACAATTCTCATTTTCAGCAGAATCTCTGAGCCCTACGATTCAGTGTGTTACAGGCTCAAACACTGTTCTATTGCACCATCTATTGACTACTGCAGGTCACTACCTCTCAGGTTATTGAAATATATAGTGTTGTTTCGCCATCTGGTGGCCCCCAAGTTAAACTTGATGAAAACCTTTTTATATACGGTCACCATGACAAACATTAATATTATTGTACATGCAATTCATGTCATTATCTATCATTAAATCATGAGTGATGAAAAAAATGACCTATAAGGTTGTTTAGGTTGGAGAAGCTGGAGAATCAACAATAAATAACAATTTATTATCAAATGTCTTTTATTACCAAAAATCTGATAAGATGTGTAATTTCAGTACAAACAATTGTAAACAGGAAGTAAAAACCTCCAAGACTTTGAATCCTGATTATAATAAAATGCCTTTAATTTAATTTAGTCTAATTGAAATACTCTCAGCATCTCATCATTTACTGTAATGCATTTCAAATCTTATCCCTGGTAATTTCCTTTGAGTTGTAGTGATATAAAATACAGTGTTGTCACTGGACCAGTGAAACAAGGCACTGCCACTGTCCCAGACAGACAAAATAAGAAGTGACAGGAAGTGACGTCCTACATGATTATAATTCATCAGGTCATGTTTATTTTGTTGTTAGATAGTACATATAATCTCCTTGATTTGTCCTCACATGATTATACTGTATATTTAAAGTGAGAATGTACTGATGTGCTGATTTTGATTTAGAATTGTTTGCTGCTTTAATCAAGATAGTATAATAGAATTTGACCCATATGTATGCTGTCTTTCATTTGTAGAGATATGACCACTCAGCTGTAACCACTCACACCTGACTGACTGCAAGCGAAAGACTGAATACCCTCAAGTGGAACCTTCAGCAGTCTAACTGATGAGAGCAAGCCTTTGACTTTTTTTTTGACTATGACATTTGCAAGCAAGTCTATACTTCCAGAGTATATATTTTTTTTCTATGCTGTATTAGTTCATCATTTGCACATAGTTCTTAATGTGGGGGGTTATGTTAAAGAGAAATGCAGTTCCTGCATTTCACGGTTTCATTTTTCACTTATGACATATAATCAGTGTTTTAATGGAATCTGAATTCACTGATACAAAAGTCAATGTCCTTTGTGTTTATCTATGGAGTAGCCTGATTTGAGGATTCTTTGGTTACTATCTTTAGGGCAGAGTGATGCATGTTTCCAAATACAGGCTTAATGTCACTGTCCTTCAGAACAATATACACGACATTTAAGCCTTTTATTTAATCAAAATTGCTTTTGAACGAATTAGCTGTATATCTATGAATGTTATTATATTTTATTAGTAACTTACACTGCATGCACAGCTGCTGTTGGTCTTTTACCTTCACTCACTGCTGCATTTAACAGAACATTAACTTTCCTTCTCTCTTACTGCTGATGTTTGTTTGAGTCTTGCTTCATGTTTTCTGGTTTACTCTTAAGGTGTCCTTAGGAATATGAGCAATCATGTTGTGTAAATGTGTCATTTAATAAAAGAACAGTCATGAAATCTGGTGCATCTAAGGGAGGGGTTTGCATGGGGAAAATCAACCAAAGCCATTATCATCCAGCCAGAACTGGTAGTGGGTTGAGATGGGACTGTGAGGTTGTACTTCAGGCTTGGTTGTGGGTTGTTGGACTCAAGCAACCATTCAAACCGTACTTCAGCCGAATCTCACAGCTCAGATTCGGCAGAGTCTTTGTCAGAGTCATATGAATAACAACATATGTAAAGTAAAACAGGAGAACAAACAAACGCTGAAACTTTCCATAGCTTGAACAGTTTCAGAAGTCAGGTGAACAGGAAACGGGTGCGCAGGGAAGAACCAGAGGTGAGTGCAGGTACCTGCCTTTAATGGCTGACCACATACGGGGAATTGACAGAAAGCCCGCCTTTATTCCTTTAAATATGGACCACAAAAAGCATGATGGCCACAGTGCGACCCATGCCTCTGAACTGTCTGCAGTTAGTAGGTAAAATACTCGGATCGGTGCTTCTTCATCACACCGGTCTCAGCAAAGCAGTAAACCTCACCGGACTGTTATATCCCATTTGTTCTAAGATATAAACTGAGGTAAGTCCAACAGCATCATAGGTTTTCAGTTCACTCTCTCAGCAAAGTGGTTTGAAAAACCCTCAGTTCTAGATTCTTCATGTGAACAGTGCGACATCTACTGGCCAGAATGTAAAACAGGCAAATATAACATTTGTACGCCACAATTACAAATCAGTAAAAGCACACATTTATAGCAAGTACTGTAAAAGCAATCAAAATGTTTGTCCATCAAATGTATTAATATCTGACAAGTCAGGCTCCAGTTCTTTGTTTGTTTCAGTGTGAAAACTGAGTGGTGAATGAGCAATGTGGGCAAAGAATGTGGAAAAAAATTTTGGAAAATCACTAAAACTTCTCAACTGTGTTGTAGAGTAGTAGTTTTTGTACTTTTAAATGTCACAGTGGTTGTGCTTGAACAAATTTTAAGAGAAAATAACTTTCTCAATATTGCTTTGTGAAGGGCTAATTAAAGTGTCCTTATTTGCCCTTTAATGGAAAGTTTCTTTTATTTAGCATAACTACATGTTTTCATAGAGATGCCAGAACCCGCCTCAGGCCAGCAGCACACGTTATGGTCCCCGACTACCAGCAGGAAATGGTAAGTCATTGGCATGAGTCCACCCCACACCTGTATGGGCTCACATTAGGGTACAAACGATTTTGAGCTTGTAAAGTGATTTTCACTGAATTGTAAATCAACCTTTGTAAACAGGTAAAATAACTCTACATGAAAAATTCAAGCATGCATGTGAAAAAAATGTGCCTGCATAAAAAAAATGGTGGGATTAAAATCTGAACAAATGATATCACATATGATATCTGTGGTTTACGTGGTATTTACTGGTGCCAGTGAAAACGAGAGCCTATTTCATCCTATGTCTAATTCTAGTTTGCACTATTTAGTGGCAAATACGACCACATTGAAATAGTTAATTTAATAGCAGCATTCAGCCTCACAATCCAGCTGTTGTGGCTGAATCCAGCTCCAGAATGCAGCATGCCCTACTTCCTGTCTACCACCAGGGGTATGGGCTCAAAGTAGGGTCAAAAAGATTTTGAGCTCGGAAAGTGATGCTGACAAAGAAGTTTGTAAATCGTTGAAATAAATCTTCATGAGAAATTCATGTTTGTACATTTGTACAAAAGATTTGCAGTATGTGTAGAAGATTTACAGGGTGCAGGAGATACAGAAAGGTTTAAACCCCCCCCCCCCTTTTTTTTTTTTTTTTTTTCTAAACCCAAAAGAAACTACATGGAAGAGCAGAGCGTGGTTTGCATGGTGCCAGATATGAGACAGGAACTGATCCCGACTGGCATGACTCTGGTTCCTCTGGTATGCTGCACCTGGTGTTTAGAGTAGTAGAAAATGAAACACTGCAGCATGTATAGCATGTGGATCTCTTCAAATTAAAACTGTGTTATGCTGCACAAAAGACATTTTGAACCTTCTCTTCTAGCCATGGTTGTGCTCCATGGAGGTGCAGGACTTTATATTGTTCCAACACTTAATCACCAAGTTATATGACTGATTACAGAAGTTCAGTGTATTACATGAAATAGACATATTTTAGATGTCTCATGCATCATTTTATGCAAATTTCCCAAAATGCACAACATTACACTTTTGTCCACTGTGCTTTACAATTTGCTTCTCATGCTCCCACTGAGAAATACACTCACACACTGATGGTCTAACCATTAGGAACAATGTGGGGTTCAGTGTCTCAGCCAGGGAGCAAGCTATCAACCAACATGCTCCCCTTCCTGAGCCACTGTCGCCCCATTGTGTATGTATCTGTCTTTGGGTACAGTTTTAAATAAAAATGGGTTTGTATTGACGTATCAGTCAGAACAACATGTCTGAATGTTTAATGCATTTTATTCATTTTTTATTTTATCCCACTTGGGGGCACTCGAGGTCTATCATTTATATTTTCTGTCAGGGATCATGGCAGCCATCTTACAATAACTGCTTCACCAGACTGAGTTACAGGAAATCACATGGTTGCCTGGTTTTACGGTGAAAATGCCGAACATAAGCGCTTGGGGTGCTGTTGCTCTTCCTAATGCTCTTCATCACAACTCTATTTTAAGTAAATGATGTCACCCTCCCACCATGCTTCTAGAAACTCCTGACATCATGAGAGTCTGGCTGACCTGGTGTAGCCTCTGGATTATTATTATTAAATAGTCTCTTTATGAGAATAAGTTTGTGGTGGTGAGAGAAGCGGTGCCCTGAAACTGAAATTTAACTGCGTCAGTCCCATCAACCACTTTTCTTTCCCTGCTGACGAGTCAAACGAGATGAAGTGTCTGTATTTCAAACCTTCTGCCAACATAAAGATCTTATACAATATATCCTCTGACTCGTGCCATGTAAAATGAATCAGTTTAATTTAGCTTTCAGTGGGTTTTGCTGTGCATTCATGTGGATGTCACTTGTCCTCACTTACATGACAGTGGTTTCCTGATGATCTGCACACATCACAAGACCTCCTAGAACAAAAAACCTTTACTGTTCCAAGAAGTGAATAAAGTGCTTCATAACAACACTGCCAAAAACCACTGCGGTTTGTGTCGTGGTAATTTTCAGCACAGGTCTGTTTTTCTTTTGCAGTACTGCTCTGCTCGCCCTAGATGTCAGTCAAGAGCAATGATTCCACCCTTTGCTGAGTCTTGTGAGAATCCCCTAACTTTTCACCAAACTGCCAGACTCACAGCTTCCAGGAAATCACGTGGTTGTTGATAAGAGTGCCCATCACTACCAACCGGGGTGCTGTTGCATTGCGATTCAGGCTTTGTCACAGATCAGGGTTGTTGAGTTGTGTTTTTTCTTTTCTTTTTTTTAAGCTGACAAAGGATCAGTTTCTGTTCACCCAGTTATTGCTCTTAAAGAAAATACAGACATCAGATCAGCGTTCCATGACTTTTGTTCATGAGCTGGGATTTCCCTGCACTGATCATGTGGTGTGTATTTGATTGGATGTTTTTGGGGAAACCACACATTAACTGCTCGATGCCTCAGATCTTTTGCTGTATTAAATGTTGCAATTGCCACTCTCCCGAGGGGACGTCAGGGGATTCACGAAATAACAGTGGGGCTTTACCTGGCTATAAATCAGTACAAAAATGACTGCACAGTGGTGATATATGGTTGTTATTACCTCAGGTAAAACAATATTGGGTCATGTGACTTATCAGAATCACTTTATTCTCCAAAGTCAGTATTTGCACATGATTTTTTTCCCCAGACTTTATAATGCAATATAATAATATAATAATTTGTCTATTATATTCTCTCATCATCAGTCAAACAAAATAGTGATGAGGTGAGGAGAAGCTACATCGGTGTCATTTTTGTTGTGCTTTATGCTGCATCGGTTCGTCTCTAGCTTTCGGTTCAGAGTGGTGAAAAGAAGTAGATATTATGTTACAGTCAAGCCAATCTGTCAAGTGGCTCGAATTACAGTTCAGTTTCTGGAACAAGCAGGATCGAAAGAGTTATAAAAATCCTCTGTTTGTTATTGCACCAGCCACCTCAAGTGTTTCAGGGCCATAAAATACACCATAAAACATACAATAGGATTAAATCTTTAAAAAGGTATTACTTTGCCCTCATTAGAAGATGTTTCATGACTTCTTAAATTAAGCAGTTGTAGGAGAGTAGAACCGTTCTAAATATTTGAGACCTGGTCCCATGGCATGGATCTGGTGGAAGGAAAAGATGGTCTGTATGACAGGCTGTGACACAGATATCAAGCATGGCACCGCAACGGCTGGAAAAAAAAAAATCACAAGCTGAAAACCCAAACTCAGAATGCTTTCAGTCACAAGACTTTGGGCTCGGCTGTGGTTTGGCTGAGTCAGGATGCTACCGAACACCCAACACGGTAAAGAAGGAAAGTGAAAGAGAAGAGAAGGGACTTTCCAGCTCGGCTGCATGGTGAGGTGTTATGGTGCAGAACAGGTTATGCAAATGCTTCTCGGCACAAACGCACACCCAAAGACACAAACACGTATTTACAGTGTATACAGGTGCAGACTGAGGTTTGAGGATACATGAGGATTTGACTCTTTTCTGTGACATCACAGTGACAGATACAGCCACAGGTTGTTTACATCATCTTTTATTTACTCCCCACGTTTTCTGTGCGTGCTGTCGGACATTTTGTGCTCAGGTTTAGCCTAAAATGGCGGCAACTTGGCATTTTCACTTTTAACCCTCCCGCCTTTGTAATCCTCACAGCCACTGATGGGAAGCAGCCAGTTTTACAGATGAGTCACTGGCTGATGTGAACCTCATCTGTTAATCTTAAATCAGGGGACATTTCCATCACAGCAGCAGTATGTACAGTAGAATCCAACACTACTGTGGGCCACGCAAGCAAAAACTATGTTATTGAACTGGACATGTTTAAAATGTGTTGAAAAACAACACACAAAGCTGTTTTAGTGTAAAAGTGTGTAATGGCAAAGAGTGAATTATTTGCCCCCAGAGTCTGCATATCATACCCCCACATTTCTACAAGCACCTTTGGATACAGGACAGTTGTGCAGTGGATTGTCCATATAGACAAGAACATGTAATTAAAATTCAGAAGAATCACACCTGTTGGGGGCACGTGGCTTCAGCCGCCATTTTGTGGATGCCCAGAAGTCTCGACAAAATGGCGACAAATGTTGCCTAACCTGTGCCTGATCTGTGCCGATAGAGGGGGTTGGTGTTTTGACACGGTGATACTCATCGCTTCGCTGCACCTTCGGTGTTTATGACACATGTCACCAGGCAACTTTCCAAAAGTTTCACAGCCAAAGAGAAAAAAAAACTAAAACGGCACATTGCTGGTTGTCAGGGACTTTCCAGGTCAGCTCAAACAATAAAACCCAACCCTGCTCTGTTTTAATGCACCACACTGAAATGTAGTCAGGTGGCTTATAACCAGAAATACACTAAACACAACAGACGCTGGTATGTGATCAGAAAAAGCCAAAGGTCTCAGACGAGTAGCCAGTTAACAGAGGCTTAATTACCATTCTTAGCAATACTTGGATCATTTTAGTCTTTTTTTAATTAAAGAGGTGATTCTCTTCTTTTAATCTCATGCTGCTCTGTACGTTGACTTTGAAGTAGGGTTTTTTTTTAATCACTGCATCCATGTAGTGGCATTTAAAAAAACAACCATATCATTCACTTTTTTACTGTGTGTGTTTGATCACATGTTGGCTGAAGCCTTTGTTCTTTATATTTTTTCACTATGTAACTCACATCGTTTGAATGTGTGAATGTATTTGGTGAAAGATTTTATAAATGTGTAACACGAGGCATATAAAATCCAAAGAACACACTCAGATAAAGTTTAACTGATGTGTTGGCACTGACTATGATCCAAAATGTCTGATGTTGTTGACTAATATTTTATTTGGGACAGACATATAAAGCAAACCTTTGTCCACTCTGATCATAAATGAACGTTTATGGTGTCAGCTGTTTGGTGTCATGTCAAACTTTTATTCACATTTGCCAAATACAAGAACACGAAATGGAAAAATTACACAGTGGAGCTATCACTTATAAACATTTCACTCATTAATTTAATTTGATTAATTTACAATGCCTCATAATTTCAACAGTCTGCAAAATAAACACTATAAATACTACTAACAGAGTTGCAAAGGTGCTTCAGTTAAAATACAGAAAACTTCTAAAAAATGAGAATTTATTTGTACAAAACAGTCTGAATTTAATATTTACATAAATTCCAGCTTGATATCTTGCATTTTTTAATCAGGTCGGCTGCTGTTGGTCCTGTTGTCAAACACGTTCAGCACAGTCACACAGAACAGTTCACCCACAAGCTGCATCATTTCAACACAGACGGTGGTTTTTCACTCGACCGAGTCTCCCTCAGTGAAGCGCTTCTCTACCAGCTTGTAGTAGCTCCCCTTCATGTCCATCAGCTCCCGGTGAGTCCCTCGCTCCTCCACTTTGCCTCCACAAATCACAACGATCTGATCCGCCTTCTCAATGGTCTTCAGCCGGTGAGCGATCACCAGGAGGGTCTGGTTGGGACAACTGGCCAGGGCCTGCTGAACCTGTGCACAATGACAGAAATATTTATAATTTCATTTTCAGGTGTCCACAGACAATGTCTCTGTTTTTAGGTGCAAGCAGAGCTAAAGGATGTCAGAAGAAAACTTTATGATTTTTATTAGTACACTGAAGTGATGTCTAAAAGAGTTTTAAAAAATAAAGATGTTATATGATATCACCAGACCTATGCAGTTTTGCACTTTGATATTTCCATTCAAAAACATGTCTTTACTGTTGTACTGGTTAGAAAGAGTTTAAAGGAGCAAACACACAAAAAAAGTGATGACAGCACTAGGTATTAATTGAGAATGAATATAACTGGATTTTCAGTGAGCATGTATGTTCAGCTGAAAGAGAACACAGGCTGCATTTATCGGATTAAATCTCATTTCTTCAAGATCGGTCGGTTTGTTATGACTAAGTTTCATTTTCTACTGGAAGACGTTACGTTTACTTGTCTCATGGGCACGATTTGCCTCATGCTCCACATTTTGCAGTGTAACTATCCCACATGACCTGTGTCTTACAAAATCAGTGTGGACATGCAAATGGTTTAGAGCTGAGTGGACACGTAAACACATTGAAGGGAAGCACCGCACATGAATCATTTATTGAGTCAAATGACTTTTCTTCTAGAGCTTTGACCTCTGAAAACAAATATTAGGTTTCAATCAATCAGGTCTAACTTATCCTGCCAAAAACTGTAATACAGTCATATACTTTAATTGCCTGGTAATATTAAAGTGATTCTTTTCCATTAACTGAGCAACAGTGTGAGCACATTTCTTACTCTTCCTTCTACACATCTCCTAAATACTGACTTTATGTTTTTAGTCAGAATTGAGAACAAACTGGATATTCAGAGCATCATTGGCACTGGTGATACCAGACTCTCTGCTCACTATTAAACTCCTGGTAAACAGGACTTGTTTGAAACACAAACCTCGAGGCTTGTGGCCTGGAGGCCACATGATTAGACACCACAGTAATAGAAGTTGTGACATACTCTACCTTAATTTCACTCTCAGTGTCCAGAGAGCTGGTTATTTCATCCAGAACGAGGATGCTTGGCTGTCTGACCAGAGCTCGAGCAATGGCGATCCGCTGCTTCTCGCTCTTGGATAACTGGCCGCCTCCCTCACCCACCTCTGACACAATATTATAAAATCAGTGGTGTTAAAGTTGTCAATAGCAAAACCCAACCAGTGCAGAAAGACATGAGGTATATTTAGCTTTATTATGGACAAACAGAATCTACATAAAATCACAGTGTTGTTGAAAATAATGTCTAAAATAAACAATTACAACAGTTCCATCATCAATTTTGCTCTTTAAATGATATTTTTTCCTTCACCCAACCTTCCTCTAACATTCAAAGCAGCTCTTTCTGTGGGCACTGTACCTGTATCGTAGCCTTTCTCCAGCTGCACGATGAAGTCATGGGCGCTGGCTTTGCGTGCCGCCTCCTGGATCTCATCCAAGGAGCAGTCAGCGAGCCCGTAGGTGATGTTGTCTCTAATGGAGCCAGAGAAGAGAACAGGATCCTGGCTCACCACTGCAACCTGTTAAACACACTTTCATCAGCTTGACTGAATGAATAACATGTAATAAAATTAAACTTTACACTAAATTCTAAACAATTGGATATATCATTCAAATCTCAGAGCGTATGCTACTTTCAGTATTTGACTTTTCTTTCTCAGAATTCTGAATTTTGTTGTAGCACCTCCCAAAATTTAATCTCTACTAATTCCTGATGATCCAAACAGTGAGTTGAGGGGAAATACGGGGATTTGTGGATGCTATTGGATGAATACTTAGTGCTCTCTACTTCTTTCACAATAGGTTTCTTCTTGTAAAATAGCTGAATGTTGATGTTGTATTTGAAAATATAAAAACATTTAAAATTACAACCTTTAGACAAGAGCTCCCAATAAATAACACTGTGCAGAAATAATTAATGACCTTCTTGTGGAGGTAACGGTGGTCAAAGGATTTCAGTGGCTCATTGTCCAATAGGATTTCTCCGTCCTGCGGCTCGTAGAATCGCTCCAGCAGACTCACACAGGTGCTTTTTCCTTCTCCAGACGGACCCACCAGTGCCGTCATCTGACCCGGCTTCAGCTCCAAAGAAAAGTCCTGGATCAAGGGAACAGTAGTTGTATTAGCACAGTATAACTGGAATATTCGGCATATATCTTAAGGAGAAAATCTTAATATATTACAATGAACTTAAAATTGAGTTTGTGCTGCTGTAATGTGTCCATTGTTTACATACATTTTTTGCATTTTAATTTTCGCTAATTAGTTTCAAAGTGTTTTTCCTCTATTCATTTCAATTTATTTGATGAGCTGTCTGAATTGAAACCCAGGTATCTCCCTGTCTTCCCTGAAAGCTCACCTGCAGCACGGTTTTGTTGGGGTTTGCAGGATAGGCGAAGTTGAGACAGTGGAAGTTGACGCGTCCTTTCAGATGATCAGGTTTGAGTTTTCCGTCTGTGCTGACTCTGGGTTTTCGGTCCAGGTACTCAAACACTTTCCCAGCAGCCCCCACTGAGTTCAGCATGTCACCAAAGATGTAAGTGAGCGTCTGGAACAGCGGCCACAGGACAGGGTTGGTAAAGTGATCACTTAATAACATGTTTTCATTTATAGATTGCTTCGAGTCAGAGTTTCAGTTTGTTAAATTCAAATGTTTTTGCAAGCAATTATATGTTCAGACTAGTGCAGATATGTCTGGTTAAATGTGCTTAAAAACTATGAGCGGTAGTTCTTAGGTCAACTGGTACTGGTCTTATAGTGTATGTGCATGCTAATCTAGACCAATCAATATGTTAAAGGAGTTTAAGTGTATGTTCTGCCTTTGCTACATGGCCAACATTAGCATTAAGAGTATTAAGAGTTCAGCATCAAACTTCTTCCTTTCCTCACCATGAGCTGTCTCCAATGGTGGAAAGCAACCCTCTTGTTTTTCTCTATTACTGTCACTTATTTTCTTCTACTGAATGCATGCTAACCAGCTAGCTCCACCATGTCTTGTCACTTTCCAATACCGAGTCACTGTAGTGTCCAGGCGGCCCTGAAGAAGCACCACTGCTTATAGCCTCTTGTATTGTTACCCAACAATAGCTTAAGCTTTTGGCAAGTCTGCTAAGTAAACAGATGTCAATCCTAACACTGGCTATGTAGCAAAAGCAAAAATTACACTAATAGATCTTTTAATGGGTTCTTGATTAACAACATGCACTATATAACTTTTTTATATTCTTGTGTACAGCACATTGACTTTTCACTTGTGCATTAAATATGAAAGATAAATACTGTTTTCCTTCCCAAAGTCGTACATTGTCAATGAAATTAAAAGCTACTGCTTTTAGGTGCTTGCAATCACCAGCCCTGACTGACAATAATTCACAGAGCATTATGGGATACCCTGATGTTGTCTCCAACATTTGACTGGTAGAGGAGGAAGGAAACCAGGTTGCCAGTGGTCATCTGTCCACTCTTGATGAACAGCCTGCCGTAGTACAACATGAAGACCTGCATGCCCAACCCTGTCAGCTGCAGACAGGATTACACACACACACACACACACACATACAAATAAATAAGGTAATATGCACTGACACTATGCACTGACACTACACTATCCAATCTTGAAAAACACAGTTTCATGGAATATTCCAAACTTCTCACCCTCCGTGCGAGCAGGTAAACAGCTCTGACAATGTCCCGGCGAGTCTTGAGGGCGTGTGTGTCCATCAGGCGGTTGTCATAGCGACTGGCCTCATGTTTTTCTGCATTAAAGCTCCGTACCACACGGATACCGGATACTACCTCACTTGCTGCTTCGTTTGCCAAAGCCATCGAGTCCTGCATTGCCAGGAACAACCTCTGAGGAAGTAATAAAAAAGGAGAATGAGTACTTCAACAAATTTAACTCATCATAAATCATGGTGAACAAAAACCATCACCATTAGAGACACAAAAGGTTTAATTTTGAACCTCAGGTTAGATTCAGGCAGTGATGCACCTCAGATCTGCACAACAAATGATTTAAGATCAGTTAAAAGCTGTAAGACCTGTACGCTAAATTATTTAAAATGAAGGATTATTTGATGAATAATTTCCTGATAAATACAGATGTCATACATATAAATCTGTGATTTTAATGTTAATCCAACATTTGTCATCAGCTCTGCTTTTACCTGGTAGTGTGTGTCGTAGATGTTCTGAATGAGGCCAGTGATGGGCGTCTCCATCAGTACGAGGAACGTGAGCTTCCACGACAGATTCATCATCAGGGAGATCATACCCACCGTCTTGATGAATGTCCTCAGCAGCACATTGACATTCAGACACACTGTTCTTCCCATCAGGGTGGTGTCCTTAGACAACCTGGATGTGATTTCACCTGCACAGAAAGTGAACAGAATTTATCTTCTGTCTTGTCCTGTCACATTGTCTTCTGTCTTTATTCTGTCCCATTTCTTTTACCTTGTCTTTTCCTGTCTCATTACAACCGCTTGATGTTATTATGTGCAGGGGTGGAGCATGGAACAGGGAAGAACCCATTAAATTCCGGGGCATTAACAATGAATTTGAATTTTTCTCTCTGAAATTTGATGTATGTTGTTTGACATTGGCCTTGGTGGAGGTATGTGCTCTAGAGTTCCATTCTAGTTTCTCTGTTGTTTGTTCATCACCAGGATTATGCAAAAAGTGCTGAACCGATTAGCACCAAACTTTGTGGAAGGACGGTGGAGAGGCCAGGGAAGAATCCATAATATTTTGTTGCAGATCTGGTTGAAGGGGCAGATCCAGGAAAGTTTAATCACTTTCCTTTACCATTTTTTGACATGTTCATCAGTTTCTCAGAAAATAATGCATGGATCTTGTTTTTAAAAAATGAGACATATTATTGGTATTACATAAGTTTTTACAATCTGGTGCAGACACAGATAATAATCTGGATCTCACAGACGTGTAGGATTGTTTGGCTTTGGTGGAAGTATATGCAATCTACTGAGCACCTCTCTAGTTTTGTCCTGAAATGCCCCATCTTGTCCTGTCTTTGCACACAAATTATTAATACAGTGAAACTGCATGTTGTCATACAAGAGCCTTACCAGTCTTTATGGTCTCAAAGAATCCAATTTCCTGTTTGGTCAAAGTTTCAAACAGTTTGACTTTCATTCTGCATGTGTAGGAACTGATGGCACAAAGTAAAAGACCCCCTCTGCAGCCTGCACTCACAGAGCTGACAAATCAAAGAGAGACAGTCAGTTAGATGTTACAGACACATGCTGGTGGCTGACTGTGGAGGAAAACACTGTGTCATACCTTCCCAGAGAATACAGGCCCATGAAGAGCAGAGCTGATAGAAATTCATTCTGCTGGTACTGACCACCCAAGATGTCAATGACTCTCCCAGTGTAGAACGGGATGAACATCTCACCTGAGAAGAGACACACACAGGTGGACACAAACAGGTGAGGTGAAGATACATCAGCCAGGAAAATCTACATCCGACCATCATGAATCTAAATGACAAATGATTTTTAATGATATTTTCTATCATGTTCATGGCTCTTATAGCTGAGCATCATCATCATTAATCTGCACCATTTTCATTGCATCACTATCTTAGTCTGAAATAATCATCATCATCATCATCATCATCCTCTGCACTTACACAAGACAGCCAGCGACAGGAACACAAACCCTCCCACCAGCAGGGGATAGTCGGGTCTGAACAGTCGGAGGACCCTCACAAACAGCACTCTCGCCTTCTGCTTTGTCTCTTTACCGGCGGCCGCTTCCTCGGTGTCCGGGATGGTGATCTCCCAAAACAGTGCGGCAGCCAGCGACGCCGCGGTGCAGAGCAGCCAGCAGCGCATACCCGCCAGCCGGCCGCACTGGCTCTCCTCATGGTGGAGCGCCTTGGTCCCGGTCTCAAACACCGCGGGTAGCAGACTGTGCGCCGCTATCAAACGACCCAGCACCGGTCTGAAGTGTCCGAGGGTGAGGAGAGAGACCACAGTCAGGGCTAAGCCCCGGAGAGCGGCGGAGACCCAGAGGCGGGCAAGGTGTCCAAAGAGGCCGTGCGTCACTGCCAGTCCCGATGCGTAAAACAGGGACAGGTCGACGCAGACTGCTAAAACCAAAGAAGCAATTTTGTGGATGAGAAATGTGTTTTCTTCCATTTTCCCGCAGCAGTCGTCCTCGTATGACCTGCTCTGCCGAGGGACCAGTGTTTTAGTTTTCATCCACTTTCAGTTTCATTTTCTGGCTGCACCAGGGGTTTCCCTGAAGCCCAGAGCACAGAGCTCAAAACTAGACTGAAGTAAAACACAGTGGATACACACATGAGCTATCACTAATGATTAGTGTCATCATCTTCCTAAATAACTGCATCATTATTCTGGATGAAAACTTTATAACATTCACTCTTCATTAGATCATAAAAACAGCTGATGGGTTGTTCAGTTTATTGAAAAAAGGGAACCTTATAACACAGAGCTTTTATTTTAAATTTCACATAACTGACAGATGTGTGGGACTTAGCTACTGCATACATTATGATTTAAAACACATATACATTAAAGACTTTTAATTAGGCTATCCACTTTAAACGAGTTGCCAAGTGACTAAAAATCAACCAGTTCACTTTAACTTGTCTAAATAGTGGGATGAAAAATTTACTATCAAGTGTAAAAAAAAATGGTGACATAATCCTTTAGTGGTGTAACAGACTTTTTTTGGTGATGTTTGTCAGACTGAATTCCTCACACAGACAGCTGCTGTTTCTCTGGGACTATTGATAGTGATATAATATATATATATATATACACACACACACACATATATATATATATATATATATATATATATATATATATATATATATTATATCACTATCAGGGGTTCTGTAGGTTTTTGTCCAATGTAGGTAAATGTACTTTTAATTACTCAGCCACTCAGACCCATTAAAACAAACAAACAAAAAAGTTTGTACAGTTGTTACACAACAGGCTCACAAACAGAATGATGCAGCACGGTGAAGAGGCCGTGTGACCTTGGATGACCCCTTGTCCAGTGAAACAGTTAATGTGACAGTCAGATTGTCTGGTTAAGGGATGGAGCTGACAAAATGTTCACTATCATCCCTCTGGTGAGATAATAGTGTTAGAGCTACATGCAGGGACTGAAATTAACAACTACCTAATGATGGTAAACTCGACAAGTAAAACAACAAATGTCACCATGAAACACAAACGTGATCAGCTGTATCATGTGTGTATGAGTGTGAGCAACTTTTGAATTTCACCAACACAAAATCTACCTGATATCATACTTTAAAAAGCTTTGGGAGTGAGAGAGAGATGCAGGTTTTTTCTTCATTTTTATTAAAATTAGTATTCTTGTTCAATATATTTCACTTTAGCTGCATTGACAGGTGAGTCAGAAAATGAGCCATGGATTTCGTGAGGAAACAAATACCTGTTTCCATTCTGCACAACAGTGGGTCGGCACACTACCAATAAAAAAGCTATATATCGATCACTGATCAAAGAAGGTGGGTAAGTCATTTCCTAGAATGACTTTCTCCTCTGTGCTGTGTTCGTCGATGGTGACGATATAAGCCACGCCGCCACTGGAGCCGTCACGGTTCATTGCCAAAGAGAGAGCTACAAGAAGAGGAGAGGTGAGACAGGTGAGGGGATGGAACAAATTATTTAGATTTTATCAGAAAAAACATTTAATATAACATGAACTAACAGAATGATTGATCCTCAGTCAGCACAAGAATGAGCAAGTGTCTGGTTTGTCTTTCATCATCCAACAGTCTGACAAACAAAAAAAAACTTACTGTTGACAATAAACTGCTGGCACTCCTCTCTGCTCATGCCTCTGCGATACTCAGCATCAACAAACCCATAAACATACGAGCTGCCGGAGCCACCAACTGCAAAAGGCTGCCTCGTCAGGAGACCATTCAGGGTTGCAAACACCTGAGAGGTCAAAGGGCACAGGAACAGACAGACTGCACTGTAATCCTGTACAAACACCTGTATCATCAAGTGTGTTGGCTAGATAACAGTCTTCTGCAGTGACCTCAAGGTCACCTGAGCAGAACCTGTAGAAACATTACTTTTGACATATTACTGTTTCCAGTGTTTCCAGAGTTGAATCTCTTCCTCTGGGTTGTGTTTTACTGACCTGTCCTCCGTCTCTCCTGTCCCAGCCGGCCACAATCAGATGCGCTGACAGCTCCTCCTTGTACTTGTACGAGATGTTCCTCACCAGAGTGGCAGCTGAGCGAACCTGGGGGTCCTCACCTATCTCAATACTGACAGAAGAAGATATATTAATATACTCTTAAAGAGTCTCCCATAAAGACAGAAAGACAAAAGCAGTTTGCACTGTGATTAAGAGTCATGGACACTTTTAAAGGCCAAACAATCCTGATATCTTTACAGTTAAGTTGCCAGTAGCTGACACTTGGTGATGAATGTGAACGATGAAAACACCTCTGGCTCGGACTAACGAGAATTCGTATCTGTTCACTAACGATTTTAAGGCCCTGCCTCCTCACTGTCTCCTCAAAGGTCTCTTGTGTGTGCCCATCATTTTACCAGCCCTTTTAACCAGGTTTGGGAGTAACAGTCAAATTTAACAGTCAAATTACCAAACCATGTTTAATGCCACAGCCAATCGGTCTCTATTCACAGTATGTTCACCTGTGGACATCGAGCTGGTAGTTGACTATCTCAGCGATGGTCTGGGCGTCTGCTGCAGATCCTGACAGAGCACAGTAGATCTTGTCATGGAGCAGAGACAGTTTGTTCATCACCCTGTTCACCACTGATGCTCTGGATGGAGGGATGAAGAGAGAAAGTGTGAGTGATTGTCAGGTGAAGAAGTCGATACAGAGGGAAAGAAGAGGACGTACTGCACGTAAGGAAACATGGAGAGGTGGAAGGATTTTAGGTTTTTATGCTTGAAAAAACTTAACAATTACTGCTGTGTTAATAAAGATAGTAAGGAAGTAACTGGACACACAGTGCATGTAAACACGTTAGTGGAGGAAGGCGTATTAAGATTCTTTACTTAAGTAAAAGTACCAATACAATACAATCCAAAACAAAAGTTTTTAAAAAATTCATAGAAAGTTAAGTAAAAGTACATGAGTGTTCTGCACAAAATGTAGTTTAAGTATCAAAGTAAAAGTACTTATCTCACCTGTGTGACTGACATATTACTGTATATGACATTATTAGACAGTTAATACTGAGGCATCGAGGTGAAGTTACTCTCAACTACTTTATAAACAATCACTTATTTTAGTCCAATGGCCCCAAACCCAGGGGTCAGGTCCCTCCAGAGGGATCCCAGGGGTTGTAAGATGATTAATGATGAAAAAACCCTGATACACACACTGCGTTCATATTTTGAACTTCTTATGGAATTTTTTCTTTGTTTTTTGTTAAATATTGGATACTTTTATACCTGTGTTTCAACCTCTAAACCAGTTGAAACACATCTGAAACGTGACAAGGGGCTCACACTACACACAGCTTTTTTGTGAGGGGTCACAAAGCAAAAAGGTTGAAATCACTGGTTTAATCTGTAACAATGTGTTGTGTTCACTAAGATTAATATAGGCAATTTATTATTATTGTAAAATCTAACCTTATGTACCCTTATAAGACGCATAAAATGTAAATACTCAAGTAAAGTTGGCCTACAATAGCCCATCTCCAAACTACACTAAGCGGCTGCAGTACTTAGTTACTTTCCACCAGAGAAACACGCACAAACACGCACAAACACGCACCAACTTACCCCGCAGACACTCGGGAGTCGGAGCCCAGCACGACCCCTCCGTCAAACTCCACGGCGATGATCGTGGTCTACAAACACAGGAAGGACCAATAATCAATCAATCGATACACACGCTGCCCGGGAGTGGGCCTGGAGCCGGGCAGACACCAACAGACCAGTCTATTAGATCATGAAACCCTTGAACTCACCCCGGTTTTCACCTCCTCAGACATCCACTCTGGTCCCGTGTGTCCCGACATGTCGCTGCGCTGCAGAGTCTCTGGATCAGACCTGACTGCAGGAGAGAAGTCGCTTCCTTGTTGTTGAAAACCTCCTCTAATGATACAGACCTGTTTCTGACCCGTTCTCTTGTTTACCAGGTTAATTCTACAACATCAGACAGACGCCATGTTTTCCTGAATTAAATCGAAATTGAAAGTTAAATGTTCCCTCCTCTGCAACGAGCCGTGAACCGGTCATAGCCTCAAACACTGAACCCTGATGCACCACAGTTCAGTGAGGACTGTGCATAACACTCTTTAATAATAGAACTAACTCCCACAAAGGTGATTCCCTACCTCGAAACAATACATATCTGCATTAAAACAACAAGAACCTGAGGAAATATTAAATTATATAAACAAGAAATTTACAGAACACATCACTGATCCTTAACTATACACAGATCTAACATAAAGACAGAAGGAAGCATGATAAAGTTTTGGAAAATATTTTTTATTTCACATATTTCCTTATGTTAAAAAAACAACACAAAACATGTGATCTGGACACATAAAACCCTAATTATTATAATGGAAATTATTACAGTCATGACAGTGGACTGTTGTAGTTTGGTGTAGAGTTTTTATCAAAGCATAAAAATACAGTCTCCACAGGATTTACACTAATGTTTCCATGTGTGATCACAAGGTTTTTCATGGCAACAAACTGTTTATTTATGTGTCTGACTTGTTTATCAGGTGAGTGTATTGGGCACATCTCCTTCCAACGTTAAGCAGAACTGACTCCAAATAATTACCCCACAATAACAAAAACAAAAAAAATCATTAGTGGTCTGAAGGTGGTCACTCATCATGGAACTTGGGCAGCTTGTCACCAGGTACAACCACATGCTCCACCCCTGTTTCTGTGATCACCACCAGGTGAGCCACGCCCCCGCTGACGTTGTCTCTGCCCATGGCCAAAGCAAGAGCTGTGAGTACAGGAACAGAGGGAGGAGGTAAAGGGAGGGAGGAGGACAGACCGGAAGAAAAGGCAGGAGAAACACACAGTGGGTCAAGCTGAACGAGCACCAACAAGCAGTTACAGCTCCTAACGACAACCACTGAGCCACCGACAGACATCTAATCGTGTTTTAAACTGATTTCTATTCAACTCTTTCCTCTAAGTGCAAACAGAAGATTTCTTCTCAGAAAATAAATACATGAATACATGAATTTTAATGGAAACCAAGAGACTTTCATGAATTCTTATTTTCTGCTACCTTGTTCATATTCACACATTTTCTTGGAATCACTTTAAAATCCTGACATAAACATCCTGACAACACAAGCACAAATGCATTTGAGTTCGTGGACATCAGTAAAATAATACGACAGTACCATTAGTGGCAAACTGCAGACATTCTTCTTTGCTCATGTTGGGTTTGTATTTAGCGTCAACGTAGCCGTAGATGTAAGTGCTGCCTGAGCCACCGATGGTGACAGGTTGACTGATTAACATCCCACCTAGAGACACGACGTACACCTGGGGGGGGGGGGATATCAGCAGTGCAGGTATATGCAGCAAGGATAAATAAGTACTGTTATCGTCACAGTTTCTCTGGTGTCCGGTGTCTTTATAACCTCCACCCACCTGTGGTCCTTTCTTCCTGTCCCAGCCCGCTGTGATGAAGCCGGCCTGCAGCTCCTCTTTGTTTTTGTAACACAGTTCCTTCAGCACTGATGCTGCTGCGATCACCAGTGGAGGGGTCTCCATCTGGACACTATGGATTAGGGAGGATCAACAATAAATGTTTTGTCTTTGTGTAGACATGTATGCATGCTTCTACATGTGTCTATACTCATATGTGCATGTGGCACCTGTGGAAGGACAGGTGGAATTTAGCAGCCTTGGTGACGGCCTGAGCGTCAGCGAGGGAGCCAGCCATGCAGCAGAAGATCCGGTCATGAACCTGGATCACCTTGTTGATGGTTTTAGTTGATACATATTCCCTGAAGAGAAGACGAGAACAAACACAAATACAGTTTAACAGCATCACCAACTGCAGCCTCTTCCTGTCTAACTCCACCAGATCTGGATTATTATCTGGGCCTGCAACAAACTGTACAATCTCATCGATGTCAACAGCATAAATATGTCGCAATTTTCACATCAAAATCCAAATATCATTTCCTCAGAAACTTACGAAAGTGGAGAAAAATGATGATGATGGGAAAGTTAGGGAAATTGATTAAAAAAAATCTTGAATCAGCCCTTAACTGGATCCTCCCCAAAATGTAATTGGGTCTTCCCTGGACCATCGCCCGCCCCTCAACCAAGTTTGGTGCAAATTAGAACAGTATTTTTTCATTATCCTACTGACAAACAAACAAACTAGAATGGCACTCAATAGAGTGCATATGTCAGGCCGGCCAGTGTCAAACATGCCCCAGACTTCAGCGAAAAAAAGTAAATACTCTAGACCTGCCCCAAAATGTAATGGTTTCTTCCCTGGACCAGGCATCATTCATCCACCAAGTTCATATAAATCGGTTTCATATTTTTTGCATAACGATGCTGACAAATAATCAAACATACCAAGAAAATGAACACAGGAAACATAACCTCCCTGACGGAGGTAATGAAAACACACTGGACATTATAACCTTCATGATGATAGGATTTATTGCAGGACCGTTGTAATAGACTACATTAGTTTTAGCTAGGTTCCCAATAAACAGCCAACAGACTGTATACATAAAATCTGTGGGGTAGAAGTATAGAGTATATCAAAAGTGTACTTAAGTGTAGTACTTGAGGAAACAGTTTCTTTTTACCACTGAGCTAAGTAGGACAGGCACAACAACTTAACTGAAGCTTTGAAGCTCAAAACACATAGTGTTCTGTAAAATGATGATCTTTTGTGAGCACTTTGTAAATCTTTTTCTGCTTCAAAATATGTTTATATAATAACAAAATACACCACATGGTTCTGTATCAGCAGTTTTATCAGTTTTTTATTACTGTATCATGCAGTCTATCTTAATAATGAAGGCAACATCCTCACCCTCCAATTGAAGCCCTGGAATCTGAACCAATCACGACCCCTCCATCAAAGATGGCAGCCAGGATGGTGGTCTGAGGGAGGAGAGAGAGGGGGGGGGGGGGGGGGGGGGGTGGAGGAGGGGGGGGTCAAATATGACAAAAGACAAATATAACAATGGACCACAGGTATACTCATTTCTGATGACGTCGTGCTCATTCATGAAGACTGAACAAGTAACTACTATGAATTCTGGGACTTGGAGTTCTGTGTAGGAGGGTTTTTCTCACTGAAAATTAAAGTGTAGCTAATGGTTTTCTTTGTAAAACTATAAAGAATAAACTCGTTCAGAGCCGATATATGAGGCTACATACGCTCATTCTCAGACTTCGGGAGTATCCGGTCATGTGTCTTCACTTTGTTACAAGGTCGTTATTCAGGTACAGCATCACCTGTTCGCTGGGAACTCGGTCATTGATCATTATAAACGTTAACAGGCTTTAGAGCTGCACCGGTAGAGACGGATCCCAGCGAGCCGCTGCGGATTTACTCACCCCTGTGCTGACTCCTCTCACTTGCGGGTCCGTGCAGCGTTTCTCCATTTTCAGTCCAAATCGAAAGAGAAGCCGAGGCGACGCTCAGGCGCAGTGATCCGCACTGATCCGCACTGAGGCGCAGAGGAGCCGCACTGAGGCGCACTGAGGCGCAGGTAGACCCAGAATGGCGCTGGCTCATGTCCGCGAAACCCCCGCAGCTGGGTTTAACTTCGACAACACGGCGAGGTATGAGCTTCTTCACGACTTCTGAGCATCAGACTGAAGCAGTAATGACAAGAATAAAAATGTGATGTCGGTAACTCTTAAGTTTCCATCGCGATCAAAAGTGAAAGTAACTTTTTCCTGCATGTTTATCAGTTTAATAAGTGAAACATTGTGGTGATAGGTGTTATTATAACTATTATAAGTGTTATTATAACTATTATAAGTGTTATTATAACTATTATAAGTGTTATTATAACTATTATAAGTGTTATTATAGCTATTATAAGTGTTATTATAGCTATACTAGGCTGTATGTCTGTATGTCCATCAGTTGACCCCCCCCCCTCTCTCTGTAGAAATGCTGCATTAGAGGGTCTCTTTGAAGAAGCACAGGCACCTAAACCTCTGAAAACTGGCACCACCATAGCAGGAGTGGTGTTCAAGGCAAGTATAAAGCTGTATAAACCATACTGATATAAACTGATCAAAAAACAGTGACCTTTCTTGTTCTTTAATATTGAAACTGTTAGAGAGCCATTGTTTTTTTTTCGTCAAGTCTATTCATCAAGTAGAAACGTTCAGAAAGCTCAAACATGTGTAAGATGCCTTTAATGTCACAGTTGTTGTAGGGTGCTGCAGCTGTGAGCACAGAGGCTCCATGGCACCACACTGAAGGCCTCCCAAGCTACTCGCAAGAAAATCAGATCCAGAAGACAAACAATAACCCAGCATCCACATAGACTTTTAAAATGTTGCTGTTTGGCAGCAAACTCATATCGTCAGTGTTATATGCCGGAGTACTACTTAACACAACACGGAAGAGTTTGCATTTCTTTAAAAATCACCAATGGCTGCCAGGAAGTGGAACAACTGGGATTTCAGTGTTTTCCCTGAGGCCAGTGAAGCAGTTTCTTCTTGTGTCTGGTAGCACATAAATATTATCTGACGAATACACTTTGTTGTGTTGGTGCAGGATGGGGTGGTTCTGGGAGCAGACACAAGAGCCACCTCCAGTGAAGTGGTGGCCGATAAGATGTGCGCCAAGATCCACTACATTGCTCCAAATATATAGTAAGTCTCATGAGAACTAGACTGAAACCACGAGAGAACAAATCCACCTTACCGTACTCTCACTGATGTTGTTATTCTGTGATTCTGTCATTTGCATTTTTGATGCACTGCACATGCTGTGATAATGTGATTTCCTACATATCCCACGATGCCCTACAGTGACCCAGTATTAAGTATTACGTTTGCAAAAGTTACAGCTGCAGTGTCTTCTTTTTCAAACCATAAAAAATCTACAGAGAGACTTGTGATTACAGTAACAAACTACTGATGACAGATTGATGCAAACTGTGGTTGCATTGCATTCTGGGCTTTTGAGGCTTCTGTGGAAGATAGATTAGTCATGCTATCTTTTATTTTATAAATATCTGTGATTGATGATTCAATATTGTGTCTGAAGAAAGAAGCCATCGCTCTAGTTTCCTCTTTTCTCTTAAATTTTTTCCCTCTATGACCCTTGACCCTTTCTTTTTGCCCTGATCTCCTCTTTCTCTCTTTCTCTCTCTCTCTCTCTCTCTCTCTCTCTCTCTCTCCCTAGTTGCTGTGGAGCAGGTACAGCAGCAGATACAGAGAAGACCACAGAGCTTGTCTCCTCCAACCTCGCCATCTTCTCACTGAACAGTGGGAGGAACCCTCGTGTCGTCATGGCCGTCAACATCCTACAGGACATGTTGTACAGGTTTGTGCCGCACACACACATCTACCTGTATCTGCAGGTGTGTGAATGAACATGTGCACATGTAAACTCACAGTTTAAAATTGTGGTGTTCATCAGACTTCCCTTGTTTGATCTCCCTCAGATATCACGGTCAGATTGGTGCCAATCTTATACTGGGAGGAGTAGATTGCACTGGGAACCACCTGTACACAGTGGGACCATACGGGAGTGTAAACAAGGTGCCTTATCTTGCAATGGGTATGTGACATAACTCTATTCCATAAGAGTTTTCAGTGCTGTGTTTGTTGGAGGAGTGATGTTCTTTTCTATGTTCAGTTGTGCTGCAAACCAACAAACCAGATCGAGTGTTTGAAATTGGAATTGTAAGAGTTTATATAGACTGATCACCTCTGCTAGAATTTGATGTGAGAGTGTGATAAGGCCTTTTTTATATTTTGTCTGTATGAATTGTAATATATTTTCATAATATATGTATTTAACTCACTGTGAGACTACATCCAGTCTGTGTTTCAGCTGGCTTTACTTTGTGTTCATGCAGGTTCTGGTGATCTGGCTGCTCTTGGGATTTTAGAGGACGGGTTCAAACCTGACCTGGAGGTATGCCACCTGCAGAGCTGTTGTTACTCTCTGTGACAATGATTGTTAGTTGATTTTATTTAGATTATGCAAAGAGCTGAGAAAATGTTAAAAATAAAAAATTGATTTCTCTGAACTCTCTCAGCTGGAGAAGGCCAAGGAGCTGGTGCGTGTTGCCATCCACGCTGGCATCATGAGTGACCTCGGCTCAGGCAACAACATCGACATCTGTGTCATCACCAGACACGGAGTGGACTACATCAGACCCTACCAGGAGTCAGAGTACAAAGACAACAGGTACAAGTATGACTTCATGCAAGAGCTGCTCTCTGGACACATTCTGAAAAGAAGTTTGGAAATTTTTATGTTGAACCATGTCTGTGTCTTTCTATCTATCTATCTATCTATCTATCTTTCTATCTGTCTATCTATCTGTCTATCTATCTGTCTATCTATCTATCTGTCTATCTATCTATCTATCTATCTATCTGTCTATCTATCTATCTGTCTATCTATCTGTCTATCTGTCTATCTATGTAGGAAAATGAAATACAAGTATCGTTCAGGCACGACGCCGGTTCTGACAGAGAAAGTAGTCCCCTTAAAGCTGGAGGTTGTGCAGGAGACCGTGCAGCAGATGGATACAGCCTGACCCTCGATCCACAGTCACAACACAACATTTAGCAGAACAAAGAAAAGTCTTAATTTCATTGCATTATTATTCATGTGGTTTTAAATATAAGTGGTGAAAAATCAGACATTTGATTAACATCGTCATCATGTTTTCTACTCTGCTGCTATGATTCACTGTGATGTGGAACAGTTCAGAAACTCTTTAATTCTGCAGAGGATACCACAGTAAACTACAAGTCCATGGTGAAAAGGCTGTAACATGTTTTTACAATATGGAACGATAATAAAAACACTGAAAAAAAATTCAGTTTCATCGCTGTTGTCGTTAACTAATGCTTTGTGATTATTATTTACTATTTGTTACTATATGTTATTATACACGTTATTCTGCATATTCTACCATGACAATAACCTGACTGCATTATATTATTTATAAGTATGAGACATGCAAACATACATGAATAATCTCATTGACCTCGGGTTGCTCTCAAAAACCTGAGTCCTGCTTTTCCGCATAGCGACTGATGATGAGAAAAATACAAAGCCTTCCTATTGGTTTATTCTGTCTTTTTTATTTAAGCTTAACATCACAGAGGCTTTTTATTATTATTGTGATCGATTAACTTTTAATCAAGAAAATATCTGTGTGTGTTTATTGATAGATGCACATAGGTTTGTGTTGCTGACCAGTTTTACATGTTATTTTATGAGAACAACTGGAGGGAAATAGTTTAAAATCCTTTCACTTTCGAGTTCTTTGTCACGCACAAGGAAATGATCAGTGACGCTTTGTGAAGCGTGTTCTTCACTTTGGAAACTGCAGTGTAGATTATAAATATATATACAGTGTAAGATTATAGTTTATAGACAGTTTTAACACAATGGCTCTTTTCGAGGTCAGTGGCTTTAAGCGTTATTCTGAACTCCGGGGCCAGATTCTTCCAGCGGGACAGACGCCTCTCGTCCACCGAACCAACCACTACAAGTTTGGGACCAAAACTCAAGAATTTTCTGTTCCTGTGGGAGTGGACGTGAGTATCATGACTTTAGTTAGGAGGTTAACATCACTGAGTCCTGTCCGGTAAACCCGAGGCGTCAGACGCGGTTCAGGTTCATCTGCGCGTCTGTTGCTTTCATGGAGAGTTAATCTGCTTCATGTGAAATGTTGTATCATGGATTTATCTCCACTGTCCCGAGTTATTGTCAGAGAATATGGGTCATGAAAGATATTCACACACACACACATACACACACACACACTGGTACTTCTATCTTTGTAAGGACACTCAGCACCTTAATTCTAACCCTAGCCATCACAACTAGTCCTTAACCCCAACCTAAGCCTAAATCTAACCCTAACTCTAAAACTAATTCTTAACCCTCAATCAGGCCTTTATAGGTGTGTCAGAAAGTGAGGACGGACCAAAATGTCCTCACTTCTCTAAAATGTCCTCACTCTGTCAGGAAAATATTTTCTTGTTCCTCACTCTGTAGCATCTATTTACACACACACCATGCACCTCTCAGAGCTCTTCTCTTTGTTTTAATGCAGCCCTCAGGGTTTCTCAAGTCCTGCAACCGTGATGGGGGCGTGTGTATTGACCTGAACCACGGTACGACCACCCTGGCCTTCAAGTTCAGACATGGGGTCATCGTGGCGGTGGACTCCAGAGCCTCAGCTGGACGGTACCTAGGTAAATACACACATCTGGAAAAGTATGGAAAAAGGTGGAACTTAACAAAAAGTTGGGCAAAGCACACAGACTGTCTTTGTGTATTGTTTGACAAGCTTTGTGAGCTGCGTTACAGACGAGGCCCAGTCAGTTGTCATATTCCCCAGACACCATCAAAAACTATGCATCAGAAATACCTTCTTTTCAGCTCAAGCAATAAAAGTCTTCAGGAGGAGCTTTGAAATGTAAAACTTTATAAATACGGCAACAAGTGTGACCAAGGTGCTGCTACAGTGGTGTAGTATTGATAAGCATCAGTTGTAACCATGGTGACCAAATGTCTCTGCAGCTTCAAATGATGTCAACAAGGTCATAGAGATCAACCCCTACCTGCTGGGCACCATGTCGGGCAGCGCTGCAGACTGCCAGTACTGGGAGAGACTGCTGGCTAAAGAGTGCAGGTCCATCACACACACACACTCACACACACACACACACACACACACACGCACGCACAGACTTCAGTAGTTTATTTGATAATGATTGGCACAAACAGTATAATGTCAGGAGAATAGGAGGAGAATAGGAGTTATCAGAGGTTCTGTCTGTCACAGCAGGATGACAAACCAGAATAAAGATCCTGTGAATGAGCAAATTCTTGGATGGCCACATGGCCATGGGCGCTGGGACATGGGTTCATCTGGTTTGGATGTTTATTTCAACACTTGTGTGAACAAGCTTTCTTACTCTTACTCTTGGTGGTGTATTTGCTTGTAACATGCTGAAAGGTTTTTATCTAGTTCCTGTTGTGTGTGTTAATGTGTCAGTAACTTTCACCCAAATAAAATAAATCAATATCAAAAGTTAATTAAGTTAAAGTTAAAGTTAAGCTAATAAAGCCAGGAGGATTATCATTACACTGTAAGTTCAGGCCAACCTGCACTACCTACAGGGCTGATTGATTTGTCGGTTGATTTGCCTTTGAATTGATCGATGCTCTCTGTTGTTATTGTTTCATCCAGGCTGTACAGGCTGAGGAACAACCACAGGATCTCTGTAGCTGCTGCGTCCAAGCTGCTGTCTAACATGATGCTGGGTTACAGAGGCATGGGCCTGTCCATGGGGAGCATGATCTGTGGATGGGACAAAGAGGTAAACTGTGGGTGTGGTCATGCCTGTGTGTCTGTGTGTCTGTGTGTGTGAGAGTCTTACAATCCACACTGCCTGAAACATTAGTGTTTTCATTGACTTAAGATGAAGCAGAGTCTCATATTGTTCTCTACTTACTTATAAGAAACATCGTTGTAGTATTAGTAGACTTAAATGTTGTGCCTTTGAAAACCAGGGAGGGTGTTGGGGCTTGAGGTGCATGACAGCAGAGAGGTTAAGATATAAAACACAGTTGAAGTCATGTGTTTGATGCACAGCTGGAGGACCCACATCTGGAACATACTGTATATACATTAAATATTGACTGTATATCCATATGACATATAAAAGGTACCAGATAATTTAGAAAACACCAGCTGGATCTGAAAATTCCCTCTCTAAAGTATAATTGCAATGTGATTATTAGAGGCACTGTTGTCTTCTCAGAAGAAAATGTCAGCTTGAGTTTGGAGACTTATCAGAAACTGTGGTCTCTATTTAAAATAATAATTTTCCTAATGACTGTGTTCTCTCCAGGGTCCTGGTCTGTACTATGTGGATGATAACGGGACACGTCTGTCTGGTCGTATGTTCTCTACCGGCTGTGGGAACAGTTACGCCTACGGTGTGGTGGACAGCGGCTACAGGGAAGACATGACGGTAGAGGAGGCGTACGACCTGGGCCGCCGGGGCATTGCCCACGCTACACACAGGGACGCCTACTCTGGAGGGGTGGTCAACAGTGAGTACACACTGACAATCTCCCTCAACTTAAGGTTTTAATTTCAGCCACATCAGCACAGAGGACGACAATGATGGTCGAGCTTGTCTGTCAGTTCAGAAAACTTCCTTTAAATGTGCAAAAAGTACATTTAAAAAGAAACTAAGAAAAGGCTGAATTTTGTATAAAGCTGTGGTCTGTGATCACTTCAACATGGTAAATTGTCATTGTCATCATGTGTTTTGTGTGTTTTGTGTGTGTTGTGTTTGTGTAGTGTACCACATGCAGGAGGACGGCTGGGTTAAGGTGTGTAAGGAAGACGTGTCAGAGTTGATCCATCGCTACAGGAAGGGAATGTTCTGAGTTTAGCTCCTAAACCTGGATCAACCTCAAACCTCTGAAAATCTTTTTTATCGTTTTTATTGTGACAGTGATGTAACTTTTTAAATTTTGATTAAGAAATAAAAACTTTGTTTCACAGCAGCGTGTATAAGGCAGTGTGTGCTCCATTTCTGATTTTGGATCAATGAAAAATCAGTTAAAGCATGAGTAACACACATGAATGTAAACTGAACAGAGTCAAATTGCATCATTTAAATGTTCAGATCTTTGTTGGTCATTGGTCTTTATCTTATGTAACGTTGGTACATATTAATACTACTGATCTCCGAGCTTGGTTCACTACAGTTTTTATGATTTGTACCTGTAACCAGACATCTTGTTATAAATAATCTCACCAACACAACACACTGCTCCAAATAAAGGCTTTTCTTTGACTCACTGCTTTGTCCTGTAGTGATTCACCTGAACTGATGAATTATGTTTGTTTATTATATAAAGTGTCAGGTACAAAATTCCCTAGAGTGATGAAACATGTCACTGAAAACAGAAGAGTTTGATTTGTTCATTGGAACAAAGCAAGACAGTTTTCAGCCACTAGTAAAAATATGTCGGCATGTGGATGATGTACAATATATATAAATATATTCCAGTTATTTATGTGTTTGTCCTATTCATATAGTGTCATCACATCGCTTGTGGTAAATCTGTATATCTGTGGAAAAAGTTTTAGATCACCTGATCATTACAACATTTGGTCCTGAATGTGACCACAAACATACAGGAAGTGACAAACCTCTTCTCCAGATCTTGAAACTGGTATTATAGTAAATACTAACTGGTAAATAGTACTTTTTATATTTGTACATATGATTTCTTATGTAATTTAGAGCATAAAGTATCATACAGATTGGTAATGCACCAAAACAATAGGATTAGCTGTGATGTCATGTGTTTCTATGCAGATTTCAGCCCGACAGGTTTCACTCATGGAGGTCAGAGTCGTCCCCTTGAAAAAAATCTGCACAAAAATCTTAATATTCACAGGTCTGTGATGAGCTGTTCATTTTTTGTTCTTGCTAAATGTGAAGATCACAGAATTCAACAGTTACTGAAATGACTTTAGAAAATAAAATCAAAATCAAAGGATGTTTTTTTCGTCACTACTTCACAAACACACAAAATGTTCTCTGCTATAATAACAACTATATGACACACCTGTACAGGAGGTGAGTGTGTGTCTCTGGGGTATATTATACTGTAGGTCAGAGCTAAACTGAGCTACAGCACATTACAGCGAGTAAAAAAAAAACTGATTGGAGGAGCCATAGAAATGTAGAATCAGTTGCCAGGCAGATTTCAGTGTAACAGGTTTTTTTCAGGGGAAAACCAAAACATCACTGCAGTCTTATGAGGAGATGAGAGGATCTGCTTGTGTCTCATACGTGTCACGTTTACATAAATGATGAAAACCAAAAAAGTTAAAAATATCATACACAAGGAGAAACAGAAAACAACAATAGTCATTTCAACAGTCATTAGGATCTTAAGGAAAAAAAGGAACCTCACTATCTTCAGTTCTCACCCCAGAACGTGAGATGTTGTCCTCAGTCTCCAAGAGTTAATTCATTCCATCCTCCATCAAGATATTAAATACCAAGTTGGAAACGCTTTATTTTGTATATCTGGTTTTATTATATCTGAGCTCGACTCTGTTGGAGGTTTCTTCCTGTTAAAAGGGAGTTTTTCCTCCCCCCTGAGGAGTGCTGCTCTGTTGGGGTTTATAATAAAGTGAGGTCTCGACCTTACTATATAAAGTGCTTTGAGATAATGTATATTATGATTTGGCGTTATACAAATAAAATTGAATTGAATTGGATTTATTATTACTGAAATTATCTTTTACACTTTTTTAAATTATTTATTATACTGTTATTATACCTGGGTTTACAACTGAAACTTAAACCAATCTACTATTTCAAAGAACTTGGTTATAAAAATACTATCCCACAATCAATATGTGAATTTAGATGTTTTGTATAAGTTTGTATGTATGATTTATGTACTTGCCTTTATGTTTATTGTGATGTTGCTGACAGGTGTATTATGTGATGTAGGAGCTTGGAGCTCAAGTGTCCCTGTGGGACAAGAGTATGAACCTTTCTCTACCAGTCAGTGGTTTTACACATTAGTATTCTCTCTATTTTCTGATGATAAAACAACAGTATACACCTCCTATGATAAACAAATAAAGAGGAGAATCATTTTCTTGTCATATGTAAAGTCAAATGTCTTCTTTGGTTTTCTGTCAAGTCACGTTTGCCAAAGTAATTTTAGTCTTCCTGCTCTTTAGTTTAACATTTACAGGTCAGAGATCTGTTCGTTTAGTCTCTCAACAGTAAATACTCAGGTAATAAATCATAAAATTGTGGCTGCAGTCTGTGAGTTACAGATAATAAGGAATCACAAAATCATAGAAGTTTGTAATTTTGGGGACTTTATTGAAACTTTATTGAAAAGCAAACAAAAGTACAAAAGGAATGAAACAGCAGTGCAACTTCATTTAACGTTCATTTACGTCATCTAACACAAGGAGTGAATTTTAGCATCGCTGTTTAACTTCTATATGTTTACAAAGCTAAGAGAGAAAAAGTCCCTTGTCCCTGAACTATCAATCTATCACTCTGTCAATGTACTGAGAAACATCCCACAACCCTTTAACAATCTCAACTAAAATTAAAATATAATGTTTAGAAACAAATAATCAAATAATGGATGAAACAAAAAAACAACATACTCTTGATTAATTAAGGAAAACTTCAAAGACTTAAATTATTTCTTACTTCAGCCTGATTTGAATCTAAATATTTTTAACTTTCATCCATTTTAAAGAAATATACAAGCAGAATATTTACACAAGTGGAAAATAAATTTGAGCTGTTGCTTATGTTTTGTGTATGTGTGTCTAGGGATGGCGACATTGACACCACCTGTCATTGCATATGTAATGTTACATCATGTATATCATGAAGTATATTTCCTGGAAACTAAACTAAGACAATTTAAAGCTGCAGCAGAAACCAGATGGAAACATGTGTCTAATTATCAAGATAATAATTCACCTCAGTGATGAAAAACTCCATCCATCCACTTCCTGTCCTGCTGAGTCTCAGGTGACTGGAGTCAAAACATTTACATCGACACCTACAGGAAATTTAGAGTCTCTGTTTTACACTGAATGTTTTAGGATGATGTTGATTTGCAGTATTGTCCTCAGAGATCAAAATAGAAACAGAAAAACTCCAGATTTATTTTTGTTATCTCAAGGTAACGTCATCAAGCCACCAGACCCCAGGAGTATGTATGTGGAGAGGGGACTGTATGTACAGTATGTGGATGTATGTGTGTGTGTATATATGTATATTTAAATTTGTATTATCAATATTGACTTAAGCTGAAAACCCCAACACCAGAAATATTAAACTGTAAATATGGTGGATTTGTTTTAGATGAACACGGGAATCTTTAAATGAATTCTCTGTGTATGAACAAAGCTGTGATGTTTTCATTATTCTAAATATCCAGTTTTATTTTATTTCTCTAAATAATCATTTGATTTATTAATATTTAAGCAAATATTTTATCAGAGGAAATCCTACTCTTTTATTTTAAACTAAGAGATCAAATTATTTAATGTCACCATTTATTTTTGAGATTTGTCAATTCATTTTTTAAAGTGTCAATATTAGATTTGAATGATGAATAATCAATAAATTCCCAGTTCACAGAGGAGAAGGTGGTGACACTGTTTCCTGATCCAGTGCAGAATGAACCTAAAGAGACACAAAGAGAAACATGATGTGAAATTATCATAATATTTGAAGAGTTCAGTTCCACAAAGACACAGATTCATTTACAGCATCATCGAAACCACATAAAATATCTATGATTCAGTTATTTAAGGTTTAATTTACATTTTATATTGTTTTAATTTTGTTCATCAACATTTCAATTCATTTGTGTCACTGTTTTTTCTAAAGGTCAATATCTAACACTTTATCTTTCCTGTTGATGTGAAGGTTTCTGAGAATAATCTTCATATATAACAACTTATATATTTAACTATATAAAACATCTATGTGAAAAACAAATCTAAAGTCAAAGATTTTCTCCACAACTACACGTGTCAGATGTTTCAGGTTCTTTTGCACAAAGTTTAAAGCAGCTTTGTTTAACATCTGAAGTAACTCACTGTGTTCATGGTGGTGAGTTTGTCGTTCAGGCGTTTGGATTCAGCTCCTCCATGACCTCTGGGTTGTTTACAGCTGTGAGGTCAGAAACACACTGTTAGCCCACATCCTCCTCTGAACTGACTGTTTTACCAACAGCTGAACTGCAGGAAATAGTCCTGAGAACTTCTTCAACACAAAATACTAAAACCATTTTAATACATGTGAGATCACAGAAAATACAACACAATAAATTGTACTTACGTGATGGAGGACGCTTGGCTGAAATGAAAGAAAATACAAATATCTCAGTTGTTACAGTTGAAAATACAGTGATGATCTCCTCTTCTATTCACTCAAACTGACACAGAAATCTCTTCTGCCTTTTGTTTAGATCTTAGATTATCTCTGTTCCTATAACTGCTCCCTTACACCATCATATTATAATCATATTATCATGAAACTGTGGCTCTAAACCCTAAAGCTCTGACTGCTGGTTCAAACAGATCTTAAATCTGTCTAAAATCTGTATAAACTCAACATAGTGAAAGCAGAGTCTGTCTCTGTTTTGGTCTCTCACCACTCTTCTTTCTGTAGAGGAAGAATCCAACACCACCGATGATGACGACAAGAATGACGACTGCAGCGATGATGATGGCGATCAGAGGAGTCGACTTCTCTGTTGAGCAAAAAACAACAAACCAATCACAACCTGAACAGATGAAGCAGGTCAGAGGAGAAGAAAATCATTTACCAACCAGACTATAATCCTGTACTATCACAGTTTAGCCTGTATATAGACACTATGTGTTTCTTTATCCTGTTGCTGTTAATTTTAGTTTTCATCCTTACTGGTTTGTAAATGATTTCTCTGTCTGTGCTTATTTTTCCTTGTCTGGCTTTGTTGTCTTCGTGTATCTGTAAGTTCATGTTGGTTTCTGTACCACACATTTGTTCTTGACACCATAGGAACAACGAGACCTTCAGACAATCATAGTCAATTTAATTTTAAACCGTGAGCCAATAAGCTTCAGTCTATCTGATTTATTGACAGATATTTACTGTATATTTATCTACTTATTAAATAATTTCATCTACTCATCTTCTAGAACTGACAAATGGTTAAGTCAGTGCAGGAGTTGAAATCCATAAATTGAAGTTACATGTTAAAATTAATAAATGGCACTACATTAAATAAAAATAAAAAATAAATAAAATCATGTGCATTTTAAAACTTTGACTTTAAATAAAAAAATTTAAAAAAATGAAATTTTTAGTAATTTGTCAGAGTCATATATGATGATACTAAGGTGGGTAACGTGTTGGTTTAATACTGATCCAGTCTTAAAATTATATATAAAAACTGGATAGACAAGACTGACCAAAAACATCATAAGGACAAACATACAGGAAGAAGAACAGAAGATTCAAATCTTACCGTTGCTCCTGATCACTCCTTGGTCCAGTTTGGTGATGATCTCCTCCTTCACACCAGAGAGCTGAAACACACACTCGTACCTCCCCCAGTCTTCAGGTTTGACTGATGAAAGGTCCAGTTCAACTCTCATCTGGAAGCTTCCATCATGGTTGGGGAGGGTCTCTCCTTGGTCCACGTCCTCATGAAGATCCTCTCCATCTTTCCTCCAGAGCATCAGAGCTCTGTCAGGGTAGAAACCTGTAGCGTGGCAGCTGACTGGAGAGGAGGGAGACTTCTGGAGGAGAGACACTGAGGGAAGCTCTGGAGAGAAAGAAAAACAGCTTATATTTTATTTATATTTATTATAATTTTCTGTATACTAATATTACCATTCTTGTTTCATATAATTTATTTTGAATACCTTAATTATGTGTTTTAATATGATGAATGACAGGTGTAAGTAAGAAAATAAGAGGTTGGTGGGACAGAGGGGAAAAGGACTTTATCTGTGCTGTGTGGACAGATGAAGTCCTGTCAAGAGGGAGTGAGAGACAGATTAGTAAGAGCTGAGGTAAAGAGACAGTGGTGGAAAAAGAGTAAGACATTCAGGCAGAAAGAAAGTCAAGAATGGTGAAAAATACTAGTGATAAATGTGTAAGAGAGAGAGAGAGAGAGAGACAGAGAGAAATGGGGGAAAAGAGAGGGGACATGGAAAACACAAAATGAGAGAAAGAGAAATGTATGGAAATGGAGACACAGTTGGTTCATCTTTATTTGAATGTTACTATTGGTTAGACTGAAGGGGAGACATGCATCAGAAACTACATCAGGTCATGTGATTCTACCTTTTCTCATCAGAGAGCTCCTCCCATAGTTCATGTACTTCTTCACCCAATCAACACACAGCTGAGTGAGGTACTGCTTATCCTGTGCGATCCAAGCTTTGTTATTGTCCCAGTTGTTTTTGGTGATGAAAGCCTGTGGTGTTGGAGCGATCCATGTCTCTGTCTTCAGGTCAAGTGATATAAAGTCTTCACCATCATAACCATACTGATCATAACCTTTAACCTCTCCAGTCTCATCGTCCCACTCACAGCCGTACATGTTCTGGACAAGGTGGACACCTGAGACAGAGACAGATTGTTGTAAACAGAGAAGATCTCAGCACAGACAGTTATTAACAGTTGATTTCACATCTTTACCACAGACACACACTGATCTACACACTAACACACTTACAGCCAGTCATCATCTGAACAGTGTGTAGTGTTTAGAGACAGAGAAGCAGAGGCTGCTGGGAAACGGAGTCAGATCCTCACACAGTCCACGTCCTCTCTTTACCACAGAGACTCACTGATCCACAGAGACCAACACACAGTTTGTCTACACTGCTGAAGGTGGTGTGGCTTCATGTGAACTGCAGACACACACTGAGGTGGAGTCCTGACCAGCAGATACAGATTAAACCTGATCCTGGACTGAGCCTGACTCTGAACCTCTGCAGCCAGTGGATCAGTCCAACAACATCCTCTTCCTGAGAGAAACTACGGACCAGACTGTCCTCAGCTTCTTCTAGAAGCTTCCACTGAAGCAGAGTTTCAGTCCAGGATGAGTCAGTAGACTCCACCTGCTCAGCCTGGACACTGAGTCCTGTTCAGCTGTGTGTTACTGCAACTGGTCACAGTGAGGCAGAGACCAGCAGGACCAGTATGGAGACTGGGAGACAGTCTGTGTCCTGATTGGTCCATTCATCTGTCAATCATTCAATACAACCAACAGTCTAGTCTAATCTAATCTTGTGTGTTTAGTTTTACTATATTTAGGGCTAAAACAAATTATTATTTTCATTATTGATTCTGGATCTAGTTATTATTTGTTTAATTAATCAATTTACCACTTCCTAAAATGAAATCTTGCTTCTTTTGTCAAACACTCATCAGGTTATTTCATTTAAAATGATAGAAAAGACATAAACTGAGCAAATCCTCATATTTAAGAAACTGCAATTATTATTTCTTTATTTCTTTTTTTAAAAAACTTTTTTGGTTTATAAAAGACTTCATTTGAGTATTGAACCTGTTGAAGATTAATTTTCTGTTTATTAAATAATCAGTTAATTGCCTATTGTTTCATGCAGTATATAACTGTATCATGGCATAAACACTGGTTAAGTAAAGTTAATCTAATCTAATGTGTGATTCTACTGTATATTAATTATCTGGTGAACACACTGTGGTCAGTGCAGTAAAGTAAATCTAATCTAATCTGTTGTTCTACTTTATATTTTATGTATTTAGGGCTCAAACTAATGATTCTTGTCATTATTAATTATGTAATGTTATTTTAAATTAATCAATTAATTGTTCGCACTGTAACAAATCAGAAAGTAGAGAAAATGTTCATCTCAAGTTCACAGAGCCAAAGGTGAAATCTTCAAACTGCTCCTGAACAGGTTTTAATTCACAATTATCTGAAACAAAGAGAAACTGATTCTAATATTTGAGAAACAGGAGCCTGCAAAACATTCGACGTCTCTGTTTGATAAAATTCGATTATCTGATCATCAACATGTTTGTCAGTTAGTTTCCTGCCGATCACCTGATCGATCAATGGACCGATGGCTTCAGCTCCACACACACTCTCTCAGAAGGGAGGTGTTGAAAACGTACAGTCAGTGTCGAACTTCCTGCTCCGCTCGCTGACTCAGTTTAAACCGGACTGTGCTGGATGAACCGAGCTGTTTCACACACGCGGCTCAGTGTTTATTCAAAATGAACAGATTGTGTATTTGTTGGCTCATCGTCGGCTCAGCTCCCTCCCTCCCTCGTCCACGACGGGTCACATGACTTACAACCCCGCGGCCTGAGGTGTGTGGTTATTCATCACCGCTGCAGCCGCCGGTGGACACACCCACACAGCCAGCGCCACACGCAGACTCTACTTTACTGTTTTATGTTTCCGCTGACGGAGAGCAGAGGATCGACGCTGACGTCTGCTCGCGTCGTCCTCCAGGAAACATCTACCAGACTTATCTTTCCTGAGGTTTGATTCACGTCGTCCGGTTAATTCAGCCGCTCGCTCCTGCTCATCTGTTCACCGGCGGCTTCTGTAAAACGTTTTGTTGAGTGTAAAGTTTCCCTGTGAGGTCGGTGTCGGTGACGTGGAGCCGAGTCGCTGAGCTGACGTCACATCCGGTCGGCTCTGACGTCGCACTTGTGTCTGCTTTGTTTTTCACCTCTGTGTGTTTTTTTATTATTAATCGTGTTAAAAGTTTTACATAAGCACAAACATGAATGAGCTAAAACTACGGCTGGAAAAGCGGCGAGCAGGCTCTTGGTGAAAGCTAGCGTAGCATCATGCTAACGAACGTGTGACGGAGGAGTCGCTAACCTACGGAGGGATTTTTCCTTCCACCACAGTTTGACAGTAAGTTTGATTTAACTGAGCTGTTCAGTGTTTTTCTTGTTGTTTTCAGCGTAGTGAGTCTTAGTGAGGAGAGCGAACACTCGCTGACGTCGCATTGTCGCTGCTTTTCTCTCAGCTAACAAGCTAACGTAGCTAAACACTGTAGCTGGACGCGTCTGACACAGTTATCGTCAGCTCTTCTTTAAAATGACTTATTTCTTGATTTCACATGGTTCATACTCCTCACAGTCAGGCGGTGATTGTTGTGTTGAGCTGCTTGTTTTTATCCCGACCTCAGCTTGTGTTGACTGTTCGCAGCTAAAACTCAGACCTGTTTATTACCAGAGGCTGAAGAGGACGTTTGTGTGGAGTAATGCTGGTTCCCCCTCTCTGAAACCTCACCTATCTGAGGCCAAACCTTTTATCAAACACCAGTATAATCACATTAGAGTAGCTTGGATTGTCCAGAGACGTTACTTCATCGTAGCCAAGTGTTTACAGTTTATTCTCCACGTGTTGTTTCTGTCAGTAGCTTCAGTGGATGTTTCTGAAGAGGACCCTGGACCTCTGGATCATCAGCCTCTGGAGGACCACTCACCAAATCTGCTCTAACACAACATTTCTATCTATAAAAGTCACGTTCAAATAATGTTGATGCTTCACTGAGGCCTAACAACATATGGGAATATCTTCTGTTAAAGTGTCTCACATGCTGTGCACAGCTGGATTATCTACGTGCACAAAGAAGATGAGCAGCGTCGCTGTTGGTGGTTTTGTGGAGAGGTGTGGAGGGTAAGTTTGTCAGTTTCTCTACTAAATGTTGGGATTGTCATTAGTGAGATAACAGGTGTCACATATTTCACCTGTGCTGTGTCAGAGGGACCTGCAGCCTCCTCTGTGCTGCTCATGGCAGCAACACACAACCTCCTCATGTAAAATCAGTTTGTCTTCACATGGGTTTTATTTTATCTGAGCGTTCAGAGACACCAACACTAACAGACGTTCACGTGTGGATCAGAATAATCAGTCACATGGAGAAGGTGAGTGCACGACTGGAAACTATGATGATGGTGAGTAACACTGACACAGTGATTTGTGTTGTGGCTAAGCTTTGTTTTAAAACACTTGTTTGATAGTAAGTGTAACTAATAGACACAATCATTACTGTGTGTGTGTTTTTTTTTTTTTTTTAATTTAAACAGATGGACGGTGCCACAACACACTGCAGGTTCTCTCACTTTTCTACCAGCTGTCACTCTGTCTGATCTGTCATTTTATACCAGGTTTTATGGTACATGTTTTATTCATTTTATTTTTAAAATTGTGTTTGTTGGTCTCTTTCCTGTAGAATTGCTGATAATTGCTATAACTAACTACCCTTATATGTGTGGAAGCAAAAAAAGTACTATATCCCCTCTCATCCTCTCTGCTTCCTCCCACTCTTCCTCCATCTCTCTGTCTCTGTAGGTTGGGAGATCTTCTCTTTAAATAAGACTAAGATCAAGCCACAAGAAATCAGTAGTACTGTGTGTTGAAGGAAGAACAATTGAAAGGCTAAATAACTGTAATACTAAAAAATTTGTGATATTTCATGAAATGAAATAAAAGTTTTAAAGTACTTAACTAATTCTATGTTAACTTATCAGCCACTGTTGTTTGTTTTTAAGTTTAGTTTTTAACATGATATTTGTAGCAAAGCACATAATGTGTTCATATTACATGTTTACACATCTTTGTGTTAACCGTCCTGACACAGTTTCTGTGTAAATATCATGACCACAGTTGTTATTGTATGTTATTCTGTGATGGACAGAAACTCTGCGTAGTAGTCTATGTGCTGAGTATGACTGTGTGTTTTTACCAAGGTTAAAACCATTAAACAATTTAACTTATGAAAATAAAAGACACTGAAGAATGAAGAAATTAGTGTGTGTGTGTTTGGTAGCACCTGTTTACTAAAATAAGGAAAAAAATATAAACAATTTTTATCAGCAAAAATGAAAGATAAACAAACCTCCAGTTTGGTTGAAGCGCTGCTTTAGAGTTGCAATGTCAACTTTGTAGATCGTCTGGGTACCAGAATAAATGCCAGTGTTCCTCTCCAAGTACTGTGGATCATCTGCTATGACTTTGTTCATCCAGTCCTGTTTGGCTTCTGCTCTCCCCGTGTTGCTGTCATAGTGATCAATCTGAACGTCATCAACCATCCCGACAGTCACAAACTCTGGGAAGTTTGGGACTTGAGAGGAAGCAGTGTAGAAATACTTCAGAGAGTGAGTCACTGTAAGAAAAAGATGACCTTATGATTTCAGTATAATGACAGTTTTATTAATCACTGAACAATGTATTAATTTACCTGCACACTGAATCAAAAACAACTACATCCTAACAATCTCTGTGGTGCAGTCAGTTAATCTAAAAACAATTTTATAGGTAACATGTTGCTCCAGCAACTCTTTAATATTTCTGACAATTTTGTTAACATTTAGGTCATGCAGTCATTTACCTAACTTTGTTGCCAGATTGCGTGCATTTAAAAAAAATGCTGATATTATGCCAGACTTTCAGACATTTGGGTCATTTGTCTGTCCATCCTTGGTTTTAGGAGCTTTTATTGCACTTAACACAAATTGTTGACCTGTCTCTCCTCTGTTCTGTGCATATGTGGTGGGGTTAAGACACATATGGGGACACAGAAAGCAGAGGAGAGAAACACGACTGTAAATGATAGCACAATGCAGTAGAGATTCTCACACTTAGCTGAAATAAGCGCCCTGGCAATGTTAGAGGAATCACTGTAGTCAATGCTCTCTGGTGGAAAGTTACCTCAAACCTAGTTTGGTATTATAGTACTGCAATTATCACCTTACTAATCGGCCTATATGATAGCCTATATTTGCAATAAGGTAGCACTGGCAGATTATAACATAACTGACATAACTGAACTGAAGTAAATTGTGAAATTCTCTAATGGATGGATTACAATATATTTTTTTAAAAGAGATAATATAAGAAAAATAAATACAAGTCAAATATGATGTTATGAACTCGATATTTATGTTTAGTAAGTTGCCATTTATTATAGACCCTATGTGTGTTTTGCTGGGTGCACATATTGTCACACAAGGTAATATTTACAGGCATCAATCTTAATTATTTATTCATTGTGAGAAGGGGCCAGGTTTTTCCCCTTATCCCTGTTCCTATTCATTTTTGACATATCCATTATTTGGTTGCAGATTAGTTTATAGCCTGTTTTGTGTATAATTTTATGTTGGACGTTATTGCAAAAAGATAATAATGAGTAATGTATCATGTTACAATGTCAGTGAATGATACTAAATATTGTACTAACAAAGCAGGAAGTTAATTGTCTTTAACATGTCTCTATATCTTTGAAAACAACGCCATCAACTGACTTGTGAGTGCAGTTACAAATAAAAATGCTGAACCTAAAACTGCAGCCTTATATGTCAGTTAGCACAATTTAGATGAACTTTGGTGACATGTTAGAGACTGTATAAATTATACATAATTAATGAAAAACTAATCAATCACATTAACATAATTTCCAAAATAACAGTCATGATTACGATCATTAAATTAACGACTTTACTGGCCATGCTATTCTTGGCACATTTAGAGAGCAGTTTTTCCATTGGACATGAGCACCTTGAATATTAAAGTGCTTAATGTGTAGTTTTGGACATGGAGCGCTTTGCTTTGTTTTAATGCCTCGGTATGAGTTTTCTTTATTTTTCTGAGTATCTGTTGGACCTGCGTAATTTGTTGCCATTTAAACCAGAACTCGATCACATCTATTGATATATTTTTGATAAAATAAAATAAAATAAAATCGTCCCTACTAAAGAATAAGAAAAGAAGAATGTTTCTTTTTTTAACACTTCTATAATCTGTAAGTAAATCCTGGAACTAAACATCTAATACTAACAGACGAACAGACTACCTCAAATTCATACATACAGTACATACAGTAAATTCATACAGCAATTTTTCTTTTATAATTAAAAATGATGAACTCACCTGCCGCCGCGCCGTGTATTCCCAGAAGAACCAGAAAAATGAAAGTCTTCATTGTGAGCGAGTGGATCTTTATGTCTTGTGAAAACCAACTGATGTGTTTCTTTGTCCAGTTGTGGAGATGTTGTGTTTCCAGCTCTAGAACCAGAGCAGAAGTAAAGGAGAGAGCACTGAGAGGCGTTAACATCAGCGTCAATCTGAACCAATGAGAATTTATTCTGAGCCCTACGTCACTTAAATCTGGGTTAAACTGATCCACTGAGGTTAGTAACGAAAGTGAAAGTTAAAAACTGCTCTTTATGGCCTGAGTCAGAGGATGGGAACTGGAGGGGAGACACTTTATTTTGGTTTCTCAGCTTTGTTCACATATGACAAGTTTTATAACTGAATCTGCTCAGACCTGTATAATGTTTTGTAGGTTAATGTGATGTAAGGAGCAGAAGTGTATGAATTTTCTGAGAGGTCAGAGGTCACTGTGATCTACAGATCAGATACTCTGGGGTTTGGGTGGAGACAGTAGCATCTTATTCTTTTCTTTTGTTTTGTATGACAGGTCTGGGATTGGAAACATTTCTGATCAAAATATCAACATCAAGCAACAGTGAGGTCTCAGTGATGTTCCAGTGAATAAATGTGGTAAAGAGCTCCCTCCAGTGGTTCAAACCTCCATCTGATCTGCAGCAGTGCAGGTTCTCAGTGTGGACTGTGGAGGACAAAAACTGATTAACAAGGGATTTATTTTAAAGGATCTTTTTGTAACCATATCTGGTTATTAAAATTCATGGAGGAAAGCATCCTATACGCTTTTGGAAGTCCTTTTGTGATGAGGTATTTAGCTGAATTTCAGGCCTGCAATATGTAATAACACAACATATAATAACACTTCAGTTTTTACTTTCTTAAATGAAAACAACACTGAAAGAAATTAAACCAAAGCAGAAAGAGTCCAAACGTTTCTTTAACACAAACATCAGATCAGGTCGACTCTGATCTACAGACTAAATGCTCCTGAACTGACTCGAGCTGTGAAGCTGAAAACTGCTGGAACAAGAGAAATTTAACTCCACTGTTGATGTTTGAACTCCTGAAGATGTTTTTCTCTTTGCTGCTGCTGTGGCAGAGTTTTCATCCTCTACTGACTGTTTATGAAGCACTTTGGATTTTAAAATTTAGGTTTAACTGAAAACACAGAGATTTTCTCCAGTGTAGTTAAAGACTGTTACACAGACAAAGCAACACGTGTCTCATCTTTTCTCCAGATGTAAATGTTGTATTTATATTGTTTGTGTCGTGGAGGCTTGAACTGTGGTTGACACAGACTCTTCCTGCTCTCTGCTGATCAACACCTGAGTTTATCTCTGAGTTCACCTGTAGAGACGTCAGCAGTGTGACAGCTCCTCCTCCTGACCAGTTAAACATCTACTGAGCTGTTCATGGGAATCCACCTGAAGATCTCACTGATTTACTGCTGGTGTCACTTTGTCAAAACATCCTGATGATCCCTGACTCTCTGGGTTCATCACATCAGGAGAAATTACATCAAATAAAATCCACTAAAATATATTTAGTGTCAATGAACATCATAAAAATACCTTAAAAATCTTTTTATGTTATGAAACAACTTTGAACCTCAAATAAACTACAAATGAACAGATGACTCTGAACTGAGTTTTCAGAAGCACATTATTCAATAAAACCCTGATCTGTGTAAAATGTAAAAACAGTCAGTTTCACTGCTCTGAACTTTTCAGCTAAGACTCTGTCATTATTGAAAACAATCAAAATGTCTCAATGTAAAACTTTGATTGATAAATGATTATCAAGGCAGAGGAGCCAGTCGTGTGATATATTTGATATTTTTTCCTCTGAACTGTAGATGGGAAATCATCACATGGACGTCACATGACTTTCTAAAGTCTGGTAACAATGTGGTAAATTATCATGATAAACAATCACATTCACAGTAGGAGAAATTAAATAAAACAAAGTTTATTACAGATAATTATGCTCAGTGAACATTTACCACTGAAAGTAGAGAAGCTGACTTTTTTTCTTCATTGTAAACTGAAGAAAAATAATATTTAAAAAATATTAAATGATATTCAAACAGCTGTTACAATAATGAGAAAACATAGAACAACACTTTATATATACAACATTTATATAAAAATCAAATAACACAGACAAAAATAAGACATCAAACAGAATAGTTTATTGTATATACTTGCAGAGAGAAGATCTTATTATATGGTTACCTGATGTGTTTAACTTATATGGGAAATGAAAACAATTAAGTGATTTTTGCAGAAGTGCTGTTTCTGCAAGATTTACCTGTTTGTTTTAATTCTTCACCATCTGATGAAAGAAATGAATGTTTAAGAACAATTGTGATATTCCTCGTAATAACCAGACTTAAGTTCAAATAAACCTACTACACCTTTTTTGTGAGAAACAACTTTTGTTCAAATTTTCTTTACAGCCACATTAAGTGAAGAGAAATTTTACAGTGATTTGAGAAACAAACAGAAATTAAGATGAGATTGTGTAATTACAGGTGTGAAGGAAGAAGTAACTCACTGTGTAAGGTGGAGAGTTTCCACTGCACTAAGATACGAACATGAAAGTGCAGGGCCACAGTTATTCTGCTCCTTCACTCAGTTTGTTCTCACAGTGTGTTTGTATTTAGCAGTGAATTTACTGAGGCAGCAGCAGATATTGGTCTTTATGTCTTTAACTGGTTGAGGTGAAGCAGAGTGAAGTTAACACAGTTTGTCTGAGATCAACAAACTTAGAGAAGAAATAATTTAGAAAGATAAGAAAAGATGAGAAAAATAATGTGACTCTTATTTATATCAACTTAAGTCTTTATATCAACCTAAAGTAGGACACCTGGCTGAGATAAATGACCACAGACCAGTGGCCCTCACATCTTACATCATAAAGACCCGGAGCAGCTGCTTCTCCACCTTCTGAGGCCTCAGGTTGAACACACACTAGACCCCCAACTGTTTACTCACAAGGATCATGTTGGACATATCCTGGATGGTGGATTACCTCACAAGATGACCACAGCACACCAGGGGCTCCTCAGGGGACTGTTCTGGCTCCGCTCCTGTTCACCCTGAATACAGCAGACTTTAAATACAACTCTGAGTCTGGCCACATCCAGAAATACTCAGATGACACAGTTATTGTGGTGAGTATCAGGAAATGGCAGGAAGGCAAGTTTATTTATATAGCACCATTCAGACGCAATTCAACTCAATGAGTTTTACAGAGGCATGGAAATACATTAGAAACAGAACATTAAAAACAATAAAAACAAATTTGAATAAATAAAATAAAAATATGGGAGTACAGGGATCTGATTATAGCAAGCAGTGAGTGGAGCGACAAGAACGGTCTCATTCTGAACACCTCCAAATCCAAAGAGTCGGTCAGCGACCTGCACAGGTTTAGGCCCACACTTCAGCCGGTCAATGTTCGAGGGAAGGACGTTGAGGTGGTGCACACTTATAAATACCTAGTGTTCACCTGGACAGTAAACTGGCCTTGAACACAGACGCCACCTACAGGAAGAGACAGAGCCGGCTCTTTTTCCTCAGGAGGCTCAGGTCCTGCAGTGAAGTGTGGTGGAGAGTGTCCAGCAGCCTGTCAGACGACAACACAAGGAGACTGGACGAGCTGGTTTAAAGGGCTGGGTCTGTGCTTGGCAGGAGTCTGGACTCACTCAGGACTGTTGTGGAGATATATATATATATATATATATATATGTATATATATATATATATATATATATATACACACACACATATATACACTGTAAGATGCAGGTCATCTTGGACAACACCAACCACCCTCTCCACAACATCCTCACAGGCTGGAGAAGCAGCTACAGCAGCAGCCAGCGTCTCATCTCTCTGCACTGCAGGACTGAGAGGTTCAGGAAATCCTTTGTCCCCACTGTCATCAGACTGTTCAACCCCTCAGATAAAGGAAGAGGATCATGACCTGACTATTAATATAAACTGCTCATTTTACTGGACAGTTGATTTTCTCCTAGGAGATGAATGATGATGTTATTAAGGAGCAGTTACAGCAGGTGGAGATTCACTGAACTTCACATTTACAGAGCAGGAAACCACAACGTCCACTTATAGCTCAGTCTGCTGATACAGAACAGTCAGATATTTAAGTTTAATTATTCTTAGCTCCCTGATTTTTGTTTCAATAGTTACATTTAATCAATCAGTTAACTGATGCAATACAGAACATTTCTGCACCACAACCGTTTTTATTATACATCATTTGCTATTTGTGAAATTTTCATCATTAATACATCTAACCTGATATTTAGATATTTCAGTTCAGAGCATAGAGAGGTCAAATACCAGATCACATAAAATACAACATAATTCTGTTTATGAGACGATGGGATTTAGATGAAATGAATAGAAATGATAAATAATTCAGTTGTGAGTATCAGATGGTTCTTTGTCACCTGCTGAATCCAGTAATTTTCTGACTCAGTTACAGTAAACTGATAAATGAATCCTGTCTTTACTTTTTGCTTTTACTTTTCTGTCTCTTATCTCCTTTCAGGTCACTTTTCTCTCTCATCCTCCTGCGACAGTAAAACCACCCTGACACTGTCTCTGAGATTTACACTGTTTGTGAAGAACAAGAAACCGAAGCTTATTTCACTTTTACAATCTGGATAAAAACTCTGATTTCTGAAGTCAAATTTGGAAATGTTTCTGTTGTTTTGCTCCTATTTATTTTTTTGTGAGCAGTTAAGACAATAGCAAGAAAAAACAGTGCAACCATGACGGGGATGGTCATGACCTGCCAAGATCCACACATTAGAGCTGGATGTGTCTCCATCCATGAACTGACACGACGCTTCACTAAGGATCCACTGGACGACCTATGATAGAGAAGGAGGCAGAGAGAGGAAAGAAGAGGGAGGTGTGAGGACAAACAGGTGTGAAGGACAGGAAGACATTTATAGACACATGACAGGGAGGAGAGTGTCTGAGGAGAGATCCTGCTCCTGAGCTCCAGCTGAAATTATCTCCAGTAAAACCTTTAATGACTTTAAATATTTGGGATGTGCTGATAACCTCGTCAGGGTCACATGATGAACTGGAGGTGGGGCACGTGCACTGGTTTAAAACTAAACTGACTATAAAAGATACGATTGTATATGAATATGTCTCAGCTGAACTGGATGGCAGGATCTAACAGCACCACCACAGAGGTCGATAATGAAGAGAAGCAGGACAGATGCTCTGCTGAGTTCCTGCTCGGCTCTGTCGCTGTGCTTCCTCTCCAGGGCTGCAGGTGACGAGGAGGCCAATCAGCAGCGGGGACACACCTGTGCCCGGTGTATGTACATGCAAACAGCCAGAGCAGCAGCAGCAGTCAGTGCTGGGCAGATCTGCTCACCACACATTGTGCTGCAGGTTGAGTTTTTCTTGGTTTTCACAGCACGATTTCTCCCATCTACCTTTTGTGTCTTTTTTTTGTAAATAAATGTGTTTTGATGTGATATCCCCGTGTATCTACCATTGTCTTGTTGCAGTGTAAGAGCTGTGCTGTAACAAGGCTAAATAACAGAAACTCTCCTCTGTATAATACAACACAGTTCAACAGCAGCACAAACTCCATCCTCCAAAATGATCATACAGTTGAATCAACACCTTGAACACAATTTTAATAAAAACTGAACATTACAACCTTCATGAAGTGTGTGTTCTGATAAACATGTTTCCAGTGAGATCTTACTGTGTTGTCAGTAACACAATAATCCTCTCTGAGTGTAGGGGCCACAGTGAGATGACTCTCCACCTTTGTCTCATGTCCTGTGTATAATAAAGACCTAAAAACTATTAGTGATGTCAGTGAAAGCTTCACATATTAATTACAAAATGAGCAAAGAGAGGAGAAAAGATTCTGCAGACTTTCTGAAATGAACTGTGAACACGTCATCACTTGTTGCCTGATTACTCACAACAGATCCATTTGTTGATTTAGGTTTGACTATGGATGTAAAAAGGGGTGGGGGGGGGGCCTGAACACTACAGTCTGTTCGGGCTCGTCCCTGTGAGATCTCAGTTTAACTCCATAACAACTGTCATTAATCTGATCATCACCGTACATTCTAGCTCTACTGTGTGTGGTGAAAATATTCAAAATGAAGTATGCACAGTTGGCGTATATATATATTTATATATATATATATATATATATATATATATATATATATATATGTGTGGCCAAAATACGTTTTTTTCTCCTGGCCCCGCCCACAGCAGTGCATCACTCATCTTCTGTGCAGGTTCTCCTGCCAATCTGAATCTCCTGCAGGTAAAACATTGACTATTAATAATAACACATAGATTAACTCAAACTATCACTTTAAATTGTATCATAATTAGCGTCTTGTGTAGCGTCTCATAAGTAGTCTTTTGTGAGGTCACAGTGACCTTGACCTTTGACCCCCAAAATCTAATCAGTTCATCCTTGAGTAAAATACAATATTTGTACCACATTTGAAGAATTTCCCTCAGGTTGTTACAGAGATATTGTGTTCATGAGAATGGAAGAGATGGATGGACAACCCAAAAACATAATGCCTCTGGACTCTGGTGCTAATCAGCAGTTCTGCCTAAAACAAAAGAATTTAACATTCATTTATTGAAGCCAACACAAGAATAAATTTAAGTATCGCTGTTCAATTTCTAAATGTTTAAGAAACTGAGAAAAAGTCCCTCATCCTAGAAACTAAAGGAAATATTTTCTCTGTGTCCTGAGAAGCTTAAAACATCCCACAATCTTTTAACAATCTCAGCAAACTTAAATTGTATGTTTAAAACACATCAAATAATGGAAGCAATATATTGTTGATCAATTAAAAAACTCCACAATTATTTCTGCTTTGGCCTGAATAGAATAAAAAAAATCTTTAACTTTTATCCATTTTAAAGAAATATACAAGCAGAATATTTACACAACTGGAAAATAAATTTGTACTGTTGTTTATGTTTTGTGTATGTGTGTCTAGGGATGGGTGACACTGATAACACCCATCATTACATTTAATTGTCATTATTATCAAGATAATAATTCATCACAGTGACGCAAAACTCCATCCATCCTGCTGAGAGTTTCAGGGGACCAGAGTCAAACCATTTACACTGATGCCTTCAGGTAATATTGAGAAGGTTGTAGTTGTAAGCAAATAATGAGGAAACTCAAAAAGACTTTATTGAAAAGCAAACAAAAGTACAAAAGGAGTGAAACAGCAGTGCAACTTCATTTAATGTTCATTCATATAGAACCCTAGACAAAGAGTAAGTTATAGCATCGCTGTTAAATTTCTTGTTAACTTCATGTTCACAAAGCTGAGACAAAAAGTCCCTCGTCCCTAAACACAAAGAGGAAAATCAGTGTGCTAACAAAAACAGGGACAAATTTCTTCTGCTGTGTCCTGAATAGACAAAATATCTTTAACTCTCTTATCCCTGCTTTTTGTTTTTCTGGTATTATCAATAACTCAAAGTGCTTTACAATGTGAGCCACATCCACTCATTCACTCACACAGTCATACAGCGCTTCCATCTACACATAGAGCACCTCCACCATTCACACATACACACTGATGGAACAGCCATCAGAGGCAATTTGGGTTCAGTCCCTTGCCCAAGGACACTACGACATGCAGACTGGAGGAGCTGGGGATCAAACCACCAACTGATTCTGCCCATTTTAAAGAAATATACAAGCAGAATATTTACACAACTGGAAAGTAAATTTGAGCTGTTGCTTATGTTTTGTGTATGTGTGTCTAGGGATGGTGACGTTGACACCACCTGTCATTGCATATGTAATGTTACATCATGTATATCATGAAGTATATTTCCTGGAAACTAAACTAAGAGACAACTTAAAGCTGCAGCAGTAACCAGATGGAAACGTGTCTAATTATCAAGATAATAATTCACCTCAGTGATGAAAAACTCCATCCATCCACTTCCTGTCCTGCTGAGTCTCAGGTGACTGGAGTCAAAACATTTACATCGACACCTACAGGAAATTTAGAGTCTCTGTTTTACACTGAATGTTTTAGGATGTTGATAATTGATTTGCAGTATTGTCCTCAGAGATCCAAATAGAAACAGAAAACTCTACTGATTTATTTTTGTTATCTGAAGGTAACGTCATCAAGTCACCAGACCCCAGGAGTATGTATGTGGAGAGGGGACTGTATGTACAGTATGTGGATGTGTGTGTGTGTGTGTGTGTGTATATATATGTATATTTAAATTTGTATTATCAATATTGACTTAAGCTGAAAACCCCAACACCAGAAATATGAAACTGTGAATATGGTGGATTTGTTTTAGATGAACACAGGAATCTTTAAATTAATTGTCTGTGAATGAACAATGCTGTGATATTTTCATTAATTTAAATATCCTGTTTTATTTTATTTCTCTAAATAATAATTTAATTTACTAATATTTAAGCAAATATTTTATCAGAGGAAATCCTACTTTTTTTTATTTTAAACTAAGTGATCAAATTATTTAATGTCACCATTTATTTTTGAGATTTGTCAATTCATTTTTCAATGTGTCAACATTAGATTTGGATGATGAATAATCAATAAATTCCCAGTTCACAGAGGAGAAGGTGGTGACACTGTTTCCTGATCCAGTGCAGAATGAACCTAAAGAGACACAAAGAGAAACATGATGTGAAATTATCATAATGTTTGAAGAGTTCAGTTCCACAAAGACACAGATTCATTTACAGCATCATCTAAACCACATAAAATATCTATGATTCAGTTACTTCAGGTTTAATTAACATTTTATATTGTTTTAATTTGGTTCAACATTTCAATTCATTTGTGTCACTGTTTTTCTAAAGGTCAATATCTAACACTTTATTTTTCCTGTTGATGTGAAGGTTTCTGAGAATAATCTTCATATATAACAACTTATATATTTAACTGTATAAAACATCTATGTGGGAAACTAATTTCAAGTCAAAGATTTTCTCCACATCTACAGGTGTCAGATGTTTCAGGTTCTTTTGCACAAAGTTTAAAGCAGCTTTGTTTAACATCTGAAGTAACTCACTGTGTTCATGGTGGTGAGTTTGTCGTTCAGGCTTTTGGATTCAGCTCCTCCATGACCTCTGGGTTGTTCACAGCTGTGAGGTCAGAAACACACTGTTAGCCCACATCCTCCTCTGAACTGACTGTTTTACCAACAGCTGAACTGCAGGAAACAGTCCTGAGAACTTCTTCAACACAAAATACTAAAACCATTTTAATACATGTGAGATCACAGAAAATACAACACAATATATTTTACTTACGTGATGGAGGACGCTTGGCTGAAATGAAAGAAAATACAAATATTTCAGTTGTTACTGTTGAAAATACCTGAACTTTTTTCAGAGATGATCTCCTCTTCTATTCACTCAAACTGACACAGGAATCTCTTCTGCCTTGTGTTTAGATCTTAGTTTATTTCTGTTCCTATAACCACTCCCTTACACCATCATGTTATAGTCATATTTAATGAAACTGTGGCTCTAAACCTGGGAACTGAAGTTTGTTTCACTATGAAATCTGGATAAAGCATCAACTCAAAGTCTAAAATCAACAGTGAAAACAGAGTCAGTGTCTCTGTTTTGGTCTCTCACCACTCTTCTTTCTGTAGATGAACAATCCAACACCACCGATGATGACGACAAGAATGACGACTGCAGCGATGATGATGGCGATCAGAGGAGTCGACGTCTCTGTTGAGCAAAAAACAACAAACCAATCACAACCTGAACAGATGAAGCAGGTCAGAGGAGAAGAAAATCATTTACCAACCAGACTCTAATCTGTACTATCACAGTTTAGTCTGTACACAGACACCATATGTTTCTTTATCCTGTTGTTAATTTTGGTTTTCATACTTGTCTGTAAACAGTTACTTTATCTATATTTATTTATATATTATCCTTGTTTAGCTTTGTTGTCTTACTGTTTGTTCTTGTCACTGTGTGTAAGAACAGTGAGACCTTTTGAACTGTGGCCAATAAACTTGAGTCTGACAGATTTATTGATTGATACAAATATTCATCCAGTTATTAAATAATTTCATCTACTCATTTTTTAAACCTGACAAATTTCAGTTAAAACAGTGGCTATAATCTCTAGATTGAGGTAACTGTTAATGTTATATTACCTACACCTAAAAAAAAATTCAAACAAAAAAATAATTTAATTTAAAAATTAAAATTGTATGTGTTAATAGCTGCAGAAACCTAGATTTATATTTTACAATGATTTCAGTACTAAAATTAATTTATACAGGTGGTAAATTTCAATATGTAAAGTGAAGGGAAAAAAAATCATGTGTAACTGTTGACATTGTTCTTTTATGAATCAAAGGTAAGTGAACAGTCAACAAGTCAACAAGCAGTACAAAAAAATGTGGTGAACACACTTTAAACCTTTGACTCCTGACTTTAAAAGATAACTTTAAATTTTTCCCAGATTTGTCAGAGTCACATGATGATACTAGAGTAGGTCACGTGTGTTGGTTTAATACTGATCCAGCCTTAAAATTATATGTAAAAACTGGTTAAAAGAAACTGATCAAGAAACACCATCAGGAGAGAACTTTCCATCCTACACATAAGAATACATGAACTGCAGGACTATTATTGTTAATTAAAAGTGTGTTTTCCACCTTCATCACTTCTGATTCAAGTCTTACCGTTGCTCCTGATCACTGCTTTGTCCAGTTTGGTGATGATCTCCTCCTTCACACCAGAGAGCAGAAACACACACTCGTACCTCCCCCAGTCTTCAGGTTTGACTGATGAAAGGTCCAGATCAACACTCATCTGGAAGCTTCCATCATGGTTGGGGAGGATCTCTCCTTGGTCCACGTCCTCATGAAGATCCTCTCCATCTTTCCTCCAGAGCATCAGAGCTCTGTCAGGGTAGAAACCTGTAGCGTGGCAGCTGACTGGAGAGGAGGGAGACTTCTGGAGGAGAGACACTGAGGGAAGCTCTGGAGAGAGAGAGAAAAACAGCTTATAGTGTATTATAATTTACTGCATACTAATATTACCATTCCTGTTTGATGTTATGTGCTTTGAAGGTCTTAACATATTTTAATATATATGACAAATGTAATTAAGAAAAAAAGGGAGTGGGTTGAGAGGAAAGAAACATAAAGGAGGAGGAAGTAAGAGACAGATTAGAAAGCAGTGAAGAGAAAGAAAGGAGACACTGAGGAAGACAAATGGGACATTAAAGAAGATTAAACAGAAATAATAGTGGAGATAAATATGTAAGACAGAGTGACAGAGGGAAAAAAGAAAATGAGAGAAAAAGAAATGTGTACACACTTAGAGACAGCAGAGCTCTGTATGTTGGCTCATGTTTATTATTACTGTTGGTTAGAAACAGAGGAAACATGAAGATTGTTGTTGATGAAACTACATCAGGTCATGTGATTCTACCTGTTTTCATCAGAGAGCTCCTCCCATAGTTCACGTACTTCTTCAGCCAGTCAACACACTCCTGGGTGAGATAATGCTTTTCATAATCAACTTTGCTACGATCCCACTTGTGTTTGGTGATGACAGCCTGTTGTTTTGGAGCGATCCATGTCTGTGTCTTCAGGTCAAATGTTACAAAGTCTTCTCCATCATAACCAAACTGTTCATAACCTTTAACCTCTTTAGTCTCATCATCCCACTCACAGCCGTACATCCTCTGGTAAATGTGGACACCTGAGACAGAGACAGATTGTTGTAAACAGAGAAGATCTCAGCACAGTCAGTTATTAACAGTTGATTTCACATCTTTACCACAGACACACACTGATCTACACACTAACACACTTACAGCCAGTCATCATCTGAACAGTGCGTACTGTTTAGAGACAGAGAAGCAGAGGCTGCTGGGAAACGGAGTCAGATCCTCAAACAGTCCACATCCTCTCTTTACCAGCTCCCGGTGTGGGTTCGGGAGGCAGACCCCCTCTCTATGTCCTGACCCATCCCTTAGTTATGCTGCTACAGAGCTAGACTGCTGGGGGATTCCCATGATGCACTGGGCTCTCGCTCTCTCTCTCTCTCTCTCAGCAGGATCCAGATCCACCACTACTCATCACTACTATTAACCACTGTTATCTGTCATTATTATTGATAACACCATTACCTATACCTCCCCCTTTTCTCCTCCTAAACCCAACCGGTCGAGGCAGACCCCCCCAACCTGAGCCCGGTTCAGTTGGAGGTTTCTTCCTGTTAAAAGGGAGTTTTTCCTCCCCCCTGTCGCCAAGCGCTGCTCTTTGTGGGAACTGTTGGGTTTTTCTCTTTAACAAAATGAGGTCTTGACCTGACCCTGAAAAGTGCCTCAAGATAATGCATATTATGATTTTGCGCTATACAAATAAAATTGAATTGCATTGAATTGAACCACAGAGACTCACTGATCCACAGAGACCAACACACAGTTTGTCTACACTGCTGAAGGTGGTGTGGCTTCATGTGAACTGCAGGAGCAGACACTGAGGTGGAGTCCTGACCAGCAGATACAGATTAAACCTGATCCTGGACTGAACCTGACTCTGAACCTCTGCAGCCAGTGGATCAGTCCAACAACATCCTCTTCCTGAGAGAAACTACGGACCAGACTGTCCTCAGCTTCTTCTAGAAGCTTCCACTGAAGCAGAGTTTCAGTCCAGGATGAGTCAGTAGCCTCCACCTGCTCAGCCTGGACACTGAGTCCTGTTCAGCTGTGTGTTACTGCAACTGGTCACAGTGAGGCAGAGACCAGCAGGACCAGTATGGAGACTGGGAGACAGTCTGTGTCCTGATTGGTCCATTCATCTGTCAATCATTCAATACAACCAACAGCTGTTTTTACCTGCAGATATTGATGATGCTGGAATGAACCAACACACTGTGGTCAGGTAATGTAATCTAATGTAATCTAATCTAACCTAGTTTAATCTAATCTAATCTAGTCTAATCTTAAACTTTTTTGGTTTATAAAAGACTTCATTTGAGTATTGAAAATGTTGATGATTAATTTTCTGTTTATTAAATAATCAATTAATTACCTACTTTTTCATGCAGTATATAAATGTATAATGGCACAAACACTGTGGTTAAGTAAAGTTAATCTAATCTAATGTGTGATTCTACTGTATATTAATTATCTGGTGAACACACTGTGCTCAGTGCAGTAAAGTAAATCTAATCTAATCTGTTGTTCTACTTTATATTTCATGTATTTAGGGCTCAAACTAATGATTCTTGTCGCTATTAATTATGTAAATTGTCTTGTGAATGTTGGGATTGTCATTAGTTAGATAACAGGTGTCACATATTTCACCTGTACTGTGTCAGAGGGACCTGCAGCCTCCTCTGTGCTGCTCATGGCAGCAACACACAACCTCCTCATGTAAAATCAGTTTGTCTTCACGTGGGTTTTATTTTATCTGAGCGTTCAGAGACACCAACACTAACAGACGTTCACGTGTGGATCAGAATCATCAGTCACATGGAGAAGGTGAGTGCACGACTGGAAACTATGATGATGGTGAGTAACACTGATACAGTGATTTGTGTTGTGGCTCAGCTTTGTTTTAAAACACTTGTTCAACAGTAAATGTAACTAACAGACACAATCATTACTGTGTTTGTTCTTTTTTTTCATTTAAAAAGATGGACGATGCCACAACAAACTGCAGGTTTTCACTCACTTCTACCAGCTGTTATTCTGTCAGATCTGTCATTTCACAACAGGTTTTATGTTATTCATTTTATTTTTAAATTATTTTTGTTGGCCTCTTTCCTGAAGGATCACTTATAATTATAATAACTAACTATCCTTAGAGGTACTCAAGCTAAAAAAGGAATCTCTCACTCTCTCGCTCATTCCACTCTCCCTCCATCTCTCTCTGTCTCTGTAGGTCAGGATGATGATTTTCTTTCTGAATAACACTGAGACCGAGCCACAAGGAATCAATGGACCTGTGTTTTTTTTAAAGTAAATAATAAATTCAATAAATAATAGTTATAGTAAAAAATGTGATATTTCATGAAATTTTTAAGATTTTAAGTACTTGGCTAATAATGTGTTAAATAATGAGATGCTATATTGAATTGTAAAGTTTAGTTTTCAACACAATAACTTTCAAAGTAGCAGAACACAGCACATAATGTGTTCATATTACATGTTTACACATCTTTGTTTTCACCTTCCTGACAGTTTCTGGGTTAATATCATGGTCACAGTGGTGACCGTGTTTCACAGTTTACACAAGTGTTTACCACTGATTGACTGTGGAGACCCCTGCTGTTTGTGTGGCAGGGTCCTTTTTATTTTGCAGCACTGTCATCAGTGTTTTCTGGAGGCACCTGGGCCCCGTGTTCTGCAGCCTATAAAATCAAGGTCCTATCTCTCACTCTCTCTCTCCTCCTCCTCACCGATGGTGATGTGACCAGCCTCAGTTGTTTTTGTTCCTCTTTGTTTATTTCATGCACTCCACAACACTCATACACATCCACACTTTCCACTCGCATATTGTGCACTTCACACTGACTTTACTGACAGCCACACTCCATGATTTGTGATTGTTTGTTAAGAATATATTTTCATTGACTTCTGTTAAATAAATTACCTTCTGCCTCCTTGTCATGGCTGTAAGAGCCAGGCTGTGACACGACCAACAGTTTGAGTTTTAACACATCTTGTCTAGTTCATTATGACACATACACATATGAAAACACAAAATAAATTAATCTAATGTACTTCTGTAGAATGGACACACCAAGGTCAGAGCAGAAGTTAATCTAATTTAATCTTAGTTCTTCTACATATTTAGGACTAAAACTAATCATACTTGTCATTGTTTATCATGCAATGTGAATTTATCAATTAATTGTTTACACAGTAATATGTAAAAAAGAAAAAATCATGAAAAATGCAGAGAGTGTACGGTGAAATCTTCAAATCGCTTTTGTCCAGCAGATTTCCATATGTGAAAAATTGGAACCAGCAAATGTTTGACATTTTGCTTGATCAAAGACATTAGTGATTATTATCAAAGTTAATTTTCTGTTCATCAATTAATTTAACCATTTGTTTTTTATGTTGTTACTATAATTTTATGGCCTAGGCACACTACATTCAAGTAATTTTAATCTATTTATTATATGGATAAACAACCTGTGGTCAGTAGAGTTGTACTGTTAAACCTTTTAAACCTGTGATTGGACTGTGATCATCCTGTCAGTCAGTTTTAATATGTTTTAACAAACCTGTGTCATGTTAACAGTCCTGCTCCAAGGTTTAATAAAGCAGCCAGTAATGTTCTGTGTTATAAAACTGTTGTGATAAACAGAATTTCCACAATGAAATTATTATGAACCAACTCACTGTGAGAAGTTCAGGAGAGTTGTTCTGATCTGATCTACTGGAAATTAAATGCAGCATCCAGTCCTCTGACTGATGAGTGATGTGTTTTATTCAAGTGTATGAATGAAAAAATGTTTCATAACAAACAACTGAATCGGTGTCAATAACATACAGTTGAGTTTTGTGAAACTGTGAAGTACTTTATTCTATGTAAGATGAAAGAAATGAAAGATTTTACATAAATATATCCAGAGAACTCAGTTACAGAAAACTAACAACCAACTTTCCCCCTTTTCAAATCAAAACAGATTGAAGTGGATTCAGTTCTCAAATCTCTTACTATGAGATTTTTAACCCATTATAAAAAATATTTTAAAAAACCACTGTGAACAAATAAAATGCTTTCCTCATATGGATGTGGCTATCACTTCTTTATTTTATAATTGATATTACTTTATTTAAGGCTACTTCTATACTGCAGTGTGAAATGTGTTATAAACATGATCTGCTTCAAAAATAAACTAGTAAAAAATAAATGTTCAATAAAAACTTAAATGGAGTTGGACCTTACAGTAGAAATTAAAATAAAGCAGCAGTAGAAAGATAAACAGATTGTTGTTTCTGTGTGTGTGTGTGTGTGTGTGTGTGTGTGTGTGAGTGTGTGTGTGTGTGTGAGTGTGTGTGTATGAGAGAGAGAGAGAGTGCAACTGTGTGGTGTACACAATATTAATGTTACAAACATTTCTAAATTATTTTCTAATATCTGTGAACTACTCACCTCCAGTCTGGTTGAAGCGATTCTTTGCAGTTTCAATGTTCCCTCTGAAGGTCTGCTCATCACCAATGGAGGCCTGAGTCTGTGTCTCCCAGTACTCAGGTCCTTCATTCTTGGCCATCCAGTCCTGCTTGGGAATCACTTTCTTGATATTACTGTCATAGTAATCCATCTGTTGCCCATCTAACACTCCCAGACTGACAAACTCTGGGAAATTTGGTATCCCTGATGATGCCGTGTAGAAGTACTTCAGCGAATGTGTCACTGTGGCAAAAAAAAAAATTCAGTGTCACTGTTTTGAAAAGCAGGTTTCACTGAGGGAGTCAGCGAACTCCAACACAAACCTGCTGCAATATTAAGACAAACTGAGCAAAGCTGAGGAAAATAATGAGACAGTCCTGTAATTATACAAAAGACTTTAAAATCTGTAGTCATGACCTAATGGCTCAAATACAGATGAAAGGCTCACTATTTAAACAGAACTTCACTGTGGTCCTGGGAATTGTGGTTTCCAACTATTTACATTGAGTTTTTTAACAAGTAAACATTTAAGATAAATACATCTTTTTTACCCATTATTGTTTAATCCATTTTATAATCTATTATGTACATGAGTTAATAGATAGGATCCTACTTAATACATTTTCCATATGTGATACAGATAACAGAAAATTACATCATGAACTAATTTCAACCATATCGCCCAACTCCACCGCTCTTCTTACTAGTTACTCCTTTATATTCCTGTCATTCAGTCCAAAAGTCAAAAACAAACAACAACCAACAGTTACTGCTGTTTTTCCCTTTTTAGGTCATCAGTGATATTAACGCTGTTTAATTCAAGGTAATCTCTTCATATTCATGTGCCACTCTTCATATGGGCCAATGTTAGTTAGTGGAGCATTTCTCATGAATCCATGGATCTTAAAAATAAATATTTAGCCTAGTCATTGATTTGAGCTGTAGGTTATTTAGCTCCTTAAAGCATAGAGTGAATCACTAACTCAGCACCTTGTGGCATAAACGCACTTGTTGGTTATTAAAGGACACAGGATTAAAAAACATGTAGCTGTGTAATAAACTCTGAGGATAAAAATACAATGGATGGTTACATAATTAGGAAAGTAAAATAAAAGTAAGTCTATCTTAATTATTCTATATAAACGTATAGTCTACGTATGTAAACAAGAAAAAGTCTGACTGTTTATTTCTGCTTTAAGGAGACACATCGACAGCAGATTATCTTTGATCAGTTACAGTTATTAAACGTTTTCATTAATCTTACCTGCAGATGCAGCGTGACACAGGAACAGCAACAAAATAACCTTCCTCATTTTGATTTGACAAAGAACCCAGGAAAGAAAATTAAAATCAGTAGATTTTAACTTCGCCCCGATCAGCGTCCATTATTCCCACAGACAGCGCCTCAGTGAGAGCGACAGGAGCAGCAGCTTGATTCTGACCAATAGGAATTCAGAACTAGTTCCGCGTCATAAGTAACCAGGTGAAATTAAAGAAATGAGGTTGGTAATGGAAACCGAAACTTACAGAGCAGACTGACAATGAACTGTTAACAGGGGATAAACAGCAAACACACAAGAAACAAAATAATCATATATATGGTTTAAATGCGACTTAAGCACATTATTGTAGTTTTTCTAAACACAACACAACCGTATTCTCTATTTACTCCTTATCAACTTCATTTTTATAGTGTAACATGGTGAGTTTCTACACACGAGACAGAATACTTCACAACAGAAACACATCTGAATAAAAATAATAGAGACAAACTGAAGATACAGACACAAACTGCAGGCACCAAGGTACCAAGAAATCCAGGGGATTAAGTTGACAAATGAAACTGCAGATGTTTCATGTTACAACTGGACAAACCTTTTCACATCAAGGACCCCTGACACAAATCAGATCATGGGCCCCCAGGAACCCCCTCAAGGATCCCTGGGGGTCCCCAGACCAATGCTTTAATGTGCTTTAATGAGCTTACATTTTATAAGAACATCATATATTTTTTAAATAAAATCTTAGCAACAAGGGTGGTCAACTAGTGTAGTGAAAAAAGTAAAGTGAAGCACATAGAGAAATAACATGGAAATACTTAAATCAAGTATCTCAAAATTAAACTTAAGAACAGTATTTGAGTAACAATATTTAATTTTAGTCTCTGTACAGGGGCAGGACAGACGCTAGAGCTGATCTATAGGAGAAGCCACCTCTGACCCTTCTTCACTGCTTGGGAAATGAAGGTTAAATGGAGTGGATTCACATTTACACAGCACTTTTCTAGTCTTTTCAACCATTCAAAGCACTTTACAAGTCACATTCACCATTCACACACACACACACACACACACACGCACACTAAAGGCAGACATGCCATGCAAGGCACTTTCCTGCCATCAGGAGCGACTTGGAGTTCAGTGTTTTGCCCATGGACACTTCGGCACACAGGCAGGAGGAGCCGGGAATAGAACCAACAACCCAGATCAGCAGACGACCCGCTCACCACCTGAACCACAGCTACACAATATCCTCAGTGTTCAACATCATCAGTGTCCAGAACACCACCAACACCACCCAAATAGTGTGTTTAACCCCAGATTAAAGAAGTTATTTTAAAGCAGATTAGTTGGAGTTGGAGCTGGTGAAGGAAAGGGAAGAAATAATAAACACAAAACATCACAAAACAGAACTGGACAATATGATGAGAACTCTTGGGAAGGACGTCAAATCAAAATTAAACAACAGACTAAATATATCTCAGACTGTGTTGGACAGTGACCATCATCAGTTTCTTCTCCAGGTTTTCATTTAAACTAAAGAGCAAAGTCAACAGAGGAAATCTGGGTGAGTATGTGAGCGATGTCACTTGTTGTTTTGTTTCCTCCTCATCTTGTTGTGAAGTGGAACTGAAAGCTGCAGACCTGGCTATAGGGTGTGAAGCTTCTTGTGTCTGAATTACAACTTTGTGTCACGTTCTCCTGCTTGAAGAGTGAGAACGTATTTTGTCTGCAGATGTAATGTTACAGAACAACAACAGTAACTGAGCTTTGACTGTCCAGAGGATTTCTCTACGTCGAGGCTCTGCAGCACAAAGCACCGTGCGGTTTTATAAAGTTTCTAAACTGGTCTGCACACTGTGCCACACCCACACAAACACATGCTGCCACTCACAGTTACTCTGCCACACCTCACCCTCTGAAAACACCAGCGTGCGGCCATTTTGTGAGTTCCTTTGTTGTTATGAAATGGCTGATATACGAACACCTGAGCTGATAAACGCTTCAGGGCGAACTGGCTGTCAATGGTGATGCCTAACACACAAATCTCATTATTTGATCCTGCAGGACTTTAGAGTAGAAGATTCACCATGTCACGTGTCTTACAGTAATAATGTGTTGATTTGGTGTTTTCATTTTTTTATAAACACAAATCAAACTCTCACAGTGACAATAATTTAATAATTAAAGACATGAGTCCTCCTGAACCTGCACAGAACACAACTTAAATGAACTCCTTCGTCTCTCCGTCAAGCCTCCAGATCAACAGACTGAACCTGGTCTGAACCTGTGGATAAGCTCAGTTTCCTTCAGTAACAGTGTTAGAGCTCCACCACCAGGGAGAAGCTGCACACCCCTGCTTCTGAGAAGTCACATGATGAGTCTCTTAGCTTTCGTTTGTCTGTGCATGACACACAGTCCTGGCATGATGTGCACATTTTGGCGCTCAGTGCAGGAAGAAAGAGCGGGTTATGGTTGTTGTCCTTCTTGTTTTACCACATTCCTCCAGTGACCAGGAAAATAGTTTCTGCACATTCACAAACACAGACATGATCAGAAACGAATATTAGTTAAAATACAGTGAAAGATCCAAAATAAAGTGCGTACAATTGAGATATTGCACCATATAAAGGAAAATATGTGGCAAATATATGATAAATATGAAGTTGTACTAATCATGAGAACAATATTTGCATATTAAAAATACATAAAATCATGTGACAATAGCTGAAGTGAACACGAGGATCATTAACTTGATGTGTTGTATTTGGTTTACAGCAATAAAAAGCTGTGGCTGGAGTGATGGTAACTTATCTTGTTAAGATCAAATCAAAAGTTAAATGTGTGTGTATTTGTCCAGGACCTTGTTATTTCTGTTTCCTTGTCCTCATCTGACCTCTGTTCTCACAGACTGAGTTCCCTTCCTGAACAGTTGCAGCCTCACATGTCCACTTGTTTTTCAGTACAATCTCCATTTTCTGGATTAAAGGGGTCAAGCTGTAAATAAACCAGGCGAGCACACACTCAGACCAACAGGAGTCTGGGTCAAAACTCAATTGCAAGACATTTGTTTGCAGCGGAGGAGAGAAGAAGGAAGCAAAGGAAGGACACATGAAGGTGGTGGGTCATGTCCGGACCTGGTGGGTTATTGCCTGTCAGAGGGCGCCATCTACCTGCAGACCGGTGTGTTCAGAGTAGTTCAGGCAGTGTTTGCTGTCAAGTTCCAGTTCAGGGTTTGGTTTCAGTTTCCTCCATCCATCATTATCTACCCCGCTTATCTGGAGGGGGGGGGGCAATCCCAGCTGACACTGGGTGAGGGCGGGGTACACCTGGACAGGTAATTTTCATTTTCAAATTTAATTCTTATGACTTTACTTTACTATTGATATCGCTTACACATTGATTTCTGCTGTGGCTTTATTTTGAAATTATTGCCGGAATTGGTATTTTATTTTGGTAAACTTGACTCGCTGTACGTGAAAGTGAAACTACCTTCACCCCGGATTTACAGAGGGGAAAACCACGATCTTAACTCGCTTTAGTCCGTGTGTTCACAGCAAAGAAGAGTGACTGACAACTGAGAGGACACAAATAATCATGACGAACATTTCTGCAGTTTATAAACTGTCCCTGGTTGTTGTTACCTGCTTCATCCAAGGTAGGCTCACCTGTCGATATGTTCTGGCGAAATACTCTAAAAACAAAAACACTTCTATACATAGATCAACAGATTGTCTAACGTTATATTCCGAACATGGTAGCTTGTTCTCCTGTGAAAAGTAAACCAAACTCCATGAAAAAACAGGCATAGCTAATGTTAATTTGCATGTAGTTGGTTGCAGTATAGTTATAGAATATTAAATAAGATGTTTTATACATATACAGGAGTCATAGATAATTTCGGCATAACCCAGGTATAGCAAAACAGCTGCCTACTGTAATTTAGGGATGAAATTGTGCAAAAACAACTGAGCTGTAGCTTCCAGTTTCAGGCCATTAAAATATAGCAATATGTGAGTCTTTGGACGCCATGCATATGCCGAATTTAGCATAACACGCAGTCACGTTGTTTGACATCTTAATCAAATTCTTAGGCCAATGTAAGGTTTCTTTTAAAGTTTTAAAATGTTGCTATATTTCTGAATGGAGTTTGGTGTGAAGCGCTTAGCGCAGCTCTGCACCCCGCCCCCTCCTGACCAAGACTGTCACTAAACCCAAGCCTCAACGAGGTTCGTGCAGTAAAAGATATAGAGACAACAAAATGGGAAAATAGGCCTGATTTCCAAGAATATACTACACTCTGTTTTGTCAGGCATCAAAAGCAGGAGAATTAAGTGAAAGCAAAACTCTGAAGGGTGGAAACACTTGAGAGAAACAGGCCACAACAATCAGGGTTTTACTTTTATTTTTAACTGCCAGAGTTCAATATGTTACACTCAATGGTAGTCAGGATTTACTCCTATATTTTGTATTTCCTGTGTAACTACATGCCTTATTTAATGTAACTATAGTAGATTAGTCTTTATATTATTATGATTCATTGAACAATAATATCAGTATATGTAATGTTTTTAAATTAATTGTCAGTTTCTTGTGAAATCTGTTGTCTGAAGCCTGCAGCAGCAGCTGTCCGGTGTTGGACTGCTGGTTTGTGCAGGAGAAGGCGGGTCGAGGAGGAGGTTTAACTGGAGCGACAACCCAGGAGAAATCCCTGCTGCACATCAGAACAGACGCAAACAGCCACAGTGCCGAGTCCCAGCGGGCTCCATCCGACATCAGCCCTGACAGGGTCTACTTTATCACAGGTTAGTTCAAAATGACACACTGAACAGGATGAGTATCAGCACATTTATCCAGATGTGTATTGAGCTTTTAATATCTGAGGTATATTTTTGCATTAATGAGCTGTGTGTATCTACGGTGAGTGTTAGCAGTCACAGTTGAAGGTAAATTATAAGACTCCACAGATATAAATGCTGTCAGTCAGTGAAGTTATTATTATATATGAACATAGTTGCACGTCTGTTTTTTGTCTTTTAGAGCAGGTTTGACATTTATCTCTCCACCATCTCCCTCTTTAGATTAAGCAACAATTCTCCTGTCAAATTCTCTTTTTTTACAAACAGTGTAAACAAAACGAGGATCTGTGAAGTGTGTGTCCATGCACCATGGTAGAGTATACATGTTACCCCTCTGACTCCTCTGTCCTCAGACCCAGGGGCCACTCTCTGCCACCGCTCTCTCAGCCCTCCCCGAGGCTCCATCAAGAAGCCCCAGTGTGAGATCAACCCCTTCCTGCCGCAGCCCTCCACCCTCAAATGGGTCGCTCCACTCACAGACTCTGCCTTCAGCCCCATATACCTACAAGCTGATTGGCTGTCAGCTGCGCTACACGGGACCAACAAAGAGCTGGTCATTTCGAGTATAATGCGAGCTCCCACGGCGACCAGAGAGCACAATGGTGATGATGATGATGGTGAAAAACTGAAAAACTTTATCTCAGCTCAGTTGTATTTGGTAGTTTGACTCTCTCTCTGCTCACTGTCTGTTTCCTCAGTGATCCTGAGCGTCACCAGTAAAACCGTCTCGGTGAAGGCCAGACTCGGGAAGCCGGTGCTGCTGGACTGTGGATTCTGGGTCGACCCCTCTTCACCTCTGTCTGGGTCGGGTTTTGCGGTCGAGTGGCGCTACCAGTTCAGAGGTGAAGGACGACTTGTTTTTGCTTACGACGGCAAGACTGACCGGGTGGCTGATACACAGGAGGAAGGGGCCACACTGGACTTTGAGGGTTTGCATCAGAAAGGAAATGCATCCCTGATCCTGGAGGAGGCTAAAGTGCGTCACTCCGGGACGTATATCTGTACAGTGTATCTGCCGAACATTCTGTCTCAGGTGGTGTTGGAGCTTGAGATTGTAGGTGAGGGAAAAAAAATCTGAGTTTTTGAAGCATTTTATTTCTCAAATCTGGTCCATGTTTGCATTAATATACAGTAAAATAGGCAGTAAACTGAAAAAGTACTGAGAATAAAAGTAAAATAATTAACTTTCCACTCTTTCCTCCTTTTATGCAGAGCCTCCATCCCTCTCCATCCACCCCTCCCCTCTACCCCTCGCTGTTCCCGGCCAGACTCTGACCGTCCAGTGTGAAGCGTCCGGCTTTGCCCCCCTCTCCCTGGAGCTGAGCTGGGAGTTTAAAGGCACCGATGGGAAGTCCAGGCCCCTGGAACCAGGCAGCGTAACGGGCCACAGGCAGGCCTGGGACGGCACCTACAGCCAGAGCGCCCGGCTGGAGCTCGACACCTCTAAAGTGGACCTGGGCAGAGGCGGAGAGCTCACCTGTGTGGCTGTCCACCCTGGAGGCACACGACGGGCCAGCACCACCCTCAGTGTCATCGGTAACGTGGACAAGTGTGGTTGTTAGTTTAAGACATGGGTAGGGTACGAAATTAGAGCAAAGATCCAGCCAAAGTTATGTTTAGGAGGTTGGTTATGGATGTTGAAGGTTAAATAAATGATTTTTTATCAAGACTGACGATAAAGATGCACATCAGACAGGTGGGGATCCATTAAAAGTTGAATTCTTTCTTTTTTTCTCCTCAGGGTTCAGTACTCCCTCCATTGAGGACTCAATGGCAATGGTCGGCGTGGCGCTAGTGCTTTACGGTCTCATCAAGCTTGTCTCCTGGACCTTTACCAGCTCAGGTATCAAAACATACAACAACAATTAACCAGAAAAAATCCTCATTCTTCATATACTGACAGTAATAATAATTATTCATGTAGTTTTTAAATAATTCAGTTACCATTTGAATACAGTTAAATAAAAACATACTCAAATTCAAATTTGAAAAATATTAAATAAAATGCATTGGACACTGTATACTATTAAAATAAAATTACAATAAGATATGTTAATACAATATCCATTTGTTTCTTTCCCTGTTTCTAGGCTCAGATGAGACTGATAAGGTGACTTTTTCAAATACTGCAACATTTATGAATCTGAATGTGAATTTACCTAAACGTTCTATTTGTCCACTTCTGTTTGATCACCTCGGAGCTGCTCTGTGGTGTTTTGCACGTCTCCTCTCAATAACAACTTTCCACGTTGTCCTCTTACAGAAAGAGAAGTAAAGAAGAACAAGGTCAGCTGATGTGGAGGTGTGATGCTGAGCCACCGAACCCTCCTGTTTCGTTCTCTTACACTGAAGTTTCAGGACTGTTCTCCTGTACATCCAACACTTATGTTGAGTTTAGTGTTGAATCTGAATTAATTTTTAGAGGTTTTTCCTACAGATTTGGTTGAACGCTTGCTTGAGTTCACACTCATTCATCTGTTGTTTTTTGCTATTTTGCGCAGCTAGTAATAATAGGCAGGAATTGGGCACCAGGGAGATTTTTTCTTTTTCTTTAATGTGATGTGTTGACAAAACGTATCGGCCTCCCACTGTTTGTTTACTGTATTTTTTTCACAAACACTGGAAAAGCCTTAAGAAGTTAATGGAATTATGCTCCCCTGTGCTTACAATCCAAAATATATCACCACTGAAGGACAAGAGCTCTGTGTGTGTGTGTGTGTGTGTGTGTGTGTGTGTGTCTGCGCGTGTGCGTGTATGTCTGCGTGTGTGAATGTGTGTGAATCCTATTTCTGTAAATATGTGACAAATAATTAATGTATATTCTGAAACTTTTCATCTGTGCATCATGCCGGTATGGTCATCACATGTTGCTCATTTTTATTTTGTGTTGTGTGTGTGTGTGTGTGTGTGTGTGTGTGTGTGTTGTCCTCACTAGTAGGAATGATGCTTTATCCATTACTAAAACTGAAGTGACACTCTGGGCTGATTCAAAGATAAAACTTGTGTAAAAATGGGAAGATAATGGTACAAACCGATGCTATGATTCAAAAAATTCAAAATTTTTGTTAGACTTTTAAAATGATATTGAAAATTGATAATTAAAGTCTGCATTCTGGATGCAATAAAACCATTTCTTAAACACACTGTCTCTTGTTTCTTCTTTCTTCTAAATCTACCTCCTCTCAACACACTGGTGTGTAAAAGTAACCTGAAAATGTCTCATGGTGTCTAAATGTATGTTATGTATCTTATGACAAACTAATGTAATGCCAGTGGTGTGTATGTGTGTGTGTGTGTGTGTGTGTGTGTGTATTTATTTATTTATTTTTGCTGTCAAATCAGTTAGGACCACAATCAAAAATCTTGTAATTACCACACTGCAAAGTTTGTGGGGAATAAGATACTGCGCAGAAAAACCTTGGTGACTTCCGTTGTCCTTTTCAAAATAAAACGACATGGTGAGCCTTTTTGAGTATTAATCTTTCAAATTTAATTTGTTATTCATTTTCTTATGTCCTGGAGGTAAAGCATTTAAGTTGGAAATTAAATCGTTTAAGTGATATTCATTTGAGGAGTCTTGCAATCCTTTAATATTGTCAAATCAATAAAAAAATAAAATAAAATAAACAATATCTAATGCTGCATTTGTCAGACATCGGAAAATCGGAAATTACAGACTCAAGACTACAAAATTGACTCTAAAATTGAATCAACTACCATCATACTCCGTCGTGACTGGTGGGGACAGTAATATACAAACGCTTTTCAATTATTTTTTTATTATTACTAGTATTACTACTCACTAGTCTACTCGAGCGTCATCGCTATTAACATCCTCGATCATTGACGTGAAGATGTTATTGGGGAATTTCTTCTTCGGATTTAATCGTGGGAACTCGGACGTTCCGACTCAGAAGATTCCGAGTTTATTATCGTCTTGAACGCAACATAAATATATCAATGATTCTCAACGGGGTCACATCATCCAATGCCTATCGACATTACTGACCATCAACCAATCAGAGGCATTGTTGCTGATGGGACTTTAGCGGGTACATTTTCGATCTCGAGTCGACAGCATAGCGAAGTTGATGAGCATTGTTTTGGTAAACAGAAAGTCCGCGGGATTAAAAACACGATTTTAAAGAGCACCTTGGATCCGATAACCTAATTCAGAAGTCATGTAATTAAAAACATCATGCGGACATTTCTTCTGCTTCGTTATTTTCTTACTTAGCAAAGTCCCAGCGCTAACTAGCTGCCTAATGCTAATGTTAGCTAACTGTAACACAGTATTTTACCGATGCATCGTGGCGGACCTTTATCCTCCTTTGTTGTCACATCAGACGGCTCATAAACAGCAGGTGGGTTTGTGTGAATATGTCACAGCGCCTGGCAGAGGAAACCTTTGTTTCTTAACGACAGTTTCTGTCTGTTTTTGTTTCGTACTGTCATCCGGCTCAGTTACTCCACTGCTGAGTTTCACTTCCAGGAAAGCGCTCCTGTTGGTTTCGGTTCTGCAGATAAAGACAACATCGTGCTGATGTTTAATAGCTCATTTGCTTGCTTTGATTGAAACAACAGTGTTAACACATCATGGCAAAATGTGGCCGTGTTTCTCTGTGGTAGTGTTTGGGTGTTTGATGGGGGAATGGGACCCAGATACAAGGGGGCATTGATTTACCACTTTATCGGCAGACATTTGGTCTGTAAAAGGAATTACAGGGATCAGAACAGTCAACATGTTATTGTCAGGCTGGTGTCATCAGATTGCTTGTTTTGTCTGAGCATCAGTTCAAAACCCTCAGATATTTACAGTAGTTAATTTTCACATGAGACAAAGAATAGCTACTCATCTTCTATTTTTAGAAGCTTGGACATTGTTGCTTGAAAAATTATAAAAATGATAATAATGATACGAAATTACAATGAATAATAATAATTATTATTATTATTATTAGTAGTAGTAGTTCAACAATGTTTACAAGATCTGATCAGCAAGACAGAAAAGTATTTAATAGTGAAAAATGCCCACTATAATTTCCCATAATCCATTGTTATGTTTACATGGGTTTTTTGTTCAACTAAAAGATTTTCAGATTATCAACAATTATGACAAAGAATATCATCAAATCTTCACAGTTTAAAAGCTGAACCCAGCAAGTGTTGTTTTGCATTGGTGGTTAAAAAATTACCCAACCACATTTTTCAATCATCATTGCAACTCTGATCATTTTACTGACATTTAAGTGCTGTAAAGGGAACTTTGCTTTGCCAGTGTGAGTGTCCATCAGGCAGCCTGGGGTCTTCAGTAATCAAAACTGTTATCACTCCCACCGCAGCACACCACGGTTTGTCATCACATGTTTTCATTGGATCACTATTGTTTTCATGTTGCTTGCCTGATGTCTCAATGTTTCGACTGTCATGCATTCTCACAGTTTGTATTTTCTGACTGCAGAAACAACCAACTTCTTGAATGGCGGTGGCTCCCGCCTCGATGGCTGATAAGATCATAGTCCTTGATGACGATGAAGAGGAGAGTCCTCAACCCTCCTGCGCTGCCCCCACCTCATCCTCCAAGCATCAGGCCAAAAATGTCTCCGCACTCAAACTGCAGCAGCCGGCCCCCACCCACATCACCCAGTCACCTTTTGCCTCAGCGAAGAAGCACACCCATGTTCTCCAGGCAGAGAATGAGAGGTTGTTCACTGAGGTAAGATTACTTATGCACAGTCTGACAGTTTCTTCCATTGGCCAATGTAGCTGCTGGTATGACTGGTGGTTATCTGCTCAAATAACAGTGATGTTTGTTGTCCAGTAAAATTATAGCATTTGATTGGTAGCTGTGTTAATTTCTCCTCTGATGACATTTTCTAAAATGAAAATTAGTATACATACTGGAATTAAAATTTTTACTGTTGACATTTTACCTAGCAGTATTAAGACTGTTCCAGTGTGCTGATACTGGACTCTTCTACTTTTTATTGCACTGTAGGATGTTTGTACCCAGCACTCTGAAGTTTTTGTTGATGTGCAAACAACCATCTTAACTATCAATAATAGTCATAATACCAGGGTTGTAATTATGTTAACAATATATTGAAACAGGGTGTGAACTAGAAAAACCTGAATCACAATGTGCTGCATGTGCTAATATTATTATTATTTTTTTTCTGCTTCCCTCCAGTTTGTGGAGCACTGCTCGCCTCTCACACAGGACTGCCCCGAGGTCTTGACCTTCCTCCGAACAAAGCATGCCAAGGCCTCCCCCGACTACCTGTCATCTGTGGAGTTCAGGAACACCGTGGGACGATGTCTGACTCGCGCTCAGGCCAACCGCTCTAAAACATTTGTCTACATCAATGAACTGTGCACTGTACTCAGGCAGCATGCCGCCAAGAGGAGGCAGATCCTCAACAAGGTTGAACCTGGGTCTTCTACCTCATCATCAAGTACTCGCCAATCTACCTCTGTGATGCTCACAAGTAAAGACAAGACTAAAGGTAAGACGGATGAGAAGGAGGAAGGGGTGAAACCGGCGGCAGAAGACGAGCAACCTTCCACCTCAGGGCTGCAGGAGGACAATAAAGAGGGGGAACAAGAAGCGGAGAGAAAGGCAAAGAGAGCATCCAGGAAACAGGTTAGTGTTGAACACCAGGATCTGTGACCAGTATTGTCTTTGGTTAATAATGACCTTTTAAATAATTCCACTGCTGAATATGATAATTAGAAATTATATTTTTATGACACTTTTAAAAAATTGCATCAGTTGAGTAAAGCTGTAATCAGGTAGATATAAAGGAAAGTTTAAATGATTTCTAAATTTCATTTCACTGTGAAGTAATTTTGATGTGATTATGTTTTTTTTTTAATCTGGGTTTTTAAAGGCCACATGAAGAAGGAATAGTTTGAGTTTGATCATTTTTAATGTACTCTAATGGTATTAGCACCTCACTGGTGTGTAATAGTCAGCATCAACTTTTGCAGGAGATTTTTCTCTCTGTTTTCACCTGAAGTCACAGGTGTGACACACTGTAGCCTAAAACTGTTGGTGTGATGCTGCAGACTTTGACCAATGAAAATATGTTTCATGTCTCCATACACACTGAAATACAAGTGTTTTTTCTTCTCCCTTTGTTTTCTTTTCAACTTTTTGAAATAAACAACTTAAATTCTCCATCTGTTGTTGGTTCCCCTCAGATAGCGTACCTGGAGAACCTGCTGAAGGTGTACAACGATGAGATCTGCCGTCTGCAGCAGGCTGAGCTGAGTTTAGACGACATGGGAACTGAGGACTCTTTATACATCCAGGAGCACAAGCTCAAACGCAAGGTCAGGCAGAGGTTTGGTGTGGGACTCCACTGATAAACACGGCCTCAGTTACAAATTAAAGCTGTGAACAGAACAATAACAGCAGGTTGTGGGACAGCTACTCTGACGTCATCGCTCTCTCCCCTTCTTCTCTCCCAGATGATGAAAATTTATGAAAAGCTGTGTGAACTGAAGGGCTGCAGCACACTCACAGGTCGAGTCATTGAGCATAGGATCCCCTACAGCAGCACTCGTTATCCTGAGATCAACAGAAGGGTGAGCTGCCACAACACTTTTATAAATGTCCTGAAAAACAATAAACTGTGGCTTCTTTAATCTGGGTCCTGAGGTCTGAAAGTTATGATAATTGTTTTATAACTAATGACTCCTCCACAGACACTGCAGCCTGATGGTAATCCAATCATATATATTAGTAATGACCTCTTACCCTCTCAGACATATCTTGAAATGTCCCAGTTTAACATTTATTAATGTCATGTCAGTGATTTAATCTTGTATCAACATAATGATTTTAAATCAGGAGATTTTAGTATCTGGATCAAGTAGCTCATGAAAAACAAGGTGTGAGGAGTGTCATGTATATGTAACACTGAGGTAAATCTAAGTATGGGACCTGACTCAGAATCAGCAGACATCCAGTCTTAGAGGACTGGGACATCCTAGTAGAGTCAATGGTTGTAGTTTCTTTCTCTAAAACAAAAAAAAAACATCCTGCAGAAGAGGAGTTACAGGACACAACAAATCACAGATACAGTTTGTAATCTCATGTCTCGGGTTGGGACATGGACTGTGGTTAGACTGGGGAGGGGTTTAATTTGATGTTGCTGTATTTTACATGGGTGAGTTTGACATGGTCCTGATCCCATACCCCACGTTTCTCCCCCATATCAGATCGAGCGTTTCATAAACAGTCCAGAGGCGCAGAGGAACCCTCCGGATTACCAAGACATCCTCCAGCAGGTGTTGCGAGCCAACGAACGCCACAACCTGTGCTTGAGCAGAAAACAGCTGAACCAGATAGCCCAGGACGCCTTCAGAGAGACCGGGAGCTGCTTGCAGAACAGACGTCACCTGGACCTCGTGTACAACTTTGGCTCACATCTCACCGACCTCTACAAACCTGGTAAGGCTTTGGGCAAAGTGGTAAGAAGACTTAAAGACGCTGCAGCATGTAACTGTTTGACTAATTACCAATAGCAGGCTTTCTGTCCCTCATCGCCCACCCCTAACTTTCTAATTCTATCCTCTATCCCTTCATTCCCACCACTGTTCACTCACTGTGTTGTCTCCCTCACCCTGTGAAGCCACAGACCCAGCTCTGTCAGACACCTCACTGCAGCGGAAGCTGCGAGCAAACAGAGAAGTGGCTCTGTCCCGCCTGGAGGAGGTCATCACCAAGTACGCCGTCAAACAAGAGGACACCGAGGAGCAGGAGAGGAGCAAACGGCTGGAGAAAGACAGCAAGAAGAAAGAGGTATGACCGCATCTGGGAAAATGATCAGACTTCCTCTGCTGTCAGTGTTTCACTATTTTGGAAAATGTTGAATTCGCGTTTTTGGTGGGGGAAACAGTAGTGCTGTCCTGAATAACTTTTTGGGGCTTTGAAGCTTCATTGATTATGATTTTGAATAACAAGCGAATTTTCAAGGCTTTGATGAGGAGTTATATGTTTGTGTCTGAGGATAACTAATAATAATTAATTGTGATGCATAATGAAAAATGTTGGATTATTATTTCATGTTTGAAAGACTATAGAATGTATGGTAATGATTGGTAATGCATACATATAATAATAATAATAATAATAATAATAATAATAATAATAACAATAATAATAATAATAATGATAATAACATAAAGATGAAAAATTTAAGGCATTTAGGTTCGCTTTAGAACACAGGAAATTGAATTGTTGCGTAACTTTGTGTTGTCTGATATTAATCTTAATTTATGGGATCAACACTAGATCTTCTTTTGTTCTTTAGTTCCTGTTTGTTTTTCTCCTCCTCCCCTCTACACACCGTCTGCTCCTGTCTGACCCTCACATCTTGTTTTCAGGGCAACAAATCTGAAAAGGCAGAAAAAACGAAGGAGGTGAATGGAGTGGCAGAGGCGGAGGTAGAAAATGAAGAGGAGGAGGAGGAGGATGATGATGATGATGATGAAGAAGATGAATCATCAGATCCAGACATAGAGGAGGAGATTCAGGCCAGCACACAGCAGGATGGACCAGGTCAGAGCACAGGCCTTCATTCACACTTTTTTTTGTTGAGCTGGTTTTTCTGTCACTGCGAAACAAGACTAGGTCAACACTGAGTGCACGGACCAGGTACAGTCAGTGATTGAAGACTTAAAAGTCACGATATGATGTAATATGCTGATGAGAATATTCAGGACATGAGTTCGCTGTATCTGTGTTCAGCCTGTTATCAGACGGTTTCAGCCCTTTTTCTGTTTGATTCTTTCCTCCTCTTTGTGCTCACGTATTTTAAATACAGCTGAAACCTTAACCCACTAAAGCTGTTCTCATTTCCATGTGATTCTGTCTGAAGTCTGAAGTAGTGACTGAAACGTGGCCCATTCAGACGACGTGTTGACCAGCAGCCAACCTGCTGCTCTGCTGCTGTGAACTTCCTCATTTTAAAACCACAACATTGTCTGACAGAATCGCAGAAGAACACGAGACGTCTCATCATACTTCACCAAGGATGTTTGTATAGGATATAATGTTTTTCTCTGGCAGAAAACAGCTGAGTGGACACACACCCTAACAAGCCCATCCTCAGTCACTGGAGGAGTCTGGACTGAGCACACTTCAAACTCAGATTTAAGATGAGCACAGAGCACAGAGGGGAGACTCTCCCCCCTCAGTAGAAGAATGAGAGAACAGTCTCCTAGCGTCAGACTCTGCACATACATAATGTTGGATGCTAAAACTCAAACATCCAAGTTTAGTGACAATAAACAAAACACAACACCCAGAGAAGGCTGCAGCTGTTAAAACTGTTGTGTAGTAGCTATGACTGACCAGACCAGGAGAGCAGACACAGGGAGAAACCATTTCATCACTTTCATTTTTCTTTTTCTATAGATGATGACGATGATGAGAATGAGGAAGACAATGGTAACGAGGCGGAGCAAGCAGAGGACGACGCCACCAAAGAGGACCAGACAGACAAGCTGTTGGGAAGCGTTAAAGATGAGGAGGAAGAGCCCGTCACGAGTGGACTCAGTCCTCTTTCTGATGACAGCAAGTCCCAAATCTCTCTGTCTGACATCCCCTCCCCTAGAGACAGTCCCAGCCAATCAGAGCCCACGCAGACTGATGACCAGAGGCCGTTGTCTAATGGTAACGTTGCAGGTTTAGAGGAGCCCGTGGATTCGTCCAATCATGTTTCAGTTGTGCCAGTAAGCACCAGCAAAGACAGTGAGGACGCTGCAGACGACTCCACAGTAGCAACCAATGGCGTGTCGTTACCCCTGTCACCAGCGGTGATTGCGGACAAATGTGACACTCAGGCCACCAACGGCACTTCACCACCGCCCAGCCCCAGATCTACGAGGAGCCGGAAGAGGAAGAGGCAGGAAATGACATCAGGGAACTCCCAAACTGCGAAGCACATAATCATCCAGGACAGGTACTGTGAGGCTCTGTTGTTTATATGACTTAATCCATCACATCATAAAAGTGTTAGACATTGTGATGGTAAAATTGGTTAAAGAGATAAATGTGAATTTATTTCTCTCTTTTTATTGGTGGATCAGTTTGAAACATTTTGAAACGGGAAGTTAAGAAAAGAAGAAGAAAGAAAATAACATTAGCCTGAATGTGATGCTGGAGGAAATTAGGAAACACGAGTGTGACTCTGTTGTTGCAGATTCAGAGACACACAGGGCTGATTTCCTGGTGGGAGGGAATGAACCTGTTTAGCTTTTCCACAGGATTAACTCAAACTTTCTCAGATATCGTTCAAATTAAGTCAGGATTTAGCCTCAGATTCAGGCTGTCAGTGGACTCTTTATTCAGTGAGGACTGTCAGTTTAATAAACTCATGTTTGCATGTACAGTAAACTCTCTCCATCCATCCCGTCCTCCCCTCAGTGAGACAGACATCCCTCTGGATATGGGCGTTTTTAGCAGCAATTCTCCACCTGAGTCCACCCGAGCAGACACTCCAACCCAGGACCTGGTCAGCAGCTCACAGTCAACGCCGCCTCCCAAGAAAAACAAGGTATGACCCTGTATACTTGGTAAATACTAGTATCCTGGTCACTAAGTACTGCTATTAGTGCAGGAGCCTGTGATCTTTACAAACACAAACCAGTAATTCTGATTAATCTGACGCTTCTCACCACTTTTGCTGCCGCTGCTATGTTTCTGTAGCCGCCGTCACACAGCCTGTTCGAGGCAGGAGTGCTGTGGCGCCGACTTTTGTTGTTACACGTCACGCCTCTGACTCCAGGGCGCCGGCACGCTGTCTAAAATCACACACTGCAGCAGCAGCAGGCCGGATTATTTGGTTCAGTGTAAACAAGCAAAAGCAACAGTTTCTCTGTTTAAGGAGCTGTGATGTCACTTGGCTGATGCAGCACCTGCTCAGGTAGTGGTCACAAACCAGGATATCCTGAGTACTTCATGTCAATGTCATAACAAAACATCATACAGTAACTGTGAGTTTCAGTTATTGTGGATTATGGTACAGTTTTTATTATCTACATTGTAAAGATGTTTGTCAAGTTATGTAGAAATACCTGAAAGTCTAATGATACAGTTATTTATTGTGATTTTCCACAGGTTCATTTTCATATTTTCTTGGACATCACTCAAAAACTGTTTGCAGTTTGACAGATTTTTGCTCTTTTTCACCAAAAGATATCATTTTCCTAAGAGGTGCAGACGACTTTAACCGGGTTTCCACACAGATTTGATGCTCCTCAAGACAAAAACTGTTTCCTGCTACAAGTGGATGTTATGAACCACAGGTCACAGTAGAGAAGGTCGTCGTGCAGCAGGGACGGCTCAGAGGCTTCCTAACTCCAGCAGCACATGTAGCTTGGTCTTTGTTGTGTTTTATGATGAATCTGATGAAAACCACAAATCAAAACACATTGGTTAAGTTAACCTTGATGCTTCATGTGTTGCTGGAGTTTTTAGCTCTTCAGAAGATTGAAATGCCGCCCAGCCGATGACGCTCTTTTCTCAAATTAATTAAAGACACTGAAATTATTATGGTATCTACATTTAGAATTTTAGGAATTTTTTGTCCAGTTTCCTTCTGTGTAATTTTCCAAATAAATTTGTGGTCTACACATCTCCCCAACTGTGCCACTGTTTGTGTTTCCAGGTTAACGTGGCGACCCAGTGTGACCCAGATGAGATCATCGTCCTGTCAGACTCCGAATGACCTTTCACCTTTGACCTCTCACTGCACTGCAAGATACTCCTGGGACTGACTTCCTGAAAGCACCTATTTCCAAGGAGCGTCCTCGTTTGTTGGCTCGTAAGAAGAGGAAAAGTGAGATGAGATTGAAACATAAATCATCAATAAGTTTTTATAAAATGCGCGGCAGCCGCTGACAGGGAGACCTGTGACTTTAGTATCTCACGTCAGTTGGTAACTTATTACCACACAAAAGCCAAGAAACATGTTTTTTATAAATGACCAATAAAATAATTTAGATCTAACATCTACAGGAAAGCCAACATGAGCAGGATGTGTTTTTTTTTTTTTTTTTGGGAATGACCACAGGACTGGGAGGCCTCCTCTTCTTCTTCTTCTTCTTCTTCTGCTGCTGCTGCTGCACCAGAAAACACAGTTTTCATTTTCTCAGAGCAGAGAAACATCAGTTGATGTCGGCCTTTTGTTTTTGCTCTGAACACAGAGCTAAAATCACTTCTCTCGGGATGACTGTCCCTGGACTTGAACCCTGAACTGTAGTTATTGTGCTTTAGGTAAGAAACCAGTGCCTGAAAACATGAACTGTGGAGTCGGACTTTCGGCCCAGACGGGAAGTTTCTGTTTTCACAGACACTCGACTGGCGGGAGCTACAACAGCTCACTGCCGGTTTGTTTACATTTTTATATTTCTATGGTATTTCTTTCATAAAGCAGGGGGAGGCGGTGTCGGTGTTAGAGGAATATCTCAGATGACACTGTTTTACGTGCTGTTGCTATTTATGATGTGTTTTGAGTGAGTGAGCGATGTGGTGGTTTGTGCTCTGGTGATGGTGAGAGAGATGTGTGGACTGCAGCAGTGATAATGGAGAACACTGACATTTTTTTATTGTTTCTTTTATGTTTCCCCTCAAACATATTTCTGTTTTCAGGTTTAAAATCAACTCAGTTACTTTCTTCATTCAGACCTCAGCTGTTGGTTTGAATGATTGAAGGATAAGGCCAATATTTTATATTTTCCTTACTGTCAACAAATCTGATGAACTGATTTAACTCTGCATCCAAAGCCTGTTAAATATTATTCCTCTGAGCCATAGAAACCTATTAAAACCTGTTAAAACACATCTGTGAGCCACACTGTTGTACTGGGGGACATGCTCCTTTATTACCATGAAAACACACACTGGGTTATTTTGATTAATTCCCGCACACATCATTCTGATGCCCCAAATACTCGCTAGAGCACCAAGTGTGGATTAATCCGCCACTGAAAATAGTCCCCAACAGCTGCACTGTTTTCTCTTTTTTGAATAATCTTTGCTCAAAACTAGTATCCAGCTGCTTTATGGTTTTTTTTTCTCTTTTTGAAACTATGTATTTGTGACTCATTTTAAAGGTTTACATCTGCAGTGGGAGCAGTGGGTTTGGAGCTGAGAGTGTGGAGAGACGGACGAAGACGCGCTTGGTTTTTCATCTTGTTGACAGTAAGGAAAATACAGAATACTGCCCAGGCTTCTCCTTAAAATGTTTCCTCGTGATTCTGATTCATCTCAGAGTGAAACACGTTAAGTATCTGCGTTAATGCATCTCAGATAGAGATGAGTCTCACCATGACCCTGATGAACTCTGCCCGGCACGGATAACTACATCCATTCACCAGACAAAGATCAGAACCACATCCGTTCAGATGAATTACTTTAAAGGTAAAAATGTGAATGATTTTTTTTTTTTATTAAAGAATGAAGTCCTGCTTCATTCTGTCATACACTATGATTCACTGTCATACAAATAATTTTTCAGTTGTGTTTGTTCATCTTTTCATGCTTGTGCCCTCCTGATAATGCACTGGGTCTTCAAATAAATTTAAACCATTCAAGTTAAACATTTCTTCTTCCCTGTCAGATTGAAAATAAAGTTTGTTTCATTTTTTCTAGTAGTGGTTCTTATGTGCAGTGTTGGGCATTGCTGCACATCTGATCTCCAGAATTTTTTTTTTTTTTTTTTTGTGGCCAGTATGCACATGTTTTTTATCCTTAAGCAATTTTCCCACTTTTATTAAATTTTACCACATAAATGAAATGATATTTTGGGGTGAGTGCTCTCTTCAGAGTTAGTAGAATGTAGACCTGGAATGTAGTTATCGTAGCTACGTCCTGTCGGGCCTCATTTATGCAGAGGAGTGATACATCATTCACTGTGAATTTTTTTCTCTCTTTAATTTTTTATAAAATAAATGATAGATTTTGTTATGTACGGCCTCTGTGATTTGGATTTCTTACCTGTTCTTGAACTAAATATATAATAAAAAACTGTATTTGTGTAGCATTTTTCATAGACAGGATGCAGCTCAAAGTACTTTAACAAATATAAAAGAAGAAAGGGAGTTCAGAGAAGGAAATCACTAGAGGAAAAAATGAATAAAATACAATAAATAATAGTTGCAAGAATGAATACAGCGAGAAAAAAAACTCAAAGAGCTAATTAAAAGCTAAATTGAACAGGGATGTTTTCAGTTATTGTTTAAGCCCTTTCTTGGGAGGGTTTTCCACAGTTCAGGTGCATAATGGATGAAGGTCGGCTCCTCAGATTTATCCTGGGAGACTTAGAACAAAAACAATAATAATAATAATAATAATAATAATAATACATTTTATTTGTATTGTGCTTTTCTTGACAAAGTTAGAAAGTGCTGTACTGCAAATAAAACAAAAGGAAACCAAACATCATAAAACAGAAGTAAGTTAAATGATAATGTGAGTTGTCCGTGTCTTTAGTGAGTTGTAAGACAGTGAGGATGCTGCCTGCTGTGGAGGATCTACAGGCTCGGGAAGTGAAAACTGCAGATGAATCTTTATTTGTCTCCTCTGGTTGATTTTCTGCTCACTCCACTGTTTTAACCTTCACAGTTGTCGCTAGTGGCCATCAGCTCATGGGACCAAACATCCTCAACGAGTTCCTGCAGTGAGATTTATAGATTTTAGATTTGGATGAAAGAAAAGTTGAGTCAGTGCATCTGCAGTTGTAGCTTCTTTGTGTTACTGCAATATTAATAAACAGCAAATTAATAATATTAATGCTGCTGTTGCACAATTGTAATTTTCTGTGCATATAGAGATGTTTACTCTGCAGCAGCACTCTCACCTGTCCAGTGTCAGTCAGGCCTAAACCTGCATGAGAGACGAGATCAGATCAGTGATGGCTCAGTTTCATTTCTACATTGATCAGAAGTTGTTGCAAATGTTCCAGGTAGTTATTAACCTGAGAGTCTAACATGGAGTTAGTGATGTTTCTGAGGCTTTTCCACCCTCAAGGTCAAAATCTGACAGGAAACATAAAATATTCTATTACCCCCAATATTATAATAATATATGTATACAGATGTGCAACATCAGGGTAATTAAATATTTATTGATGTTTCTAAACTTGAACAGAGATTAAAAAAAAAAACAGACAGTCAGTTATTTGCACCAAATAATTTATTAATCCATTATTTCTGATACAGGGCAGAGGTGAATATTGATGTACTGTAGTTTCTTACATTATTAATACCACTCAGGATTTACATAAAAATGTCTATTGACAACTGTCGTTTTCTATTCAACAATCAACTGGTCAATCAGAGGACATGTAAGAAGTTGTGAAATGTATAAAAAATAATAAAAATACCTCAGTCTAGTTTTCAGCAGCAGCAGCTTTGACCCTTCCCTCTTCATATTTCTCTTAATGAAGGAACGTCCAGCTCCTCTATCGCTCTCTGAAGTAAGACGCAGTGATAAAGACGTCGTCTGTTGTTGGTCAGAAACAGGTTGATGTGTTGGTGCAGGAGACAGAACAATACATTTAAAAAAAACACATATTGTGAATCTTTTATTAAGTATAAGACGTGTGCAGCCTGGAGTCAGAGCAAGGAGCCTGGTCAGGGGCCCCTCAACCACCACGGGGGCCCCTAAAGAAATGGTGAATTCTCTTTGGTTTTTCATTTATTTTGTCATAAATTAAGTATTATATGAGAAGGTGTGCTTACTGATTCGGACATTTTAATATCACGAGGCTTTATACTGAATTTTTAGACCATAATAAATCACTATAGCAAATTCAGGATTGTTTTTTGTAATTTTTCTATTTGCACCTTACATGAGATGAACAACACAGAACTGGTGTTGACGTCACAAAAGACGACTTTTTGATCATTTTAATTGTGATCATTTGTCATTCTTGCGGTGCACAGTTGCATATTATAAAATTAAGTCTGAAAAAAAAAGGAAATGAAAAATCAAACTCTACTGAAGCCAACAAAGCCTCCGGAGCAGTTTGCACAACAGTTAAATCTGACCCCAGGTGTTGGACTGACCAGCTGCACTTTCTTCAGTCACTGATAAATGATTCTGTTTTCTCTTGTTTATCAGGAATCACTCACAGGTAGAGACTTCAGCCTCCTCTCAACACAAACCTCTGTCTCCTCATGTTCTTGTGTTGAGTGTAAATGTACAAGTGAATGTGCTTGTCCTGTTCCCAGACGTTCACTCAGTGAGTTATTTAGACGCATGTTTAAAAGCTTTAGTGTCGACACTTCAGATGTTTTACTCCACATCTAAGAAAAGACGTGTCTCACACATTCTGCTCTCATGAACCTCCAGCGGTTCCTCTGCACTTCTGCACACACACAGATGTGAAGCAGATCCATAGAGGAAACACAGGAGGTCACACTCCACAGGTCACTGAGCCTGAAAAGCAAAAGCCAACAGTCCTGTCACTCAGGCCGAGCTCCAAACCCGCGTATAAAAACACCCAAACCTGCAGCCTTCACAGAAGGTGACACATCCAGAGCCTCCAGGAAACTGCAGAACGAAAACATCTGTCCAACGAAAGCAAAATGTTTCAGAGGTTCGTGTGACTGAAGTATTTCCTTCAGGTCTGTTTGGTTAAAGTGTGTGAAACAATAACACAGCTACGTATCTTCACATTATCATCACACTGCTGCAGGTGGATCATCATCTCCATCATCTGTTAACACCAGAGCCAGCTGTGACCACAGGGGGGCGCAGCAGTGAGGCACCAGAACAAAAAACTGCTGGACTCTATTTCATCACAGATAACAAAATATTTTTTATCTTGTTTTCTCTGATTTACTCTGAACTTTGTTTAATTATGTTGTTTTTCTTTTGAAATGGATCCAATTTTACATGTAGGTTCAATCTGAGCGGGATGAACAGCACATTATTAAAACTAATGTTACAATCCAAAGTATTTCACTCAGCAGTAATAATGAAAAAATAACTAGATACACTTCCACAGTATAAACTACTGCTTTTCTTGCAGGCCTTCAGCTGGTCGAGACAGTATGTGAGAGGAGATTTTACCACTAAAAACAGACCATGTGGCAGCAAACAGTGAGTCTGTAAGTTTATGAAACAGAAAAATGTTTTGTACCAAACAAAAATAAGAAATAAAGAAGAAGACAGGCCACGTTTGAACTTTAATAAGTCTTTTTGAGCATCAGTGTTTCTCTCTGGTTACCTGCAGTTTAACACACAACCTGTGCACTGACATGTAATGTTGATGAAACTGTGTTTAAAGTGTCGCAGCACCAGACAGTTGGTCTGTTTCAGAATCGTGTCGGTGCGGCAGGTTTTGTTCAACGTGCTGGTACAGGCTCCTGCACCTATTTGGCAATGTCACACTCTCAAACATGTCGACACACACGAGAAGAAAAACACAACCTGTTCTGTGTTTTACTGGAAAAACAAAGGCAGCATCTGTGGTGAATCACCCGGTCAGTGTGTCTTTTCAGTAGTTGTACTAGTACCTGTTCACTATGGTCCCTAAACGCATCACACAGCAGTGATATTATAACTACAACAGTCCCAGAACTAAAGGTGTCTTTAAACCACAGCAGGGTCCAAAACAACAGGATGTTTGAACTATGAGGTTACATTTCTATAAACACACCTGTGTTTTCATCATCATCATCATTATCATAATTTAGTTTTATTGTGACTAAACAAAGATGAACTACAAGCCCTGAACTCCCAAAAGTAAACTGGCACAAATACTGTCCCCAGGTATTTATTCAGCAGTGGTAAAGCTTGGCTACTATTAGTAGGGTTTCAATCATTGATTATTTCATTTTAATTTAAATTTTTGTTTTTTGACGGTGGTGGTGGTGGGGGGGGGGGTCATATTGTTTACATAATGTCTAAAACAATGACTAATGCTCTTTGGAAGATAGACTCCTGATCATTTATTCATCATTAATATTAATATTGATTGAGCATAATTTTCTCTGATCTAAAGATTTGCACTAAATTTACATTAATTTACGCTGATAAAATCAAGCCAATCAACCAATATGAACATGAAATGTTATTATTAATTTAGTCATTTTTAATTTAATAATTTGTTGAGCATCTAAACTGTCACAGAATAACTTTCTGTGCATCAGCAGGTCAGTTAGTAGCTCAACAATAACTGACCATAACCACTGTTACGCAATATGTTTTCAATTGTATTAAAGAAACATGATACTCAGGATGTTTGACAAGTCACTTTTTTACTTTTGTATTTTCATGGAATTAAAGTTTTCTTCAGGTAGGTCAAAAAATCAAATCAAACCTGAATCAAATCTATCACTCTGGACTTGTAAAGAATGAAAACCTGTATCTTCTGATTCAAAGTACCAGGACCATGACCACGTTCACATCCAGGACCAAAACAGGGACAGGTGTGGGACCAGAAGCACAACCACTGCTGAGAAACACCAACAGAGAGGGAAACACTGCTTCGCTCCTCTAGCAATGCAGAGAGGAAACGTCTCCACACTGAGGAGCTCCTGGGAGGTCAGGACCTGCACGACTCAATCCTGCCTTTAAAATTATTGCAAGAAGAAAAAAAAAGCCACCAGTGGAAAACATTAGAATCTAAAACAACACAAAGAAGAAACAAAATGCTGTCAATGAAAAAGATGTGACTTGTTTTTGTGCATAACAGCTACTGCTTTTCAACTGGGTCCAGACCTTGTTTAAGGAGGAGGAGGAGGTATACTCACTATACACTGTATAGCTTCGATAAGAAAACCATCTGCCATCCCGACACCCCCCTGATGCTCCCCCTGAAGAGCTGCACCACAGGTTTACATCATTTCTGATGAAAACCAAAACCAGACGGCAGCGACTGCATCACTTTTTAAAGTTAGTATCTGTTCCTGGTCTGATGACCTATAGCTCTATATACAGTAAGAATAAAATTCTCCTCAAAGCACGAGAACTCTGTGAAGAATAAAGTAAGACAGTGACAGCAGGTAAAAGCAGCAGAACCGCTGAATGAGAAGCAGCCGAGAGACAGAACTGCTCCCTGTCACACGTCGGGGGGCCTTCAGGCTTCCTGTGTGAGGAGGGTCAGTCACTGTGATCCCAGCATCCTCTAAAACAACATGGCAGTGCTGACGGGTTGTTACACTGAGGCAGGAAAAGATGTATCGCTGCTGCTGTGAGGATTTAAGATAATAATAAAAACAAAAACACACAAATCTGCGATGTTTACTTCTTTGAGAGTTTGGTTGAGTCTGACTGAGCTTCGACGCTTTGAAATCTGTTAACATAAATCAAATCTTTTCCTTCCTTTCCACATTCTCCTGCAGTTTTGTGTTTTTAAAATCTGATCACAGCAATAAATCACAATACGATACCGCAGAAAATCACAGCGATAGAACAGCCATTTTTCTACTCTACTGATACTATAATGTCGCCACAGAAGGTAACAGTTGGTGAAGCACTGTCTTTTCATTTTTGGTTTCCTCTCCACACGCACACATTCTTCCACCAACCCAAAGAAAAATAAACTTTAATAACATCTTGGATATTTAAAACGATAGCTTACTCACTGAGACAAAAGGTCCATGTTTTTTAATGAGGCCACTTTTTGGAGGCAAAGTTGCCTGAAGTCTTAGCGGGACAGGAACTGCAGATAACTTCAGATGGCATCAGAAACTTCACACAACAGTCGACTGGAGTCTCAAAGTCCCATTTTTCTGTAAACACCTACAGGTTCTTGCGGTTGTGTGTCCAACGGGAGCCTCATCTGACTTCTTCCTGCTTCAGGTGCTGAGTGACGGCAGGTCGGAGTGTTTCTGAGGAGCACCGCGCGTCTTCCAAGTTTACAGTGTTTCCAAAACAGCAGCAGGAACCAGGAAGTCGACTGTTACCTCACCAAGAGGCGCCCGTTGGACATAACGCACAATTCTGGTTTAAGTCACGCTGCTGTCATTGGCACTGACTTCACACACGTCTTCGTCACACACGCTCCGACCCAACCCAAGACCCCCGAACATCCCAGAGCCCTGACCCTGACCTGGACTCTGACAGACCACCCCCAGAAGCGCCCCCGCCGCGGCCATGTTGTTGCTCAGAGCAGCGCTGCCGCTGTTGCTCACACTGTTGCTGCTGCTGCTACTTCCTGCGGCTGCGACGCCGCCGTGCTGCGGCGACAGAACAGCGCCGGACAGATGTGGAGAAGACACAGACACTCCTCCTCTCCCTCCTCCTCCCAGAATATTACCCTGACCTCCCTCCCCTGCAGAGAGGAGGAGGTGAGGGGAGGACATCAGGTCCGGCCCGTCCTCACCTCCGCCTCCCCCTCTTCTCCCTCCCTCGCTGCCGCTCCCCCCCTCCCCGCTCTCGCCCAGCCCGCTGCGCCTCTCGCAGTGTGAGCGGTGCCTCATGAAGCTGTCGCGCCACATGAACTTCTTGCCGCAGCCGAGGCAGTCGTACGGCTTGAGGCCCGTGTGCGTCTTCATGTGCTCTGTGAGGTGATGCTTCATCTTGAACTTCTTGGCGCAGACGGGGCAGTGGAAGGGCCTCAGATCCAGGTGCATGTTGATGTGGCGGTCCCTCATGCTCTTGTGGGTGAAGGTCTTACCACAGTGGCACATAAACACTTTCCCTGAACCCCCCGTGCTGCTGTTGCTGCCACCGCTGCCTCCTCCGCCTCCAACCCCCCCGCTGTCCATACCATCAACTCCCAGTGCGCCCTGCACCGACAGGTGGACCGCACCGTGCTCCAGACCGGGGCCTTTGAAGGAGGTTGCTCCAATCATTCCTCCCGCCATCCCCAGGGGAGGGGCGGCACCGTCCAGAGAGAGTCCGGAGGCCTGGCTGTAGAGGAGGATCTGGTTCCCCTGCATGTCCAGGGGGAAGAGCTGGGCCCGGGCCGTGGCCGCAGACTGAACCTGGCCCAGCAGCGCTGAGACGGCGCGGTTAGCGCTCTGGCTCTGACCTGCAGCGCTGTCGTGAAGGTGCTGCGCTAACGTCTGCTCCATCAAACTGCCTTCAAACTTGAGGTAGTCTTCTGAAGACTGGCAGTAGTCCATCTGGAGACAGACAGGGGGAGCAAACTTCAGCTGGAGCAAACAACACAAACCTACTTGAAGAGACGATTTTCTGGGATCTGCGACATCCGGACACTTTGCAGAACTGTAAACGGGATTTTACACCATATTCTGCAGCCGGTGTCTCTTATGCATGCATCCAAATTAAAAAGTTCCTAAATTAAAATATATATATAATTCCTTTGCACGTCACCCAGGTTCAGATGGCTGTACTTCGGTCTCCCCTGGAGAGAGAAGCTGCCTAAGTTTGAGCCTTGCAGTGCACAATTTGAAACCTTTGGTGCTCTCCTGTGGTCGTATGAAAGAAGACACTGTAGCAGTCTTCACCAGGCCTGACTCTGCTTATGAAATTATTACATAAAAGCTGTTAAAAGTGTCTGTCAGCTCACCTGTGAGTCCATGTCGTTCTCAGCTCTGTTTCCCAGCTCGGCCGAAAGGCTCCTGACGTTGGAGATGTTGAAGTCGCTCCTCTCCCTCTCTCTGGCCAGCTCCACCTCCCTCTCGTCCTCGTCCTCCTCGTCCTCTCCCCCCTCCTCCCCGGACACGACGATGAGGTCGTCGTCCTCGGTGCGTTCGGTTTTCACCACCACCCACTGTTTACGAGGCATGATACTGGGCTGGCTGTAGGTGGGGCGCTTCTGTGGAGGCAACGCGGAGTCCTCCCCGTCCTTTGATTGAGATGTTTCACATTATAAAGCAGTTATCATAAGATATCGGGTCTTTGCTGTATCTTAATTTATTGTTTCAAAAGTGCTGCATCAAAAAAGACTAAAAGACCAAAGCTGTGTTAAAACCACAGACTGTAAATAAAGATGGACGTAGCCTCTGAAGAGCGATTCTGAAGCTCAGAGTGGGCTGCTCCACCGTCGCCATCTTGGCAGCACCTGACTCCACCTAACTCCAGGCCAATCCAAAAATGGGCAAAGAGGTGGGGCGTGTGTGGAGCCCAGAGTTTGGTGCATGTATACGCTCACTCACCTGTCCCCTAATCTATGTTCTACTCATGACAATGAAATTACATCTATTCATCAATGGTAGAATACTGCATATCAATTATCGACAGACAAAAATTGATTTTGAATAAATTTCAAAATAAAAGGTTTTTATGTATTAGCGTCAGTTGCTCACACTCACCTGATAGGAAGAAACACCGAAGCTGTCGCTGACCCCGACTTCCTGCTCCGACACTGAGCTCACTTTCTTCCTCCTCCCGCTGCCTCCTCCTCCTCTTCCTCTCTTCCTTTGGTGGTACAACACCTCCTCCTCTTCCTCCTCCACTTCATCCTCCTCTTCCTCGATGAGAAAGGCCTCCTCTCCTCCCGATGGGGTGCAGTAGCTGGGGGTGTTGCTGGACCCACCTCCGTCCGCCGAAGCCCCGGCTGCGGCTGCTCCGCTTCCCCCAAAGCTGCTCCCGTCCCTGGGGCTGAAGTAGTTGGTGCTGCTGGGAGACTGGCTCTCGCTGACTGACGGGCGGCTGGGAGGTTGGGAGGCTCGCTGGGGCTCGTTGGACCCCACGACCTGAGCTTGGCCGCCACCGATGCTGCCATCACTGCCAGCTTCATTACCACCAGCAGGACCACCGTCACCATTGCTGCTGCTACACCCAGGGTTCGCTGACCCCCCACCTCCTCCCACACTGGCTCTGTCCTGCACGCCTCCTCCTCCGCCGCCCCCTCCTCCCGCGGCGGCCCGTCCCTCCTTCAGCAGCTCGGTGCACTTGTCCACGATGTGCCACATCTGCAGGACGCTGCCCACCGTGAGGTAGTTGACGATGTCCTCGCGTAGCATGCGGAGCTGCCCGGTGTAGGCGCAGCTCAGCACGCTCTCGAAGGCCAGCGGGTCCATCACCGCCGGGATGGAGACCGTGGACATGTTCTTCAGGAGTACCTGCAGACGGATGAAGAAAATGATACCACAGCAACACATTTATCAGTCTGCGATGATTTGTCCTGTCTCCTCCCTCTCTCTCTCTTGTCAAGGTGGAAATTCACCTGCTGGTCACAGTCACAAGTCTCAGACAGGTAACCGGGGCCTGACACAGCCTCCCTCCTGTGAACCTGCCGGATGCTGTCGTGTTGGTTTTTACACCATATGAAGTTCTGCAGGTTCAACCCAAATAATCCAACCTCCCACAATCAAAGACATGCACATAAAAAGAAACACAACTTCACTGATTGTTGCTCAGATTACAAACAGGAGCTTATCAGGTTACTTCAGTAGAATAACTCCAACTGTGACGTCTTGTTTTACTCTTTAACCTAATTTGTCGGGACAAGAGGCTCCAGACCGGCGTCCCAGTCTGTGATCAGTAAATATTAAAACAGTATTGAAACAGTTCACAGACTGACTCACAATAAACAATGAGGATATAATATTAAACTTAGCTGAAGGAAATGTTGAAATGTTGATATTATTATTATTATAATGAATCTAAGCTCCGTGAAGTTGTCTGTTTTGTTTTATGTTAGATTCTGTGTCTGAACCTCTGTAGTTCTTCTGAGTGAATATGATTTTGTGGCACATTTTCTTCCAAGGTCCAGACCAGAAATGACTCCATGGAGCTTTTATGTGTGCAATCATGCCGACTAGAAAACATCACATCTCTGTCATTCATCAGTTAGGCTGGTTCCTAGTGGTGAGATGACAGCACGCCGCTCCCACCTGGTCATGGAAGTATGGCGAGGACGCGGCCAGGACGCAGCGGTGGGCCTTAAACACGTGTCCCTGGACGTGGATGGAGAGGTCACAGAGCCTGCCGTCCTCCCTCTGTCGGTTCAGGCTGTCCAGCACCGAGGCCTGAGCGCTGGGGAAGCACACCTGCACCATCGAGCCAGATGTGTCGCTGGGAGCTGAGCTGCTGCTGCAGCTGCCCACTTCCACGGGCAGAGACTGCATCTGGGGGCAGAACAACCTTCATGAGTTTCTGTCCAGGCCACAGCTCAGTCTGATGTAGGCATGTGAAATAAAACTTGAAACAATAACCTGAGGATGTTCTGATAATGTGTAACCATGTCTGTTTAGGTATGAAAAAGATCACCTGTTTAAAGGTCACATGACTGCCATTCTCTATAAAATTTACTTTTTTTAAACTAAATTCCTCTGTGGTGGTAATTTAGGAAAAATTGTGAATTCAGGGTATTTTAAAATGATGCTATGACAGTAAAACCAGTGCAAACTAATACAAAAGACCTGCTTTTTAAATATTCAGTTTTTGTTATAAGATATTTTACAATTATGTTGATTATTTTCCTGATTAATCCATTAATTCTTTATTCTATAAAACATCAGAAAATAGAGAAAACCCAGTTTACCAGAGTCATCAAATGTCACAATGATATAAAACAGAGAAAAGCACCAATTCCTCACATTGAAGAAGCTGCAACCAGAGAATATGAACAATGATTTTGTTAAAAACTGACTCAAAACAAATCAATCAATTATTAGAACAGCTGCTGATTGATTTTCCATCAGTCACTTAACTAATCGTCGCGGCTCTAGTTTTGATTGAACTCCCTGGTTATTTTGGAGGCTGTAGTTTGAGCTGTTGTTACAGTTTCTGATATATTTACTCCAGTCTGGACAAAATATCAGAAACAGCTCTCAGTGTATATGAGAGCTCCAGAATAAAGGATAGGTGAACATTTAATTATGATTTATAACACACTATAATGTGGTTGTGAGCAGATACAAGTGTTTATTAATGTATTTGTTAAAAACTATAACTTCTATTGTGGAAACCTGCAGGTGGAGGCGGCTGCATTCCAGGTGAGCGACACTATGGTAAAACGCAGCTGTAATAATATATCGTGATGAACAGCTAAGATGCTTGCAGCTGCATTAAACTGATATAAAACATTTAGTGAACATTGATATAGTGCTGATGGGCTTAAAGTAAAGTTTTTATGAGACAAAAACAGCTGATGACACCTGATAACTTTGTGCTGCTCTGACTCAGACGTGCATGAGAGACGGTGAAGGCAGAGAAAACAGATCAGAGATCAGTCAGAGATCAGTCAGAGAAGACTGTCTGACTGACCGACACTTCAAGACTCTTAATTCAACTTAATTCAGTGAGTCCAGCTTCAGGCCGACGAGCAGCTGAAGACCTGAGGTGTGTGTCTGTTGGATCTGAGTCTCTGTCTGTCCCTGTCTCTGTCAGTCTCCGTCTGTCTCCGTCTGTCTCCGTCTGTCTCTGTCTCTGTCTGTCTCAGTCTCAGTCAGTCTCTGTCTGTCTCTGTCTGTCTCAGTCTCAGTCAGTCTCCGTCTGTCTCAGTCTCCGTCTGTCTCAGTCTCTGTCTGTCTCTGTCTCAGTCAGTCTCTGTCTGTCTCAGTCTGTCTCTGTCTGTCTCCGTCTGTCTCAGTCTCCGTCTGTCTCAGTCTCTGTCTGTCTCTGTCTCAGTCAGTCTCTGTCTGTCTCAGTCTGTCTCTGTCTGTCTCAGTCTGTCTCTGTCTGTCTCCGTCTGTCTCAGTCTACGTCTGTCTCAGTCTGTCCCTGTCTGTCTCAGTTTGTCTCTGTCAGTCTCCGTCTGTCTCAGTCTCCGTCTGTCTCAGTCTCTGTCTGTCTCTGTCTCAGTCAGTCTCTGTCTGTCTCAGTCTGTCTCTGTCTGTCTCCGTCTGTCTCAGTCTCCGTCTGTCTCAGTCTCTGTCTGTCTCTGTCTCAGTCAGTCTCTGTCTGTCTCAGTCTGTCCCTGTCTGTCTCAGTTTGTCTCTGTCAGTCTCCGTCTGTCTCTGCACTGGTTGTACTTAACAACAACACAACGGCAGCTACAGGAAAACTCACATCAACACGGTCAGTTTGCACCTGGCTCCCAGACAGAGCAACACACCTGTGTCCACACACACACACACACAGACACAGACACAGACACACACAGACACAGACACACACACACACACAGACACACACACACAGACACACACACACACACACACACACACACACAGACACAGACACACACAGACACAGACACACACACACACACAGACACACACACACAGACACACACACACACACACACACACACACACAGACACAGACACACACACACACACAGACACACACACACACACACACACACACACACACACACAGTTTTTGTTGACAAGCTACAGGAGCAAAAGCTGTTGCCTGGAAATGAAGCTGACGTTGTTGTGGAGATGTTTATCCGACACACACACAGACACACACACACACACACACACACACACACAGACACACACACACACACACACACACACACACACACATCATGCCGTTACAGATGTGGCGTTAGCCTGCTAGCTAGCTCTCACGTCTGGCTAACAGGAGAAATAAATAAATAAATAACTAACTAACTAACTAACCGACCTCACCTCGCCGCCTCAGCCGGCGGCTCCCCGGTCACACTGCGGTCTCCGGCCGGGCTCGGGGCGGCGGGTCCCGCAGCTGGAGCCGCATCTTCCTGAACGATCCTCCGGCTGAAGCTCCGCAGCGCCGCGTCGCCTTTAACGGGCTCCCAGACAGACGAGCCAGACTTCGGCCGACACAAAATAAATGAAATAAATAATCACATAAACACGTTCACACAGGCCGTGGGTTTCACTGGTGGTCATATAGTAGCTTAAAGGGTAATTTATAATAAGAAATTATCACATTGAGGCGCTTTATAATTTTATTTTACATTAACCAGCACAAAGAAATGATCCTTGTCTTATATTTCTCTGAAAATTGTCACGTACACGGTAAATATAGACTCAGATGGCAGTTTATCATGAACATCTGGCTGAAACTTATACAACAGCAACATGTCTGCTTTATGCAAACAGGTGTTTCTGTTATTTTGTCCACTCCATTTATATCAGTGACAGTAAATAACTCACACATCTCTGCACAATAAAACAGTCCAGCACAAACTGCATCCTTCAAACTGATCATAAAGTTCAATCAACGCCTACACATCTAACACTGGTTCAGTAACAAGCCTGCTGTAGGGGACTGGCCAGGTGTACCTAATAAACAGCCACCTCAGTGCATCCTGATTAACATTTGATCTCCATCATTCTCTTAATCTGCTTTCATGTAAATCTTATAGATCCTACAAATACTGCACAGTAAAATTAAACTCTAAAAGAACCGCTGATTATGCTGCTGACCTTTAAAGTGCATCATCTTCTGTTCAATGAACACAATCTGACTAATGTGAGTTAATCTGGTTAAACAATGAACATCCATCCTTTGCCACTTCTACACAAAGAACCAGACTCTTCATCTTTCCTCAGCATAATGAAGTCGGCCTTCCTAAGCAACTTCAACCTGAAATAAAGGCAACAGGACACTGACACTGGGAGATTGGATTTATCACAAACACATTTACTATAAAAGTCTCCATAACGTGGATTTCATTTAGTGGAATAAACAATAACCAATTTAAAAAAAAAAAAATAACAAAGGTACATTCAAAAATTCAAAAACACTGTAGTATACTTTGGAAAATGGACATGAATAATGTATACAAGATTAGCCACAATGTGCTTGGAAATAAACACAAGGAGGCTCAGGAAACACAAGCAGCCCATCTACTGAATGTCTTTATTATTACAGTATGTTGGGCCCGAGGGTACAGACGGAAAAATGAAAAACGATGACCACTTATCACCAAAAGTGTCAAAAAGAGGGAAAAAAAAAAAAAAAAATCAAGAAAAACCATACATGACAGTATCAGTTTACTTACACTGAAATGATTTTCAATTATTGCTAGGTTATATGCAACACACCATATTTGAATTGAAAACAAAGAAAAAATAAAATATGATGCGCCTAATGGAGATTAAACTCTTGACTAGTTACCTCATCAGTCAAGAGCTCGAGAGCCGTATGTGTTTTAAAAAATCTGACTAGAAACATGCATATGTACACATCCACTTGATTTACACAAAGATGTAAGAATGTTTAAAAGCCTTTGTTAGTGATCACTAATCAAGGCCCTGAGATATTTACAAAAGGAGCTTTTGGTTCTTACTGATGCCAAACAGCACAATGTGTAAGTAAAAGACATAGAACATTTCACACTGTGACCATAAAGTTGGAAATATTAAGAACAATGGTTAGTTTTTTATTTTGTTTGTTTTTTCCACAAGCTTCACTCTACTTCCTGTTGGCACTTGCAGTCCCAATAACACAGTCGTTCACCTGTAAAGAGATCAAATGCAATACAGACATTATGTGTCAAAAATGTTAATGTCACATCAATATGAAAATGAGATTGTTTACAGAGAAACTTCAGAACCAGATCTGAATGGTCCAAATGAAAGTGTGCTGTAAAAACTCTTTTCTCTCCTTAATGCCATTCAACAAATACCACCTCCCCCACAAAGGCAATGTTTATATTTTAGTCAGCTGGTTATCTCAAAAACTTGTCAACAACTGAAATTTTTTGCAGAATGAAAATTTTAACCAAGTATTTTAACCTTGAAAGATGGTACTTAAAAAACCAAAAAAAAAACTTCAGCTTCTTATGTACTTTTCTGAACCAAACAATGTGAGGGAAATGCTAAAAACATCACACAAGACATTGTGAGTTATTGCAAAAGAACAATTTCTCAAATACAAATTAATTTAACATTATGATGAATTTCACTTTATCTACACTTTCACATTGTTTGATTGATGTTACTTGTGTCACCTTTTACCAGCTGTAGTAAAGACACTATACAAACACAGATGCCACTGACCTTGCTGGCAAACCTCAAGGAGTTGAGGGTTTCCCCGAAGCTGTCTGTCTCTGGGGCGATGTTCACAAACATGAGGCTGCGATGAGGAAGACAGAATTACAAATCAGTATAAATTAACACATGAAAATAAAATTAATCAGAATGTCTTCTTTCCTAAATAGGTTTAATTGGGTTAGAATTTAAAGCCAGCGAAAAGATGGTCAATTGGTTAATTTATCTGCCGTAATCTGCAAGGTAACCAACTACTGTCCAATATGAAGGCTGATCTGACTTTGGCTTTTTAAACCAAAGCCCTAACAGTGTACAAATGATTGAAAAGGGCGGCTCTCTGTCCTGAACTCAAGTGACACAACATAACACAGCATGTGTTGGAGTAGACCGCTGGCATCATGGAGCTACACTGATGAGTAACTCACGTTTTGCTGTTTCCTCCCAGGCAGCCCTGCAGAAGGTAGGTGAGCTTGGAGTTTCTGTATGGAACATAGCTCTCCTGAAACACAAACAGAACCAATTCATGTCAAACAAAATAAACAAACACAATTTAGATGCTGTCATCCACAAACCAGGGTGGAAATAAAATATATATCTAACGCTTCTCAGCGGTGTCATTTTTTTATTCCGGGCTCCTGATCACAGACCTTGTTGGCCAGTGCGGTGATGACGATGCCCAGGTTGGACAGGGAGCCGTTGATGGCCGTCATCTCTTTGAAGCGCTCACCCTGAGACTGACTCTTCACCATTCGCTCACTGCCGGCCAAATCAACCAGGCACAGAGTGGCTGTACATATTTAAAAATAAAATAAAACAATCAGAAAAGTTATGCAGGTTCAACAAAAAAATAAACTGAGATGGTGAAATCAAATTATAGAAGAGGAGACCTGACATATACAGAAACTGCTGTGATTTTGGACAAAACATGACAGAACAGAAGACGCTTGTGAGCCACAACAATAATGTTGAGTCATTTATGTATTTTTTTCCCCATTTCTCACAGAACTGATGCCCAATTAATGTTTTGATATTCTACAAGCCAAGCCACAGTTCTGATACTGGCATAATCAGTGAGCTCATACTCACACTTGCATTTGACGTCCCTGCCAGCATTCACCCCCTCGATATCCAGCTGGAAGACTGAATGGGAGCGAGATGAGCGGTCATTCTGGGCTGTCTGGGCTGTGGAGCGATTCTGATTGGCCAGGGCAATCAGACCGAGAACCTGGGGGGGTTGGGGGTCAGAGAGGAGCTTTACTTTAAAATGGTATATGCATAGTCAATTATTCTTATGTACCTGTTTTCCAATTTCAAAATGAATTAGCTCAACTCTGGTGCAATATAAGGTTAATTTTTTAAAGTTTTTTTAAGATATGCAGGTTATGTTGCTAATCATCATGTAATTTAAGCAACAGAGACTTCTGCCTGCCATACCTGATCCTCGTTGGAGACCTTTTCGTAGGTGAGGTTGGTGATTGTCACCTCGTTGTTGGCTGACTTTCGGATCTCATGCTCAGGCCTCTTGCTGGCCTTGCCAGTGTAGAGGAGATCTCTCAGGGTCTCGTTGTAGATTTCAACAAAGCTCGCTGTGAAGGTGAACTGAGGGAAAACAGAGATTGTTGTGTTGTGTTGGCTGGTATTAATAGTTGCACAAAGAGCATGAATCTAGAATAGTGTGAAAAAAATGCCAAAAGAAAAAACATGGTGGACCAGTGAATGGCACTGTTGCATCATAGGAAGAAGGTACTGGGTCTGACACCCAGTTTGGCTGAGGCCTTTCTGTGTGGATGTTCTCCTCGTGCCTCCAGGTTTTCTCCCACAGTGAGAACTCTGAATTGCCCATAGATGTGAACGGTTGTTTGTCTCTATATGCCCACCCTGTGATGCCTAGGATAGACTGGCAATCTGTCCTGATACACCTTTATGCTCACCCAGTGTCAGCTGGGATGGGTGTATGGATTTGTTTTTTCTATTTCTAGTATTTGATACTATTGGTGACATCTTACAAAGAAAGTACAATAGAAATTCATTACAATATTATTGGGTAAAGTTATCAGTAGCTGCAGCCATTGTGTGATTCCACAAGTATACACATATTTAATGGCAGGATTTAACAGAGTTGTAATTTCATAATATTAAAGAATTTCCAAGTAACAAACAAACTATTGAAACTACTGAAATTAAGAATTAAAATATGTTACAACTTCAATATGGATAAAAAAGGATTTATATTTTCTCAGAATACAGTAGGAAAAGTTTATTTTGAACTCAGTTACCTCCTGCCCTGTATACACTCACATGCATGACCGTACACACTAACCTCCCAGCCTTGTGCTCCCAGCTTCTCTGCTGCTTTGAAGATTTGCTGCACGCCTCTGGGAATGACACCTCTGCTCTCATCAAACTCGTCTCCCTCCATGGTGTACGTCTTTCCACTTCCTGTCTGGCCGTAGGCAAAGCAGCAGACGTTGTAGCCGTCCAATGCTGACTGCACCAGCAGAGAGATCTCCTCAAAGACCTGAAAATGAAGCATCATGAAATTTATTGCTTTAGCTGGACAAAGTAAAATACGTACATAAACAGAACAGTATATAGAGTATATAGTTTACCTCCTGTTGTGAAGCCTGGGGACCAAACACCTTGTCAAAACTGAAGTTGTAATTCTTCTGAGTGTCTGCAGTTTTGCCTGTGTGAGACTGAAAAGCAGAAGATGGCTGAATTTAGTCTTTTAGTTTGAGATAAGCTTATACAAACAAAGGCAAATGTTTCTGTCTGTCAATTGTTCTTTAAGCTGCACTGTCCATCACTTGGACACTGACACATACGTTTGTTATGATGACTTTGATATGCGACTCATTTAGATCCTGCTGTTCTTTCTTTTCCACAAAGTATTTCACGGGTTACACAGTGAAGACATGGAGACATGAGATACCTTCTACTACACCCTGCAGAAAAAAAAGAATAGTTTCCCTAACTACAAACATTTGAGGGTTCTGGTAGACCGACAGGATTCTCACCTCCTCTGTCTTGGCCAGTGTTATCGTCTTGTTGTCACTGGCTGGGAGCTGGATGTGCTTGCTGAGCCCTCCACCCACCAGTGGTCGCACTCTGCAAAAGACCCTGATATTGCCCTGCATGAGAAAGATGATGGACAAATTAGTCTCATTTGTCAGAGAGAAGTTTGTGGTTTTCACCGTTAAATGCTAACGACACAACACCTTACAAAAATTATGACGAAATAAAAAAAGCAAAAGGACCCAGGTGTGTTCCCTAATGTAGTCAGAATAGAAGCAGGACTTTGAAGGAAATCGTTAACCCAGCAGATGGATCAGCTAAAAGGCCTTAAGGCTGCTGTAACTGGGCTGTGCTGCACTGGGTAACTCACCTTGAGCTCCTGAATGGTATTGTGGAGCCGCCTGCGCTCCATTTCCCCTGCATGAAGCTCGTCCCTTTGCTGTGCCACCGTCTCTTTGAGACAGCGGACCTCCTCCTCTGTGTCTCTGAGGGTCGCCTGCACCCGGGCCAGAGTTGACTCCTGTACCGAAAGCTTCATCTGGAGTGAAAAGAAAGAACAACTAAGAATGTGGTCTTTTCCCAAATCTGACCATCATATTTATTTTTATCTTAACTTCTTGATTGGATTTCAGGAAAGTAACTTTAACCTTTCTTGATTCAATGCCCAGTTATTTGCTAGAATTAACAACAGTCTTGAATAAATACACAAGTAAAGTATGGCAATGGACCCTTGGCAGGTCAAGTCTATCAAATAATGGCATATTTATATTATGACACTGCACATCCCAAATAACTCATATGATCTGCTGTCCAGAAGCTGACAATTCACCTTGAGAGTTTGTAGCTCTGTCTCTTGGCTATCTCTGAGCGTCTCCATGACTTTGTATTTGCCCTCTAAGTTGGAGAGCTCTTTCTGAAGAGTGCTTTTATCACTAGACACTTTCTCCAACTCATCCCGGACTCCTGACAGTGCCTGCAGCTCCTCCTCATACTCCCTTTAATCAGCAAAAAGGAATGACATTTAATGGATTACAAACAGATAGTAACACTAATGTAATGACAATAAATGTTTAATTTAAATAATTTTCCCACCTGATCTGGTTCCGCTGCTTCTCAAGTTGTTTCTCCACTTCAGCCACTCTGGTTTGGCTCTGGGCCATCGAGCCTTTCAGAACCTCATTCTCCTGGTTGATGGATTTGAACTTGGTCTGGTAGTTACGGACCTTATCCTCCATGTCGCTGACCTTGCCCTTTAGGTCCCATGCATGCCGCCGGCCCCCACCTGTAAACAAGAGCATCATCAACAGGTGTGACAAATCTATTCAGACCACATCAGTCTTTCCCAGTTTTCAAAGGAGACATCTTAAAATTTCACAGTAGCAAAAGCAAGTACAAACGTTTTCCCTTGCACCTTTTGCAGCTTGGTTAAAAATAAAAACATTGACCATTTTTCCTCATCTGTTTACATTTCATGGAGACTCATAATAATAACCTCCCTGGGAAGCCAAACGAAAGTGGGAAGAACTAAATCGCAATTTGGACCAGAGCTTGAGGAAGACAAACAAGCGCTTGCTACTTTTATTGTGAAGGTATAGGAAGTGATGTACATTTTTGCATGTGCTGGTTGTTGTTGTTTGGAGTGAACATGGCAGCAGTTGCCAATAAAGCAGTTGCTGAATAATTAAAAGTTTGTCTTCTTTTCAAGTAACACCAGCACTGCTCTGCCATACACACAGCCATTAACTAAGCACCAAATATGAATTTAATTGATTTGGTATGATTTTTTTAAGGAACAAGAACCAAGTGGAATGGATTTCTCACCTGCTTTTGTGCCAGTAGAGACAGCAGGTTGTTTCGTGTTGCCTCCCTTTGCTGCAGCTGAAGCTATAGATGGTTTCAGGACACCTGATGGGACAAAAACCAGTAAAGGACAATGTATAAAAACGAACATTTCACACAAAACACAGATCTACTACCTTATGATTTTGATGAAACCAAAGCATGTCTGAATTTTCCTGCTACCAGTGGTTAAATTGGGGAATACTATCTCATGCTCAATCTAAACTTGAACTGTAACGCTCAATCACAGCTCACAACCTTTGCTCCACTGTGCAGCAGACAGAACATCTTACCTCTGGAAGGACCAACAGCCACAGTGGCAGCTCCCATACCTCTGACTGACTTAGCTGTGAGGAACAAAGTGAAACAGAGAGATCTATGTTTAATATTAGGAAACTCAAATATATAATATATAAATAAACAAAATAAAACACACACACACACACACACACACACACACAAGCTTAGAGAAACAATTCTGATCTCTTAGATATGTTTGCACAAATGCTGACATGGAAAGTCTTTGAGAAAAAGAAAAAGATTCTGAAACTCAGGCATGAGCAAGTAACTTACAAAGAGGTGCCCTGGTTGCTGCAACAGGAGGCCGCTTGCCACCAATGATTGTAGCAGCTGCCTGGGGTTTGACAGACTCTGGGTCCTTACGAATCTTCTTCTGCAAACAAAAAATAAATAAAAATAACACATAGCACCAGCATAAAGCAAGAGCAGTGATTATTCAGCTTTTGGGCTATAGAAATAATCTACTTTGTTTTGCACACCTATACTAAAAGATCATTTTAGGGATAAATGTCTGTTATATTGTCTATAAGGATTACTCCTGTTATGGGCCTCCAAAATATTAGAGGTGTATGCAAAAATGTGGTTTGACAATGAAACTAACAGAATTAATCACAATGGAAACGAAGCAGATGAAGTAAAAGATGTAGATGGTTTTCGGTACAAACCTGAGCAGGCGCAAAGTCTTGGCCATTCTCAGAGCTGCTGCTGCTGCTTGTAAGGACCCTCTTGCTTGACATAACTGGTAAGCGGGACATGCTCTGTTGAGAGTTAAGAGGTAAATTATGGTCAAACCAGACTAATCACAGAACAACCCAATTATTAACACTTATGTCAAATGTAGGAGCATGGTTATCCCCAGTTTATACCCATCAGGTGTTACTGTCAAAGAGGTGAGCATCAGTTTCCAACACTCTAACCTTCAAGCAAAGACTATCATTCATGGACACCATCTTTGTTTGTTTCTCCGTCAGTAAGTTTGAAAGTTTACCTCCAGAGCAGCAGTGACTTTAATTAAACTGACTTTAATTAAATAAAGCTGAGCTCTGTGGCTAATATAACATTAATACATGAGAGGCACAAACTGGAACCGTGGCCTGATGTGCAACACCGGCTGTTTGGGCATAAAAGAAATCTGTCAGTGCATGTTATTAGATGAGTAAAGGAAATTAACAGATAATACAACTTCAACGTTAATCTCAGTCTCAGATTAATTGTACAAAACAGATGCTACGTTGTTTGACGTTACGCTGTAGCTAAGTCTCACATAAGTTAGTGTTAAAACAGCCATAATAACAGCTTAGAGTAGGTTAAGTTTTTTCAAACAACAATAACCCGACAATATGAAGTGGAACATGTGTGGGTGACATGACTGGGGTCACCACTTCATCCAACAGCCACCAGTTACCTTGTGCTCAAACCATTACAACTAACATTACAGGAGTGATAGCGATAGCTAACCATACATCCAAAGCCTATACCACCTGTTGAAACGTGACCCAACTTAATATTTATCGACTCAAACATAACATGGGTCGTTTATGAACACGTAAAATAAAAATTAGCTTCGATTAGATTGCTGTTAGCTACATGAAAGCAACTAACCAAAGTTCATGTTATCTTAACTACCGTTAGCTTGAGCATACAGTAAACGGTAAATAACCTTGATAAATTACTGGACCAATCGTTTGTGTATCGTTTCTGAGCAAACGATTGCAACACCCCCTTTACAATCTGAGCTAAGCGAAATTAATAGTTTTAACTTATGAAGACAGTTACCTGACGCAGAACTGAATCTCCGCTCCGTACAACCCTCCACCGTCTCCGGCCGTTTGAATTTGAAATTGAACTGTTTTGGTGGGCGCTTCGAACAGGCCGCCGTGATTGGTTGAGCCACCATAAACCCCGCCCCACTTCCGTGTTTGTGTACGCTTGTTACGCCTTAAGGAGTGTGCGGGTTGGGCGGGATATACACTGTTTGCCTAGTTGCCTCTGTGCTAAGGGCAAAATCCAGTCGATGACTTGATAAACAAATCATTGTAACCACGTCACTTAGGAAGTTGAGCTCACCTCTCATTTCTTTATAATTAAGTGGGGTTGCAGAAGAAGCTTTAGGTGATAGGAGATAGGTCTTTGATTGGTAAACCAGAGTTTGAGGTGTTAACTGCAGCTGGGCACACGACCGAGCCAGATCAGCTGATTAGACCTGCACACATACATAAGCACACAGACACAGCCACACAGATAAACAGACAAAGACCAACAAAGCCACACCCACACAGTGTCTGGTGTTTTATACAGTGCTTGGTGTTTGACAATGTTGTGTGTGTTATTTTAATCTGTACCCCGACTGCAAATAAAGTTTCCCACTTGGGATAACAAAACGTCTGAGTCTGAAAATATCACTGCTGTTGACCCGACGGCTGTTGAAATTTCCAAAACACATGAGGCAGATTATTTTGTATGTTGTGCACAGAATCCCTTGTCTGTAAATCAAATTGTGAAAGAAAATCTTTCATTTTTGTCAAATTAATTAATTATGAACGCTAAAGCATCTTACACCTTTCTCACCTTGTGTGTCATTTCTAACAGGATTTTTAAAATTCTAATGCAACAAAAATCAGACACAAATTGGGCCTCAGATTTTATCAAAAAGAAAAATCAAATAATCATACATTCTCATCAGTACCATGCAATCTGAAGCTTTTTCATCATAAACTGTTTTTGAACTTTATTCTCCTTAAGGGAAGAAACAGTCTGTTCAGATGAGCAAGAGGTGTAACTGTGCATACAGTATGCAAGAGTGTAGCATAAGAGGGCAGTTAATAACTGTATTATTGTCAGGAGCATCAGTTATAACATTAACAAGAATATTGAGAATGGGTTATTTTTCATAAAAAGACACAATGAAATACAAGGAGGATTATACATGAAGACAATCAGCCCGGTGTTTAGGCTGCTTCAACATTTTGATTGGGTAGAAAGAGCTTGTGCACAAAAACATGGCAGCAGTGTCCCAGGTCAACTATATCACAGCCTTGTTTAATGTTATTTAAACTTTGAGATATTCTCAGATCAGTTGTAAAAAGGTTTATGAAGGAATTCTCGAGGGTAAAGGTTGATTTTCAGATTGCAGTTGTTCACTTTTGCTCAGTGTCACAACGTTCTTGTCTAATAAGGCTAATAACAACCTGTTAATTATATTACTACAAAAAAAAAAAAACTTACACTTGACCAAAAGATCACTCAACACCATCATTTCAATTAATTTGCAGAAGTGCAGAAAATGGTGTATAGTCACACATTCCCATATTTAACAAGCTTTTTAGGTAATTCCCAAACTTCCCGGGCCTGGAATTCATAATTCTTTGCAGACTTTGTTGAGCTTGGCTCTTATGGTCCATCAGCACTAAAGGTGACCTGGGACATAGCCAGTGATTTGGTTCTTGTTAATTTGAGTTCCTTTAGTTTCCATATATGCTTTACACAGGACATACTTCCCTTTTACAGATGAAAAAGTTTTTTCTATCTATTTTATGTACAGCATACTGAAATACAATAATGCCTCAGTTTGATAATAATGTGGGTAACATTTGCAATACAGTCATAATGAAAGTAGTAATAATATGTATGAAAAGTTCTTTAAAAAAAAAGATTGATAACAGTACCTGTCAGCCATTTTTATCACACAATCATTATTTCCCCAACAACTACCCTGACAATGACGAGCTGGGCTGTCTTGACTCATTGGAGGATAGCAAACTTTGAAGAGTAGGAAAAAAATGGGACAAAAACGTTCTGTTATGACTTTTCTCTCTGTTCCCTTCACATTCATGCACTCACTTTGCTTTCTCTCTGAGTTTGTTCACACATTTCTCTGTTGGTAGAAAAATACATACATGATATATTTAAAAAAGTACAACGATGACAAACATAGGCATGAAGTACAAGCTTCATCAAGTGCTTTCTGTATGACCCCTCCCACCCCAGCGACCCCTTCTCTCTCTCTCATGTTCACGTCTCGCTCTGCTGCAGATTCCTCACTTTTAGTGCATTCTTGAACTGTCTCTTTTGTTCAATACTTTGGGCTCCGACAAAGAAATGGTTCCTCGACTCCTCGCTGTCTGAGGGGAGGCGGGTGTAAATAAGGACGTCATGATTAGTGAAATGAACACTGAGATTCAGCCCCAGGCTTCAGTCTGATTCCACAAACCACATAATTTTCTCTCTGCTCCTCATCCTTGGTGGTCTTTTCTTAGGCCCCAATTCTGCTTTTCTGATTCAGCCTCTATTGTCCATGCCACCTTGACAGTGTCATTCAAACCCATTCAAATTTATCTACTTAGTCCAACCTCTGTTTTTCACATCAGTAGCACTACCTTTTTGTTTAAGTTGCTATTATGAATCTCTACAGTTTGTCATGATTCATTCCTTGTCTTCTTTCTCTCCCTTGTTTTGGCTTGAACTAAATAGTGGACAATGTTCAGATTAATGTGATCTGAATGTGTTCAAAAATTACACAATTTTTTGGACCATAAATGTGCAGAAAATTGTGTAATTTTTTCATTTTACAGATATTTTACACCTTAACCATCCAATGATGCCTATTGCAAACAATACAATAAAAGAAGGGAAGGGACACCAGTGAGCCTCTTTTATCAAGATTCCCAAAGCAGAACTGCTGGTTTAGGATCAGATCTGAGGTGTGTTTTACAAATTAAAGGTGAAATTAGACTAAAGATGCTTTTGTGAGCTTCAGGTCTGGATTTAATGACCATGTCATTCATAATGACACAAAAGATAAAACTGAGCTCAGATTACGTTTTGGTAAAGTCTTCACAAACTACTTCTATTATTGCCCTAGACCAGCATTTCTACTGAGAGACACACTAACGGTCAAAAATTTTACAAAACCTATTTTTTTCTGGTTGTTATTTAAATTGACTTATTTCATTGTCTCAATGTTTCTGAAATTAAAGCATAGAACAAGCCACCATCTGTGAAGCAACCATCTGGTTCTCTCTTCTAATGTTTTAAGTCATTTCTGTAGGATGAACCTCTGACCAACCATCCATCAGAGGGTATAATAACAGTAACAGTAAAAAAGGCCTGTTTTCAGTTTTTGGTAAATGTCTGTAATTTATTTTTTTTTTGACCTTGGGCAGTTAACCACATACCTTTGTACCATTTAAGGTTATTCACTGCACTTGAGCTGCGTAAATTTCAATACAAACTGGAAAAACAGGGGTGTTTTGAAATTTTTGACCAGTAGTGTACTTGGCACAAGTGGGCTCAGGAACTGAGAAGCACATTGTAAAATATCTGTGTTCTAACAAGTAATTTAATGTTGTGATCAGCATTAAAGCTTCTTAAAGTGAAGAAAAATTGGCACTGAGTGAATTAAATTTGACTTGTACCTTTGATTATGACTGAACACCCTCTTTCAAAATAATGTCACTCAAAGCCTCAGGAAAGTGAATCTAAACTGATTCCATTGGTGTCTTGTTACAGTTTCAAATTCAGTGAAAATTTCCACCCTGCCATTTTTTCTTGCTTTAAGAAGACCATAATATTGAATACAGTTAAATTACTTGTTCGTATGGACCTTTTTACACTGCAGACACAATAAGTAATTCTTCGAACAGAGTGGGAAGACGCAGCCTATGAGTTCATGTGTTCCACCTGTATGGCTGATGTGGAGACAGTGAGGCAAAGGTCTTTGTGGACCACTGGTAGGTCCGCCACAGAGACTGGTTTGTACTGGATCTCACTGGCTGCCACTGTCTTGTACTGGTGCAGGTCAAAGGGGCATGGAACCACAGCTTCTGTGGGTTGCTGGGGTGGCTGGTAGCTGCCTGGGGGTCCCTGGTTAGGGTTCTGGTTGGTGTTATTTGGATTGGTCTGGCTTTGGAGCTGGGCCGCTCTGCCTGCACCTCCTCCTCTCCCTCGGCCACGGCCTCGGCCTCTGCCCCCTCCTCCCCCTGGTGTAAGGCCCTGGGCCTGCTGGGCAGCTACTGTTGCTGCCACTGTTAGTGGGTCGGGGTTGTGCTTCCTCATGTGTTTCATTAGATACGTCTCCTGGAATTGGGAGTGAAATAGAAGACATGATGGGGGGGGCGGATAAGAAAGAAAACAGAAGGAAGCGATAATTGCTTAATTCAAATGTCATGGAATAAAAATGGCTGGTTGTTTTCCTTCCATATGCATACATACAAAAAAATCTAACCTACCGAGGTATAGGATCGGTTACAGAGGCCACAGGAGAACAGCTTCGCATGTTTGACAGTGTGTGTGGACAGGTGCACCTCCAGGCTAGCAGCATCTGTGTAACCACGGTTACAGTTGTGGCACTTAAACGGCTTGTCTTTGTTGTGCTGCCGACGGTGAGACTGTGGGGAAACAAGAGCAAACATACAGGTGATTTGGTTACAAAAAAAACAGGAACAAATAAGAAGAAATCAAAGTCTTACTATAGAACATGTCATCAGGTCACTACCAAACCTGTGAACTAGTTTACCTGTAGGTTGGATAACTGAGTGAACGCTTTTTCACAGCCAGGGTGGTTACACTTGTACGGCCGGTCACCAGTGTGAATCCTGAAAAAATCAGTTTTACACATTGTTAGTTAGTTACACTATAAATTACACTCACTGCATTTGTGAGGCTTAAAGAAAATGAAAATGAGAGTCACGTGCATTATCATAGGTATTTAGTTTGTTTTCTCTTATCCCGAGCAACATAGTGCACATACAGCAGCATTATGCCAATTCAGACTTGATGTGGTCATGCTTCATTAGACATCTATCAATTACCCTCATTCAAAAAGTTCACATATTTTAATGGCAACACAATCATAACTTGCTAGTGCAACCCCTTGATTTCCCATATTTTAGTTTCTTCTTCATTTACTTTCACTTCCACAAAAGGAAATTCCCTTTGGTACATGGTTTTATGAACTATTATGTCTAAGGATTTGATTTGGGAACATTTGTGGTTTTGGGCTCTTTCAGGTACACTTTACCACTGGCTTTAGACCACAGTATGATACCACAGCATGCCGTCCCAATTTTAAAAATGCTAAAAACACATACAAAATAAAGTGCAAAAAGATGAAAACAATTACAAATAACTCTCCACACACCTGCTCCCATACATGCACACATGAAACCCACCCGTACATTCAAATCCACCCAGCCCAGCCCAGACCAGTACCGTGTGTGCTGCTGTAGGTGACTGAGCTGCCTGAATGTTTTCTGGCAGTAGGAGCAGGTGTAGGGCTTGGCCCCAGTGTGGATGCGGATGTGCTGAGACAGGTAGCTGGAGTTGGCAAACGACTTGGAGCAGTGGGGACACTTGTGGGGCTTGGCCTCAGTGTGGTTTCTAACACGGGAAACCAGGATTGGAGGGTTGAGGGGGTGGAGACAGAGAAACAGAGAGAGAAACAGCGAGAGATTTTTAAGCTACAGCATGACCAAACTTCATGATGAACTGAAGACCAAATCATGCGCTTAAGTTAACAGGATCTGCGATCAGTGGTTCTGATCATAGATCATCAAGTTTGACAGTGTGCTCTTTGTGCTGTGTCTGAGTTGTGAAAACACAGAACAAAAACATACAGCAAGCACAGTCACGCTTTTCTCTCTCTCTCTCTCTCTCTCTCTCTCTCGCAGTCTCTCTCTCCATTTGGTGTGCCCTGCTTTGAGTGGAGTGTGAGTGTGTATAATGTATAATATATGTGAATGTCTGGCTCTGCTGCAGTCAAACTGAAGTGAAATGTAAATTCAAAACGTGTGGCAGGCCAGTGGAGCACATCTTCCCCTTTAAACTAAAGGCCTGAAACCCACAACAAAACCAGTGCAAGACAGTAAGAGAAATGAAAAAATGAAAAAAGGTGAATGACAAGGTGAAACATTTATCATTTATCATGATGACCTGAACTGAAGAAAGGTGATCTCATCACTGACAGTGTCACACATAGTTACATGTTAAACAAGTGAAACCATTCTCAATGCCTTTGTTCCTTTTGGAGCTATGATTTTGAGGGTGTGTAAAACATGCAGGTTAACTTAATGCAGTGAAAAATGGCAAAGACAATACGAAGGGTGTATTGATCTAAGATGGTGAATTATCATACATAATATGCAAAGTGTACTCACACTTGTGGGATCTAAATAAGAGACTGATTTACCAGATTACAACATTTTCACTATCTGCTTATCAACTGTTTCATTTATAAACAATGAAAAAGTAGATAATCAGTGCCCATGAGTGATGGAATTCAAGGGAAAATGGGACATTTGAACATGATAAGTGGCTCCTATGACAGTGAAAGATCTCCAGAAGGTGCTTCAAACCAAAGAGAGGATGTTTGAAGGATTTATGTGAAAGCAGAGGTGGATTCGAAGAAAACAGGGTAACTAAGATAAAGCAGCATGCAGGCAATACCAAACCATACTTGTGTTGGTATCACAAGCAGGATGAGAAAAGTAACACCAACCACCTGCTAAATCAAAGTATATTTAGGTAGTAACTTGTACTGTAAGTCGACTACCTCTACCAAACAACAGAGCATTTAAAGCAAGTGTAAAATTTAGTGATGAGACTGGCTTCCTGTTCTGATAATTCATCTGTTACAATAAAACAACAAATCTTTGATAAACACATAAAAATAACAAGCTTAGAGCCGTGATTTTTTTTTAGTTTGGTTAAAGTGTTGTACCTTCAAAGGTGATGCTTAGACTGTGCAGAAAGAGCTTTACACTGTCAACACTTTCCCAAAAGACCCCGTCAAGTCCCTAACTTATCAGCTCTCCCTTCATCCATTACCACACACAGGCCCACACATGTGCTTTAACAACAGAAATCACATGCACAAGCAGGCGCCCCCACACACAGGACCACACAAACCACTCAGCCCAGTACCGTGTGTGCTGCTGTAGGTGACTGAGCTGCCTGAATGTTTTCTGGCAGTAGGTACAGGTGTACGGTTTGGCCCCGCTGTGGATGCGGATGTGCTGAGACAGGTAGCTGGAGTTGGCAAACGACTTGGAACAGTGGGGGCACTTGTGGGGCTTGGCCTCAGTGTGGGACTTGGCGTGGATCTGCATGTCTGACTTGCTGAAGAACGTCACGGCACACATTCGACACCTTGGCAGGAAAGGAGGGAGAGAGAGGGAAGAAAACCTTCATGGCAGTCAAGGAGATTTAATGTAGGGTTACAAACACATCCTTCTGTCTGTGGTGTCTGAGTGGCAGTAAGCTATTCTTAATGTTTAATGTAAATCTGTGATGCAACAAATAATAATGTGTTTTTCTAATGTAAATATCGTCCCACTACCTGTATGATTTGGGGCCATCCTTGTTAGTATGATCATCTTCATCATTTGACAGGTCATACGGGTCAGCAGAGTGGTGCTATAACACGATGACAACATATTAGTTATGATGAAAGGGACAAGTAATGAAACATATGTGTGTGTGTATATATATATATATATATATATATATAAAACTGCTATAACAAAAGAGACAAACAGAAGACCTCACCTGTCCGCCAGCAGCTAGGTGTGCCAATATTAAAGCATCACTTCCTGGAGGGAGGACCCCACCTACTCCAGCCACTCTGCCCATCACCTGCTTGCTCTTCCTGCCTCTCTTTGATGGTGTTGGCATTAGAACTGCAGGAGGGACACCAATGTCCTCCTTCTTGTCTGGAAACAAAAGAAAAGTAAAGGAAATGAAAGGGAAAGGAGGGGGGATGAAGGGAGGCATTTGGGAGTGGTCAGGGAAGACAGAGACAGCATATATTAGAGAAAAACATGAGTTGCTGTGGAGGGGTGTGATGCCTTGGTCAGCAATACCAAATCTCACTAAAGAGATAAAGTATGTGTTATAAAGTGTGTATGATTGCATGTACATGGGCGTAACGACACAAAAAATTTGCAGGAGGAAATAAATTGTGGGTGGAAAATAGGAATCTCTTATGCAAATTAAATCAAATTTGGCCTGAATTTATTTAGCAAGATATGATATGTTTTAAAAATTAAAAACACTGAGAAAACAAGACTCTTGTTACATCAACCTAGTAACAAATTCTCTTTTATCAGGTTGTGTCATGGTGCCCTTGAGTTAAATCTCACCTGCTCTAGGAGGGGTCAGGTTTTAGCTGAGATTTTTACTGTGGGGACTGTAAGATGTTTCTGAAAATTCTGATATATTCCCCTTTAACAAATGCATGTTAAAGATAATTAGCATAATACTTGACAATACCATTATCCAACACACTGCCGTTTGCATTAACATTTTGAGATGACTGAAGTGATGATGAATTATGCCTGTAATTTACCTGTATTTGACGGGTGCATTGCAGACACTATCATGGTGGTGGCAGTGGGGTGTCCAGCTACAAAGGACTGCGTGGAGGCAGTGGGGACCAGTGTGCCTTGAGGGGTGGTGATCACTAACCCCGCTAAAAAGAAAGGAGAAAGTGTGATCTGTCTGTCCAGTTGTTCAAAACAAACAATTTACATTTATTCTCTTGACATGTTAGACTACCATTCCTACTACAAGTAACAAAGAATCGGAGCAGTGACAGACAGTTCAACAACAAATACATACAAAAGAACAGATAAATATAATAACACAACAGAGATGTGGCAAACGGGGGATGTCATGATTCAGGCAGGAAAAGGACACGGCAGCCCACTGACCTGCAGTCATGATACCCGTGGAGGGAACAGGCACAACGGTGACGTTCTGGGAGGTGTGCGACTGGTGCAGGTGTCCCCCGATTGCAGTTAAAGGTGCGCTGCCACCGCCACCACCACCTCCTCCTGCAGCACCCCCACCTCCTTCCTGTTTGGGGACAACCCGCACCCCAGGCCCTCCATCCACTGAGCCAGGAATGGCAAGCACCGCCGTGGGGTAGTGGGGTGAGGAGGTGGAAGACGCAGAGGAGTGAGGGAAGGAGGGCGCATTGGCCTTCTCTGGACCTAGCTGCTCCTTTGCCTTGTTCAGGAACATGGCGTTCTCGATCTAAATAGGAACGAGTAGAGGGGTGGGTTGGTGGTAAGAGGAAGGACATGAGGAAGGGTGAAGTAATTAAAAGAAAGGTATGTGGGATGGGTGAGAGAAAAAGGTTGGAAGGTTCAATGACAGGGTAAGGAAGGGGTTATAAAATAAGATGAAAAAGAGAGAAGATAAAGAAGGACAATGAAGGGAGATGTTGGTGCCATAAGAATGGTTTAAGTTATGTGGGGAGGTCAAAGAAATGATGAAGAAACAGGAGGGATGGAAGAAAAATAGAGGGAATAAAAAGGAGGCAGGAAGGAGGTGTCCCAATGTGGGATGAGGAGAGTGAAGGGTGGGAGTGAATGATGGGTTCCATCCATATAGGGAGAAGATAAAGAAGGAGAAGGCAATGGGAGAGAAGAGAGAATGAAGGCATGATGAGATGCAAAAAGTAAATGAAAAAAGGAACAAAGAAGGGTTGAAAGATGAGAGAAGAGAGGGACAGGAGTGATCATGTGATCAAGTGAACCTTTGCCCTGTCAAGAAATCATACTCAATTAACATCTATGTGATGTAAAACCAGCTTCACCAACTAAGTGAGCATTACTCAGTGGTGTTATTAACAACATGTTCAGGGTCAAATCATTGTCTGGTGCGAAGCAATCTTTTAAGTATTTCCATTAACAGTCAAAGTGATATTCGATTCCGGATGGCTTTTGCCATAGCACATATACCATGTGTATTTCAAGACAATTCCAACAATAAGGTTGCCTCTACCTGTCCTTGTACAGTGGGGACGGGAGACCAAAAGTATGATGAGTTGAAATGGGAATCGTCCATTATTTCTGTAATTAAAAAGCAACACACTTAGAAAACACCTGTCCTCCTCCTCCTCACTATGCTTTTCTTTTTTTTTTTAATTTTCATGTGAAACGAGACCATGCATGGCTGCACTTCAATCATCTTAGTTTGCTTCCTTTGCATGTATCCTCTCCTCCATTGGCTGACACACTGAACATGTCAAGTTTCAGGATCAGTGTTGAGTTCTGAGACTAGGCAGTGTAAAATGGCTCTGACAAATTTCACTGGTTAAAGGCAAATGCTTTTATGTTAATGCTATAGGCTAAGTTTGTTTTAACAATAATATTTGATCGGACTTACAGAGAAGAGGATATAAAAGGAATCAGGCAAAGATGTTCAATCCCAGAAGGGATAGATATAAAAAAAAATCTACAGGAGGACAGAAGAGGCAAGAGTTGAGAAAACACTAATGATAATTAGTCTTTGAGGCTTTTTATTTGTTGTAACACAGCCAATATACTTCCTCACTAGTCTCTTACACAGTATGTGTTGATATTAACAAATTTCACAATCTTAGAGTAGTTGCTTTATCAGCAACATGTCAGTGAAGTGATTCTAATTTTAGAAAACTCAATGTTATGTAAAAAAGTTGTAACTATTTACTGTCTGTAAAATTAACACAGCTGTGTTCTGTCAAGCAGTGTGTGTTGAAAATGACATCCTCTCTAAGAATGTATATGGTTTGTTGAAAACAACACTCACTGTTTAAAAGACTACTTTCTATCTTTTTCATAATGAAACCCCTGATTTTCTCATTCCTGATCATCTCCCACTGACACATAGGCAACATGTTGTCTGTAGCACAAAAAAAAGGAAGTTTCATATTTTACTTGTTCCATGTTGGCATGCATTTGCACTTCATTTTCCACATAATTTGTTACTGTCATAGACCAGCAGTACAATAGTTTTGAGGTTTGGCTTTCAGTATGCATGTTAAGATTGTGAATGCCATGCATAGCCATATTGCTCACATACCAAGAAAAGCATGCATAATTACACGTTAGTAAAAATGAGCTGACATTTAATATAAGTGGTAACTGTTAAGCCCTGTGGGGGAGCACAGGCCCATGAAAAATAAACTTCAACATAATGAAATATTAGACTAATAAAATTAACTCTGAAACAATCGAGGAAACGATATATTTCATGCAAAACACTGTCAATGCACATCATGTTTAACGTTATTTTTCATGAGCCTCCTCTCCCCTTTGCAGTTGCACAACCTATAAATAAATGATGGGGAGAGCTTCTAAGGAAAATTAATTAATTTCCCACAGGCTGTATCTATCTGGTAACTTAGCTTCTGATACAATGGGCCGTTATTAGTGGAATACAAAGTCAATGTTTCAGTGCTCTGAGAGACATTTTTATCGAGGGACACAAACTGGCTCCAAAACTGTGGCACTGCTAACTGCGGGCTAACGTTAGCAGTGATTGATGAAATCGTGTGAATACTAATTTGTCGGAAATCATTAAAATTGAGGGGGCCCTTGCAAAACCCCCAGTCTAGATGTGTTACTCTGCACCTAAGCAGCTGGAGATATCGGGGTTATAAACAAACACGGCTAGCGTTAGCTGTTTCACGCAACAAGACAAGGGGAGCTAGCTAACTTGCCTCCATTAATTTTCTCCTTTTGTTCGCTGGCTCGCTCTAGCTACAAGGAGGCCTGTATATTCATATGCTTAACTAGCTGCCCGCTTAGTAAACACAAACATCCTCGCTCCCTTCGCCTCCATTCCTCACTCCCTGCTCATCTCGCTGAGAGAAAATAAAAAAAGAGAAAAAAAGTCTCGAATAAAAAAAAAAAAAAAAAAAAAAAAAAAAAAACGAAGACAGAAAAAAAAACGTCGACGCCGTTGCCTCTGTGGGAGACGCAGCTTCATGCAGACTTCCGGCGGTTGGGACGACGGTGCTCTCAGACACACTGAAAATAACAGTTAATTAACAACCGACTAGTAACTCCTGTGTTAATTACCGGTGAAATCGACTCCCCGTCAACCCCCCCAGGAGCTTCTTCGGGTCGGGACAGTTGGGAAACTTTGTCCAAATCCGCCCCACAAACCCTCAGATGTGCCTTTTTTTCTTCGGGTTTTTTTCCTTTTTTTCCCTCCAGCTCTTCTTCGTTGAGTCAAACCAGCCGCAGTTGAACAGCCGCGCTTCCGGTGACATCTTTCAAAATAAAAACCCACAAATATTTACAGTTATTGCTGTAAAATTAAAGAATGTACTCAAGTCTAGGTTAAGATTGCACTCACATCGCAAGTGGAAATTGCAAAAAAAAATATGATTACTCAGATTATATATGCCATTGACATAATTTATTTAATTTTGCAGATTAAAATGAAGCTTCCGATTTCAGAATCTATGTATTTGACAGTAGATGCTGCTCAGTGGAACCTGCTGGTTCCACTGAGTGTTTTGAATTTTGCTCTTGAGAACACGTATTTTTGTCTCAGGTGATTTGTCTCAATTCTAAAGAAAAAATCTTACTTCCTGTACTACATTGGCTACGTCCTGCTAACTTGACACAGTTGCAGGCGTCCACACAGTGCCTTCCGGTGTATTAATTATCCCGTCAATGTGTGCAGCTCAGTACAAATTCAATTTCATTGTAAAATTTCTTCTTAAATTAGACGATATGTCTATGTGCACTGGCAAAACACAGTTCTCAAATTAATTAGAATAGCCACAAATCCATTTTAAAAGTTATCATTGGTGCAGTGTTCGTGTATCAATAACATGAAATTATTATTTTTTGTCCTCATCAGGTGAGACAGATAATCAATCTCAGAAATAGACTCACTTCTATTATCAGCAAACATTCATCATTTAGCATTAGGGGGAAAGCTGGGTTGTGGTTAGACAGTTGCTTGCTTGAATCCCTGGACAAAAATCATAGAGTAGCAGGTTCTTCTTGGGCAAGGCAGTGCAGCTCAAACTCAGCTGTTTAGTGCAAACAGTGGACAACAGCTCCCAAAGATGCACTAGTATGAACAATAAAATAAAATAAAAAATTGAAAAAAAAAAAAAAAATTCTGACAGGACATTGTAAGGAAAATGTTTAGGAAATAAAGCTTTATTTATTAGGACCCCTTCATGCATGCAAGCTCTGTTCTTCATGGGGTCCCCATAATAAAACTACACAGTTACATTTCAAAAGCAACAGAACTCGTCCACTGATGGAAATAAAAATAAAATCTGGAACAGAAACACAACAAAAATGCACAAATCAAATTTGTAAACAGAAAATAATACCCGAGCAAGGTTAAGACATATAAGTAGACCATAGGATATAATTCTCTGTGTTCAGAAACAGTAAAGAACATATGCGGTTTCCCTTATGCACTTTAATGACAGGAGTACAGCGTACAGGATGGCAGAATAACAGTTTTCTAAAAACACAAATTTCCTCAAGTGCACAGAATAAATAAAATGCAGCAACGTGGCAAAACGTGACCAAAAAACAGGAGTTGAAACAACACAAAAAACTCTACTAAACTAACTCTAGCTTAAATACATTAATAATGAAACACTGGGACTGCTGTTAGCGAGAGTTAGAACTGTTACTGGTGAAAGTACTACACGGATACTTTATCAAATAGCAAATATATACTGTATAAATACATCTACATCCATATGTAGTGTCACTGCAGAGTGTCATTACTCTTATATAAGCACAAAGATTACATTTGCTTGCTTTTCTAGGTAGGATCTCTCTTACTACTTTAGTAACCCCACAGCGAAGTAGCCTGAAGCGTCCTGAATGAGAAATGTAATAGTGTGTGACAGGTATCAATGCCTTTCTAATAACAGCAGTGTTCATCTTCTAATAAATAAAATTTACAGTGAGAGCAATTTCAATACACTTGGCTGCACCATGACCAGCTGTGTAGAGAGGTCACAAACAAACAGTGAGGAGTTTAGGGCTGGGTATCACGGAGGAAACAAAGAAATTGCTGTCATACAGCTCAGTCAAACAAAATCAGACATGCAATTAATTTTCTGTCAAGCAATAATACCTCAGAAAAGTCACTGCGATACTCTAAAAATGTTTAAGTGTCTCTTGATGCCTTAAAATGGATGTTGATACAAAAAAGAAGGAGTGCCTACATGAAATGTGATTAAATACCCAGCCAGGTTATGGTGAGGTAGAGGGTGACAGCATGATAGGGATCATATAAGGCTACTCTTTTACTTTTCAGAACAACCTCCAAAACCTTCACTAGCATCATCATTCTGAGCGACAGATGCACTGACTCTAAGATGAGAAGTGACTAATATAAAGTCTAGTTCCTGATCCAGGCTATCAAATCTTAAACGTTCCTTTCCCTGAACTGCGAGCTGGCATCATTTGACAGTTAGTAATCTAAAAGACCTTTTAGCCTCTTATTCATATCCCTTCATTTTCTATTTAAAAAAAAACAATAATGATAAATTTAATACAGTTATCTCATAATTATACTGTGGTATTCCCATTGCTACTATAGAAGGTTAAAGCTATACTTTACACCACATTTACCTTTAGTTCCACAAGCCACACCTTTATGAGAGCTGCTACATCAGTGGCCGTGATAGCACAAGATCTGTACGTTTAATTCCTGTCTGCTTTGCAGCTGACCCTGACCTTTGACCTACTGTTGAGGAAGAACAGGAAGAAGAGAAATTGAACCCTTTTCACATACTCCTGTAGCATGCAACTCTACATTTACATTATGTGTACTGTGTCTATATAGATGTACAGCAAGGTTACCAGTAAACTGAGCTGAATTTCCTGAAATTCTGCCATTGCAAGCATCCACTGGAGAGGGGTGTAACGCTTAAAGTGACCATTACAGTGCTCTGACAAAATATATAAAAATATTAGGTGATATTAAATGATGGAATATAGTATTGAAGTGTTAGAGTAAGTCAACATGCATCATATTTGCTATTTCATAGTCATAGAGAAACATGTGGCATAGGGCTTCTGCACAGGTATTTAATGCCTGATACTATTTTATACTGGTATGCCTTAAGCAAAGGGTCCTACAAAAATTATTCTCCAAAAAAACCTAAAAAGGTAAACACTGATTCAGCAGGACAGGACCAGGAGAAATACAGTAAACATAATGGAAGGAAAACACACCTATACAAAATAAAAACAATGACAGATTTAAAAAAACATATATAATACATAATAATGCCTCACAGATTTACAGATGGTATCTTGCCTTTGATTACCTGTAATTCTGCAACAATACATCACGACCTCAAGGACTTTAAAGATTGAAAAAAATGATTATCCTGAACTCTCTTCGTAAAGTAAATGTGAATTGTCAGAAATGCATGATGAGGAAAGAGTGGCGGCTAAAGCTACAGGTTTTGGTTTAGTATTAGACTATGTAATGTCAGTAGCATTAGTAAATGAAGGTTTGTATTAGAATTTCATGTTAAGATGCACTTAAGGTTTGGCAGCAAGGCAGCGCACACAGGCAGTTACAGAGGACACCGTGAAGGGAAACACAGACAGTGGGGAGATGAAGACAGATGAAGACTTTGTTATTAGTGGGACACAAACACACACAATGAGACAAACTACAGAGAGAAGAAGGTGAGAAAGGACATAAGACTGTTAAGACAAAGTCTGATGAAGTTTTGAAAAGGACAGGATACACAGAGACTACAGTTACACTTGCTGCTTGTTTCAATTAATTTTAAAATCACAATAATAATAATAATAATAATATTTTTGTATTTTATGTTTCAGGTATAAATGATGCTGCCACTAAACAGCAGTTTAGATTTATTTGTAACATGCTGAAGTGAAATAAAGCAGTGAAATAAACGAGGGTCAGACTGTGCAAAACTGCAAAAAAAAAACCTGCACTTCATACTGATATTAAGAAAAATATTGAAATTGGTGGGAAATATTGGGATATCTCATATTATCAAACATCAGGCCAAGCCCAGTGGGAGGTATTATAACTTGAGTAATAAAGTTCTAGTGGACATATGGACCACATAAAAAGAAATTATTTGAAACAACAACTGTAACTGTAGCCAGAGGAGAACAATGTTCAGCCCAGACAGAGCTGGTAATCAGTGACACACAGGAAAGGGAAAAAGTGAAAGTGGTTTCACAACACAGAAACATCACAAGAAGATGTCGACAGAGGCAGATACAGATGATGTAAGAGCGGTAAGGGTAGAGGAGAGGGGCCGTGTTAGCAGAGAGTCCAGGCAGCTCCACTCTCCCGCTGCCTGGTCACCGGCTTGTTTGGTTCTGTTCAGCCTGTACGAGAGGTCACCTGCAGACAGGAGGGATCAGAGGAGAGAAACACAGATTCACACAGGTTAAAGTTCAGTTCATCTTTTTTTATATTAACAGTACCATTGGGAACAATAACTCAATTCTGCAGCTCTGCAGTGATTTTTAGCTCATTATTTTGGTTTTTATGGCACATTTGCAGCGTGGCTCAGCCTCACTGGTCTGATCAGCTCTGTTTTCAGCATCAAACATTAATCACTTTGATCAGAAAGTGATGTCTGGACCAAACCAAAGCTGAAAGTAGAGTAAATACTGGATCTACTGAGCAATCATTATGTGGTCAGAACACACAGCTCTAATGGGATTATAATGTTGTAGGCAATTGATTGTTTACATATTAACTAAATCGGCTTTAAGCAGTGATTACGTGTCAGGCCTGTGAGACTCTCAGCTTGCTTTGGAGTTAGTCTGGTCTCTAGTGGCCAAAATATTTGATTAATGCAGGTTTGATATACTTTCTTGTGTCCTCCATGACACATTAAAGTTCAGACGGCACCACAAGCTACAGCAGCAGATCTGATTGCCATGAATGTATGTGTGAGAGAGAGAGTCACCTGGGAGATGCTGACTCCGGTCAGTTTCTCCACCGTATCAGGGAGGCGGGTCATGATGTCCAGCACCTCTCCTGACAGTTTGGCCGCGCCCACGTCCCCGCCTCCACTGGACACCATGGTGACCTTTTTGGCTTCACACAGAGGCTTGCTAATCTCTTCTGCCATCTGGTGGAAGACACCAAAAATGTTAAAAACTGGGATCAAACCTTTCACAGGCAGACGAAACACAAAGAACATGAACCGACAAAGTGACTCTGGAGAATACAGGGTGTAAGCAAAGCAGTTAACCTGTTAACTAAATCAATTAAATGACCCAAAATAGGCAATTTTAATACATATGTTATACATGATTCAATCCACAAGCTAATTTACACATCATCATAATTATTCAGCTTTATGGTTTCACTGTAAAGTGTTTTTTTTTTTTGTTTTAAATGTTTTCATGATATTTGATATTTTCTTTTTGACTGCACCACTCTGTCCAGAAAAGGTAAAATACTAATGTGTATAATCAGTTTTTATATCAACAGTTCTTGCTACTGAACAAAATTAAACAGCAGTACTTAAATTTTATGAACTCCCAAGTTTCAGAAAGCTTATGCTTTGAGTAGGTATTAAAAAACACCACTGATACCTTCTTCTGTTTTCTTATTTCCTCGTTATGTTTTTGTTTCTGTCTTTGTAAAAGACAAACTGAATAGAAACAATAATTAGCTGTAATTAGGGCAGTAGGTGGAGCCCAGGGATGGATTTGTACACAGTGATGTATAAAATGCAACATTAAGTTCTATATAAGGTATAAATGGTTGTTGTGGACTGTAGAGCATGTTGTTGTCTCTCACCAGAGGCAGTTTCTCCAGCAGCATGTCCACCATGGCTCCATCCTTATACTCCTGGAAAGCCTCCGCCTTCTTCGCCATCTGCTCTGCCTCAGCGCGACCCTTGGCCTCCACTGCAAACGCCTCCGCCTCACCTTTAATCTGAAGGAGATAAAAGGACGGGCTTTCTTTACCAGAAACCACAAAGGTCAATGAGGCCCACACATGAACAAAGCTGTGTGTATGAGATCAATGTTAAATATGCTAAATTCTCAGCATGATTTCCATCTTAAACTAAACTACTTAAAAAACTAAAGCCAGCTGAGTTGGGACTCTGCTGTTGTGATCAGTGACTCACCCTGATGGACTCAGCTTCAGCCTCTGCCTCCATGATCAACTTAAGACTGGACAGAGAGAAAGAAATGCTGGGTCAGACAGAGAACCACAGATGATTCAGACAATTTGTGCTAATACACAAACTGACCGACAGATCCAGTCTCAAACAGCCAAATGTATTACCAGCAAACATCTGACTGGACTGCGTCTGGCTCAGTCAGATATCAAACATCTGTCAGTTACCATAATAAAAATAACAACTCAGATTGCATAGCAGCTTATATCATTAACAGTACGAGCACATTAAGCAGAAGTAGTGTTTTATTTCCTTTTTGTTTGTTTTTTTTATTTCTCCTTTGTATTCAGACAGTCAGTGCAGAGAGCAACCATACAGGTGAGGGGAAAGAGAGACAGGTATGACAAGTAACAAGGTTCCTCCGGCCGGGAGTCCAACCGTGTCTGTTGCAGTTATGTTGTATGCACCTTAACCAATCATCCACTGTGCTCATACAGTATTACAATTTCACACATCTGTCACTGTAACACTGTGGGTTTGTGTTCTTATAAGTGTAAAAAGTATAGTGTGTAAGGGCAACGATACGTCTAAAGTCCCGACTCCCTTGTTGAACCTTGTTTTACCGTGTGTTACCTGATCTCTCTTTGTAAACAGTAATGGCAGAAAGCCTAGAAACTAACAAGAAAAGGAAGGTTTACAGTTGACAGACAGAAGCTTGATAAATGCAAACTTGATCTTCACTTCAGCAAACACATGGAGCTCAAACTAAAAGTGAAAGAGCCCCTACCCACTCCCAGAATTATCCTGCTGTTTGGGAAGAGCAAGAAGGAAAGTGAGTGAGAATAAACCTGCGACTCACCGCTGAGCCTCGGCCAGTTTCTCCAGGCGGTACCGCTCCGCCTCTGCAGGTTTCTTCACCTTGGCCTCCAGCTCCTTCTCCCTGCGGGTGATCTCCTGCTCCTGCAGCATGATCTGCTGTGTCCGCTCCACTACCTGGACCTGCATCCTCTCCTCCTCAATGCGCTGCTTCGTCTTCGCTACCTGGAAACAGAAGAACAAATTAAAGATAAATCACAGCAACAATTCAAGATGATAAAAGCTCTGACTCTATCACCATCCAGTTGTTATTTACTCTCATGTACCTGCAGCTGGTAGGCCATCTCAGACTCAGCCTTCTTAGTGTTCACCTCGATGTCATAAGCCGCCTTCTTCAGCTCATAGTCCCTCTGGGCCTTTGCCATGTCGATCTCGTTCTTGTACTGAGCTGAGATTTTCTCCTGCATTGCGTGGGCTTCCTGCAGAGAGACAGGGACACACACAGAGAAAGAAACAGGAGGGAGGAAACAGGGATCAATGGGATGAAAATGCTGAAATACAGACAAGAGTTTTGACTGGTGGCTAAGCAAAACGGCCAAATCAGTACATCTCACCCTGATAACAGCATCTCTCTTGTTCTGGGCCTCTCCGATGCGAGCGTCTTTCTGAACCTGGGCTGTGCGAGCCTTTCCCAGTGAGTGCAGGTAATCCTGTAGTGCCAGACGGAAAACAAAAGCTCATTCAGATTCACGAACCCACCATAATATTTACAGATCAAAATCATATATCCAGGACTGTTTCTCCTCCTGAAAGGCATTAAAAAAAACACTTTTTGATCAATGTGTAACGTGGTTTTTGTAGATGACAACAAAGCAGTACCTGGTCGTCATGAACATCTTTGAGCGTGTAGCTGACCACGCTGATGCCCATGTTGACCAGGTCAGAGGAGGCCACCTTAAAAACCTGCTCTGAGAACTTCTTCCTGTCCTTGTAGATCTCCTGCAAGAGGAAGATGTTTACTGTGATGTGGGAGTCAGACACTTAGGATCAATACAACAGCAAACATTATCCCAACAATATCAGCTACATCATGTTGTAAATCATCTCCTTTACTGTATTAAGTTGTTATGATTTGTGTGTGATGCAGGCTTGTTTGTGACGATTATTAATGTGACAAAAATCCTTAACTCCACCTTAACACTTTTGAAATTCATGAACATCTTCAGTATTTTTCTCAAAAGTCACCTCTACAGTCAAGTGGGCGATGATGGCCCGCTGGTGCCCCTCCAGCGTCTCCAAGGCGATCTGAGCAATCTCTGCTTCCGACTTCCCCATGAACATCTGGCAGGCTGCAGCCAGCATCTGCTTATTCTGACCCTGGATCTTCATCTGTAGGAAACAGCACCTCTACAGTGAAACACTGACACGATCGCTGGGTTCATTCCCCATGTTCACTATAAATAAGAGCCCAGCAACACAGCAGCTGGTACTGTATGTAAATCTATTACAGTGATATCAGAAATATATCATATGAGAGGAGAGAGTTGTTGTCAAATGTGGATGAGACTACATTTGGATGGGAACAATGACTATGTTTGGATCAGGATATCTATAGTATTAATTAAAATTAATACTCATCACTGATGCAGAGATTTTGATATTCTAAAACAAGCTGCTTGATTCACCACTGTTAATATATGTGAGGACATGTACTGGGCAAAATGCCACATTAATCTTTCTATGCCTGCACCGTCTTGTTTGGTAAATGTTGCACATTCAGATATACCTGACCCTGCCTGAGTGATTAGATGGCAGCTAACAGTGGTTCTCCTACTGATGACTCTTACAAACTATTTGTCAATTCGTCTAAAGGCGTCACTCCAAACAAAACCTGCTCCTGCTTCACCAGTGGGGCGATGCACACTCACCTGAGCTATGCCTGTGACAGAGATGGGCACTCCGTGGCGAGTGTAGACTTTATCGCTCTTCACATTCAGAGTGAGAGTGTTCAGAGAAATCCTGGAGACAGGCAGGGTAGAGACATTTAAAGGGAAATATATTTATTGATTGAGCATAAATTGCTCTAGGGATCCCATTAGATATTAAAGTGCAGTGATTTTTTCGTTGGTATAGATTCAAGGCCAGCTACAACACTCAGACAAACAAAATGTCCAGATGTATCCTGGACGGGCCTGTTTGCAGGCTAATGCTAATAATAATAATAAAAACAATAATAATACTACTAATAATATCATTTTATTTGGTTGGCGGGAGGAAGGTAACCAGTGTTTTGAATCTACATCCATCAGTCATCCAGGCATTATAATCAATAATTATTTCATTATAATCAATTTCTTGATCATTTTTCAATGATTCACAATTTGTTAATTGTATATACATGATTGACAAAACATATAATTCTTTTAAGAATTTCCTCTAGTGTAAAGCTCCTCTTTCCATTTCAATATGAATTTGTATTTTTTGCAATCTTATCATGCATCTGGTAAAAAAACAAACAAAACAAAACAGCAAATATCAAGAGCTTTAAATGTAAATTAAGTTGTTCTACACACCAGCATTAGGAACTGAACTGAGCATCTGTAATCACCAGTGGACAGCAGAAGAGAAAACGCAGACTGAGATGTTAGCCTACCTCTGTATCTGCTGAATGCACGGGAAGACAAACACTCGGCCTCCAGCTATCATCATGGGAGGAGAGCGACAGAACCCTGGGAGAGATCAGAGACCGAGCAGGGCCTCAAGTCAGAGTCCAGACAAGGCCAAGGTTGAGTGTGAATGTTTTTCTAATTTTTGCATGACACTATTTGGATAAATTTCCCTCACACAAAAACTTTTGTAACATGTTTCACTTTAACCCTTGTGACATTTTGGAAAATTATCCTCTAAAGGTTTTTAAATATGTTTAAATACTTTGATTTTCAAGTGTTTTTTTGTCCAATTCAAATCAATGAAAATGATTGAAAAGCAACAATTATATACTAAACAGGGTAGTGTATTTGTATTTATTTATTTGTTTTTGATGTGGCCATCATACAGGCCATCATTTTACCTGACACCACCATAGCCTCATTGGGACCACAGGTGTAGAACATGTTTGCTGCTCCTTCTTCACCCTGAAAACAAAGTTAAGTAGAACAACACCATCATAGCTCCACCTTACAAACACCATTTCACAAAAGGAGTGCTGGACACCACCTTATATTATATTATATTATATACATTTATTTATATATGTTATCTTATTCATTCAGTCATTTGTAAGACCTCCTAAGACAGTCACGTTTTTGCTGAATGACACCAATAATTTAAAGGGAGGGAGGGGTTGGGAAAGAAAACAGACCATCAGCTAAAATCTAATTAAATACTGCGCAGTAAAATTTACAAGAAAAAACATAAGCATTGCAAAAAACCCGCTTATTGCAGCCGTTCATTAGGAAAGAATAATGCTTTAAAATCGGTATAATGTCACTTAGTGCAGATTGCTAGCGGCTAGCTGTCAGTCTATTAACGCAATAAATTTAACACATTCACGTTGACAAATGAGGATGGACGTGGACGGAGGTTTAACACAGCCACACACTTACCTGTCAGGATACAGCGAGGGGGTTCAGGTAGAGAAGATGCGGTGTTTGAGGGTCAGAATGAAGGCAGCTGATTTAATTTCTATCCCGTTATTCCCGTCAGGCTCCGGATGGTGCGGACAGTGAACGCAACACGGACTGCAGCTCCGCGGCCCCAGGCAGAGCCGCAGCACGCCCATCCTTCACACTGTGTGCGTCCGCCATCTAGTGGCGCGGTGGAGAACTAGCGCTCAGGTGGTTCCTGCCACCACACTCCATAAAAATCCACTCCAGCAAACATTGCACTGTTTACTCAACTATATTTATTATGTAACTGTAGATACAGATTATAGTGTAATAAATCATGATTATCTTATCTTAACTTATGCCAACATAGTCCCAATTTTATGATTAGATTTATTATTATAGGTTATAATTACAAAGGTTATAATTAAAACTGGCCCTGTCTGTACCAGCTGCAACAGTAAATAAAATTAAAAAAAATAAATAAAATACACATTATTCTGCATAAGGTGCACTTTTACTTTTAAACTATGAATGCATGACTTTTACTTGCACCTGAGTATTCCTGAATTGTAGTACTGCTACTTTTAAAACTACTACTACTGCAGTAGAATAAAGTAGCAGAAAATGGAAATATTGAAGTAAAATACATCTCAGAAACGCAGCCTACTTAAGCACAGTGACTGAGTAAATGTTCTTCGTCGCTTCCCACCTGACTCTACTGTATTCTACTGTATTCTACTGTATTCTACTGTATTCTACTCGGCCTCCTCTCATTCACATGAGTGGGACTCCGAGCTCCAACGGGGCAGCGATGACAACACACGGCACTCCTTCTCTTCTTCCGGTCCTTGCCTCTGAGATAAGGAAACCCCTTTAGAAAGAAAAAAAAAAAAAGCTAGCCGCCCGTTCAGCCAATCAGCGTCGAGCCCACAACCACAGCAGCCAATCACATAGGCGGGAGCGGCGTCCCCCCCACAACTCCGTCCCCGCCTGCAGGAGGCTCTCGGCCGCCTCTCAGTCCGTCCGCGGTCGGTCAGTAGGCCAGCTCCCCCGCTTCACCTGCTCCACCTCCACCGACACCCACCAGCCAGCATGAGGGAGATTGTGCACATCCAGGCCGGCCAGTGCGGGAACCAGATCGGCGCAAAGGTAAGAAGATGTCGGGCGGAACTTCTGTTTGTTGTTAATTAGCACTTTATTCTAGGCTCTACAGGTTGTGGTTAATGTCTCATTGTGAAAACTTTTTTAGAGGCTATTCTTTTGTTATGTGAAAATAATTATATTTAATGACAAAGATAAATTCGTCTGTTAATTTCTGTATCATAGTAAAAAAATAAATAAATAAATAAATAAAATGTATGTTTAAAGATATAACGGTACCAGAAACCGCAGCTTCTTTTAATCTGTTGACCTTTCACGTATGAGTAGATAACAAGACACTAAAAGGTCAATTTTATTTTTGAGAAATTCACCACAATATTGGTTAAAGTTGAGCAAGAGATCACAGAGAGAGATCATAATGGGTTTAAAGTTAGTTTTTCTCTCCCTATTATCACCACATTCATGTGTTTCCACTGCCAGCTTCTTTTATCCTAAGGAAAAGTATATGTTTTATACACTTTACAACGTTACTGCACAGATTCAGCTGTTAAAGTGTGAAAAACCATTAAACTCACAGTCAAATTAGAAACTGAGTAGAAAATCTGACTTAATCCTGTTGTAACAGTGGATGGGAAAAGGCTGTAAGTACTATCAGACTGATACAAAGTGCCAGACGGAAACAATAAATCACTCCTGAAATATCTTAATGGTGTGATGGGTCATGAAAGCACCACAAGATACACTTTTATCTCAATAGGCATTTAGTATAAGCAAGTTTTTATTTTTATTATACCCTAAAGTGAGCAATACAATAGATTGAATAAGATACAGGTGTAGTGGGGGTATTTGTGGGATATGAAATGACATGAACTCATTTATTTTAAATTCTCATAATACCCCTACACATGAATACAGCAAAAATTCACATTACGTTTGGAACTGTTGACAAAACTGAAGTCATTGATCCATGATTAATGAAGCTGGCCAGACTTGAGCAGGCGCTCAGGGCCAGCTGCTGTCTTGGCCGCCTGGTGAGCTGGACTCTTTGTCACTGTTTAAAGAGCAAAGGAAAAAAAGAAACGAGAAGATGGTGGAAAGAAAGGAGAAATTTGCTGAGGCAGAGGAGGGGAGCGCAGCAGGAGAGGGTGAAGGGGGGGGGGTAACAAGTGGCTCAGTGTCTGCTCTGAAAGCACAGATGAGGTCATTTAAATGGCTCCCTTTTCCAGTCAGTGTATCACATGCACACGCCCCGGGGCCCCCAAACCACCAGCAACCCTGAAAACCCCGAAAACCCTGTGTACACATGATTTGTGAAGCGAATATCTGCAAAATAAGCGTTTCTGTTCATCAGCATTTTTTGCTGGATCGCTTTAAATGTGCTGAGCCAGTCAAAGAGAGCTCCAATAATTAACAGATTCATTGTTTGGCCAATGAAAAGAAAATGAATCTGCAGCTGTTATGATCATCGATTCATCGTTTCAGTCAGTTTTTTTGCAGGATTGCCAAAAATTTTCCTGGCTCAGCTTCTCAAATGTGAATATTTAATGTTTTTTTTGTCCTATATAATAATTAATTAAATATCTTTGAGATATGGGCTAATCGGGTAAAACGAGCAGTTTAAAGCAGTTACTTAAAGCTTCAATAAATCCTCATATGTTGTGGTTTAAAAATTATTAACCATTTTTATATTTTCTGGGTTTGAATGCCTTTTTGTCAAATTATACCAATGCATCTTTTATTCTTTTGCCTGAAAATGTCAGTAAAATATAGATAAAGATGAACATTATTCACACATCAGAAACCAGACTTAGATATTGATTACTTTGCAGCTGAGCAATAAGCAGGAGGTCTCTGTAATGTCAAGAATCTGAAAGGATATGTAGCTTCGTTGTTGAGGTTAGAGTATGTTCATATGCTTGGCCCACTACACTCATCCAGCTGAACTGCTCTTGGAGGGAGGGGGAGGGGGACGGGGGGGCAACAACAGGCGTGGCAGCAACATATGGGGTGACTCAGACTCCACTACTCAATGATCAGTGAAGACAAGTGTATTTACAGAGGACTTAGTGAGGCTGAGGTCATCCTCAATTCACGATGGATTAACTCTGCCTGAATTCACTTCCCCAGTCTGGTTCCACCAGAACCTGCTCCGTCTGTTCTGGTGACGAGGAACCTCTGATCTCACAGATATGATCCAGTGAAACGTGAGACAGACCGACAGAGGTTTCAGCTTTAATTAACTGATTATTTGTAGATTTGGCTTCAGAAATGTACGTTTCCATTATTGTTTCCCCCAGTTTAGATCATCAGCCAGATCGTTTACATGTAATTTGTTCATTGAGTAGATGCTGTTATTGCTCAGTTTTGGTTATAATTTTTGTTCCTTGTCTAGCAAATGTTGTGTTTTTTTGTTTTTTTTTTTAATCCCAAAACAGCTTGACTAAAATCAGAAACTTGTTTCCATGGTGACCACAGGAGGGTGAATTCAGGGACAGCCAAAGATGGTGAGGTGACAGTGGTGAAGATTAAAAAATGAGATTTTCTCGCCCACCAGTCTCTCTCTTAGCCTCTCCCACACACACACACACACACACACACACAGCGAGACGTGCCAACTTCCCTCTGCTGATCTGTCCCTCTTTCTCTGAAACACACACACACTCGTGCAGTCTCTGGCCCAGATTAGGGCCAGTTGACTGAGCTGGTGTGACAGCCTGCGCTCCTGTCTTAACTGAGTTTGGCGTTAATGTCTCAGCCTGTAGAAACGAGGCCGACTGAATCCTCTGAGAACGCTCTGCTCTCGCTGGCCCTCAGACCTCAGCGGGAACAGGCAGGGTTCAGGGAGTCTGCACGTCTTAAACACTCTGAAAAAGCAGTGAGTTCATTCCCTGAGAACAGAATTAAACTCTTCAATTTGATTTAAAAACATCTTTAATGTATTTCTTCTGTTGGGAAACAGCTGCTTAAAGCTCATTGACTCATAATGGACAGGTTATTTTAGCAAAAACCTAAATGACCATAATATTTTTTTATTTTTTTAATTGTTTCATCTGTTATTTTATTGGACAACAGGCCCCTGGGCTTAGACAGCAACACAGCCGTAGGGTTTTCAGTTGTTTAAGAATGTTTTGTGTCTCCTTGTGGTCGTGTCGGGTCTCTTAGGTCATTTTGTGTCTCTTTGTGGTCGTTTTGTGTTTCTGTGTTCAGTTTGTGTCTCTTTGTAGTCGTTTTGTGTCCATTTGTTGTTCCTCTTTATAGTTGTTTTAAGTCTCTTTGTGATATTTTGTGTCTCTTTGTGGTTGTTTTAACTGTCTTTGTGGTAATTTTGTGCATCTTTGGGATACATGAGCCTTTGAAGTCTTTTATATTTTCAAATTAATAATAAGTCACTTCATACATGGCCCCTGGGGGCCCCGGGGCTTGTGCTTCATTAAATACAGCTGGAAAGTACTGACAAAAATCTGAGATAAATTCATATAATTCACTAAATTCATGCAGGCCTTCTTGTTTGTTTCCATCATCAAGTGATTCATTTAATGATGAACACTGTGGAAAGTTTTAGTGCCTATAAATTATTACCACAGTGTGTTTGTGTGTGTGTGGTTCTCTGACCAGCTGGAAAACTTCAGGTGGGGATAATTAAACAGCTTCTCTCCCGTAAAGCTCCACAAAGACAGATTTTTATCTGAGAACAGCTGAAATTACAAAGTGTCCTTGAAGATAAGAACATCCTGTGACTTTTGATGAAGGAACCAGATCAGACAAATGATTCTCTGATGTTTGAGTTTTTAGCCACATGTTGGTTTCACCAGAGACGGAATATTTTGGGGTTTTGTGACACGTCAGCTGGAGTTCGGAAGATTGAGAGCATTTCCCAACATTTTTTAACCAAATGATTTAAACCAAGGAAGAAGTGATCATGAGTCGTAGCAGTGGTGCACTGTTCTTTGCTTCCTGTGACACATTTGTCAGCACTGCTTCCTTTGTCGTCTTGTTCTGGTCTCAAACCTTTGAATTTCTCCAGGTTGTGCTTCGTCCTGGTGGTTTTTTTTCCCCCAAAGAGCAGAAACAAGTATGAGACTTTCGTATGATCAGTGTCATTTTATTACACGCGTGTGGCTCATTTGTAAATTTAGCAAAGGATTTCTATCAAATGCGAAGGCTTGTTCCTTTGCTGTGTTTTTAGCTTCTTGGTTCTCCGTCCAGCTGTGCTGTGGACCGAAGCAACAGTCTCCTCTAATTTCAAACAGCCTCTGGCTCAGAAAGAACAAATCCTGAGCTGCTCCGTGCTTGTACACTTCAGTACACGTGCACCACATGATACAATGTGCGTGTAGCCATGAAATGCAGCTTGTAATCAGCGTGATGATCGGAGAACGCTCATGTGGAGATTGCAGTTCATCGCACGGTGAGCGTTTATTGCGCAAAACCTTCTTTCACCACAGTGGGAGAAAGAAAACAGGAGGTGTCACAGAACATGGTGTTTTCTGATGATCTTGTGACTGCAGAAGGTAATCAGATCCCAGTGTGTCTTCGAGAGGCACAGAGGACAGAAGAGCGATTGTAAACCACACTCTATTTTTTCCCCACAGGAAATAAGCTCAGAGTTAAGGCCTTAACAAGCACAGAAATACACCTCTTTTCAAAGGCATGTCTCCAGAGTTGTGACTCAGAAACGTCACTGAACATTTCATCCTAATGAAATCTGCAGAGAGATGTTGGAGGTGTGAAGCCCTGTGACAGGTTGTTTTTTTTTTTAGCTGTCAAGACTGGAACATTATTGCGAACACATCAGATTTAATCAGGTTTAGCTTAACTCAATGTAGGTGACACAAAGTGAAGAGACAATAATAGTCGAGTGTCAAACAAACTGACATTTATCTGTGTGTGTGACTATGTGTGACTTGAATTCAGCACATTTACAGTCAGCTGTTAATAACAGTTACCACCTTCATTAATGTGCACAGCTCCTTTAATTATGATGTATTGGTCTGTGTGTGTGTGTGTGTGTGTGTGTGTGTGTGTGTGTGTGTGTGTGTGTGTGTGTGTGTGTGTGTGTGTGTGTGTGTGTGTGTGTGTGTGTGTGTGTGTGTGTGTGTGTAGTTCTGGGAGGTGATCAGTGACGAGCACGGCATCGACCCAACAGGAACCTACCATGGAGACAGCGACTTGCAGCTGGACAGGATCAGTGTGTATTACAACGAAGCCACTGGTGAGTACAGCCACACATGTACTGAGGTCAGTGTTTGATAAGATGAAGCATTTAGTAAAGTACAACTGTTTTTAAAAGAAGAATCTGCTGGTGTTATGTTATTTTAGATCCTGTGCTGTAGATCCTCACCTGTTCACATGCTGAGATTCATTATCAGAGCCATGCTGCCTTCAAGAACCAGATCTATCATCACTTTTAACTCAGTATGCTGCAAAATGTAGCTTTTCATTTGTGTATTTTGTATTGGCGTATTGTGTTTTTGTTTTACCTGCCCAGGGACAACAGATGTAAATTAGCATTAGCATGTATTTTGTGCTGATGTTCATGCAAACGCATTGTCCCCATCAAACAAACAAATGAGTAAATAAAAGAAAGAGCCACTGATACTTAAAGATTTTCAGAAAAACGTCATTTGTTGAATTTTACTGCTCCACATACAGAAGAATGCAGCGTGTTAATTCTGTCGCTGTTTACATGTGACAAATGGCCTCATATCATCTATTATAACCTGACATGTTAAAGCATGAGAAGCCTAAATACTACAGATCAACTCAGCAGGATCAGTTGGTTTGTCTCAGTAAAAGTTCACAGAAGTGTCACAAATGATTCACCCTCACAAAATCTGTGTTGCTGCTACATGTGGTTTTATAATACTTGACTCCATCTAGTGGAGTATGGATGGATATACAATATGGATTGATGAACATGATCTGGACCATACTGAATACTGTACATTATAGTGTCACAGGGCAGGTAGAGCCTAAAAATTTCACCATCAGTCTTAAAATAAAACCCAATGTCTGAACTCGTCTGTTCATTTCAGCTTTCTTTCCAGTTTCTGTTCATAGCTCACATGAATTAATCTATATTACTAGGGTTAGGATCAGGGTATGTAAATAAATCCACATACTTAATAAATGATTGTCAGTGATTTCATAATAAATATTCTTATGAAACCCAGTAGTTACAATGTACGTGGGGGGCATGAAATGGACAATGCAGCCAACACTGTAGCGTCATGTGCCTGAAATGTTTAAAATCATCTCTGTATGTAAATAAAATTCAGTGTCTAAACTTTCTTTCCAGTTTCCTTTTCCAGCTGTGATGCCTCATTTCTTCTGGTTTTACAGTTACATGCAGTGTTAATCTGACTGTGTGTGTGTGTGTGTGTGTGTGTGTAGGTGGGAAGTATGTGCCCAGAGCCATCCTAGTAGACCTGGAGCCAGGCACCATGGACTCAGTCCGCTCTGGACCCTTTGGTCAAATCTTCAGACCTGACAACTTTGTCTTTGGTAAGAGCACACCCTTCTGGAGAGGAGTCTTTAATGTGGTGCCACAGGAGGTCAAAGGTCAGGTTGGGACGCCAAATGGCACTTGTGGAGCTCGTAAAGTTGAACATCTTTCAAGGACGCTTGAAATTCTGCTGAATGACCCTGGTGAAGGTCACAAGCTGAAACGTGTTGGTCCAAGTGTTTTTACCTCTTCAGACTTGGAAGCCTGCTCCCACAGGAGTTTGGGCTCCTCCTGAAGGATGAACTGTCGGCGCCTCTTTTGGTCTGTTTCGTGGTTTTAGTCACATCCTATGCATTTGACAAATACAGCTCAACTGACTGCTCACTCCTGCCATAAATTCCCAGGACAAAGCCAGATTGTCCCTCAGCTCACTTACTGTCACTTAGTTGTAGGATGCTTTAAAACAGTGGAGCATTCGGCTTGTTTCACTTTCAAATTAATTATAAAAATAAAGAAATAACATTTTTACCACTATTGATGTGACAGTAATAAATCAGGGATTTCTCTGATGCCAACATATTTATTGAGGAGTTGTGGTGTCACATCCTAGTGATGGTACATGTATTTGTCAGGACCTACAGTTTTATCACATTTGCTGCCCACTTTTCCAAAAATGTAGAATAACGGATTCATCACATTGGTTTGGGAGGCAGAAAAGAAATAAGGCATGTTTTATGTTTCTCAGGTCAAAGCGGAGCAGGAAACAACTGGGCGAAAGGTCACTACACAGAGGGGGCAGAGCTGGTGGACTCAGTCCTGGACGTGGTGAGGAAAGAGGCTGAGAGCTGTGAGTGTCTGCAGGGCTTCCAGCTAACACACTCCCTGGGAGGAGGCACCGGCTCCGGCATGGGCACCCTGCTCATCAGCAAGATCAGGGAGGAGTACCCCGACCGCATCATGAACACCTTCAGTGTGGTGCCCTCTCCTAAGGTAAAAAAACACTGTCCAGTAAAAACAGACACTGGACTACATCCTTTTTTCTGTTTCTCTGCATATTTTCACATTATTGATGTTTTCTTTCAGGTAATTTGTCATCAAAATAAAATATGAATACTTAATTGCTGCTTTAATTGATATTTATTTGTTTCAAAGAGTTAATATTTGTTTGCAGTGGAATGAATTACTGCATTATATTATCTTGTCAGTTGGTATCAATATTGAATTGGATGTTTCAGTAATAACATGAAGTAATGCATTAGTGTTGTTGATCTGTGATGCTGACCAGAGGTCATTCCAACAGATAGACCAGTAATGAAGAGGCAGTAAATCTCATTACCTGCTGCATATCCACATAAAGACAAACATTGTTTATGTTTGCAACAATCAAATATGTAGTTCTTGACCGGTGTCTGTCAGAAATTAAAAGAAGAAGAAACAGAACAGACAGACTGGCTCTGTCTATGGGGTTTATGGGGTTTTCAGAAATGTCAGATATCTCAGACAGAGCCAGCTTCTGTGATTGAAACCCACTGAGTGAGTTTGTACTTCTGCTTACGTAGAGGACGTCAGTGGAGTAGGACACACAGTGCTGAAAGACTGTGGCTACATGTGGTCCAGACCACCTCTGAATGTGGTCTGAGTGATCCGATCCCGATGCGTTCAGACCTGTACTCAGACCTGTCCTCTTCAGATCAGCTGAGACGCATGTTGATTTCAGGAGTGAACAGGGCTCACAGTAAGGCGCTGAGGGACGGGTTACCTGTGTGTAATAGGATCTATATCAGTGCTGACGTCCGTCTCTGTCTCAGGTTTCAGACACGGTGGTGGAGCCGTACAACGCCACGCTGTCAGTCCACCAGCTGGTAGAAAACACAGATGAGACCTACTGCATTGACAACGAAGCCCTCTATGACATTTGCTTCCGCACTCTCAAACTCACCACGCCCACCTACGGCGACCTCAACCACCTGGTTTCAGCCACCATGAGCGGTGTGACCACCTGCCTGCGCTTCCCCGGCCAGCTGAACGCCGATCTGCGGAAGCTGGCTGTCAACATGGTGCCCTTCCCTCGTCTCCACTTCTTCATGCCCGGCTTTGCCCCCCTGACCAGCCGAGGGAGCCAGCAGTACCGCGCCCTGACGGTGCCCGAGCTCACCCAGCAGGTGTTTGATGCCAAAAACATGATGGCGGCTTGCGACCCTCGCCACGGACGCTACCTGACGGTGGCCGCCGTGTTCCGAGGCCGCATGTCCATGAAGGAGGTGGATGAGCAGATGCTGAACGTCCAAAACAAGAACAGCAGCTACTTCGTGGAGTGGATCCCCAACAACGTGAAGACGGCCGTCTGCGACATCCCGCCGCGCGGCCTCAAGATGGCCGTCACCTTCATTGGCAACAGCACGGCCATCCAGGAGCTGTTCAAACGCATCTCTGAGCAGTTCACCGCCATGTTCCGCCGCAAGGCCTTCCTCCACTGGTACACCGGCGAGGGCATGGACGAGATGGAGTTCACTGAGGCAGAGAGCAACATGAACGACCTGGTGTCCGAGTACCAGCAGTACCAGGACGCCACGGCCGAGGAGGAGGGAGAGTTCGAGGAAGAGGTGGAAGAGGATGCCTAAAAAGAAAAAAAGAAAAATGATGTAACATGAGCTGAAGAGAGAAGAAAAAGAAGAAGAAGCTCATAACCAAAAAGAAAAAAAATATCAAAAAAAGAGAAAAAAAAAAAGTTTGAAATGAAGAAATGTAGCAGAACAGGTGAAGGCTGAAGAGAAGCAGAGCGGCTCGGTTGGTGAATGGAGGAACAGAAATGACGACAAGGAGGAAGGATGAACGTGAAAGAGCAGCAGGGCGAGAAACGGGATGAAAACGATGTGACCAAATGAACGTGCCATGGTTTACAGTTTATTGTGACGCCATGTTGGCTGGTTTCAGCGGGACCAGCCTCCCAAAATCCCTTTACACCAAGACTTTGTCTTGTAGCAGATGCACAAGAAGCACTTCTCACACTTCACTGTCATCACGAAGGACTGTCTCTAAACAAAGTAATCATGGCGGCTTTTAGCAAATGTTGTGTTAAATTGTTGAATTTCTGATTTAAATCTCACTTCCATTCACACTCCAAACAGACAAGCTTATTGTAACGGCATCACCTCGTCACCAAACTGTGTTTTATTTTAATTGGTCTGATGAAGAGTTTCGACTTCACAGTTTAAGCACTTAAACTAGAGTGAAGTCATAGAGCGATTGTTTTGGAGAAACCAGGCCTTTAATGTGAAAGTGAAACAGGAAATCATGCCATCATCAGTGTTAAAGCTTTTATCAGTGTTAATTCCTTTGCCATTTTTTTTTATCAGTGTTCAAGATCCACTCTCAGAGAAAAATGTGATAAATGTCAGTGTTGTTTTTCCTCACTCGGGTCTGTGCTCTCACACACCATTGAAAATAAATAAGTGTTAAAGACCCAAGAGGTTTTTCCCAAGCCGACATATATTACAGACCATTAAAACGATCCATCAAAATAAGAGTCAAACTGACTTTACTCAGATACATTCCCGTGGTGAGGGTTTTCCTCAGACGCCAGCCAACGTCATGAGGAGGCTCACACTGCAGATGCCCACAGCCCAGGTCAGGTCGGGTCATGGAGAAAACATGAGCTTCAGCCTGATCTGTTCTACACCTCTCACTATTTTTGCTGCCTGAAAATCTGAGGCCAACAAAGGCCTGAGCTCAGCTTGTTTAGAAGCATCTCTGCTTTTGTTGGATTAGAGCCATTAGAGACATTTACATTTTTCCTGTGACCTACATCTACATTTTAAATACAGTTCATGGACCCAGTGGTTATGGGACTCCACATAATCCAGACCATAAATGTATTTGGATTCATGTCGTCAAAAATATAAGCACCTGCATCTTTTTCCATTCAAAAATACAAGTAATTTGTTGACTTTGAGAAGAACAAACTGAGAGGAATGAGCAGTGAGATGATGAAAATTATTTAGAGATGTTTAAAATTAAACTTTTGTCTCATCACAGTGAGAATTTCCTGCATTTACCTGCATTTAAATCTCACTCTTAGTGCCCAAAACTGTTCAGTTCAACAGCTCAGCTGCTGCTGCTTCTGTCATTTTAACACTTTTATTATGAAGGCTCGATGAAACACATTTAAAAAAAATCACAATTTGCAGTTTTATATTTCATCTTTCAAAATGTTTGTCCTCTGAGGAAGTGCACAGTTTAACATCCTGGTGGATGTTTCCGCTCTGAGCCACATTATGCTTTCGAATCACACAGAGGTCGTTTGTGTCGGGTATGTGAACTTCAACATGTTGTCTTTACTGTATGTCTGTGTCTGTGCTTTACTGTGTGTTAGTTCCTTTTTTAATTCCTGTGCAACAGTTTCATTTGGGATGCCACCGACTGAAACTTTTGGGAGAAATAAAAAGGCATTTAAGAAAAAAAACGTGTTTTGTCAGTTATTATTGATGATCAGTTTGTGGGGTTTGTACTTCTTATGATGACAACAGATGAAGTGATGGTTTCAGTGTGAAACATCCCAAAAAATATATAAGATCTTTTCCGTCAAAAGAAAGTGGTTCAGTGATGACTGAATAGTTCACCGTGAGGCTACAACGAAGGATTAGTTTTATTATTGATCAGTCTGTTGATTATTTCTGCAACTAATCTATAGTTTAGTCTCTAAAATATGATGGAATAATGGAAAATGTCCAACATAGGTTCTAATTTAATGTGCTTGTTTGTCTGCCCAACAACCTAAAAACCCAAATATATTAAGTTAACAATGATACAAGATGGAAAAACAGCAAAGAAATGAAATGATCAGGCCCTCAGACAGCCTCACTCTGCTGTCAGGTTTGGTGGTGGACAGGGCTCATGTATAGAAAGTCCTGGGTTTATTCCATATTTTTCAGGTCTACATAATTTGATTAATCTCACATTTGTCACATAATTGGACATTTTAAAGTTCATTAACTATGACAGGTTCTCCATGCTTCATCTGCTAAAGTTTCTCTACAGACATGTTTTCAACCATGTAAAAATACAGTTCAACATTTTTCACACATAAAAAGTGAAAAAACAAAAACAAACTGTAAACACATGTAACTTACTTCCTCACTGCATGAAACAGTCACATCGAACTGTACAGATAATGTAAATATATTGTCAGCATTGCATCCTAATACAATAAAAGACAGAAGTAAGCTGATAAAATAACTTTATTATTACTGAACTGCACAAACTGATGCCCTCTGAGTGTGAGGCCAGAGGAGGAGGAGGAGAGGAGGAGGAGGAGAGGAAGAGGAAGAGGAGAGGAAGAGGAGGAGGAGAGGAAGAGGAAGAGGAGGAGGACCCCCACCCCCCTGACCACATCAGTGCCCATCAGACCGGAGGAGTCGTGCATGTGTGATGGAGGCCTGAGGTTCAACTGCAGAGCGGCTTCCTGTGGCTCCGAGCCAGAGCTGCCGATCTTTACCGAGGCGGCCCGAGTCCGAGCACCGCCGATCTCAAATGGTCCACACGACATCATCCGAAACTCTTCCGCTGCTCCCGATCTGGCCCCACTGAAGTGTGTTGTTGTCGGGACCAGATTAATGAAATACAGAAAAAAGAGGGTCGTCTCCAGAAGCCGTCTCTCCCGAGCCCCTCCCCGCCCAGAGATCCAGGATTCGAGGCTTGACAGAGGTAATTACCATCATCATAATTTAACATCACAGTAATTCGTGTTTTTCCCTCAGTATTTGGTTCAAACAGGGAGGTGGAGGGTTAAATCTTGCAGTTTTTGCTCGGCTGTTTGGACGCTCCGGGAGGATCCAGGGCGTGTGACCGGCGGCAGCGCAGCGGGGGAGGCGCGCTGGCATCCCCGCACAGCTGCACGGCTCCCAGCGCTCTCCGGCCGCGGAGCCCCGATCCGTTCCCCGGAGAAAAACCCGATGCGATTCCGCTGTATTCAGACAGGAACCCGGGCTCGGATGAGACAATATCGGATCGGGCTTTAATGCTCCGGCTGGCCTCCTGCTTTCTGCCAGTTTTTTTGGGTTAATTCTCTAAATTCACTTCTCATTTTTCTGCAGACTGTTCAAAACAAACTGATGCTGAAAATCGGATTCCCATGTGTTATTATTTTAGCGACATTTGATCAATATGTGGGGCATTATCCGATCCTGTGGGCGGGATATACCCGTGAATTGGGGTATTTTCTGGTCCATCCCCGTAGAGATGGTTACGCAATGTCCTGGCACACATTAGAGCCACATGCAGGAGTCATTTACTGAGCGTTGGATGAGTGAAACGATGAATTATCATTTCTTTATTCTTATGGCAGATGAGCACAGCCAGTCATCCTGGGTAGAGGAAGAATCAGCTCACACATTTGAATAGACGCCTGCTGATATCAGTTTAATCTTCAGCTCAGTGATGGAGCCTAAAGCAAGAGCGCAAACCCACCTGAGGTCTGAGAGACACAGAGAGAATACCTGCTTTAATTCCTGGACCTGATGAATTTCATTATGCACACTCTGCCACACACACACACACACACACACACACACACACACACACACACACACACACACACACACACCTGGCATTAGAGTGTCTGACTGACCCGCTTTCATTCTTCATTCACTCTCATTCTCCCTCTCTCATTTCCTCCATCTTCCATCCGGACATCCCTCTAAGCCCCCATTCATGCCGGCCGTGACACACCCTTGGTTGCACCAGCAGCTGCTCCTGCTGGGCTTTATGGGCTGCATGAAGGCTGAGGAGGGGGGCTGGTGGTGGAGGAGGTGCAGAGGAGGACAGTGTAGGTCGGGGACAGCCCGGTTTTTAAAGTGGCATTGATTTCATTATCTTCAGATTTAAGGTTGTAGTGTTGAAATCACCACATTTGGCTGTTTGCAAGCCAAAAATGAATCAATGGACATAGGAGGAACCTGTGCATCAGCATTTTGAACATAAGGACATGAACGGTCTAAACCTCAGGCTAATGAAATCAGCAGTTGGCAGCAATGATAGAGAGAGCTCTTGACATAATAACAGTGAAAGAAGAAACCACCACAACAACTGTGGGAGACATATTAGGGCAGGACCAGCCCAGGTTATCGGTAAACCATGAATCAGTCTGACTCAACATAATAGGAGAGAATAGAAGAAGAAATGGTTGAAGAGACAGAGAGAAGCAGAAAGATGAGACACAATCCTGTAACCAGAGGAGGATGGAGGCAGGTTGCTGCGCCCTCGCGGCTTGTGTGGGAGAGGAGAGACGAGGAGGAGGAGGAGGAGGAGGAAGAGGGGGAGAAACGCTCTTAAATCCGTCAGTCAGGATGGATGTCAGGCTGATGAGATCAGCCTGAAAGACGTAACCTCCACGCCTCTCACCGCGAGGAGGCTGCTGGACGTGTCACGAGCACTTCAGGAAACGCTTCGCCTCCTGCAGTTCGATTGATCTAATTGGTCATAACAGGAGACAGCGGAGCCGTGGCCCCATTTAGAGTCCGACGTCTAAAATGGACATCACGCATCAAGGAGGCTTTTTATCCAGGACGCCCAGGGGTGGAGCAGCAGCGACCACCCCCACCCCCCCAAACTCTGATACACCCTCTGTGTATGTTTCTAAAAGTAATGAACACCAGCAAATTCATCAGCATCCCTCCATTTTTTTTATCCAGTTCAAACCAGTGGAGTCCTGTCTGAGTTTGTGTTGTTTGAAAATGTTTTTAAGTGGCAGCAGAACATTTTTTGTAAGATGTACAGAGTGAGGAAAGTTCAGAAAGACCTCATGTAGCCTTAATGTTTTCATCTGCAGCCTTCACATGCACAGCTACTGCACCGACTGAATATATTCCTCATGTGTCAGTGTTTCATGTATATGCATCTTTACAGTGTATAATCAGCAGCAGCCCCTCATCTTCTCTTCAGATGTATAGTTCTCCCTATCAGTGAATCAAACCTGTGATTTATATCTGCAGCACTCACACATTCAATAAGCTAATGGCTCCGTAGAACATTAAAGCGAGATGATTCAAATCTGCTTCACAGGGCAGCAATTAGAAAATGAGCCATGATTACTGTGATTCGCTAAAGGCCTAAGAGCCTCTTGAGTGATTTTTCTGCCCACTTTAATGCCAGGGCGTCATTTTGAAGTGACTTTGCATCTGTTGATGTGCGCAGGGAAAGTAGATGGGCGTTTTCTTCTATTTTCTTTTTTTTTTTTTAAATAGCACTTTAATCCCTCATCTGAAGAAGCTGTCAGAAATTCAGTGGCTTTTTATTGTTCTCTTTTCAGAGTCTAAAGATGCAGTGATTCACTCTATTTCATAACGCTGCCCTGGATACAAACAGGAAAACTGCTCATACTTCCCAATTTGGTGCTGAACTCTAAAGCCTGCTTTACATTTTTATAACTTTTCGCAGTCTGAAATCTGTAATGTGCCACATACTGTGCAGGAACTGATCTAATTTGGGTAAAAACAATCATCTGCAGGACTTTTGTGTGCATCTTCATCTTTTCTCCACTTGTTCAGGTAGAAGTTTCAGGAAGTCTGCACATCATTGCTCAGTGGCTCCTTCAGCCCATGACTCCTGGTGCATTTTTACCCCTAATTTGCTGAACAGACTTTTTGAAGCCTGTGATGTCAGCCATCCCATGAGGACCACTGTGGCGTAGGTGATGTGTTGAGACTGTGGAGTTTATGAATGCAGGTCTTGTTAGTGTTGATAGGAAACAGACAGATTTATTGTGCAGTTATTTTCAAAATCTCCCACTGTCAGGATGTTTTCCCAAAAAGATGAGCAGTATGTTAAGATGTGCCTGAAAACAGAGAAAAGCAAAGAGAATCTGAAGGGAGAAGATGAATTAGAGAAGTGTACATAGGAACATCCGCCTTGTGGCAAATAGTGATTTGTGTTGCGGTCCTGATGCTTCAAGATGTCTGCCCATCTAATTAAATCTGCTGCTAACTGCTCAGTCTAATCCAGTGCAGTAGTGGTGAGAGGTCAGAGTGTCATCATGCCGGCTGCTTTCTGTCCATCTCATCGTCCCAAAGGGATGAACACACACTCCTGCATATAAATCTCTCCGACCCTCTTAACCCATCCTCCGCCGCTGTGTCCCTTTTTTTCCGGTCCTCTTCTCTTTTGTTTCTCCCCACTCTTCTCTTCTAATGGTCTTGTGGTCATGTGTCATGAGTTTGGGGGGGGGGGGGGGAATCGATCCCTCACACCACAGGAGACATGGCTGCTCTTCAGCTCGACGTCATGTCTTTGACTCGAGGACACTTTATCTATAAAACTTGGGTAAACAGTGTATTTTACGTTACAGCAGCGTTATAGATTGTCTTGTCAGGGAGTGTTGGCAGTGCCCTCCCTCAGGTATTTGAGGAGCTAATTTGTGAAATGCTGTGCAGGGTAGTGCAGTGCAGGAAGGGGGGGGGGGGGGGGGGCAACTTCTTCTCAACTTTAGGACACAGATTGAAGTTGGCATGCTTCTACCTTGCGGAGGTTTTTCTGTTTTTTCCAATTAAACACGGAGCCCAAATTAGCAATACATATTTACCTTAAGCGAGTTAATATAAAAATATTAAATCAAATAAAATTATCCTATTTCCGCACAGTTATGGCAGATATCTCTTTTTAGAAAGTCTTGATTTGAGCCTTTGGAAACGTAATTGTGCCATAAAAAGCTTTTTTTAACAGCTGTGTATTGTGTGTGGGTTTCTTTTTTCCCAGACTATTCAAGATGAAAGTAATCAGCGCTGCGGTGCTTAGCGCCCTGTTCTGCACTGGTAAGCACAAACATAATCAGTCACTTGGGAGTAGGTCGGATAAATGAATGGCGGAAACAGACTTCCTGCGAAACCAAATTTGTTTCAACTGAATGATTACCATAGACGCTGTGAAAACCGCACCAAAGAAACACAGTTATTTTGTGATCTATTTAATCTCCACTTATTTGCTTTCTTTGCTTTTCTTATGTGGAGTCAGATTAGTATTTATATCTGGTCTATTTTTAGTTGTCATTATGTGGGACATTTACATTTCAAACGTTTTTTTGCACTTTTGGGGGAAGTTTTGTGGTTTTTCACTGAGAAGAAAGGAACTCTGACTTGTTTAGAGATCTTCGTTTAAATGAGCAAAGAACTAAGAAAAGCTGTTAAAAATAAACTCCTCTTCATCTTTTTTTTTCACAGTTGTATCAGCAGCTTTGAAAGGTAAAATCAAAGGCTTGTTTGCAATGCATGACTGAGAATGCTTTTTGAGAATGAACAGATTATGTGCATGAGAACAGACACGGCAGGGCAGATGAAGTAAATTAAAAATTAAAACTTATTTAATAAAATACCTTGATTGTTTCTGCCAGTCAAAGAGGAACGCAGGACAGCGTTCTTCGGGGAGGACATTCACATTGATGTCCCGGATGGGAACGTAGCCGAGGTTGTGTTCAAACCCAGGACCAATCACTCCGTCGAGGTGGTTCTGATGCGAGCGGGCACGGTGGCGTACCCCCGGGGCCGTCTCAACTCTCTGGGCCACCTGGTGCTGGAGAACGTACAGGAGGAGGACGAGGGCACGTACGTCATCAAGAACAGCAACAACCCCAACATTGTCAAGCAGCTCGTCCTCATTGTTAGGGGTAAGCCGACTTCTGCCCTCTTTTCCAGAGGAGGGGAGGAGTGAGAGGAAGTGAGAAAGCTTCCAGGTTGACTGTCTGAAGTCTAAAGGCAGGGAGAAGCAACTTGTTCACGAGACTTTGGTGTCATTTCAGGAGACATACAGAAAATAAACATACACAGATTATGTGCAGTCCCACAATACAGGAGGAATGTGGGAGGAACAAACTTATTTTATCATCAGTCTTTGAGGCGTTAGATGAAGAGTGGCCCTAATATATAGATATAGAAAATATGGTAATGTGATGCTGGTTAGCTAGTTAGATTCGATAATATGAAGACGATTCAGCAACAGAATCATTAGGAAACATGCTGCTTCATATTGAATATTTAGGACACACATAGGTGGATAAGAATGCTAAATAATGTGTTGTACGATCACAGAAACATGTAGTTATTAACAGTTATTTACGTACCAGTCTTGAAAAGAGCTTCAGCCTTCGTTGAGTTGACAGGACCAGAGGTTATGATGCATCCTCTGAGTGGCGCTGCTTCTCCAGGGCAGATTGATGCTACAGTGAGTACTGTATTGAAAAGCGATGACGGTCCAGGCAGTCTGGGGCTAGCTGGTTAACATGCTGGTTAACATGCTGGTTAACATGCTGGTTAACATGCCAACTTTAGTGGAAGAAGAGAATTGATAGAAATAGAACAGGAAAAAAGTGAGTAATAGAAAAAAAATTGACATGTTTCTTCTAGACTGGTTTGTAAACAAATGTTAATGCTAATGTTAGCTTTGTAGCAATAGCAAAACTTACAAATAGCCCCTTTAAAGTCTGAAGATTTAAAATGAAGGAATCATACAAGCAACCATAAAAGACTTTGATCATTGGCACTCTGCTCAGCAACAGTTCCTGCTCTCAACCTCGTTTCCTCTCGTCTTGTTGTTCAGACTGCGCTTTGGAGCAGGTGGTAAAATATGGAGAAACCTACTACATCCATCTCAACCACGTCGAAGGCCCCATCACCCTGGAGTTCAGGTATGATCAGCAAAGCACCACAGAAAACAGAAAAAAGATTCAGTAATCTGTGTTCAACATGGAGTCATGTTCATTACAGATCGTTTAGTTTGGTTTTGACCTAAATTTTAAAGCCAGATAGGGACAGGTGCTGCAAATTAGCTCCTGTCAGGTGTCCTATAGTATTGTTTCTCTTTATGTAACAATGTTCATTTCTAAATAAACTAATACAAAATGTTCTGTTAACTGCTACATTACAGATGACATTACTGTTATCTATTTTGTTTTTTCACCATGGTAAGGCCCAGTCTGGTTCAGGTCAATCAAACAGAGATACAGCAAACTACAGAGCCTCCACCCGTGGTGCTGTACAATCAGACGGGGGTGACGGCAGAAGAGTATGTGGGACGCCTCAGTGTATCGGAGAAACGGGTGACGCTGCACTCGGTCAGGATGACGGACGAGGGGAGCTTTACAGTTCTGGACCGTGAGAGCAAAGTCAGGAGGAGGAACTGTCTGAACGTCAGAGGTGAGGAGTGATCGGAGCTCGGCTGCATCCTCTGATCAATCCATCAGTCATTATTCTGTGCATGCTGGTGTTATGTGCATTTGAGTATGTGTTACTTATCTACACCTTTGTCATCAAAATGCAGTGTCGGGCTTTTTGTGTTTCTCATATTGCAAGTTTTCATCTTGCCTAAGAGTCACTTTCTACATTATCTCATTCTTGAGTGTATTGCCTTCAAAAATCCTTGATGCTTTAATCTCAGAAGAGGTCATAAGTCTTTATTTAATGTATGTAAAATGAGGCTAAAGCTGCCGGCAGGGATACTAAGCTGCTGCAGCAGCAAAGAATAGGAAGTAGATAAAAATAGATCAAGAGCACATTTACTTTAATGAAGGTTATGGAATAAAATATATCTGAAGACTGGGATACGGTCCAATGGCTTCTGAATGGTAAAAAGGAACATTTGGCTTTAAACAAGACTGAGTGTCTACATCAATGCTAAATGCAGACATTAGAATGGTAACACTTTCAAAATGCAATGCTACCATGCTGATGTTTAGCAAAATCTTTTTTTAAATGAACATAGCTAAGGCTGGGGGAAATACTGATTAGTATTGTGGGTGGTTTTTTTTAGCCATAAACCTGAACAACCTGATTTTTCTTTTTTTATGTGATGATGATGATGGAAGAAAAGTAAAATGATCACTAAAGTTAATAATTCATCCTGTAGGGAACATGAATGTCTTTACTAAATTTCATTTCAAACCATTGATAAATTTCATTCAAACTATAACTGTCACCGAGCTGGGGTGGCCAGAGGTCAGGGGAAAACCAAAATCTTCATCTTCTGGGAACCATTATGACTCCTTTTTTCCTCCAATCCATCCAATAATTGAAATTTCAGTCTGGACCAAACATGGTGGACCAACCGAACAATCATTGCTCCAGCTACATCGCTATCATGTCAACTTGTATTATGTAAATCTACAAACTAACCATTTTCAGTGGGCTCTTCCACTCCTATGGCTAACAGTGAACAGCTAGCACCAGAAATCAGGCTTTCAAAAAGCAAACCCCAGGAAATGTGTCTAAATACCTCACCTTCTGTACATCTGTTCATGCATCTCCTCCGCAGAGCACCAGAACTTCATGCACCTGTCCTACGGAGAAAACCTGAAGATTAAACTCTACCTGCACCACTCCAATGTCAACATCGTCTACAGGCCCAAATCAGACAATCAGGACCGGGTCGTCCTGGACCAGGGGGTTCTGGTGACGCCGCTCGACCCTCTGCTGGAGGGCAGGCTGACTGTGGAGGGGTCAGAGCTGATCATGAAGAAGGTCCACATGGCCGACACGGGGGTCTTCAAAGTGACAGACCTGGCCGGGTTTCCTGTGGCTCATGTCTATGTAGAGGTAGAAGGTAAGAGTTCAACGTTTAAATGATCAACAGGATGTTTTTAGTTCTAATCCTGCTTTTCTGTGAGCAAACAGACACAACAAACAAACCAGCATTGGTTTTCTATTGAACAAACAAAGTGCCTGTAATGAGTTGTAGATTGTGTTTATTTAAGGGTTTATATCCATGACATAACAAAGTACTAGTCAGAGTACTGCAGCTGTAATGAAGCATGTAGATAATGAGTGTCAGTCAGATCGTGATTACAGGCCTATAACAAAAAGTATCACAACTGACAAAGCACAACCAGAGACACTGTACACCAGTATTTACACCACCTGTAAACAGATTTTGATTTGTAGGATTGGTGGAGTTCACCTTTAAGAGGGCAATTACTTTACATAGGAGGAGATGGAGCAATATTACAGTGTATTGCTTTATGATATTGTGTATTTATTGGGTAATTTGAACCTTGGAACTGATCTCTTTGTGTCAAAGGGTAGTCATAAATGTAAATAATGAAACTGTGGAATGAAAACCATAACACACTAATGTGCTATGGGCCATGGATCCAAATCTGTTTTTACTTGTGCAGTAAAAAAAAGACAAATGGAAGTGTTGAAATCATTGAAATAAATAAATTGATAAGTCACTGTATTTAGCAAATGTTTATAAATTTTTAGTACTTGTCAACTTTTATTAAAACTTCTACCAATGACATATTTTATTTTATTACATCTGTGTTTATCTATATTGTTGTTCATTATCTGTTAATACACCGGGGTCCACTTAGGAGGAGAGAAAGTTATTGCCAACACATTAATTAACACTTTTCATGTTTGTGCAGTTCTTATAAATGCTAAACTGGTTGACTTACATGTGTTGCCAATAGATTTAAATATCTGACCTTAGAAATACACAGAAGAACTATTTATATTTATATTTGTGTTCAGCAGCTTCAACCCAATACACATTATTGAATGACAGTGACTTCTGTTATCCGAGCTTGCCATGTTTTATCATTTAGATATCCTAAGCTGTATGGGAAAGAAAACTGAATCTTTATCTAGACAACAGATCCAATCAGGTTAACGTGCTAATTAAAAGAAGATTTTGTTTTAAAATGAGGCAAAGCTGAGCAAGTGTCTGGCTGCAGGTCATTCCCTGGCTCTCTGTCCCCACATTTCCTGTCTATCTTCACTCAAATAAAAAAGGCAGAGATGAAAGATGAGTATCCACACAGCAAAATAATTATAATCATAATGGAGGCATTATTATTTCTCTCTGTGGTTGTTTTTGTTCTTTGCTATAGCCTATAAGCTGCCTCCCCTGACTGTGGCCATCCTCGCCATGCTGGGCCTGATCGCCTTCATGCTGCTGGTGTGCCTGCTGTCCTGTCTCTATAAAGTGCATAAGCGGAACGAAAAGAACAAGAAGCTGATGCTCCTTGCTCAGCAGGCTGGCAAGGGAGACGGCGAGGCTTTCAGACAGGTAACACCCACCCACTGCATTACCATCCGTCTGCATTTCCTCTGCGATGGAGGAACGTTGTTGGGCCTCTGCAGTGGGAATAAGACAAGGCTCTGGTGGGGCAGTGGGCTTGTAGGCAAAGTTAGTGCTAGTCACAAAGGGGGAAGGAAGAGTGAGGTGTGTGTTTGTGTTTGTGTGTTGGCTGGGAAAAGCTAGAGGAGGGTTCTGCTCCTGCTGTGGGAGTGAGGATGGTCAGCTGGTCGAGGTCCTCCCCGACAGTGCTGGAGCGGGCACACATGGTCACAGCCAAATTACAGACACGAACACGGCCGAGGTCAGACAGCTCACAGGAACATAATATTTCTTCTGCTGCTCTGTGGGTCTCTTTTTGTTTGTTTCCCTCCCACTTGTTTGTCGTACATTAACCTTCCACAGACCCCAGGATGTCCGTCACTTCTTGTTGTTTGTGGATGTGTCATTATTAGGAGCTGAACGTTTTATTTTCTAAAATGCCACTTTTGTTTTGAATGAAGCACGAGCCCGTCAGCAGGGGGGTGCTTCTGCAGACAATGACAAGATATTTTTGCGATGATTAGTCGACAGATGACAATACTTTGCACTATAAATTGTAACATAAATCACCACTACACTGTTCCCAGAGAATGGAGCTTTAGCACCACAATGTTTTCATTTACTCTAATTCTGAGTATTAATCAGTTTTAAGATTGAATGGCTTTTTTTAAATGGTTGCTTAAAAAAAAAAAAAAAAACCTGGTGAGGTTCTGTCATTACTCAGACTTTAAGTGTCAATTGTGAATGAAACTCTTCAATTATGGATTATGAGGGTTTTCTCGAGGGTTGTGCTGCAACAAAAGAAAAAACATTGATTGTTTTCCAATTGGCTATTTAAACCCCTCACTCTCCCACCTCTCACCTGCTCAGTATCGGCTGTTAAAGTGACTGATTGGATGAGTCAGTGGAGGTGACAGTTAACCCTTCTGTCAACACAACCATCCATCAACCATCCCAAGTTGGGCATTTGTTAACCAACTGAATTTATGGATCAATTAAAAACCCATTACAAACAGATGACTCACCTATTGCAAACACCATTCTCACAGATTGATTGCTCTACCAATGGATGGTGGTTCAATACAAGAATGAAGCCACGCAGACATGTGTCCAGATCAATTCTGTGAGAGTTTCATAAAAAGAAAAACTGTTTGATAAATCAGTCTGTCTCATCTTATCACATATTTAATTTAGCATTTTGATGTAATTAAAAACAGGTAGTGCTGATTTATCAATGGTTATTTTAGACGTCTATAATTTGAGACTGCTGAAAACAAGCTAAATTATCTTTGTGGGATTTTAGGGAAAATGAGAGAATTGTTTTCCCAAATGGATGACTTCATCACTTGATCATTAGAGGTAGCTGAGCTGACAGCTAACATCAGCTCCCCCACCCAGCATCGCCGCTAAATGATCTTTTAATCTGAATGAATTTATGAACCAATTAGAAAACCCACTGCAGACAGATGACTCGCTCTCTGTAAACAGCTTTGAGACCGATTGCTCTGCAGAAAGATGAGTTGTTTCGAGTCGGAGAATTCAGTGTTTTAGGTTTTATCCCTCAGAACCAGCCTGACTGTATTTTCACTGTTAACTGTCTGATACCAGAACTTATCTTAGATCATTTTGTGAAATGGAATAATCCGACTCTGCCGCCGATGTAGACTGATGCTGATTTTATTTGTCTGTTGTCTCTCATGTCACATTAATGTTACTTATGTTTGTCTTTGTTCTCTTTTTCCCTGTCACTGTGTGTGTGTTGCACTTCATTCACTATCTCATTCTAAATTTACATTTTGTCTTTACAGACACACACTCTCCTGTGCTGCTGTTCGATGCAGTAGTTGTCATTTTGAACATGCATCACACTGTGGGTGGGAAATTCAAGCTAACACACTGGAATCTAACAACAAAGACAAGAACTAGCTTGATTTATAAGTGTTAGTATCGTAACACAATGGAAACACAAAAACAAAATGGCTCGTGTGTATTGTATGTATTTATTTTGTATTTTTTGTTACTGAATATTTGAGAATCTGAGGAAGTTTGTGATGTTTTTATGATGTGCCCCTTGGTTCAGTTTCACAACTGCTGAGTGAATTCAAAATGCTGCTGTGGAAATGGGGCCTTTATTGCTCACAGCTGGATGTCTCTGAGTGGTGGCCCAGCTAACGCTGTTGCCTGTGCGTCACGTTTCTCCCTCTTACTTTAAGGAGCCTCAAACGGAGCCTCTTCTTGGTGAGAGAACAGTGTTCTGGCTTCTTCCTTTTCTTTCCTGCTCTCCCTTCTTCATATTGGTGTCTAGAGAAATGTGCTGCTTTTGTGGCAAATAAGTTCCTTGATCAACTTGCTGTTGTGTGACAAGATTATTGATGACAGTTTCAGTTAATATACAGAGTAATTAAAGATATTGAGCACCGGCAGACGGAATAAATCTGAGGAGAAACTGCTATCGATCTTAATGAACAAGCACAAGTTGATCAGAGACCTAATTTGACAAAAAAATCGATTAATTATTTTAAGTGAATCTGGCACCACGACTTGGGACAAACTGTCTCTGTGATCCTTACAGACTTTTCAGTGTGACTAAGCTGTGCCACACTATTATTTTGAGTAGAATACATAAACAAGATTATACAGTATTTTAGTATTAAGTGACAGAAAGTCAGATTTCTCCAAATTCACCTCTTGCATAATTTCGATTTAAAAATTTGTCATAAAAAGTTATTAATTCCACATTAAAAACAACTGAGAACAGAGGCATTAAGGTTTATTTCCATGTTGTATTCAAACGATTAGACACCACAGATGGTCAGGATATCGAGTCTAAAACTGGCAGTGTACGCCCTCTGTTGTTGACTCCGACATGCAGAAACACTGAGCTGCAGCGTTTTGTGAAATGTGTTTGTTTGCTTTCATCCTGGGGGTCAGATGTAAAGATCAATACCACTGTTAAAGCTTAGGTGAAGGGGGCAAGAGACCATTGCCGTTCTGGTGTAACGAGCTCGGTCAAGTCCTCCAGGATTCAGGACACAGCTTTGACCCAGGTTGGGGTGCAAAAAAGTCCATTTTAACAAGTCATTTAATCCAGTGTTTACTCTCAGTATCAGGTTTGTTAAAACAAGTGAAAATCTCAGCTGCTTCTGCTTGACTACATCCCATTAAGAGAGAGGAGGTCAGGGCTTTTCACTTGCTTTAAGAAAATTAGATTTTACACCTCAGCAAAGCGACTAAATGACCTGTTGAGATGGTTCCTATCTCTGCAGTATCGGTGTGTGTTAGCCCCAGCCGGGTAAAGTCACACTGCTGTGCAGCTCTTTCTTCTCCCGACATTAGTGAAATACTCGTGCCGCTCGTTTCCTCCACTCTCTATATCTTTGTGTCTTCCTCACTTTCCTTAATTCTTTCTTTCCTCCTGTTCTTTCCTTCACTGCTGATTAACAACCTGGACCGAGCTCTGCAGTTACTCATAAACACTGTGGTTATGATAACTGAGGACGCCGTAGCTTCACTGCTGTATTTAACATACAGTGTGTAGTGATTCAGCTAGATAAGCGCGCACACAAGCACATATTTCTTATTCAGTGTTTTTATTGTGTGGGGTGAATTCCAAGGTAACTATCCGATGTGTAGTACGTGTGGGTCTCTGTGCTGGCTTTGTGTGTGGTGTTTGTGTTAAGGGCAGTAGTGATTAACCTGTATGAGCAGGCTTTATTCAACCCAGTAATTTATTCTTGGCTGTTTTCTTGAGAATTATTTCTGCATAATCAACTACTTGCCCAGGACGTCTGTGGATGTGCTGTCAGTGATTTTATTTATTTATTTTTTTTTTTGTGGGTGTCTGACTGTGTTTGTCTGGTTTCTGTGCATTAAATGTTGTGTGTTTGTATTTTAGTTTTTAAGTGATGCAAAGAAACAGATAAACGTGACATGACGTTGCGACTCTCCCGCTGCGGCGTGCTGTTTTTACATTTATCCCCAAATGTCACAGCTGAGAATATCATGACTTTTAGATGTAACTACAACAAATTTAAATGAAAATTAAGGAATCACTGAAAATATTCAGCCTGTGTAGAGCATGAATGTCTTTATCAAGTTTTATGTTAATGTAGACTTTCTCTCAGTCCATTGTGTAGCTGTTGAGATGTTTCACTATGACCTGTTGGTGGCACTAAAGCTTTTCACAAGAAGCTGGTCTTTGCTAATTCATTTAGCACAAAAAGACCATTCTGATTAAAAAAAAACAAAGATTATATTAAGTATTCATGCATCTTAAGTTACTGATAAAAGTGAAATATGACTAGTAGCTGCTAACTTGGTAATCAGTTGTTACTGTTTAAAAAAAGTAATTATTTTGTTTATTAATAAAACAAGAATAGGTCAAAACCTAGTCTGTGTCTGGACCGTCTATGGTCAAACCCTGATTTTAGAACCAAACACATAAATTCAAAAAGACTGAGCTGTGAGTTCAGCTGTATTTACTTACAAAATGATCCCTCAGAGAAAAAGTTAGAAGAGACACAATATCTTTCTGACTTTGTCTCTCACACAGAGCGCAGCCTCCATCTGGGTCCACAACAGCTTGTCCTTTATTTAACTCAACTCCAGACTTTTATCAGAGGCAGGTCTTTATTTCTAGCTCCCTCTGTTTGATATGTAGAATTGGTCATAGCAGTGTTTTAGTGCGAATCTTCGTTTTCAGTTGCTCCTGTTTGCCGTGTTAAAGTTACTGCATTATGTGTTACAAATGCAACACTTCCTGTAAGTGTTTCAAATAAAAAGCCCCCTAATGTTTAATCGGGCAGAAACCCTTTATTTCTTCACATTTTCGCAACATTTTACTGCTGCACTGCAGTAAACCTAATGACTTATTTCTGTACACGTTATTCAGATCTGCTAGTTTCTTCAGCAGTTACCGATGACTTCTCTCTCTCCCTCCATCTCTCCTGCTCTTTCTGCTTATTTTTAGTTATTCCTCTGCCCCGTTCAGTGATAATGATACATGTAAAAATAGTTTATTTGCTGTAATAAAAATGGTGGCACGCCTCAGTGTATTGAAGTGCTCTTCTGCTTTCCTGCAGTTTCCAAGCAGCTGGAAGCCAGAGCAGCTCTGTAGACTGCCTGTAACAAAAGGTGTACCCCTAAGCCCCCAGTCAGCATCCATGGTCCAGTGATGAACCAAAATCATACCCAGTGTGGTTGGAAAAATGTCTCTAAAACAAGGGACAATGTGCAAAATTGGCAACACTGCGGGATGTAAACACCAGAAAGTCGAGGCACTCGACTCGCTGACCAATGGTGGAAATATTGTCACTCAGTCAGTCAGAGGTCATAGGGCAGGCTGTGCTGTTGTGATCCTGCCAAAAACAGGAAGATCAATCACATTAAACAAACAGTATTATGTCATTTTTCAGGTCTACTGATCAATATGGGATAAATGTTAAAGCAGCAGGTCACACACCCCCTGATATCTCCCACTCACCCTATGTGTCTGTGTGCAGTCTTATCTCAGTGTGTTTGTTTATCCTCATATGTTTGTGTAAAGGCTCATACAGCAATATAATGTGTGTGTGTGTGCTAATGCTTATAACGTGCATTTGAATTATCATGTGTGTGTGTGAGTGTGTGTGGGAGCTTATTGTGTGTGTGTGAGTGTTTGTGTATTGACAGCGGAGGTTGAGATGACAGCAGTTGCCCTTGATGCCGGTCGCTCTGACATGTTATGGATTTCCTCATAGATCTGAGAACACAGACGACATGTGTGAGAGGACGTCAGCGACCCTCCGGGACTTGACCCGAGAGACGAGCATGAGACTGAAATCAATCGCACCTCTCCACCTGACTCTCTCCCGAGTCCCCCTCTCTTCATCTTCATGTGTCTCTACCTGACTGCTTTTCATTTCCATCCATCTATCTTACTTTCCTTCTACCTCTCTGTTGCTCTCCTTGTCCCTGTGCTCTGCCTTTCTTCTCTTTTTCTCTCTCGTTCTCTCACGTTAAGTCTCTCATGTTTCACTTTCTGGCATTTTTCTTACTCACACTCTCTCTCTGTTTTCACATCTGTCTTGTTGCTCATACTCATCTGACCACCCCCTCTTCCTCCCACTTTCCTGCGAACACAAGTTGTTTTTCTTCAAAACACAGTTTTTACTTTTTACTTCACTATTTTCAGTCGTCTCCTTAATATGCAGCATGTTGACAGCTCACATTGAATAGGTGTTTAGTAGCTGTGGATTGATTTCAGAAATGACATATCTTATAACACGTAATAAACAGCCTGCAATTTACCGTGTAATTTCAGTGCATAAACCAGGCACCAATGAAATATTTAGCGGTTGCCATTGGTGCTTAAATCCCACCTTTCCCTCTGCTGCCTCACTTCATGTCTTACTCTCATTCTCTCAAACCTGTCACTATCCCCTCCAGTTTTTCCTGCAACTCGCTCCGACTCTCCATCAACATATCCATCTCAGTGTTTTCCTCTTTTCCTCTCCCACCTTGATTCTTCAAATCTTTCACCCTCGCTCATCCTGCCTCTCCTGCTGTTCACGCGACACATTTGAAAGATTACAGCCCCCTTTGGCTCTGTTTCCTCTCAACCTCCAGCCTCACTATGAAGACAAATACAAAAGCTTGCCTTTCAGTCATGTCATACAAGGGTTCTCTTCAATATCTAATATGTGTGTTTAAGAGCTTTGCGTGCAGTTATGTGCTTTGTATGTGTGTGTGTTCATGTCCTCTCGAGCAGTGTGTGTGTTTTTAATGACCAGTCGTATGCAAAAACAGCTGCTGTTTTTTACACACCTCCTGCATATGTGTGTGTCTTTATGTGTGTGTGTGGGTGTCTGCAGGTGGTCCATGAAGCGTACACCAGGTTCACCGAGGAATCTCTGATGCAGTCTGTGTGTGATAAGCCTTCGGAGGGCACAGAGGTCACCATCAAGGTCAGTGGTGCAGCTGTACCACAAAGAAATTAAAGCACTAATATACAGTAACAAGCATGTGACTAAAAAAACAACAAATTATCAAAATGCAGCTTTTGTTTTGCAGACCCACTCTCTGAAGTGCAGTTAAATCTACATCTAAGTTTCATTTAAAGCAAATATTATCTATATTTTAGATGGAATGTGAAAGAGTTTGTTTGCAGTGATGAAATACTGAGAATTCTGCAGCTCCTCTCGACTTTATGGAGCTTTAAAGTGACTCATACTGTTTGGCTTCAATCTCTCTGCTCTGATATTGTAATGTTCATACAATGAAAAAACCCTCACCACTGAGCGGCTGACCACAACTCTCTGTTTAACACAGGGGAGCATTTAGCGGCTAAAGAGTCAGATATTTCCCTCAGGAGCTGGTGGAGACCAAACTCAGAGCCAAAAGAAGAGTAAATACAGAACTTTAAATGGCCATAAAAAATGACTTAAATGTGTGATATTGTTGCTTTGTAACTGGTGGAGGTGTAAATAAGCAGCTCTTTGCTATCAAGTTCATTGTCTCTCCTAAAAAGGTTATGATATGTCAATGTTAACAACTTTTTTCTGCTGCCACAAAAATCAGTCAATTGCAGGTTGAAGCAGAGATAAAACAACTCCAGCTGTAACTATTCATCACTGTAAGAGACTGAATGGAAATCAGGTCAACAGAACAAGTGTTTCAGCAGCTGTGTGTTAGGATGAGTGAGTATGTTGATAAGAGATGTAGATAGAAGAGTCATTACAGTAATAATATCAGAGAATGAGGTCTTAACCTTGACAACTGCTGCTGAGCGACGCCAGACTTGACTGAAACACACCTGGAACTCTTTCAGTGAAGTTTCTCTTCCAAGTCGTATATCAATAAAGAAACTGATTAAATACCAGAAAGATCATTTACCATCCTTGTGTTTGAGATTGCCTGGCAGCTACCTACTGTATAATGTCACCTCAGTGCCAAGTGTAATTAAAAGGCAATCAACCTTACACAATTCGCTGAGCAGTGGAGCAGATTAAAGTTCACAGGCACGGCCTTTTGTGAAACTGAAAGAAAGAGGAATAAAAAAAGTGGTCAAAGTCAAAAGTTTTAAAAGAGTCAGGAGTTGTTTCACTATTTCTGCAGGTATGAAGATCAGGATGTCCATATATAGACTTAGGTTACATATCACCACTGTTTTAATCAGGTTTTAATTGACTTTATTTCATTTCTTTGAAAAGCTGTTTAAACAACAGTTATGTACCAAGACAAATATAAAAACTTTAGCAGAGAAGCTACTTGCTACTGTGATGTTTGACCTGCTAAGGTTTCATCCTGTCATATCTATCACACATCTATTATTACCTCTGTGTAAATAGTGAAATGTGGTCTCCATGTTTAACGGAGAGGGCAGGTGTAGTCTGTCATCCATAACCTACATTTGTACCTTTACTATAAATCTGACTGTGGATCGTTCATTCACCTGCTCAACATTTCTGTTGTCTCCACCGAACAAGAAACTTAAGTAGCGTTAGCTGCTTGGTAGGGGAAGGTAAATCTATAAATATGGTCCTAGAAACGTGCATAAATTATTCATGTTGCTTTTTCACTGACCTCAATTTTTATCACTTCTATTCCTTCCCCTCCTCCATCCCGCTCCACCTCCTCCACTGTGTCGGGGGAATCCGTTTTGTACTCGCCTCGTCCTCTTTTCTTGTGCCTCCCCTTATTTTCCACCTTCCCCCACCTTCATTTCGTACTTTTCTTTGCTCCCCTGTTGTTTTACTTTCCTTCTTCCAACCTCTCTCTCCTTTCTCTGTCTATTTCTTTCATTTTGCTCTCTGTCCTTTTCTTAACTTCATATTCCCTTTTGCCTTTCATCTCCTTTGACCCTGACCTCTTCTCCTTTCATCTCTGCTCTTCTTCTTTCTTCCTCTTTCTCCACAGGGCCTTGAGGTGTCCAAACCAGGCCGCTACCAGGCCCTTACCTCAGACAACTTTTTGGAGATGAGCGACTCTGGAGTGGAGTTCACCAGCTCTGGTCTCCCTCTAGACAGCGACACTGAGGCTGTGATGACCTACGCCTCCCACAAACCCCTCCTGAACGCCGTCTCCCCGACAGCCATGACCGGAGGAGTTAACTCAGACAGCCTGGAGGCCACCGCTGTCCCTGACCTCAGTGCCAGTCGGACCCCTGACTCCGCCATGAGCGCCAGCCCTGCCTCCAATCCTCGCTCGCTTGCGGCCGTGACCCCTGATGGCAGCCTGCACGGAGCTGCATCGCCGGGAGCGGCCTCCAGGGGCACCGCTGGGTCAGATTCAGCCAAGACGGAGGAAGGGGCTGAGAGTGGAGAGGCTGAGCAGAAAGAGGAATCAGCTCAGAGCACCTGAAAGGATACGCCAAGGTGTATTTTTTTTTAAGCTTGTGTCTCCTTATACAGTAATGACATCCACATCTTTCTGAGAACCTTATCTTGTCCAAACACCACCCAGTCCTCGATCACTGCATCTGAAACAACATCACTGACAAAATAATCATGCTTGGATCCGGATATCAGTGTAGCCCAGAAGAAAATAATAAAAAGGTAGTTGCACACAATGCACAAATACAAAATTGATTGCACTATGCACTGAAAAATGAGATGCAAAAAACAAAAACCCAAACTCTATCAAAAGAGGAACAATGCAATATGGAAAATGCATGCATTTAAATTAAACATTAAAGTAGAAATCATAGCTCAGATCTACAGGAAAACGCTCACGTTAGAGTAGACTGCCTGCATGCAAGCTTCGATGGGCTAAAGAAGCACAGGCTCAAACAGAAGTTATGATGATGTGAGAAGGGTAAAACACTCTCAGCACTTTTAGGAAAACACCTAAATGGGATCAAATGATCTTAGCTCCTGGAGAAAGGTTGTCCAAAAAAAGAAAATTGCAGGAGTTTGACAGTGTGACAGTGAGAGTCTGTCTACTCCGAGGAATCAAGACATTATTTTCTAACACCAAGGCTCCTAACAACAGCAGCAAAGAGCGTCCCCTTCTTTTTGAGTGGAATCTCAACGTGTTGCCTCTGACAGCACTTTTGTCTGCTCTCACAGCATCAGACAAACATTGCGATGATTGCATTTCATCCCACCCACACACAGACTCTATTATTAAGCATGTCAGAAAGTGTCTCCGCCTCTCAGACACAAGTGCTTGTCTCAGCACTCACTCACCTCCGCAACGTGCTCTCTCTGAAAAACCTGCACACTGAAACAAGCTCGACTAGATTGCATATCACCACTCCTGTGTGAGTGCTGGTGGTTATGTTCCTTTCTCGTAGAACTTGAGGGTCAGATCTGACACATTTTAAGACATAATCTAAAAAAAAAAAAAAAAAAAGTGTAAACATACACCAAACTCCCTCACAGTAATGATGAATCCCAGAGAAAACACCCACAAGAACAGCAAACTGTAGAAACGAGCCTCATCTGTTTTTGTTTTTTTGTCCCTGTGGAGCTGTCACAAGCCCTGTCAGAGCAAAACAAACTGGGTAGAAGACTGTGCAACACTTCCAGGACTTTTGGAACAGCCCCCAGAACGTAATTGGATTCATGGTCTCTTTGCAGATGGACGATTCACGGACACTGCAGAGCGAGGAGCGGTGATAAAAGCAACGACAGAGATGGAGCAGGGCGCTATTATTCGGGGGAACAGATAAATAACTTGCATGATTTAAACCCCCCCCCTCTCTATTTTCATCTAACCCCCCATCCATCTCATGGAGCTCTGATTATTGTGGCCCAGTTGTTTGCTTGAAATGAAGTGACTGGAAAGACGCAGTCGGATCAATCTGCGATAACGACGCAGCCCACAGCCCCCGAATGGAGCGAGACAGAATAAGTGATTTTGAGAGGTGTAGGAGTGGGTGTGTGTGCGTTGGTGGGAGTTTCATACAAAGCAACCAACTGTATTAGACATTCAGTGCCCTGCATGGAGACATGAAAATTCAGCCCATGAAAAATAGAAAATGAAAAAGAGGAGCGTAGAAATCCTGATTTGAAGGTTAAAGTAATATTAATAATTTGAAAGGGTAGACCATACATCTGCTGCTGGTGCTCTATGAATCAAACCCACTGTACAATTCAGTGACACTGACAACATCATTGACTGTACCAGTAATGGTGTGTAGGTGGGTACAGTACAGGAAGGACATATGTTTACTACCACCTCAGTTTAAATCTATTCAGCTACTCTGTGACCAGGTTTCACCTCTTATTGATTCAAGGGCATTTAAATCCCAATAACTGACAGTTCATACTGCATATTTCTTCACTGCAAAGACGCTAAAGCATCTGTGGGTTAGAACAGAGATCTACAGCATCATATCTATCAGGTAGCTTCTAAATGACATCCTTGGATAAAATCTGTAGTCCTGCTTTTTCTTTTTTTTTTTTAAAGTTTTGTTCATCAAGGAACTGCTTTTTACAAAAGAAGATCTGGGTAAATCAGCGGCTGAACAGCAATTAACACATTTTGTAGGGAAACAAAGAAAGAAAAGACCCATGTGATGGACCCCAGAAAAAACAGATGGGAGAGCGGAGACAGTGGCACAAGTTCAAACGTGTTTAAAGAGAAGCGTGGACATGCAATCGATTAGATTAAGCTCCCACAGTCCTAGCAACTGCTTTTCACTAATTAGCTCCCTCTCATTGCCGCGGAACAAGCCTGTGGCCTAATTCAGGTCACAGGAAGCTGATTTTTACACCAAAGACATTTCGCAGAATGAGAGCGAGACATCTCACACTGCTGCAGAAACTCCGCTCTAGCATGTCCTCTCCACCCCAGGGCCAAACAGTCTGTGATACTCTCGTAGAGCCCCGGCACATGTTAAGAGTACAGCACTTTTGCACCTTTGGGGAAGCAGAGCAGTATCCATGGCAACACCAGTCACATGCTCCACCCACTAAAAGTCACCAAACCTCAGTGGTTTTCATCATAACGAGGCTCCGGTGTCCCAAGGATCCCATTTAGATGTCACTGCTATTGTTGCCGTTGACGGCCATGAGCAGTACGGCTACCTCATGCTGTAACTGAATGATGTCGGCCCGGGGGGTCTGAAAGATTTACCACCTGTACCTCTGAGAGTTATTAAAAGCTGTCAGGCAGACACAGGTGTTTGCTGTCTGGGAAAGAAAAGCACAAATTTTAACACAGGGGAACCTTTTGAAACAAGAAAAAAAGTTGACATTGTAATTAAAATGGGTAAAAAAAAGAAAAAAAAACAAGTAGCAGCTATTGTAAATACAATATAGTGATCTGCAAAAAATAACTATTTTAGCTAGCTCCCTTCTTATTCAGGAAACTGTAGTTTGGACATTATTATGAGTGTGTAAAATGACTTGAATACCCTACTTACATGTGATTGAATTATTGATTCTGTAAGGCTCTTTTATAGGGCTGTGCTTTCGCTCATGCAGGGACTTCCTGACTTACTGGGCATATATATAAATATTAAAAGGCAACAGTAATGCTCCCAGAACTGACTGTAAATATCAGGTTGATTCAAATAAGGTCTGATAAGTAGGCGAGATGGGCTAATGACAAGGATATGGTCAAAGGATTTTCATTTAAATATAAAGCAATATTAATGATAATGGCACTGAAACATTACTAACACGCCAGGGCGGAAAGAGGAATCTGACATAGCACATATCTCAACATTGGCCACTCTTAATCACCCTTTTTTTCACTGTTGTAAATATTAAAATAAGTGATCTGCATGTGTATAGCGTGAAAAAAACGAATGTTTCTTACTGCAAGGCTTATGCAAGATTTTATACTATCAAAACGCTGCATTGATCCTTTAACCACATGTCCACAGTAGGTTAGAAACTAACACGTAAAGACTCTCCAGTCTAACTCACGTCATGTTTACATGTTCACTGCGATGCTGGGTGAGATCCTTTCATCAAAGTTTGCCTCAGCAGGGGTGTAGTATGTGTTGCGGCCTCAGGGGTGCACGTCGTCACATCAGCAGTGTTAATTTAACCAGGTGCTCTCACTTATATTTACATCCTGGCCTCTGAGTCTGGGCCAAGAAAACAGGAACTAGATAAACTCGCAGAAAACCAACACACGGTACAATGATGTCAAAATGCAAAACAGTTGCTGTATGTAGTTGGTGAGCAGCAAATCCATGGCAAGCGATCAGGGTCAAATATGAAGCTGCTGATGTTTTGAATAATCTTCTTCAGTTTTGGGGAAAGCATGCACACTTGTTTGAGCTGTAACTCCAGGAAAGTGTTACGCCTGGCTTAGCGACTGACAGCCTCTGTCAGAAGAGGAAAAATACTCCTTCAAAAATGTTTCTGTGCACGTGCTGTGTCTTGTAAGCTAGTGAGGGGTTTTGGGTTTTGTTCAGAGTTCGAAAAGTGTGTGAAGGACTTAATGCATGCAGCCGGTTAGCCTTGCTGTTGTTGGTCGCTAAGCTAATGAAGCCACAGTGTCTCATTTTCCACATGCATTATTTATTATTCCACATACACATCTTTTGTGGAGCTAGGCTAGCCTTCCTGTCTGCTTCCAGCATTTGTGCTAAGCTAAGCTAAACAAAACTAAACCTTGTTAGAAATCTTAATATTCAGCTGACGCCAACGCTGGCTGTGTTCATGTCATATTGCACAGATCATAGATACAAGAAGCTAAATGGGAAAAACTTGGTCTGTGATCTCAGACATTTCTAACAGCTGCGATACTGTGTCTCTAAACTAGTTAAAGAACAACAGTTTTATATTAAAAACCTGCAGCTAAATGGCTGCAGAGCCTCCACTGCTGGCAGTTAAATCTCAATAGAATCCCATAATAGCACTTGCAGCTCATTCAGCTAATTAAACAATGCTGGCAGTGCAGATAACCCTCTCGTAGGGATTCAAGGTTTTCTAATTCATCCTATTTTGCCAACATTGCTTGAATGCAGGATAAGGAACCAGTGTATTACCCATAATGTCTGAGTATTCCTTTAATAATGTGGGTTAAAATGATTTGCATATGGCACTGTTGTACAGCTATCAGGTTACATGAACCAACCAGTTAATTCAACAAATCCAGGCCTTTGTAAGGTCCTAGATATCAAACATGAGGAACGCACAAATAATAGTTGCACACAAAGTTGTGTGTTGGGTCTAACCTGCTCAGAAACGATGGCAACAGATTAATTTAGATGAATGAATTCAAGATTTCTGTGAAATACACTTGTATTTTAGAGGCTGGTGAGGCTGCTCGAGTACACAAAACAAACACACCAAGCTTTTGTGTGTGTATCTTGGTGTTTTGAAGTAAAGATTAACAATACATTATAAAGCCTGTTTTGTAAGGCACTTTTGAGTTTTGAATGGTGAAGGGTTATGAGCCTCCTTTGTACTTCAGCATGTGTCTGTTGGAATAATAAAGCCGCAGGTTCAGGCGATCACAGCTGACGTAAGCTTCGTGAAAGGATTTCACTTTCTGTCGTTCAACCTCGGCCCGATGTTTTCTGTTTCATTACACATCACAGCCGCTATTCACAAAGCCTCTCAGAGCAGAAGTGCTGATCCATGTGTGGACAGGGGGAGATTTAATAAAAATGTTCTTTCAGTTCTGGTAGATTCACTCTTCTGTTAATCTATTGTTCTCTGCAATTCCAAAGAATAAAATGAAAATCCATGACATTATGTCTGCCGCATCACAGTTTGCGAGCAATTGTGATCACAAGAGAAATTTGCTTTAACACAAAATAGCAGAAGAACCGTCGAGTGCAGTTTCAAACAGTGATATCAGTTAAGTTTAATTCACTCCAGTGCAAATCAGTCGCCTTTGTCCTTGATTCATATCAGATTAATAGAAAACCGCTCATCTCTGTCACTCTCAATATTTTATACAAAGAACATCTAATGACAACAATTTCAGAGCAGGTGGATAATCTTTTGGACAACAGCACTCCTACTCTGTGAATTGTGAATTACTCACACATCCACTGCACCCTGTCTGCTTGAAATGTGTTTTGTAGTCACCATGATAATACTCCCAGCACCTATGAATGTTTTTTATACAAGGGGAAAAAAAGAGAAACAGTATTCCCTAGAAATAATATAGAATTTTCATATAATCATGTGTTTACTTTGGGAGAAATATACGTCGTCCTGTGTGCATTTACAGAGAGAAAAAAAAATCACACTTCCTTTGAATGAATGAATGAACCTGCTCGAGTACATTTCATGGTCACAACTTTTTGTAGCATCACATTTAGCACCGAAAGACTATTCTTGCTACTAATGTGCTTCGTATTTGTCCTTACTCTGATATTATAGCCTATATCTGCTGTCCCAGTCTATACCTAAGAGTTAGTGTAACTGCAGCATGCTGACCTGTAGATTGCTTGTGGGACAGCAGGGGTGATGCTGATAATAATAATAATAATAATAATAATAATATGAATTGCACTTTTCTGTACAGCCGGCCTCCCGAGTCCATCCTGATCTTGTCGCCTACGTCTGGCTCTGGTTTCCCATGATCCTCCTTGATGCTAAAAACAATCCCCTGTCACTTGTCGGCTGAGAGTGATGGTTAAAGGAGAATACTGGTGTTATTTTAAAGGTTGCTCCAATCATCAAGGGTGCTTTTATTTCTTGCTGGGTTCTGCATTCAGTCTGGAAACAAGAGAGGTTGTTTTCTAACAGCAAACCAATTAAAATCCAGCATCAGTCAGACTTTGTGTTTGACTGTTGCTGGGACATCACAACTTTGTCATGAAATCAATCAAGTGCAATTTGACTTTATAATGCCACTGGTATTCTCCCTTAACTCCACCTGATATAGGCTCCCATGAAGCTGGTGTCTAAATGAAAGTTTCAAAACTGATTCTAAAGGACATTCAGTTTCATTTCATTTTGTTTTAAATGTGGAACAAACATTACACTCAAATACTGAATGCTATAATATCAACTAAATGTTATTTATTGTGTCTATAAAATCCCAAAATTAACAGCAGACACTCGTCATTGTGAACTGGTTCTGGTCTTGGGAAGCCGCAGATTCAGGATGGCTCGAGGCTAAACTAGATCCTGTTGGTTTTAGCCTATAACTCAGGCAGGAGAAGTATTGTCATTGTCAACATCACTGCTGTTACGTCTGTTAAAATGCAGATACAGATTATTTTATTTTCTCTGATCCAGTAATTGCAGTTTTATTTACATTATGATGATGGTTTCGATGGTTTCGGAGAGGTTTGGAGAACTTGTTTTGTCTTGTTGGAGGTTTATAGCTTCAGAAAGGCAGAACTGTTTGTGTGGAGTGAATCATGCAGCTGATTATTTGACTTGTATGTAAGTGAATTATAGAGTTGGTGTCTTAACATTTAGTCAAATCAAAGACAAGAAAGTGTTGGATTGTTTGTTTAATATGAATGAATTATGAAAGTGTGAAGCCTTTCAAACCTGACACACTTTTTGGGGTTTTGAGTTTCCATGTTTGTGTCCGGTTTTGCTTGTATATTGTGTGTTTATATAAAAAGAAAAGTGTTATTTGCTGTGTTTTCATGTTGGTTTAGTGGAATCCAGATCAGTGGTGACCGTCAAACTGTCACCGAGCAAACGAGCAAAGGTGCAGAGGAGGAATTATTGCCACCTGTATTTTTTTGATACTGGAAATTCTGGTCCGGTCACTGCTTTGTCTGCATGCAGGTCTCTGTTTGCACTTGTTGCTTTAATTTCCAAAGGAGTCACGTGAAGGCTTCATACCTGAGAGTTTAGATTTAACTTGATCAAGCTGAGTAATCATTGACTTTTACAATACTTCACTGTCCTGCCATGAACAAACGATTATACCCTCTTGTTTGCTTGAATAATAAATCAGTGGTCATTTCTATACTGGTACTATGTAAGACCTTTTGGCATCCTGCACAGACTTTTGTAAAGCTTCTCTCTTTTCTGTAATGAATGAATAATTCCAATTAAATGAATTTTCAACTGACAATGAATGAAAAAGTTTGTTTTTTTTGTGTGTTAATGCTTTTAATGCTTTTTTTCCATTTCATTAAAACAAACTCAAGTATTCATTTGAATTTCAGGAATGGATTAACAAGCATTTCTAAAGCTTGCCAGGAAAGACCTTTTTTTGAAGAAATATTCTGGAGACGACCTCAGTCCATTTTCCTGAGAACCCTGCTTACATCGGACACATTTCATCCACAGTTGTGTCTCTTAAACTTTAAAATGATCTAAATGTCCCCACACATGTGGTATCCACTGGAAGTTGAGATAAATAGAGATTAAAAACAGATTTGGACAGTTGATTGTTGCCCCCCCTCCCTGTAGGCAGAGCGGGTGCTGCCCATAGGACCCTGCTTACCCCCTTACATAACATTTACTTTGTATAAAGAGTGTAAGATGGCGGAGACGGGGGCAGTGAAGAGGGGGATTTCAGGAATTTTGCCTATAGGGGCTCGACTGCCGGTTGATCAGCAGAAGTACCACACGGTACAATTCACTGTACGGTTTCCCTCTCAAGATAAGAACAAGCTATAAACATTGAAACTATAAGTAAATAAATAAATAGCCTTTATAAATCTCTCACATAATTAGTTTGAAAGCCAGTCGTGGTCCAATACACAACTTATGTCCAGTAGTTAAACCTTTTTTGGCCTTTATTTGTGGTGGAGAGGTAAATATCCCTTTTAACATGATCTCAGTCTTTACTCACCACAACATTAACATCAGAAACGAATGTGATTATAAACCTGAGAATATAATTCTGAGGTGGGTCAGTCTGCGTGATTTTATTTCTGCCACTTCAAGTACATTTTGTCACTGACACCTCTACACTTTTACTTTAGTATACTTCTGAATGCAGGACTTGTATTTGTGACAGAGTATTTCTACACTGTAGTACTTTACTGGTATTTTTACTTCTGTTGCCCCCAGTTCTGCACACAGCTCTGCGGGCTCCCCGCTCCTCCTCCTCAGGCCTGTCCTCCTCCTGCTCCTCCTCCTCCTCCTCAGGCCTGTCCTCCTCCTCCTCCTGCTCCTCTTCCTCCTCCTGCTCCCAGCTCCTCCTCCTCAGGCCTGTCCTCCTCCTGCTCCTCCTCCTCAGGCCTGTCCTCTTCCTGCTCCTCCTCCTCCTCCTCAGGCCTGTCCTCCTCCTCCTCCTGCTCCTCCTCCTCCTCCTGCTCCCCGCTCCTCCTCCTCAGGCCTGTCCTCCTCCTGCTCCTCCTCCTCCTCCTCCTCCTGCTCCTCCTCCTCCTCCTGCTCCCCGCTCCTCCTCCTCAGGCCTGTCCTCCTCCTCCTGCTCCTCCTCCTCCTCCTCCTCCTCAGGCCTGTCCTCCTCCTGCTCCTCCTCCTCCTCTTCCTGCTCCTCCTCCTGCTCCTCCTCCTCCTCCTCCTCTTCCTGCTCCTCCTCCTCCTCCTGCTCCCCGCTCCTCCTCCTCAGGCCTGTCCTCCTCCTCCTGCTCCTCCTCCTCCTCCTCCTCCTCAGGCCTGTCCTCCTCCTCCTGCTCCTCCTCCTCCTCCTCCTCCTTAGGCCTGTCCTTCTCTTGCTCCTCCTCCTCCTCCTCCTCCTCCTCCTCAGGCCTGTCCTGCCCCCCTCCTGCTAAAGGCGCCCTGGCTGTCAGCCAATCGGGGCGGGACCGGATGTGACGTTGCTTCTAGCGCTAGGAAGCCCCGGGACTGGCGCGCCAAATTTCAAAGGACTTCCTCCTGGGAGGAGAGACGGCGAAGAGCTGCACCGAGGTCCGGCTAATAACGGCGAGGAGCTGCGGCCGGAAAAACACGGTTCAGCCAAAGTTGTTCGAGCCGGTTGAGGAGTCGACGGGGCCTGAGCTGCCGCGGCGGGAGAAGAGGCTCCATGAAGTCGGTCGTTGCTGTAAGTGGCGGCTGCGACTTTCATCCTGTCCGACGAGGAACTAACTCCGCTAGCTTAACCTAATCCTGCGCCTGCCTGACAAGCTAAAGCCCAGAACCAGGAAACTCTGCCGCTGTTTTTTTTTAATCTAATCTTAACATTAGTCAATATGTGTGTGGACAAATAAGAGGGTGAGACGGGGACAGACGCGGTTGAACCGGGGTCCGTGCGCCCCCGGCCCGTCACTGTGTCTTGCTTTGTGTCCCGGTCCCATGATTAGTCCGGTGCAGCTGATGCTCGGCCGGCGGTGCACACTGCAGCTCTCAGGCCTGAAGAAGTGAAGTGGGAGATTTGGTTATGCTCTGCTGTGAATATTTAGCATCTGCATGTTTAACTGGAGCGTTTTTGTGTGTTTTTATGCTCTGAAGTGTCAGATAAATTGTATTTCTAAAGCATAAAACTGACACTAAATTGAGCAATTAACCAAAAGCTGTTATTAATTTTTTTTCTTTCATGGATTTTTCTTTTGTTTTCTTCCAGATCACACAGCCCTCAGCCGTGACACCCTGTCAGGCTTCCCACCCCTGAGACCACTGATGGGATTTTAATCTCTCATACACACATTCGTGCTCAGCTGACGGCTCTTCAAACCTGAAAATATTAAAACTGAAAGTAAAAGTCGCAGCTGTCAAGTTTTTTGCAGCAGGTTTATTTCTCAAGGTTTTAATGTTTGCTGCACCTTTCGCATTAGCAGCTCACTAACACACAGGCTGTCCACATTATAGGGAGTCTTTATTCTCAGTCTGCTGTCTTATAGCCTCCACTCCGTGGGGGATTTAGTCTGTTTGAGCTGGGGCTCATAACAGAGCGTAGAAGCTCATTTCCACACCTCATCAGCTTATACAGTACTCTGTAGCCTCATTATGTATTCATGTATTCACAGTAGGACACAAGTCACCAGCTTCCCATGCTAATGCAAACACCTGTTGCTGAGAGCCGCTGCACCTCCCTGTGACCTTCACACAATATTTTCTCCTGCAGTGTGGCTTTATGTTGGTGCTCAGCTCAACGCTCTGCTCAAGCTCAGATGCCTTTAATTTAACTGCTGTCCACTAGCACAGAGTTGAATCTGGAAATGGGTTGCAGCCTCTTGTAACTCAGGGCCTGTCACAGATCAGGTGTGGCCTCTGGTTGGGGCAGGTGGGGGGGGGGGTTCAGCAGTGGCAGACAATCAAACCCTTCAGTCATGCTGTCCGGGGTGCAGCCATGCTTCCAGCTGCTTCGGATCGGTTCATCGACGGGCGACTCTGTGCGGGACCTGTACACATTCAGGCCGGCCCTGAGCCACTCCGTGTTCCGCCTGGGCCGAGCGGCGGAGCTGTGTGACGTCACGCTGGACTCGTCGTCGGTGTCCCGCATCCACGCCGAGCTGTATGCCGAGAGGGAGGCGAGCGGAGGGGACGCCGCGCCACAGGAGGAGGGCTGGAGGGTTCACATCAAGGATAGGAGCAGTCATGGTGAGAGAGGCTGAGACACACACACACACACACACACACACACACACTCACTATGACAAGATGAGACTTCAAAGGCAAACTCACACATTCACACCCCTCTACAGTCACTATGGGAGAGAGAAGGAGGCAAAACACACCTGCTTACAAGAAATATCACTACTACTGCAGGGAAACACACACACACACACACACACGCACACATGCACACAACCAGTTATTCGTGGACAGAAATACAAATGTTTCACACAGAAATGACAATGCAGCTTTAAAGTGAAGCTGGGCCCACACACAGGAATACAGAGAAGTAAAACTGTAAACAGGTGAAGAATACTTTCTCCCACGTTATTATTTTTTTTGATGTGGTGGAGATGCACAATCTCTGAAACACAAACATACTTTTCTGCTGATTTGCTGACAGAAAAACCAAAACTAACACCTGCGGCCTGGCAGCAGCTGAGACCCACACACCAACGCACACACAGCTATTAACTGTCCAAACACAGCTGCACACAAACAGACGAGGTGAAGCACAAACACCCGCTGCGAATGAAATGCACCTCTGAAATGTAAAAAACTTTTTGATGATCTCTCTCCAGGACTTTTACTGCACCCGCTTTGTCTGTGGAGTTTGGGTTTTTCCAGCCTCAGGAGAGACACATAATCCTCACAGTTTGCTCATTTGTCAAAAAAGTCACTTAAATTAATGATTAATATTAGTGACAAGGAAGTAATTAAAGAGTGAATTTGATTATTTAGAAGTTATAATGTATTTAAAGCTGCAGGTTGTGACAAAACCAACGTTAAGTTTATTAAAAAGGTTTCAGGCCTCGATGAGGCTCCAGAGCAGCCTCAGTGTTTCCTGCTCTGAACGACACTTCTGCATTTATTCAGAGATTTCTGTTCATTTATTACCAGGTTATGATCAAAATGATGATATTTGTTATTAAAATTTGAAAAAAATATTACAAATATCAGACTTTGGCAGTGTTATCTGCCTATCAGATGATTCCAAGTGGTGTCCGACCGAAGAACGACAGACGGGAGTAAATTTTTTATGTTTACCAGTGGAAACCAGTTGAACAGGCTTTACACCAACTGCATCTAAACACAAAGTAAAAGTAGAAGTGAAACAGAAAAGAAATTGGCCGACAGCTATTTTGATGAATCAGTTCTCATAAAGGTCACATAAGGGTCTAATGTTTTCTAGTTCTAGTGAATAAAGTGTGAGGATTTTCTGCTTTTCTTTGTCCTTTATGATTGTAAATGAAGTCTCTTTAGATTTCGGATGGTTGGTTGTTTCCTTGGGCTTTAGGGAATCATGGCGGACATTTTTCTAAACCTATATATATATATAAATACTTCATCGATTAATATAGAAAATAATCAGCAGGTGAATCAATAACGTGTAGTTGCAGCTGCATTGAAAGAAATGGAAAGAAAACATGATGGTTTCAGTAAAATCTTCAGAACAGCACAACAGGGACACAAGTTTAGAGATGAGGGTTTAAATATACCAAACATGCCACCAGATGCTTTCAGCTTTGTGTCTAATACACATCAAGTCTGAAATGTGGAGACACTGAATTTAACACAAAGTCTAATTCCTCAAGTGTCGAGTGTTGATCCACTTAAAGTTCACATAAGAGACGAGTCATCAAAATGTTAAACATGATGAGCTGGACACAGAGGGGGACACAGAGGGGGACACCTTTCATCTCACTACCTCAGTGTGCTAACAGTCATTAGTGAAACCTGGAGTCTGCAGGAAGTGGTTCAAGGTGAGGAAGGAGAAGATTGAGAGTGAAAGTTGGCTCTTCACTTACGGCTGATGGACTGACGGGCTCAGATTCCAAACTGTGCTCTTACGGCCTAATTTTTCAAGTAATTTCACAGTCTGTTTCACACATTTTTCATTTTCACTATTAAAATTACATTTTAGTATTCGCCGTGCATTTTTCATTCCGTGCTGTGCCGTCATGGCCCTTTGATTGCCTCATAGCCTTCCAGCTCCTCAATTCTAGGTCCATTTCACAGACTGTTTTACATTTCCCTCCAATTCTGGAAGCTGTAAACACATTGATAGTCAACAAATGACTTTATTTTGAAGCTCTGCCTGCTTGATTTATTCTTTCTTGTTTGGCAGATGTTCATGTATTTAAAAAAAAAAAAAAGTTGTTGATTATCTGGCCCCAGGTAAAATCGCTGTGAACTGTTGTTTATTTGTCTGGATCCTGTGGCTCAGAGGAGAGTTTCTCGCCGCCTGCGTGTCAGTGTGGCTGAGTCAGAGTCTGTGAACACGTTGTGAGCAGAGCACGTTCGGTGCCAATGCTTCATGGTGAAACATCCTGCAGCTGGAGTTTAGTTAAAATAAAATAAAATCTTCGCCATCTCTGCTCCCTTTTTGCCAGGCACCTGGGTCAACGAGGTCCGCCTCCAGCCCGGCGCCCAGTGGGAGCTGTCAGATGGCGACACGCTGACCTTCGGTGGCCAGTCGGCTCCTGGGAGCCCAGAATTCTACTTCCTCTTCCAGAAGGTCAAAGTTCGCCCACTGGACTTTGATGCCATCACAATCCCCAAGGTAATATTTGTTGCCTCATTCTGTGCAGCGTCATTTCACCAGTACAGGTTTCTAATGATACCTCACATACTGCTGCAGCACAGGTGGAGTCCTGGGCGATGCTGTTTCCTAACGTAATGATATCGCGGGCCCCTGCGTCTCGCTCAGGTTGTTAAGTCAAGTCAAATTTGTTTCTAGAGCACATCTGAACACAGCTTGAGCCGACCACCGTGCTGTACAATAAAGAGACAAATAAAAGCAAGTAAAACAAATGTATAAAGACGAGGAAAGCAGGTAGTTTTACTGTGTAGGACATAAAACATACGAACAAAGACAAGAAAACAACAAGCAACAAACATGACAGGGGATTAGGTTTGTGAGCAAGAAAGGCCAGTGAATGAAAATGTGTCTTTAGCCCAGATTTAAAAATGGAAATGGAGGAAGCACATCTGATATCAAAGGCTGCTGTCAGTGTCGTCTGACGAATCACAGCTCACACCTGAGGTCAGGATGATATTTGGCTTGTTTTTCCATGAATATATTAATTTATTATTATTGTCAGTATTAGTAGTATTAGATTAATATTAGGTTTAATTTGCTCTGCCATAGTTTCATGTATATAACCAATAGGCCTACTTTCAACACACACACACACACACACACACACACACACACTATGAGCAGCTGATTGTCGCTGCAGTGCTGCTTGTTGTGTGTAGGTGTGTAAACGGAGCAGAGATCAACACAGACTGAACACGTCACTTAGTTCAGTTTCTTCACGTGCTGCTTTTTTTGGGAATATATTTTATTGGCATTTTAGGATTCATCTCAAAACTTTACAGAAAACTACAATGACATGAAAGGCTCCTGTTGCGTCCAGGCCCGTGCCCTCCCACCACCACACCCAACACCTCCCTTTTAACCCTTTGGCTTCTTAATCTTAAGAAACTGTGCTGCACATGAGAAATGAAACATGATAAATAGCAAAAACAGAAAACAACAAACGCACCTGCTGCTTTTTAAGGTTGTAAATAAAGTTTTGGGCAGTTAACGAGAGATAGAGATTCTACATGCCTCCCCTCGCTGACTTTCAGTGACTGTGAATACGCGTTATTAAATGTAAATTAATGCTTTATTTGTGATTACAGATTTGTTTTAGCATCGCTATAAAACATTTGTCATCTTACTGTCATCACTCCGAGAAAAAGCGAGAGAGAGCATGGCAAGCAAAACTGGACACGCTCGCTCTTTTCTTCCCTCTCTCTCTCTCGCAGGGTAACGTATGCTCTGTAACGAGACCCCCCCATCCCTGATAGGACTAACAACTTGTTGGTTTTAATGGGATTTGTTGACAGTAATGAGAATATAGAGTAACATCATTCCTCAGCTCTGTGCAGCATCAGCCACTTTGGTTGAAGCGTCCACTAGGTGGCATGTTGGCATTCAGAGTTTTAAAGTCAAGCTAGAGAGGAGGGGGGAAACCTCTGTGGCTCATCTCACAACAGCTGTTAAACACAACAGCATTTTACCTACCGCTTTCAGCACCTTTTTAAGAATGGAATCAGGTGCTATCTTTGTATTTTAATTTACACTCTATCATCAGTGAGGTGTGGAAAATTTAAACTGCCAGACAAAAAAACATCAGCGGAGCAAGTTGTGATTATATATTTATATTTATTGTTTCCTAGGCGGGAACCTTTTCCTCTGACTTACAGAATCGGATCAGGACTAACCTGGACCGCAAGGTGGCGGCCAACCTGGACCTGTCCAAGCTGTCCATCAACCGGGCCACCGTCATCCTCAACTCCATCGGCAGCCTCAGTAAGATGAAGGGCAGCGCCTGGACCTTTAAGAGGAGCTTCAGCCACGAGGGAACAGTCTCAGACCCCGGCTCCTCCTCCTCGCCTCCTCTCACCGTGGGCTTCTCCTCTCTGCTCCCACCCTCCACCCCGCCATCATTCTCTTCTGCAGCGTCGGCACCCTCAACAAAGTCCCTCCCACCGACCTCCAGGAGCAGGAGGAAGTCGGCTCACACAGTGCTCCTCGAGGACGACAGCTCAGACGAGCCCAGAAGTCGAGGAGGTGAGGTTCAGCAAAAGTGCTTCAAAATACCTCTGCAAGCAAAATACTTTTCTTTATTCTTTTTTTTTAATCACACTGAGAAAATTAATGCAAAAACATTTTATTTATTTCAGTTTTCAGCAAAATGTAATGAAGTGAAAACGGCAGAAAAAGAGCAAAATGGAAATGTCAGAGGTGTAGCTGGCTGCTCAGCAGTTCTGATAAACAAGACAAATGCAGGCTTCAAAAAATAAGCTGGAAAACAGTCATTTCACTGGAGTCTGGATGTGGTCACTGCTCCTGTTACAAAGTTCTCATTTCAGTTCTTGCAGGAGTTGCAGAGGACGGACAGAGAGCAAGAGGGAAGAAGAGGCGGCGGCTCTACAAGTCTGAGTCAGAGAGTTTCAGTTCTCCTCCTCCCCTGCCACTGCAGCCCAAGAGCCACAATGATGTCAGGCGGCCGCTGGAGGCCAAGCCCTTCCCCGTCGGCATCAGGACCATTGGCAGCTTCCACGGTGCCATGACGAACAGCAGACTCAACCACCACCTCCTCCAGGCGTCGTTCACAAACTCCTCCGTTCACAAACAAGAGGTGGAGACGATGCACCGGATCAAGACGGTGGTGCAGGGAAACATCGCTGCTTTCCGCCAGCAGAAACCTGCCCATAGTTCTCAGACGGCGCAGAGGGGCCGGCGGAGGGCCCACAGCTCTCCGGTCTTCTCCCCTCTGGTGGTGGGAGGAGAGAACTACAGCCTGGCCTCGCCTTCGGTGAGGATCCGCACAGAGGAGAGAGGAAGGGTCCAGTTCAACAGATTTCACCATCAAACCAGGTCAGATGTCTAGGGAGGTTGCAGAAAGCCCCCCCCCACATTTATTTGTAGAATACTTATGTGACTATTGCATGCATCTCTAAAATCATCTTTATGGGTCATGTTTTATACTCTTTCTCCCACTGGGAGCCACGAAAGTAAAAAAAAAAAACAAAAACGTTGGCTTTAAGGTTTTAGAAGGTTTTAGTTTTGGTGAAATCTCAGATCGATGCAACAGACAGATGTAGATTATCTGATAAGATTTTTGCACATATCCTTGGAAGTTATAAATAATTGAACTGAGAGCTGATATAACAAGGAATGTAACAGATACAGACACTGAGTCCAATTCTTAATTTTAATTCCCTAAAAAAGAACAAAATGTTTTATAGGAACATTGAAGGTTTATGTGTTTGATATTTGTTGCTCTCTGGCAGGTTTTTTTTAACATACGCTTGTTAAATCATGAATAAAATATATTTTCCCTCCCTTTTCTTCACTTGCTTTTGCTGCTACTTCCTCCTACTCCTCTTGTTCATTATTTTCTTCTTCTCTCTTCTTTCAGTAAGCGGCGAGGCCGCCCCAGGAAACACCCACTCCCCCCCCGGCCGTCCCTGCCCTCTCCATCCTCCTCATCTTCTTCTTCCACCTCCTCGGCCTCCTCCTCCTCCTCTGGCTCCTCCTCTTCCTCCTCTGATGACGAGGATGATGACGAAGAAGACATAGAGGAGGAGGAGGAGGAGGAGGAGGTGGCGGTCGGGGCGGTGGAGCCGTGTGCGGCGCCGCGTTGCCGGCTCCCCCAGCAGGACACGGTGCAGTGGATCCAGTGCGACGTGTGCGACGCCTGGTACCACATAGACTGTCTGCACGTCGACCGCAAGAAGCTCCTGATGGACCCGAACGCTGACTTCCACTGCGGCTGCCGCTGAGAGAAACTGTTTGAACGGAGAAAAATGCTCCAGTCTGGACTTTAAAGTTCCCCTTAAATCTTTATTTCCTTCAGACTGGAAATTAGCAGTCTCTTCACTGAAGACAAGATACAACTCTTACTAACGGCCTGACCTGCTCTTGTAGAGCTTTTATTTCCCCTCAACAGCAGCTGGCGGGGGGCGGGAAAAGAGTTCCTTTAATATGATGTTCCCAAGTTTGAGTATTTGTGCCCTAACAGCCACCACTGCTTCACAAACCTCTTGTTGACTCAGTTTCAGGGCTCAGGATTTGGTAGAACTGCGATGAAATGTCTCAGGTCAGATTTCATTATGGCTGCGAGTGCCTGGAGAGGTGCGATCAGGGCGGGAAAGCATGATGAAATGTTTCTGAGTACACTCCCACCGTGGCTGATGTCGACCAGGGGGCAGGCAGCGTTCAGGAAGATTAATGAAATGTTTGAGATCAGGCTGCCACAGTAGCAGCCTCTACAAGCCGATTAAACTTTCCAGATGCCTCAGTGCGGCCAGCTTCATTATTTTACCAAACTGCTCAGTTTTTTCAGGGCAGAATAGGACCTCCCAACACCCCCGCCCCCAAAAGAAAACAGTGCTGCGATGGTGGTTTCCACCTCAGCGAGAATAAAACTCAATGAAATGTTTCAGTGCAGCTTTCCTGGGTGGCAGCAGCTGTCTAAGAGTGGGCGTGTGATGTTTAAAGATTAATTAAACGGCAGGAAATGTGTCAGCAGACTTCTGTTGTTGCTGCTGATGAGGGGAGCTCTTGGGACAATAATCAAATGTTTGAAGGCACTCCTGCAGCAGAAGCAGCTGCTGGATTTTTTTGGGGGGTGGGGGGTGTGTTGTTGTAAGATGTGTGAGTGAAGGCTGCAGCTGGTTTGGGAGCACTCATTACCAGTGACACGTCGTGAAATATCTTTTACTGATGTAACAGGATAAACAGATTCATCCTCTCTGTGTGGTGGGTTGAGTCTTTACGTCACAGATGCCTTTAACGTCGCCTCGCACTACTGAACTCTTGGGCCAGTGGATGTCTGTCCTGGGTGAAATGGGCTGTACCTGACTGACTGAGCTGTCGATGCACAAATTCTTTGCTCAGATGCAGCTTGAGTAGAAGAAAATCAAAAGTGCGAAACTCCAAATTCTTCTCTTAAGCACCTTTCTTTTATTTAATTCTAAAATTCTTCTTGGGTTGGCTCACCAGGACAAAAACTCTTCGTGTTGCTAAAATTGCGTTTTTGAGCAGTTTACTGTCTGTGCCACGTTTATAATCTCAGTAATAGTTCTGACTTGGAGCGATTCAGATAATGACGGTGTCAAAGCTGGTGTAGTGTAGAAAGGTGACTTACCAATTTCTGCTTTGATCACACCACAATGGCAGACTGGCGTTTTTTTTTTTGGAGTGATAGGAAAGTGTGAGTAAAAGTTGAAAACCTGATTCTTGAGCAATAAAATAGATCTAAAAAAAATTCTTTAAAGATGTATATTTTTTAATTTCTTAATGACTGATATACACTGCAGCTTTGCAGAATCAGACTAATAACTGCTCCCAGCACAGTCAAATCAGATTTCCCACATCTTTGGCCTCACTAAGGCCTCTCAGCAGGATGGTCAGCTGTGCCAACTAGATGATCAGCGAATCAGCTGCAAAGACTGTGTTAGAAAGTTGAGGAGAAACCTCAGAAAACGGGTTTGGGGCCATTTCATTCTCACTTCATTGGATTAACTTTACACGTGTTTAAAGGTCCCATATTTTACACTTTTCAGTGTTTTATTTGAAGTGTTGATTAGAACCAAAAACCATCTCAGTGTAGTTTTACATCTCCTCTCTCAGGCTTCTCTCTGGAGCTCTAGTAACAACAGGTCAGTGAGCCAGCCAATCAGAAGAGAGGCCAATCAGAAGAGAAAATATAGCAGATTTCAGGTAAACACTTGGAGAAACGAAATCCTGCAAGGCTTGATGGTGGGTCCAGGTGGGCGGGGCTTGGGGCATGGCTGAGGGCAGTGACTGCTTTCTTGTGACATCATAAAGTTCCAGAAGTCCTGACGGCTGGTTTTAAGGCTCAGTTTCTGAATACAGGCTGTGTGCATTTCTCTGTGGACTGAGGCTTAGATACTTTCACAGTATTAATATAGAACCTAGACCTCCTTTATAATCACAAACACATGGAAATCTACCTTTATACTATATGGGACCTTTAACAGAATTAGTAAATGCAGTGTAATGAGCCAAAAGGCTCTAGTTTCACTTGAAAAAAATTAATTTGATGTTTGCGTAGCCAAACTTCACTGCAGTAATCATATCAACTATTTAAGACTTCACATAATATCCTAACACTATAATACAGATTTTAAAGACACGTTTGGTTACGTTAAACTGTGGTTACTCAAATGTAAAAAAAAAAAAAAAAAAGAAAAAGAAAAAAAGTTGGGTTTCAAGTTTTCTCTGTTGATCTGTAGTCCTTTGTTTTGTCTTTAAAAATGGATTTTGTTTGCAGGTTCATCCACAAGTAAAGATTGAAGTGTTGCATATTCTCTTTGTCTCTTTGAGCTGTTAAGACATTTAAATGCCTGTTTGTGTCTTGTGGGGTTCACTCAAAGAAATGTGCCATCTTCACCGCATCACTCATCGTTCAGTGTTATGCTGTGTTTTTTTTTTTGTTTTTTTTTTCTGCTTTCATGTGGTGTGAAAAACAGTTGTAAAGGTCTGGAAAAAAAGATGTTTTCTCCAAACTACAGTTGCAGATGTGCTGAGAGGTGCAGCTGCTGAGAGAGTGATACTTTTTAATTGGCGGGAAGGTGAAATTGGCAGTGTCACACAAAGTGTGAGGATCAGAAAGAAAATGAGACATCCTCAATGTTTTCGGTGCCAAAGACTTGATTTCTCTAATTCAAAATGCAGCTACATAGACCAGACTGAACATTCATACTGAAGCCTGAGCTCATTCAACATGTAGCACTGCCGCTCCCTTAAAGTATCATACTGTCAGCGTTTTGAGTCATACAGATGGACGAGACTCTGTGGTCGACAGCGGAGCTGTGTTTAAGTCGTTTATCAGGCAAAAGGGACAAAAATTTGCAGCTGTTTTTATAAAGTTAACATCTTTGAGTTTTGGATTGTTAGTTGAACAAAACAAGCAATTTGAAGATTTCATCTGGGGCTGTGGGTAGTTGTAATGGGCTTTGTGTTTTCCGTACATTTAATAGACTTAATGATTGACAGATTTGATTTAAAAAAAAAAAAAAGAAAGAAAAAAAGAAATGTGATTAATTAAATAATCACAGCAAAGCTGCAACCCAACTCGACAAATGTTACTGAAAAGCACTTGACAAATTCTCTCAGTCGGGCTTCCAGTGGCTGATTGTGTTATAACAGAAAGCAGTTTATTCGCATCTCTTCCAGGCAGAGAAACGCAGGGACACATAACCACAAATTAACTGAACAACAGTCGCCTTCATTCACTTTCTGTAGCTGTGGTCGTGAAGCATAATCTCAGTCATCATCAGTCGACCACATAAGTGCCCACTAACGTTTTAATAAATCAGCCCGGCGTATTGATTAACACATCACTAACAGCTCTTTGCAATATTTTCCATTTCCATTCCCTCGAAGAGAAGCGTCTCTCGTCACATCTCTTGTGGCTCGACGGACCTTTTGATCAGCAACACTGTTGTGGTCGCCTCATTGTTTCTGCTGTTTCAAATGTCAACACCGAAGCGTTGACATTTTTACTGTGAGTTAATTCTGTTTACTGTTAAAAACAAGACCCCAGAATACTGGACCGGTGGGATGAAAGCAGCCTCACTGATGAGCTCAGAAATGTGGTTAAACATAGGGATTGTGCAGTAAATCAGGATGTACTCCATAAATCACTCTCTCTTCTTCACTGCCTTCACTTTAATTATCACATTAAAATGCAGAGACGCAGCACAGTTTGACTTTGCTGGTTTTTGCGTGTTTGTACAAAATGAAACCGACTGTCATAATTCTCTGCGATGAAATCAGCATCAAAGTTATCAGAGAAGAAATAAAGAATATTCAGAGAATTTATCTTTGCATTGTCTGTTTCATCTTCACTGCTGTACTTTATTTTTTTTCTGTTCCCGAAGAAGAGGCTGTGATCTGAAGCACATTTCATTTATTATAGATTATTCTCCTGCATCCAGCTCAAGTTGTGATTGATGAAACATTGATCTTTTGAAATTTGCATTTTGTTTTCCTCTGGTCTTTTGTGTTGTTTAAAAAAAACAACACAAAAGAGAGATGTGATATATGTGGTTATTATCTTCATCGTTGTTTTCTTTGAAATGATCACAGCAGAGTGAGTCAACAAGCAGAGAGAACATCCTCATAATTGAAGCCCATTATCTCACTTTTTTTTTTCACTTAATAATGGAGTCGTCTTATCTGAGTTGTCCGTGCATGAAGTTACATTTATGCACAGAATTACTGCTCACACCATCTGTGGGTTGGTGCTTCACAGAAAGGTTGAGTTATGCGTTTGAGATACAGTCACATGCTGACAGTTGTGCACGGTTACATGTGGATATTTTAACGTAGATATGTGGATGTTTCATGCTAAATGAAAGATTCAGTGACGTCTCAACCTTGTTAGGGCTCATTTAAAAAAAAAAAGGAAAACATAATTAAGATCTACCCTAAATATAATGTAGATGTGAAATCTGAGGTAGTTAAATTAAAACGTGCAGTTCCTCTTCCCTTTATATACAATTTATTAATCAAAACTGGAGAGGTGGTGTAGAGAACCGACACATGGATACTTATAGTATCACATTCATGGTGTAGTTGTAGGAATACATCAGTGCATGCTGCTGCATTTTCTCTATGGCCATGTCAGACAAAAACATACACAGGAAGGAAAAAAAAATACTGTAAACTGCCAATAATCCAAGAACAAGTGCTGTAATTAACTCTACAGAGGTGGGAGTGAGTCTCAAGTCCCAAGTTAAAGAGGTGCAAATCAAGCATGTGAAGTGGAGCTCCTGTTGTAAGTCATGTGAAGTCATTATTATTAGCATTATTATTATTATTAGTTTGTCACATGTCAAGTTATGTGAAACTGATGATTTACTGCAGGTTAAAAGTTAAAAGACGGTGGTCATCAAAACATTAACGAAAACTGTTGCAGCTGTTTACACCTTGTAAATCTTTTATTGAGCCACCCACTGCTACAATTACTATTATTACTCCTATTATTGTTGCCGTCCTGTTTATCTTTTAGCAGGATTTCCCAAAATGATCTGAACTGATCTGTACCAGCTTGGTGGAGGGATGGGGAGGGGCCAGGGAAGAACCCGGCACATCTTGGTACAGATCTGGTTAAAGGGGCCGATCCAGAATTTACCCCTTCATTAATGTGTAGGATTGTTTGACCTTGGCGTAGGTGTGTTTACTGCTACATCTCTGTGAGGAACCGGTATTGTTCTGTGTTCTCCTTTAATCCAGATTTGAGTATTTTTGGACCTAGCCCCTTCCCATGAGAGCTGGTTTATAGAAATCGCTCTATTCATCATGTTTCAACAACAACATGTAACTTATCTAAAAAATATATTTGGAAAAATGCAGATATTTAATAGAAAAGAGTCATTGTGTTACTTATGGATGGAGCTATAGTGAAAATAGATTATTCTCCTTTTTGCTGGGGACCCCTAGGAACCCTCTCAAGGACCCCTGGAGGTCCCCAGACCCCACATTGAGATCCACAGCTTTAAATGAATGTTTGTTTTGCATGAACCTGTTTTGAGCCTGTGGTTTCTGTCCATGTGCGAAATTCTTACTTAGTCAAATATTGCGTCAAATATTTCCTCTTTCCACATGGCTCCACTTGTCCTGAAAAAGAAAACACACAACACATCCGACTTTAAGAGAAGTGGTACAAAAGTGCAGCTGGGTAAATGTCTGTTTCACTAAATGTCCAGAGGGTCTTGAATTTATTGTGGATTGTGCTGGTGTTGAATTGATCATAGGAACAAGATTAAAGAGGGTTTCTTTTCTAAACTGTGGGAAAGAGGCTGAAATAAGTAACAGTTTCTGAGTTTTTATGTCTGATTGTCATTTTTCTCCACAGTTGTGATGATGCAGTATCCATTTTAGAGCAAAACATGATATGAACATAAACACACACACACACACACACACACACACACAGGTTATGAAATAAGTCTATATATCACACAGTATATTTGTAACTCCCGACTCCAGGAAACCTATTATACGCTGGTCGGCCGGTGGGTAGATACAGAGGAGACGGAGATTATGGGGCTGAAATGTTGCTGCCTTGACCTGCAAAGATGGAGGGAGACAATTACATTTGTCTGAACTGTTTCCATAGCAACATTCCTCTCTTTCCTCTGTCTCTCTCTCTCTCTCTTTTTTTTTTGGGGGGGGGGGGCTGTAAGAAGCTGTAGTGTTGTCTGTGCTATAATAACAGCTGGCACCTTCCTCCTCCTGATGCATGGACTGAGACAGAAACAGGGTGAAAAACTGATTCTGTTCATTTGAAACTCAAGTGCAGAGAGTGGAGGACTGTGTGTGTGTGTGTGTGTGTGTGTGTGTGTGTGTGTGTAGCTGGGGAATATGAGCGTTACAGTTTTCAGCCGTCTGTTCTCATCTGTCTGTGAACTCTTCCCTCACCAGCATCGAGACGAGACTGGAACACCCTCACTTATTACTGGTGTGTGTCCTGTATCTGAAACCAATCACACACACAATCACCCCCCTGCTACACACACACACACACACAGACACACACCCAGGGTCATTTTTCCTTTCCCTGTCATCAGAGCGCTGCAGCACTAAGCCTGCTCTCCTGATCCTGGGTTGCATGTAATGTTGCTGATCTGAGATTCAGCTTTTACAGCTTTTACAAAAGAGCAAACATCAAGTTAATGTGACTCTGCATTCATTTGAATCTAATATACATTAACAGTTACATAGATTCCTGCATAATAATGATTCCGTTAGATAATGAACTGCATGCAGGCATTTTGCATCTTTTCTCTAGAAATCTATTTAAATGCACTACAATGACAAAAAACAGTGAAAAAACAACATTTAAAAAAAATATTTTTTATAAAAATAAACATTTTTAAGTCAAAATAAACCTTGAAATAATCACTTACCTACAAATTATAATTTTCTATTAAGGAGACTCATTAAAATAAAATCCAGCCTTTTGGATTTACCATTGTCAGCACTGCCTGTGTGTGTGTAGCTTTAGAGAAAACACTGTTAGTATTCTTCATTGAAACAAATATACAATTTACAACCTACTGTATTATGGACTCAGCTCTTGCTGTTGCTCCGAAGCTACTGACATGTTAAATCCAGAGAAACATCATCGTATCCCATTGATTTCCTTTACAAAATCAACTCTGATCACAAAGGAGACGATGCAGTGACAAAGAACAGCGGAGCCAGACTTACAAAGTAAAGACATTTAAGCTCTAG